>NC_143570.1:32120000-32757500 GCF_054136105.1 Typopeltis vanoorti
TCACTTTTTCAGGATATTTTCCCTCAAATAAACTTCTTGCCTTAGCCTGTATTGTCATAAGGTTCAAAGGAGCATGTTTCTGGATCTTCATAATATGATCTATACAGATGATGAATAACGATGGAGACAGTCTGCAACCTTGTCTCACAGCTGTTTTTACATCAAACTATTTTCCTGCATTTTACTTTAAATTCTGACTGGTGACCTGAAATATCAACTTTATTTCTTGGTATAGTGTTCTGTTTACACTATATAAAAATCTAGTGTTTTGAACTTATACTGCTTTTCTCTTTACGTCTTGTGTATATATGTTTCCAGACCTACAAACTTAAATAATGATCCTTGTTAAATTTCCATGATTTTTCATCTGGTTGTCTTAAATGTCATCTTTACATTCTCTGTTTGGCCTGACCTTAACTTGTTCTTTTCAAAATTTCTCTTAGCATCTCAAATATGTTTGTATAAATATTCACTGGAACATTCAGTAAGAAAATTCTTCTGTAATTCTCATTTTGTTTTATTTTTTATAGACAAGTATTATGAGAGCTTTATTCCAATCATCTGAAATTATCACCTTTTGAATACGCTATACATCTACTATCCTACCATAAAAGTTTTATACCTCCATGAGCTTTTATGGAGGAAAGTCATCTATTCCCACTACCTTTCCACATTTTAGGTTTTTGATGGATTTTTATACCTCAAGTATTGATATATATATATAATCCTTACTGTACAGTAATACCTTGCATTATGAAACTTCTTTACAGTAATTCCCTCATACAGTGCTGTTCAATTATGGTCAGTTCACATTTATATGATGCTGCATCCACTCATTAAGTGCTTTTAGCAACATGGCTCTCCCCCTGAATCAACTGATGTGCAGTTTTCATGAACTGTTTGTTTACGATGTCATTGCTTGCTGCATCTCTCTGTGTTTTGGTATTTTGTTGTGAGTTAAAAACTGTTTATTATTTTATTGTTGTTAATAACGGCAGATAAAATGCAAAGTAAGAGTACTATTACTTCCAGTGAAAAGAAGACACATGAACCTATTACATTACATTTTAACCTTTTGGAACCTTATGATTCCAAAAGGTTAAAATTATTAACTTTAGTGACAATAGTGTATGAAACTCTGTAATAGGCTGTAGGCTAAACTTATAACAACAGTAGTCACACAAAGATAAAGTATTAGTGAGGTGAAAGGTGTTACGCTAGTTAATACTACAGTTATCCATAAATGCGACAATCTTATTAGCAAAATGGAGAAACTTTTAATGGTGTAGTTGATGGCAGGAACATGCCAAACTGGTTGACATGTTCCCTTAAGCCAAGCTATTCAGAATAACTTTGTTTTGAAAATTATTATACATTTTCTTGTTTGTATATCTAACATAAATAAATGCTTTATTCACGTTATTTATGCATATATATAATTTCTTCAAAACATTATTAAACCATTGTATGTATCTACAAATGAAAAAATGTAAAAGGGCAGTAATCCATTATATGATGAAATTTGCTATACAGTGGTGTTCTGGAACCTAACATGTCATATGACTGGGGGCATGCCTATATTCCTCTTGAATATTTTCTGCTACCAGTCTGTGACTTTTTTTCATTTAATAGGCATCATGTAATTGGAAAAATTACAGGGCATTGTATTGTACCCATCAATTGAAAAGACCCGAATTTGTCTTCGGTAACGATGAGAGGAATCATTGTTTTTTTTTTTTTTCAATTGAAAAGGCATCTTAGCTGGTCCTGTATATGCTGGTAGAAGGGTTCCCCCCCCCCCTTTTTTTTTTTTTTTTTTTTTTTTATCTAGCATTTTTATCTTTGGCAAATTAGCCAGAGAAAATGCATTTAACAAACTAAAAAAAAAAAATACTACTACTAGTGGGTGATAATGGTGTTGCGTGCAGATTGTGGATAGTAGTGTACTGTATAGATTGTGGATAGGTGACTTCGTCTGTAGATGGATTAAATATTACAGATGCTGTGTGTGAGAGAGAGAGATTAGAGTGCCCTGCTATGGCGAGTCCTTCGGGAAGGGGGGGTCACTGATAATAATTTCATGTTTCCAAGCAATTAATTCCCACTCTTTTTCATTTTTACCTTCATTAATAATTGTATATTTCAGTCCACAGTTCACCTCTAAAATTCTGAAATCCACTTTAAGTATACTCCTCTGTCTCAAGCCATCATGAAGACATTGCTATCTTAATGACATTGTCACTGACTTGCTTATTTTTTGCTCTCTACTCCTATGAATTTGTGCACATTTTTATGTTGAAACATTGCGTTATTAATGACTAGTCCATACATTTCGGGTGTTCAGTTATTAACCATGTCTTAGAATGTTTCATATAGTGCTTTGCTTACAAATTTACATCATTTTACATAATTTAGGAGGCACGAGTAGTCTGCTTGAACTTGTGATAACCAAACAAATTTTATTAAACTTGACAAATATCAAATTTCATCAAAATCCATGAAGCCAAAGTGCATTGTTACACATAGTACGCAGATAGTGACACCCTGTTACATGCTTGCATATTGTTGCAAAGCATGCTTTGAGGAGAGGATCCTATATCATGTTGCTCTATAAACTTCCTAGTTTGTTTTTGTAAAAGTGATGCTTTTAAATACTGATAAAGCAGATTACTGATTTGTCATGAAGTATTAAATGAAAAGAGGAGCAGAAAAATAAAACTAAATAGTGTAGCTTTTGCTGATTCTCTTACTTGCTTCATTATGCTGCACTATATAACTGAGCACTGTGATTGAGGTGAGTTGTATGGTTATGAACTGATGAGTGCCACATTAATTTATATATATATATATATTTCAAACTTATTTCAAAGCTAAAGTTTATTACATAAAAATTCCACTGATTATTTCATTAAATAGGACAGAACAAAATTTATAGTTATGAGAGATAGTAAGATCAGATATGAAAATTAAACTTCCAGAATATGTTGGACTTCAAATATGATGAATAGAAGACCTAAAAAAAAATATGGTGTACTTCTTAAACCAGCTTAAGTTATTCAACTCTTCTGCATGTAATATGCCATAATCAAGAAAGCCTTCATAGGAATAATATATGTGAATGATGCCATAGAATGACTCCATTTTTATTGGAAAGAGAGAGAGAGGGGCAACTGGTATTGCCACATGAGAAGCTAGTACAGAGCTTATGTTCCAATGATAAATATTGGGCCTGCTTGGATATTTATGGAATTTTCTTCTTTATGACTCATCCTTTATTATCACGTAATCATTCTGTGGTAATTCATCTGAGAATGATTTGCTAATAAATGGCTTATGATTTAATTTTGGCTGTGTTAAAGTGATGAAGCAATCATTGTAGCTCTTGATTGCTCTAAAAAAATACGTTTGTTGTAAAGCCAATGCATTACAATCTTTTTTGGCATCTTATGTGGTATGTAACATCATTAAAAGCATGGGTTTGGTCAATCGTTAATTGTACTTTTGCTTTTAGCAGGTTTCTCAGTTCCCTGGTTGATGAAAAAAACCACCTTGTATTTGGAGGTCCAAAAAATACTTTTAATTTTGTGATAGAAAAGTTCAGCATATGGAAAGCTGATGAAATATACCCAGTATAGTACCTACAATTTGATAACTTAGTACATCTGCTTCAGTTGCAGTGCTCACTTAAATCTTTCATCATGATGATTAAATGACTTGCAGATGATAAAATAAAACAAACAAAAAAAAAAGGTAAGTTGCACTATTCAGTTCTATTCCCTGTAATCACCATTTTTTACGTAATACTTTGAAAAAATCTGTCTGCTTTGTCATTCTTTATACAAAAAAAAAGCATTGCTTTACATAAAACATAGTTTTACAGGGCATTGTGGATATCCATTTTTTTAATGTAATTATAATGATAAATTCTCACTACTACAGCAAATCTGTAAGGATTAGAGGATTTTTTTATAATGAAAAACTTAATCAGTTTACTTTAGAACAGTATTATGATATGAAATTTAGATAGTTTGTTATAATGAAACAGTTTGCTATAAATAGTATTTGATGTCGTGAGAGCTGATTATAGATCCTATTGTGATTGCTTCACTGTCAGCCCACTATTATTTATATTTTTCTTAACTTAGCATGCAATGAGAACATCTCCAATTACACAGTAATTTATTGCACGATCTGTTGGATTCTAGATATTCTAGAATTTCCATGAAACAGTAGCTAATATTAATCTCAGATCTGCTAAAGTCAGTTTCCAATGTTTCTGATGTTTTATCAGAGAATTATAATTATTGCACAGACACTGCCATGGAGTCCAAATACTCGATACAAGAGGCTCATTGCCTATTATACCTCTCCTTAAATTTGCTCACTGAATAGAGCACTCACAGCTGTCTCTGACAATCCATTCCACTCATTTACTATTTTCCTTGCAAAAAATGTAGCCCTCATGCCCTTGCTAACCTTATTCTTCCATTGGTGATGCCTTGTTCTCTCCTATCCTGTCATGTATATTGTAAAATTTCTTCAACCTCTATTCTATAAAAATCCTTTACTAGCTTTTATGTTTCTTTTACATTCTGTCTTTTCTGCTTACAGTTAATTCTCGCTGCAGCATGCTTGTGGAACGACACGAATAGTTTGTATTGGATGATTTACCACATATACCTATGGACTACAAACCTGCCACCTCTACTCACAGATAATATTCCCTCTAATGTTTGCTGGCCCATGTGAACATGAAAAACATTTTGCGCATAAGTTTCCACTCTCAGACTCAATCTGCATGGTAGTCTTTGCTGACATTAATACCAAAAGTCACAAGCCACAAACTCTTTATTTGATATGCCTGAAATTGATGACACCATCATTGTTAAAAGATCTTATACGTTGCATGCTAAATATTTCTATACTGTATATGTAGTTTATAAATTGCATATAGATGCAGTTATGTTAAATTTATCTAGCCACTCAAATTTAAACAAATCAGCAGTTCTTTTCTGGTTTAATTTCAGCAGTGGCATTTTGAGTGTTTCATGCATGCACTAATATAAACTGCTAATGTAATATTTCTCATATTTATGTTGCTTTTTTTTTTTTATCTAGCTATGAAGTATAAAATTGGGAGTGCTAAATTAATTTGCTTGAATTGTCATAGCTACAAAAATTCACTGTTTTCATGAGTTCAAGTATTTGTACTATCTATACAGTAGATACTATAAACGAATGTACCTCTGCAACTCAGTTGTAGAGTGAGTGAACGGATGTTAGCATCATCAGTTCACTTACACGGTGCAGGCTAAAAGTAACTAATTAGAGTGTATTAAGTTGGAATGGGTCAGAGTAATATTGGAGTGGAGACACTGGAGAAATTATAGAATAAAATAAGTGATAAGCATGCTTTATCATATAATTTGTTTTTATAGTATGTTCAAAAGTTGTTGACTCTAAATTAGAAATTCTGAAAGCAAAAAAATTTTGTGTGCACATCCTTATTGACAGCTTGAGAGAACATTGCTCAGAGTCAGTCACCATTTTGGTCACTCTCCTCTAAATCTTCACCACTATCACTTCCTCATCCCTAAGAAATCCTTGTGACTCTGTGCATGATAGTACATGTTTATCAAAGCCTTAAAAGGGATGTAATAATTTCCTTGTTCCTTACAACAGAGACAAGGAAATTTGATTCTTTGAGCTATTTTATCCATCTCAAAATCCCAAGCTTCATCAATTTGTTGCATCCAAGGTATTACAAGTTATAGTCTTTCATCCAGTGATGCATAACCTTACATGTTTCTAAACTAATAACCATTATCATTTGCCAAGTATCTTTATACCACCTTTTCCCCTTTCCAGTTTAGCATTGTTGCATGAATATGCAGTAATTAAGTATCTGAAAGAGTAAGCATTTAGGTTGCTCTTATAGAAATATTTAGCATGTAATGTAAAGATCTTTTAACAGATATGTTGTAACAAATTTTAGGCATATCAAATTAGGAGTTTATGACTTTTGCTATTACTCTAAGTGAAGGCTACTCTCAATGTCATCATCCTCATCAAAATGAAGACTGTACAAATTAAATATGAGGGTGGTCTGAAAAGTTCTTGGCCTCTACCATAGATGGCCTATTGGCATGATTTTTTTTTTTTTTTTTTTAAGTTGGTACATCTGTCATGAGCATCCATGTGAAATTGCAAGTCATTTTCTCAATTAGTTTTTTTATACAGCTATCCGAAGCAAAAGTGTTATCTGTATCCCTTGAAATGGATAAAATTGAGTATTGTGTGGTTATAAAATTCTTTGTTAAAGAAGGTTTAACGGCAAAAGAAATTCATTCGAAGTTCATAAAAGTTTATGGGCAGTCTTCTCCTTCGTTTTCGACAATTAAGAAATGGGCTGCCAAGTTTAAATGTGACCTTACCAGCCTTGAAGATGATCCACGTGAAGGATGTCCAAAAAGTGTAACATCAGAAGTAATTGATAAAGTGCACAAGGCGAGTCAAAGTGCGTGAAATTGCTGAGACTATAGGAATTTCAAAAGAACATGTAGGATATATTTCTCCAGAAGAATTGCATATGAAAAAGCTTTGCACAAGATGAGTGGCACGCTTGCTCACAGCAGATCAAAAATGCATTTGCATGAAAATCTCTGAACAGTGCTTGGAGCATTTTAACAAGAATAAAACTGATTTTGCGTGTCAATTTATTACTATGGACGAGACTTGGATTCACCATTACACACCAGCAGCCAAAACAGTGGACAGAAGCTGGTTGTTCAGCACCAAAGAAGACAAAGTTGGTTCAATCAGCAGGAAAGGTCATGGCATTGGTGTTTTGGAATGCTAAAGCCATTTAGTTTATTATCTTGAAAAGGGTAAAACAATAACCAGGAAATATTATTCCGATCTTTTAACCAGACTAGATGAAAATTTCGTGAGAAAAGACCCAGTTTGCAGAAGAAGAAATCATCTTTCATCAGGACAATGCACCTGCCCACAAAGTGTTTTGGCAATGGGAAAATTAAGGGATCTGCACTATGAATTGTTGATATTCACCCTATTCCCCAGATTTGGCTCCCTCTGACTTCTATCTCTTCCCAAAACTAAAACTCTTCCTCGCTGGTCAGCATTTTTCTTCGAATCAGGAGGTGATTGCAGCTGTAGAGGGGTATTTTGCAGATCTTACTGAAAACCACTCCAGGGACGGGATAATGGTGCTGGAGCATCGCTGGAATAAATGTAATAGTCTTAAGAGAGATTATGTTGGAAAATAAAAATAATTTTGAAATTATAAATTTTTTTCATTGTTAGGCCAAGAGCTTTTCAGACCACCCTCATAGCAGTGATCTAAATACAAAGCCTTCTCTTCCTAGTCTTTCAGAGGACTGTATTTGATTACCTGCTTCTGCCTGGATTCCACTCTACCATATACCACCCTGTGATGTCTGTTCTTATTTGCTGTAGTTTACATAAATGGGATTACATGTGGTATCTTGGCAGGTGGCTTTGTAATGTCTAACGTTATAGCCATTTCCCTTATCCTACTCAGCTTCACTTTATTGTAAAAAGTCAGTAAATTGCTAAGGAAAGATCTTCTCTTCATAGAGTATTATATTCTTATCCACTCATTCTGCCCTTAACAATAAAATACCAGTTGATGTATAGTTACTTCTGTCTTGGAAGTCTTTTTCCACTCTGCTAGTGCTGAGATTTAAACATTTTGATTATCAGCAGTGCTATTTCTTTCACACTTTTTCATAATACACAGGCCAATATCCCATCTAGTCTCATGGCTGTATTTCAGATTGATAATTTTCATATCCTGTATTTAAGTTTTGTAGATCTAGAAAAGGTATATGACAAGGTGCCAAAATTACAAGCAACGCATAGTCTATATTTTAATTGTAAGTCAGCGGTTAGTACTGAAAAAGGCAGGTTTAATAGATGGTTTAATGTTAAATCAGGTGTGAGACAATAGTATAAATGCCTCTGTTGTTATTCATCATCCATCACATTGTGAAGAAAAATGGGATTAATCTCTTCACCGGCTGTGGTGGATGAAATAGTGAGACCAAATTGCATTTCTTATTCATGTTATTCAATAGGTGTTACAGAGTCATATCCAGATTTTGCTGGACATCTATAGATGCCATGGCCAGTTGGGGTGTTAAATCTGATATCAAAATTGGAAATATTCACCTCAGCTTTTTTGCATTGTGCAAATGATGTTATATCATACTCCTAAATAAATACAGAATACAGGATTCTCTAACTAAATTAAATAACTGTTGTAATAAATTTGGTATGGAAATCCGGAATGAGAAGACCATGACAATAGGCAGAAACATTGAAAAGATCAACTGTGCAGATCCATCTTCTTGTATGGTTCTGAAACTTGGACAATAAGCATAAAAAAAAAAACTGCAGATCTAATTAACTCCTTTGGAACTATGTGTCTCAGATTGATCCTTGGATACACTTGATGCACCATGTCACTAACTCTACTGTGATAAATCTGACTAAGCTAGAACCACTTGTCAATACAGCCAAAAAATTACAACTCAGATGGATTGGATATCAACTCAGACAACCTGAAGTCTCACCCTTTTCGGAATCCCTCATTCCGTACAAACCACGAGATGGCATTTGCCATAGAAGAAGACCTTGCAAACAATTTTGGTAATACATCTGTGAAACCATCAATAGAATGAACTGTAAAACTCCATCTGACATCTACCAGTAAGCTCAAGATAGAGCGACTTGGAAGACCATAATTTGTAATCTTTAAGTATTATTTTTGATGTAAATCTCTTTTCTCATTTCACATTCTATCATATTGTGAATAAACTGTGCTGATGATGAAGACACAATTTATAGTGAAGATGGTAAATTAAATATGAAAATAGCCAACAGAATTAACAAAGCTGGTATGGTAGGAAATCAAATGAAAATTCATCTTCAATAGAAGAGAAATTAGTCTAAACACTAACATAGCTGTATATAAGATAATGTTCAAGCCAATTTGGATATCATCATCAAATTCCTGCCATGTACCCTGAAGGGGTGTACAGGATATGATAGTACTACATGAAAAAAATTACATCATTACTAACTTCCTATCTACAATTTTCCTCCAAATCAATCTGTTTTACTTGTCAAGACTCCAACATTATCAGTTCTTATATTTCTGTCGTCTAAGGCACTTTGTACCGTGTCAATCCACCTATATCTTGGTCTATCTCTGAGTCGTTTTGTTGCCAACCTGGCAGAGAACATTTGTTTTGCTAATCTTTCTTCTCCCATTCTGTTTAAGTGACCATACTACCTGAGATTAGCTCAGCTAACGCATTCCTAGATGCTGACAATGTCAAGTTCTTTCCAATATCCTCGTTTTTAATATGATATTGCCATTGATGCCATCTGTTCATGCCTATAATCTTTCTCAGGACTCTCATATCTGTGGTCTCTAGTCTTTGGTCATGTGTTTTACTTCTGACCCAGCTCTCAGATCCATAAGTTAAAACTGGTTTGAACACTGTCTTGTATACAGCTAATTTAGCGTTCTGACTAATTTCTCTCTTATTCCATATGAATTTATTCAACTGACTTCCCACCATACCAGCTTTGCTGATTCTGTTGTCTATTTCTATATTTAAATTACCATCTTCACTGAAAATCGTTACTAAGTAGCTGAAATGTTTTACTTGTTCCACAGGTTCTCCATTCACAACACAATTGACATTTTCAATGATTCTGCCTATTTTCATTATATTGATTCTCTGACTAAATTATTCAATTTAGTCAGAGAATCTTGCAGACTTGTAGCGGATTTATTTAGAAGTATAACATCATCTGCATAAAGCAAGGAGCTGACATTAACATCTCCAATTTTGATATCATGTTTAATACTACTTTCCTTCATAATGTGATCCATATAGATAAAGAATAACATAGGGGATAATGTACATCCTTGTCTTACACCAGATTTAACATTACACCATCATCCTGTACTTCCTTCAATTTAACTGCTGACTTACAACTCAAATAAAGACTAAGTATTGCTTGATATAATGCCCCATTGACACCGTATAACTGTAGCATATTGAATAGCATCTGTCTTGGCACTGTGCCAAAGAGAGAAGCTATTCTGATTTTGTCCAAATCGACAAAACTTAAATACAGATCTTTGTTATATTCCCATGCTTTCTCGACTATTTGTCGTAAAGTGGAGATTTGATCCTGACAGCCTCTATTTGGTATGAATCCAGCTTTTCTTCCACAATTCTTCTCAATCGTTTCTCAAGTATACTTGCATAGATCTTGCCAGGAACACTTAGTAGGGAAATACCTCTGTAAGTCTTGCATTCAGTTTTATTTCCGTTTTTATATATGGGTACTATGAGCCCTACTCCAATCATCGGGAATTCGTCCCTCTATCCAGGCTTTCTGAACTATGCAGTGCAGCCACTGTAAGACTTTTATACCACCATACTTCAGCATTTCTGGTCGAATATCATCTACTCCTGCTGCCTTTCCACATTTCAAGCCTCTGATGGCCTTTTTACTTCAAGTATGGATATGTATTCCTGATTGCATGCCTGGTCAGTGTTTTTTACCACTGTGCTGTCATCACTGCTTGTTTCATTTAGCAGTCAAAGTAATTACTCCATACTTAAAGGATTTCTTTTTCTCCCGTTTTCATGTCACCTTTATCATCTCTAACTCCTTTTACAGCTCTCTTTCCACCATCCCCAAGCTTCTTCAACAACCTCCAGAATACTTTGCCACCTTCTTAATATTTATTTTCTATATTCTTGCCAAAGTCCTCCCATGACTTTTGTTTAGCTAGTTTTACACAGTGTTTAGCTTTCTTACATTTGTCTCTGTATTCTCTAAGAGCACAAGCTGACTTATTTGCCAGGAACTTTTGATATGCTTTCTTCTTTTCCTTCACTGCCGCTTTAACTTCCTGTGTCCACCATGGAGTTCTAAGTTTTCTATCCTTGCAGACAACTTCACCACATGCCTCTCTGGCTGAATCAATCAGAGCTTTCTTCAAGGCTTGCCACTGAATCTCCACGGTTTGATTCCTGTTCTCAAACTCTTTCCTTTTTTCTTCAATAATCTTTGTGTATTTTAGTCTACAGTTCACATCTGAGAGCTGCTCAACTTTTATTCGCTTTAAAACTTTCTTACATGTTATTCTTTTCAATATGAAATTCAATTTTATCCTGCTCAAGACCAAATAGTGATCACTTCTAATTTCAAATCCTCTGTACACTCTGGTGTCCTGCACCAGGGAGAAAACATCATTATCAACAATAACATAGTCAATGAGACTTTTCTTATTCCTTGCGTTTTCTCTCCATGTGAATTTGTGCACATTTTTATGTTGGAACATGATATTAGTAATAACCAGTCCATGTCCTGAGCAGAAATCCAACAGATATTTGCCATTATTATTAGCTTTGCTCTTTTCTCCAAATTTTCTCAAAATATTTTTGTATGTCTCACAATCATTTCCTACTCTACTATTTAGATCCCCAACAAGCACCAACTTTTCCTTTTTCATTGTGTCAGTTGCTTTTTCTAAAGCCTCAAAAAAATTCCTCCATTTCTACCTTAGTAGAACCTTCTGTGGGACCATAGGCACAAATAAGTCTCATTGTCCATTTCCCAATTCTCATATTTGCCCACATTACTCTACTTGTGACTGACTGCCATTCAAGAAGATTAGCCTCGTATTTTGTGTTGAATACTATGGCTATTCCTTCTTTTCCTTGATTGTCATTGCCTGAATATAACATTTTGTATTTATTGCTCAGAAAGATCTCACTAGTTTTTGTCTTTTTTGTTTCGGTCACTCCTATTATGTCGATCTGGTACTTATCTAATTCCTCAGCTAGCTTCATTTCTTTGCCATTTAGGCTTCTTATGTTGATAGTATTAATCTTTAACTCTGATGATGTTGAGTTGGGGCGTGTTTTCAGATTTGTTCCAGTAGCTGACTTTTCGCTGTTCTCCCTGCCGAAAACATTGGGGGCCTTGTTTAACCAGGTGACGCCCCAGCTGGCATGAAATTTTGTCATGTTGTACCATCATATTTTATTTTGGTTTAACCAATAAGAATACAATTTGGTCGGCTAAATCCCAAATTGCCAGCCCATCCTCGTTCGTTTAGTATCCAAAGTAGATACCCAACAGGGTGCACATTGGATTGGGCATTAGGCAGACGCCCTGGTCACTTCTCCGCATTCCTTTAAAGGCTATGTGGAGGTCTCCTCTCAGTTATACAGCTTTGACCCTTGAGTTAGAGATAAAATACTTGATCAAAGACTGGAGGCCACAGATATAGGAGTTCTGAAAAAGATTAGAATAGTGAATTGCATTAATGGCAGTATCATATAAAAACAAGGATATTAAGGATATAACATCCCAGCAATAAAACTAGAAGAAAATTAATAAATTTATTGAACTTACTGTTTTGCTGGATTTGTAACCATTATGTTCAGAGGACAAATTACAACTAAAGTGAAGTACTTAGCACTCATTTGGATTGTTTAAAAAATTTTGTAATTGAAAAGGAACTAATGTCCTTCCAAGCTGCCTTCTGTGGGCCTAATAACAGTGAAGTTACTTCAGAGAAGTTGGAATGGATGTGGTCTTATGACTGCCCCTCAGACTTAGTGAATTCTGTGCAGCACTGTTGTCTTCTGTTTAATTCTATGTGCAGGTGAACCCAGAACAAGAACTGCCAGTCCTGACTTGCAATACAGATGAGCGCAGAAGTTTTTCTAGAAAAACAAGTACTCAGCACAGCTACACATAAACAAGCAGCCTGGTGGTTGTGCTATGTAGACAATCGGTTTTACTATTTGGCCTCCTTATATAAGTAATCACTCCATCATTCACTCCAGTAGTATTACATGCTCAAAAGACTTGCACACAGAGATAGGACTATTTGTTTGAATAACATAGCTTTTGCCACAATTTTCCCAAAATTTGGGAAAATTTGGAGAAAAGAGCAAGGCTAATTATAATGGCAAATACCTGTTGGATTTCTGCTCAGGACATGGACTGGTTATTACTAACACCATGTTCCAACATAAAAATGTGCAAATATTCACATGAAGAGAAGAGGCAAGGAATAAGAAAAGTCTCATTGACTATGTTATTGTTGATAGTGATGTTTTCTCCCTGGTGCAGGACACCAGAGTGTACAGAAGATTTGAAATTGGAAGTGATCACTATTTAGTCTTGAGCAGGATAAAATTGAATTTCATATCGAAAAGAATAACATGTAAGAAAGTTTTAAAGCGAATAAAAGTTGAGCAGCTCTCAGATGTGAACTGTAGACTAAAATACACAAAGATTATTGAAGAAAAAATGAAAGAGTTTGAGTACAGCAACCAAACCTCGGAGATTCAGTTGCAAGCCTTGAAGAAAATGCTGATTGATTCAGCCAGAAAGGCATGTGGTGAGGTTGTCTGCAAGGAAAGAAAAATCAGAACTCCATGGTGGACACAGGAAGTTAAAGAGGCAGTGAAGGAAAAGAAGAAAGCATATCAAAAGTTCCTGGCAAATAAGTCAGCTCGTGCTCTTAGAGAATACAGAGACAAATGTAAGAAAGCTAAACGCTGTGTACAACTAGCTAAACAAAAGTCATGGGAGGACTTTGGCAAGAACATAGAAAGTAAATACCAAGAAGGGTGGTAAGATATTCTGGAGGTTGTTGAAGAAGCTTAGAAATGGAGGAAAGAGTGTTGTAAAAGGAGTTAGAGATGATAAAGATGACATGAAAACTGGAGAAAAAGATATCCTGAAGTATGGAGTAATTACTTTGAGAAATTGCTAAATGAAACAAGCAGTGATAGCTGACATTCAACCAGAAATGATGAAGTACGGTGGTATAAAAGTCTTACAGTGGCTGCACTGCATAGTTCAGAAGGTGTGGACACAGGGACAAATCCCCGATGATTGGAGTAGAGCTCTCATAGTACCATATATAAAAAGGGAAATAAAACTGAATGTGAGAATTACAGAGGTATTTTCCTACTGAGTGTTCCTGGGAAGATTTATGCCAGTATACTTGAGAAACGGTTGAGAAGAATTGTGGAAGAAAAGGTTAGTAAAGAACAAGCTGGATTCAGGCCAAATAGAGGCTGTCAGGATCAGATCTTCACTTTACGAGAAATATTTGAGAAATCATGGGAATATAACAAAGATCTGTATTTAAGTTTTGTCGATCTGGAAAAGGCATATGACAAGGTGCGAAGAGAGAAGCTATTCAACACGCTACAGTTATATGGTGTCAATGGGGCATTATATCAAGCAATACTTAGTCTTTATTTGAGTTGCAAATCAGCAGTTAGAATTGAAGGAAGTACAGGAAGATGGTTTAATGTTAAATCTGGTGTGAGACAAGGATGTACATTATCCCCTCTGTTATTCATTATCTATATGGATCACATTATGAAGGAAAGTGATATTAAACTTGATATTAGAATTGGAGATGTTAATGTCAGCTCTTTGCTTTATGCGGACGATGTTATACTTCTAAATAAATCCGCTACAAATTTGCAAGATTCCCTGACTAAATTAAAGAACTGTTGTAATAGATATGGTATGAAGGTCAGCAGTAAAAAGACATAGACAATGAAAATAGGTAGAATCGTTGAAAATATCAACTGTGTTGTGAATGGAGGACCTGTGGAACAAGTAAAGCATTTCAGCTACTTAGGCACGATTTTTAGTGAAGATGGTAAATTAAATATGGAAATAGACAACAGAATCAACAAAGCCAGTATGGTAGGAAGTCAATTGAATAAATTCATATGGAATAAGAGAGAAATTAGTCAGAACACTAAATTAGCTGTATACAAGACAGTGTTCAAACCAGTTTTAACTTATGGATCTGAGAGCTGGGTCAGAAGTAAAACACATGACCAAAGACTAGAGACCACAGATATGAGAGTCCTGAGAAAGATTATAGGCATGAACAGATGGCATCAATGGCAATATCATATTAAAAACGAGGATATTAGGAAAGAACTTGACATTGTCAGCATCTAGGAATGCGTTAGCTGAGCTAATCTCAGGTAGTATGGTCACTTAAACAGAATGGGAGAAGAAAGATTAGCAAAACAAATGTTCTCTGCCAGGTTGGCAACAAAACGACCCAGAAGAAGACCAAGATATAGGTGGATTGATATGGTACAAATTGCCTTAGACGATAGAAATATAAGATCTGATAATGTTGGAGTCTTGACAAGTAACAGACTGATTTGGAGGGAAATTGTAGATAGGAAGTTAGTAATGATGTAAATTTTTCATGTAGTACTATCATATCC
The DNA here is from genome assembly GCF_054136105.1 of Typopeltis vanoorti. NCBI lineage: Eukaryota > Metazoa > Arthropoda > Arachnida > Uropygi > Thelyphonidae > Typopeltis > Typopeltis vanoorti. The sequence goes on from NC_143570.1 coordinate 32,135,363, forward strand.
TGTATATCCCTTGAGGGCATATGTCAGGAATTTGATGATGAGCTTTTGCCACTGAACTTAGATACCTTTTCAACACTTAATGGCTACAACCCTTATGAAATAGACAAAATACTTTATGCGGACGATGTTATACTTCTAAATAAATCCGCTACAAATTTGCAAGATTCCCTGACTAAATTAAAGAACTGTTGTAATAGATATGGTATGAAGGTCAGCAGTAAAAAGACATAGACAATGAAAATAGGTAGAATCGTTGAAAATATCAACTGTGTTGTGAATGGAGGACCTGTGGAACAAGTAAAGCATTTCAGCTACTTAGGCACGATTTTTAGTGAAGATGGTAAATTAAATATGGAAATAGACAACAGAATCAACAAAGCCAGTATGGTAGGAAGTCAATTGAATAAATTCATATGGAATAAGGGAAATTGTAGATAGGAAGTTAGTAATGATGTAAATTTTTCATGTAGTACTATCATATCCTGTACATCCCTTGAGGGCATATGTCAGGAATTTGATGATGAGCTTTTGCCACTGAACTTAGATACCTTTTCAACACTTAATGGCTACAACCCTTATGAAATAGACAAAATACTACATGCCTTCCTACTACTGAGATACTAGATCACAGCCATCCATTTATATCCAGGTACATCTGAACAGATAGCTAAAGTTTTTCACAGCTGTAATCTCTATGATACTTGCAAACGACATACTGCTAGCAATCTTTGTCTTTTCTAACAATTACCTTTATCTTTACACATCCTGGAATTATGCATCCTATCTATTTTATCCAGTTAATTATTTTCTTTTCACTTACACATTCATACTACATTAACCAATAGTTTTTTCAGTTCATTGGTTCTTGAAAATGTTTCACACCCATAGATACTGTACTTACATGTATGTTACAGAACTTGCTTCAATTCAGAAATTTTTTTTACCACTTTAGAAAATGTCATATACTAGTTGAAATATGCAAACCACTAAGCACAAACTTTTACTTTCTCTTTTTTGTACTTTTTAAAAAACATTGTTATTTTCATACTGAAAACATTTTTTTATTCATTTCAGTACTGTGCATTTGTTATGGTGAAATTGAATGTTAATTTAAAAATTTACTGCATGTCATTTAGCCATTTTGTAGAAAATGTTATCGTTCACAATACTAGCTAGTTTTGTTTGGTTTGCTTTATCGTTGATCTGAATTATTTGTTCTTTGGCGTGTTTTTTCCTTCAATAAACAAAAATATATGAAAAATGTATTTATTTATGCTAATACATCATTATATAAACAAATCATAGTTGACATACATATGTAATAGTTATACTTCCATCTTTTACTGCTGTCTTTGCATTTTTAACACTGCAACAATTCTTGATCCATGATTCTATGCCTGTCGTGATAATCACATATAGTTAATAAATGCATATTTTATATACATTACATTAGCCAGGCACTATCAGCCCTGGAGGACTTTTGGCCTCAAGCACCACATGTCGTCACTGGGCACGTCCTCTGCGACTGTCCGCCACGTTCTGGTCTCCAGCCTGACAACCTGCAGGTCTTCCTTCTCCTGATCCGCCCATCTCTTTCTCGGTCTCCCTGATCGGAGTCGGTCCTCCCACGCTTGTCTCACAGTCCTTTTGGGGTCCATAACGGTACAGGTGCCCCAAGATATAGGTGGATTGATACGGTACAAAGTGCCTTAGACGATAGAAATCTGAAGATGCCGGGCTCGCAGCTCCATCAAGACGAATGGCAGCATTGGACCGCCTCCTCCAGACTCCATCTGCCATGACCCTTCCATAGATACGTCGTAGCATCTTGTTCTCGAATACTCTCAGGTGATCGGCTTGTCTCGCCATGAGAATCCACGCTTCAGCACTGTAGAGAACAGCCTTGATCAAAGTACTGATCGCGCTTGCTGTCTTGGACTACAAAGGTGGGACTATATAGTCCAAGACAGCAAGCGCGAGGCAAAAAGGGGATGCACCTGATAATAGGCCACATTTGCAGCATTTACCTGACTCTGGACATCAGCCTCAACTTTGTTGTCTTCTGTCACAAAGAACCCAAGTACCTAAATACCTTCACCCTCTCAAACTGTGCAGCTCCCTCTGGATCATGAGCAGCATGGCGACTCAATAAAAGGTATTTTGTCTTAAAATGCATATTTTACTTTAATAAAATCACTATGCTATTAAATGTTATAGTTTGTGTATATTCTGTAATTGGAAAAAATAACATCCATTTTCTTGAGTAGTGCTGGTTTTTGTACATTCAGATTTTGGACTTAGTGAATTTATTATTATTACAGTATGGTGCAAAAATAGTACTGAATAACTATAATGATATATGTTATGGAGTAAACGGGTTTTTATTAACAAAGAAATATATGTTTACATATGATATGTATACACCCACAACTGTCGGTGGAATCCTGGTCAAATAAAGCATTGATGACAGTAGATTACATGCTTAAAATGGGCACTTTGTCTTCAAGAGGTTTTGTAGCGCATGCCAAGGTCCTGTGTCATCTTGGAAAACAAGGGTTGGGACATCTGCTGGACTCATGAATTTTTATCCCTTAGTTCATCAAGGTTTGAGGGTGGGACATGATGGAATACCTATTCCTTCAACATACCCCAAATGAAGGCATAAAGTGATGTGAGATCAGAACATGAAGGGTATGGGAATTCTGTGAACCTTGAAATGAGCCTCCCATGGAAGTGGTCTGATAAATAGGATCTAGAACCACATGATGTGTGATAGGTTGCTCTGTCTGGTTGGAATACCTGTGCACGAAATCTAATGTATTTTGCACGACCACGTATGCAAATCCTGGATGAACAGAACCAACACATTCTCGGTGCACTGTTCGCTATTCAAGGTCATGGAGAATGACCACCCTCTTCACTGAAATAGGGCCCAGTTATGCTATGGCCAGAAACCACACATGCCATGTGGTGACCTTCTCACTGTGTAGAAGTTTCTCTTGGACAAATTAAGGTCTTGAGAAACCAAGAAACCTTCAGGTTCGTCTATTTACATGCGTGCTTAGATGGAAATGCACTTCATCCAAGAACCAGACATATGGAGGAAAGACTGACTTCATAGACATTGGCCAGCACATGTACACAGTATTCCCGCCATGCAGCATAATCTGTTGCTGCTAAACCCTGACCCACATGAATTATGTATAAAAAGCCACCCAGCTCCTTAAGGATTTGCTGTAGTGACCACCTCAGTATCCCAGGTAACGCTTGCTCAGCACATGCCCATGATTCTCATTTGTGTTAACAGTTTATAGTCTCTCTGAATGCCATTTGCATTGCAGCAGAACACTCCTGGGGTGTCAGAACCTCTCGATTAAGGCAATGATGACACTATTGCTTGGAGCATACTTATCATGAAATTTTATCCCTTAGGTCATCAAGGTTTGAGGGTGGGACATAGTGGAATATCAATGTATTCCACCATGAACAGACTATTCATAAGCATGTCGTAGGCTTGGATCATTTGCTCTGCCAACTCCATATGAGCAAAAATAATGCTCAACAATACATGTCTTCTTCTAATGTCAACTCTGTTGCTACAACTGACTGTAATGGAATAGACTACACATGCTCTTCTATTAATGTGCATGCAGTTGAATGGCATATCTCATAGTACGTGTACTGAAGGGGATGTCAAAGTTCAGTACTTTTTTTGTGCCATACTTCATTATTACAGCATCTATTTCCATGCTTGCTTTTCTTTGTGTACTAAGATTTCTTTATCTCATTTATGTATCTTTAGTAATCCGATCTTTTGATGTGAACAAGCCAGGTTGTGAGGTAGAAGATCTGAAAGGAGGAGTAGCAGGAGGAAGCATTCTACGTGGTGTCTTGAAGGTATCACAATTAAAAATGTTTGTAATAAATAGCAAAAATTAATATCTATAATCTTATTAAAAAAATAATCATTTGTTTTTTGTGATACGGAAGGAAAAAATTTTTGAAGTTCATAGAACTGTTCAATAAAATAGAGGAAAAAAAAGTTCTGATACTGATAAACTGAAATGACAGAAACCTGTCATTGACATTTGAGATTATCAGACTATACTGGGACATTTTTTTTTAGATCTTAAACTTAGGTAATGTTCCCATTTACAGCTTATCATGATACATTTTCTTCTCCATTCATATATTAAAATTCATATACACCTTAAAACTTAATTTTCCTATGATTGGATATTTAATTATATCTCCTTTATCTTCCGTCTTTCAGTATCCAGATGGTTCGTCTGTTGGGAAGAGGAGAGTGAAAACATTTATTCTAATAATTAAGCATACTACTTGAAATATAAATATCAGTATCAGTGTAGTTATTGACAGTTAAGAATTTTGCAAAAATATTTTTTAATCAAAATCAAATATATTTATACTTCTCATTTTCTAATCAGAAAAAGGAAAATCAAAATTATTAATGTATATATTTTTAAATTCTTTATCTTTATTTGATTGCTGTTTTTAATGGTTTTAGCTTCCTTAAAAAAAGTGACGACTTTCTAAATTTAGAAAGCGCTTAAAATATTTAGTAATGTTTGCAAGTTTAGTCTTCTTAAACTGAAAAAAAAAAATCTTTGCAAATATAAAAAACTTGAATGTTCATGGGTAGAAGAAACAGCTAGCTTCATCATTATGAATAGTTGGTGTTTAGTAGGGTTTTTTCCTTTTTCATTTGAGGAAATATTGGAAGAAACAAGTAGTTTCTTCTAGTATTTCCTCAGTAAGTAGTCATAATTTAAAATAAAAAAATAAAATAAATTGTTCTAATAATGAATGAAGATAATGGGTCTTTGTTCACAGATACATATACTAAAACTTAAATAAGCAGAAAGCAGAGCTAGGAGAAAAATTGGAAATATCATCAAGCAGAAGTCTCCCCAAGCTTTCTCTAAACTAATATCATTTACACTTTTCTTTTTTTATCATGAATTATTCATATAATACTTTCTTAATATCTCAAGTCAGAAGCTTTCATATTTTCTTTGGTATTTATACTTTTGACTTGTCTTAGTAGTTTCCCTCCAACATAATTATTTAATTGCTGAATATTCTTTAGTGTGCATTTGTTCAAAAATGCTTTCTTATCCAATTCATCAGTTTCCTTGTCTTCCATTTTTGTGTTCCTTCACATTAAAGAAGACTAGATATGGTTGTTAAAATAGAAGACATTATGGCTCTTGCCATATTTTATAGCCCAATCCTAATTTACACTCACGTGCAGACCTACACTTTTTATTGTGTAGGCATTTGGAACTGAAATCCTATGGAATAGGTTGGTTACTCCTTATTCCTGGAGGTATCCTATGTCTGTAGAGGCATGTGTTCACGGGGCCGGTTTGTCTGCTTGTGGGAGGAAAAACCCTGTGGTCCACACCCAAGACCGGCTAACTTGGCTATGTGTGAGAAAGATCCTAAGCTCCTCACGTCGGTGATGGGAATTGAACGCAGGACACTCCTTTCCCATCAATGGTTGCGAAGCACATAGTCACTCGTCTAACCATGCTGACATAGCCAAATATAAAAAGAAAACCGGAACCAAAATCCTACGAATAGGTTGGTTACTCCTTATTCCTGGAGGTATCCTGTGTCTGTAGAGGCATGTGTTCACGGGGCCGGTTTGCCTGCTTGTAGGAGGAAAAACCCTGTGGTCCACACCCAAGACCGGCTAACTTGGCTATGTGTGAGAAAGATCCTAAGCTCCTCACGTCGGCGATGGGAATCGAACGCAGGACACTCCTTTCCCATCAATGGTTGCGAAGCACATAGCCACTCATCTAACCATGCTGACATAGCCAAATATAAAAAGAAAATTAAAGTTTCAAAAATTTACTAGAGACCTTATGAGAGTATACACCTTTGGCTTCAGAGTTGCTTTGACGTGTACTACTTAGCGTGTTTATGTCAAGGTGAGAGAAAACACTGTACTCACTGCAATTTCATGTTTATGTCAAGGTGAGAGAAAACACTGTACTCACTGCAATTTCATGTTTATGTATCGGTGGATGCACCACATGTCATGGTGGATTCTTCAATTGTAAGCAAATCTGCATGGGAGGGGAGTATGTTTGTTTTGGGATGTATTAGAAAACTGTAATTAAGGAGAATTCTATATTTGGTTGATATATTTGAATTACTGAAAGGTGTAAATATGTGAACCATCATTAATGAGCCATGTGAGAATGTCAAATATAAGGGAAAGAAAGAAAGAACAGGTGTGAATAGAAATACTTTCATTACTGGCAAACAAATTATTAATATATCACATTTGTGGTATTATATGTGTGTGTCCTATAAGTTACTGGGTGGAAAAGATAAACAATGATCTTATAAATAAATAGACATGCATGTATACATTTGATGGGCATAATTAAAAAAACAAACCACTTTCCCTCTCCTTGTGAGGAGAGGGGTTTGTTTGCGAAACATAGATAACCAATAGTAAACAGTGGCTGTATAAGGAGGATGCTAATCGAATGACCTAATAATGTTGATCAGGTGGAGGTATACATGTGGTTCATAGAACTACAAATCATCTTATAAAATTTGTTGTGCTTGTTATGTGTATTTATTTCTCTGTATTATTTATATTTCACTTTATTTTCTAAGAATTTTCTCTTATTCACCGATGATTAGTATACACTTTTTTACATAGTAATATATACACATACTGGCCATTGAATTAGAAACTTCACAGAAATCATTGGTTTCTGTATAGCCATGCAACTGCCAATACCGATCCTCTTCAATTCCCTGATCATAGTTTGGTGAGATATAGGTTGAGAGCAGCTTTCATTAAATGCTTTGGTCAATTGCTGCACAGAGGAAGTTCTGTTTGTCCATACAAGCCTCATATGATTCCATTCTTGTTCTTGACAAACTGTCTTAGGACCATGGTTATTATGCCTCTTAGACAAACAATGTGGATTATTTTTCCCACTGATTAACCACCTGGGATATCTCACCTGTTGAGAAATTACTCAACTCTGCTGTTTTCAAAATCATGGCTCCAGCCAGACAAGTACCCACAAAAGCTCTTCATCGAACTCTGAGAGATCTTTTTTTTTTTTTTTTTTTTTCCCATTGTGACCAACACTATTGACGATTACCGACCAGAAGCATTCTTAAATATTTGCCTAGAATACGTGGTAATGAATATGACCAAGTATTTTGCATATATACCGCATATTGCATATACAGTCACATTTTTTGTACATCTGCATAAAGGTTTCTAATTCAGTGGCTGGTGTGTGTGTGTGTATGTAAATAATTTCCAATCATCATCAGAATTATCCACTCTCAAAAATTCCATGTTCATTACATATTTTATTTATTTTTATTATTATGTTTTTGTTTTTATTTATTTATTTTCAGTGGTTCTTCTGTCTTATCAATAATAGATATCTCACAGTTCTAGTATTATGTTGGAAATCAATGGATGTAGTCCACTTCTTATAATAAATAGGATTTATTTTTATTCAGGAATAGATGAATTTTTATGAAGACGCGAATGAAAGCATTCCTATAGCATGAGAAACATTAGATGCTCAACAGATATCAAGCAAGAAAAACAAGCAGTTTTGTTATATCACTAAATACAGTACAGACATTCACAGTCTTCACAGACTATGTACTATATTTATCAACAGTTAGTGTAATTAGAGACAACTGGAATGACACTTCATAATGAAAAACAGGTCCCCTCCAACTTACACTGTTCTACATGCATGGTTTTATATATATATAAAGCCTGAAAACAGTTCAAATTACATTTGAGATTTTCTATATCATTACGTCAGTCATAAATACTAATTTTACAAATAAAATTATACTGAAAAATTTGCAACTAACATGCTATATAAACTTTGAGAAAATGTTCCCATGGGTGGTGTCTGCAAGTGCAGACACTGCTTGGAATGAATGCGTTAAAAGGCACAAGCTCTGCCCGGAAACCCTTATGTTCATCTTTTATTAGAACTTAAATTAGCTTTCACTGGCTTGAAAGCTATTTCAGCTTATTGATTCTCCTTGGAAACCAGGGAGGGGAAAAATTCTTGTAATCATAAGTCAAAGTTATATTCCTTATAAGTATGCACAGATGATGTATGATGAAATCAGAAAAGTCTCATTTACTTATTGTTGATAGTGATATCTTTGTGCTGGTTCAGAATACCGGCATAATACAGGTGATTTCAAATAGGAAGTGATTACCATTTAGTTTTGAGTAAAATTCAATAAAAGAAAAAATTGAATATCATATTGCAAATAGAAGGACAAGGGGTGTTTGAAATGTTTGGTAAAAAAAAATAAGTTAAACACAATTTTTTTGAAAAAATCGCCTTTATTTCTCAACATAGTCTCCATCTAAATTGCTATTAAACATCGCCAAATACTGCGTTGAAATGTCTTTTCGCATGTGTTTTTGATCGACAGTCAACAATCGCGGCACCCATCATGCACACAGCTTTATAATGTGCAATTTTTTGTGCAGGAAATTATACACCTGTTCAATTCAGGTGCCTACAATATTACAAATCTCACGCACTTTCACTCAGTGGTCTTCCATAACAATACCACATATTTTGTTAATGATTTCCTTCATAGTGATTTCAGTCGGGCGTCTGGAGCACACTTCATCTTCGATGGACTTACGACCATGTTTTAACTCATTTATCCAGAAATAAATAGTCTTTAATGTTAGTGCAGAGTCCCCATGAACTGCATGTAACTCGACTTTGATCTGCACAGCCATCCACTTCTTCAAATAAAAGTGTTTTATGAAAAATGCGAACATGGTCATTTTAAATGTTTGCCAAACGAGAACTACACGTCAAACGTGGCTAAAATTTTGCCAGGGGTCGTGAAAAAGATGATACATGCTGACACTGGTATGAATGAACGAATTGTGTCACCGTCTATTGGAAATTCACTCAACTTTGAAAACAACTCTCGTATGTAAGAAAATTTTAAAAAGAATCAAAGTGAAGCTGCCTTCAGAAGTAAACTGTAGACTCAAATGTACAAAGATTATTATTATTTTTTTTAAATGAAAGAGTTTGAAAACAAGAATCAAACCTTGGAGAATTCTGTCAAAAACTGAAGAACATGTTGATTGATTCAGCCAGAGAAGCATGTGGTGAAGTTGTATGCTAGGATATAAAAAATAAGAACCTCATGGTGGACTTGTGAAGTTTTACAAGGCAGTCATGGAAAAGAAAAGTGTATCGAAAGTTCCTTTTAAGTAAGCTAGCAGTGTATAAAAGTGGCTAAAAAAAAGTTGGTCAGCGTCTGCTAACAATATATAATCAAGATAAATATCACGAAGGTGGCAAAATGCACTGGCAACTATTGAAAAATCATGGAAATGGAGAAAAGATTGACAAATATGACATAAAAACTGAAAGTATTGTATATGTCTGGAACAATTACTGTGAAAGATTTTATCACTTCTTATTTTTTAGATTGCTAAAAAAATAAGAAGTGATAAAACATTGTAAACAATATTCAACAGGACTATTTTTAACAATTTTTAAAGAGCAATTAGGAAAACATTTCAGTACTTTAAGTAGAAAAAGCCATTGAAAATGTGAAATGAAAAAGGATCGTTGGAAAAGAACAGAAATGTTGAAATATGGAGTATAAATGTTTTAGAGTGATTACACTGCATAATTCAGGTCAAATTCTGGATGATTAGGGTAGAGCTCTTATCATCATCAAATTCCTGACATTTACTTTCCAAGGGGTATACAGGATTTGACAGCTACATGAAAAATTTACATCATTACTATCTTCCTATCTACAATTTTCCTCCAAATCAATCTGTTACCTGTCAAGGCTCCAACATTGTCAGATCTTATATTTCTATCTTCTAAACTTTTTACCATATCAATCCACCTTGGTCTGTCTCTGGGTCTTTTTATCTTGGTCTGCTGGGTCTTTTTCCTGCCAACCTGGCAGAGAACACTTGTTTTGCTAATCTTTCCTTTTCCATTCTGTGTAAGTGACCATATCACCTGAAATTAGCTCTGCTAACAATGTCAAGTTCTTTCCTAATATCCTCGTTTTTAATATGATATTGCCATTGATTTTCAATGCCATCTGTCCAGGCCCCTAATCTTGCTCAGGACTCTCATGTGCGGTCCCTGGTCTTTGTTTGTTTTACTTCTAACTCAGATCCATAAGTTAAAATTGGTTTGAACACTGTCTTGTATAAAGGTAATTTAGTGTTTTGACTAATTTCTCTCTTATTCCATATAAATTTATTCAGTTGACTTCCTACCATACCAGCTTTGTTGATTCTGCTGTCTATTTCCATATTTAATTTATCATCTTCACTAAAAATCGTGCCTAAGTAGATGAAATGTTTTACTTGTTCTATAGGTTCTCCATTCACAATACAGTTGATATTTTCATTGCTTCTGCCTATTTTCATTATCTTTGTCTTTTTATTGCTGACCTTCATACCATATCTGTTACAACAGTTATTCAATTTAGTCGGGGAATCTTGCAGACTTGTAGCGGATTTATTTAGAAGTATCACATCATCCGCATAAAGCAAAGAGCTGACATTAACATCTCCAATTTTGATATCAGGTTTAATACCACTTTCCTTCATAATGTGATCCATATAAATAATGAATAACTGAGGGGATAATGTACATCCTTGTCTGACACCAGATTTAACGTTAAACCATCTTCCTGTACTTCCTTCAATCTAACTGCTGACTTACCATTCAAATAAAGACTATATGTATTGCTTGATATAATGTCCCACTGACACCATACAACTGTAGTGTTTTGAATAGCTTTTCTCTAGGCACCTTGTCCTATGTGTTTGCCAGATCTACAAAACTTAAATACAGATCTTTGTTATATCCCCGTGACTTCTCAACTATTTGTCATAAAGTGAAAATCTGATCCTGACAGCCTCTATTTGGCCCGAATCCAGCTTTCTTCACCAAGCTGCTCCTCCACAATCCTTCTCAATTGTTTCTGCAGTATATTGGCATAAATCTTACTAGGTATTACAGTAGAGAAATACCTCTGTAATTCTCACATTCAGTTTTATTTCCCTTTTTATATATGGGTACTATGAGAGCTCTACTCCAATCATCTGTAATTCATTCCTCTGTCCAGGCTCTCTGAACCTATGCAGTGCAGCCACTGTAAGACTTTTATATCTCCAAACTGAGCATTTCTGGTCGAATATCATCTACTCCAGCTGTCTTTCCACATTTCAGACTTTTGATGGCTTTTTATACAGGGTGGCCATAAAATATCTTTCCATCTTTGGAGGCATCTGTAGCTAAAACCAATAAACGGAATGAGACCAAATTTTATATTGAGACTTTTGAAGGCATGGGGAGATGATTTCTGCAAAAAAAAAAGATTTAGTACCAAAAGTCGCCGATAGGGAACATTTTGATACTAAATGTCCCCTATCGAAAAAATTATTCATCTGTTATCTGACAGATAACAGGTGAATGTGGAGAAAAATTGTTGACATGAGATTAATAATAATGTAAGCTCTTCATGTAGTACTATCATAGTATCTTGTACATACTCTTAAGAGTGCTCTTTCTCAATTTACAGCAAATTCCCCCACCAGAGCCATCACCACCACCAACCTCTGTTCTGTGTGATGAATAAAGTTTAGTTGTGAGGCTTCCCTCCCAACTGAACTCTTATTTATTGCACCTTCTTATCCAATGACTATAGTGTTGAAATATTAACTTACCTATTCTGTTAATAGTCTATAAAATATACAGATCATAGTAAATGTAATTACTATTCCCTATATCTTGGGTACTTCAGAAAAAATAGCACTTTAAAGACATAATGTACTTTCAAACTGTTTGAAGCTAGCTGCATTTATCTACTCATCTAAAGATCAGTTCCCTCTTCTCTCAGTCCAGGAGTACACAAAGTTCCTTGTTCATGCAACTTGTCATTTTATGGTCACACTTGAAGATCTGCCAACGCCTCTTGAACGCTGTTATCGTCGGTCAGTTATCTCTAACCATTTCTGGACCTTGCACAGAATCAAAACTGTTATGCGTTCCTACAACAAATACAAACATGACACGGGTGATTTTGGAATCTGCTACTGATTCCAAAGTGGGACACTTTGTGGAATCAGTAGCAGATTGAAAACGCTGACTAAATTTTAATGAATATATGGTTCTGCAAAACTTCTCAAGATTTGGGAACACAATAATTCTGCAACACCAATACCATCTACAAGCACCTACAGAGGGTTGCCCCTCTCAGGACTAGGCTTGCATCCTAATTTCGTCCACTTATTTTTATTTTTTTATTTGTGTGTGTGTGTGTGTGTGTGTGTGTGTGTGTGTGTGTGTGTGTGTGTGTGTGTGTGTGTGTGTGTGTGTTATCACAGTTCTCAGATGTCTGTGACAGAGACAACACATAGGGACCATGAAATGATCAACTCAGCAGTTACTGTTATTAATTTAAAGTAGTGGTGGAAATGTTATAGTGAGAAAAAAAAAGAAGGGAAAAACATTCTAAAATAGCATTGGTCAACAAGGATTTTATAACTAGGAACAAAACAGGTGATTCTTTGTATTTTAGAGTTTGGAATTAAAAAAAAATCAAATTTGTACTTTAACATGTTAAGATTTATTCATAAAAATTGTATTTTGGGAAACAATGGCAAAGTTCAAGTACTTGCATATTTTACTATATTTAGAATAAATAAGAAATTAAAAATTGTTAAAAACACATGCAAATTCAAAAGTGCTTATGTATATTTTGTTTCCTGTTATAAGCACATTTGCATCACTTTTAAGAAATCAGCAATAGTCTCTCATAATCATGTAATTCATTTCCACCAACATTTTCAGGGAGGAAGTCAGGCAAGAATAAAAAAGTGAATGTTCAGTGACATCCTGGCCCCATCTTTGTATACTTTGTTATAAGATGATCAGTTAATTATTTATAACTTTTAGTTGTACTATTGACTGAAACCCTTTAACGTTAACCTTACCTCTGAATGATTTCCACACTTTTTGTCCTGTTTTAATGAGCATATTTTTAAATTCTTCATCAGTTAATATCCCTGAGTTAAAACAGATATACCTTTTCAGTTATGTACTAGAATACAAATCCATTTTTCTCCACTGCTTTAACAAAGTTTTTCATGAAACCTAGTTTAATATACAATGGTGAAGATATGTTTTCTTGTGGGGTGGGGTCATGAAGTGTTGTGTGCACACTAGATGTGTTAATCCAGGAAATGATTAACTCAGAAACAAATTTAAAAAAAAAAAAATATATATATATATATATATATATATATATATATATATATATATATATATATATATATATATATATATATATATTAATAAGACTAAACAAAGGTATACACAATATAAACTTTCAAATTAATAACATAAAAATATTTTGGATCCAAGGCCTACTGATTATTAAAATTATTATCTTTGAGATCTCTTAGAATTATTATCAGCTAACACCTTTTACTCCCTTATAGGGAGTAGGTGAGGCCATTTAGCCCTATCTAACTTTTGGAGACTGAGTGGATGGTACAATTCCAGCAGGAGCCACTCGAAGATAGCTTGCCAAAGATTACCACTAATTTTAATTGGCATCCAGTGAAAAGACTGGCAAACAAGTGCTGCCATCTTGTGGTCCCTAACATGATATGTTATTGTCAGAAGTAGTGTGTGAATTATTTCACAAATTAATGAATATTATTACCAAATTAAATATCAGTATTCCAGATGGCTGCATATCTTATTTCTCACAGCAAAATTCCGTGGAGAGTAATTGTTCTTTAGACAGTAATTTATAAAGCTTTTTCTAAAAATGTAATTTTTTTTTTATTTTTTAAACTTCCTTAAGACTTATGCAGTAATTTCCATAGTTTGTCACACTGAGCATAAATACTATCGTACAGGTCATAGATTAGGAAGTATAATCATAAATTCTCTTTTATTAGCGAAAACGGATTTTACTTAATTTGTGCTGCTTTACAAATTATGTAGCTCTTTCACTTGTGTCCTTGAGACAAACTTTCCTTTTAGCATTTGTAGAACATTGAAAACCAGAGAGGAGTTTATTCTTTGTTTAATTACAATTTTCACCTCTGCTTAAAAATTCATTTTTGGAGACACCTGTTACTATTTCAGTCTTACATGAACTTCCAAAACAGATCCTCTTATCTCTGTTCTGTTTTCTCCTTGTCTGTCGATGCTCTTCAACTCCACTATCAGTCTTCCATAATCTCTTTGCTGTGCATGTGCAATTGTCCAATGCTGTGGCAAGCAAGAAATTAATAAAGGTTGCCAAACTGTTGCTGAAATGTGAATGTCTTTACAATAAACAACTACACATTTAACAAATTCTGTGAATTAAATAAATACCATTGAAATTATAACAAATATCAGATCTCTGGTAAGTACAGTTTAATGTAACATTTTTTTAGTTTAAAAAAAAAAAACAGAAAAAATTTTTTTAATCTGTTGGTAAATGTAATTTGCATTACTTGTAAATGTTATCTGTAGAGGATACAAATACTAAATATATAGTGACATGATGATAGAAAATTAGTAATGGAATGATAAGTGTGGTTTGGCTAGCCATGCCTTATCCATTAGGCATAGAATTCATTGGAATAAAACTAAAATCTTAAGAAAGTTGTGACATCCATAGACCGAACCTCAACAAAAATGACTCATAAACTTTCACAATTTTTGAAAGTTATCCTAAGTAATATCCCTATATGTTTCATAACTTAGTAATTATTTAAATTTATTTCTTTGAATTCTAATAGTTGTAGATGGAGTTATTCTCGTGCACTTAAAAGCATATATTGTCACACTCACATTTTACGTGTTGTTCTAATTTTTTTTTTTTTTTATCTCTCTTCATCTGTATGCGTTGACAGTAGTTGCTAGGAAATCTAGCCAAAAATTCTGCTGGTACTAAATAATAATTTTTCGTTATGTAAGCATCATTCCATTACTAATCTTTTATCATTATAAATGTTATGTGCTGATTTTCTCAAACTTAAGTAGAAAATTTCCTCCTTCCTGCCACTTAAGATGTCATACTTCCACATATCCACATAACTCATAGACTACAACCTGCTGCAACAGCAGGTTGTAGTCTATGAGTTTTTGTGCTCATGTAAGTCATTGAACTCTCACTAAACAATATGTAAAAGCCTCATAATATTGAAAGAAATTCACTATAATGAGGGTCAACTCTGTGCATAATTAGGAAGGCAACTGAAATATGTGCTTAAACAGGGACTCTTAAGTACATCAAAAAAGGATGTCTAGTCTCAGTGCACGATATTATCAACACTAAACATGATGTAAAGAAGATCTACTTCAAAAGTGATTTCGTGGCAGTGTGTACATTTTCATAGACAATTTTCAAATGATTTAATTAACATCTTGTCCTGACTGTCCCATACTTTCCACCCCTACTCTCATCCACGTGTATGTGTGCATATGGGTTTTTTTTTTTTTTTTTTTAACTTTGTTGCTAAACTGCCTTATTGTCATACCTCTACTTGTATGTTGTTGATTCCCCTGAATAAGTTTATGGAACATCAAAATGAAAGCAAAAGTAAATTGTTTATAATTTTTATTAAATAGCTTGATGATTTTTATGAAATTAATTACTAGCCTTCTTAAGTTATGTAACATTATTCAAATTAAATGTTTTAAATTTTATATTAGGTGGGTCAAGAAATAGAAGTGAGGCCAGGCATAGTGTCAAAAGACCAAGAAGGAAAGTTGATGTGTAAACCAATATATTCATGTATTGTTTCTCTGTTTGCAGAACATAATGATTTGCAGTTTGCAGTACCAGGAGGATTAATTGGTAATTGTTTTTATACATAGAGCTGCTACAGTCTTCTGTTGGTTATTATTGATCTGAGCTTTATTAAATTTGAACAAAAATCATTAATGTTTTACACTCCACTCTTACTACAGCAAACTTGTAAGGATCAAATATTGTTTAATAGTGAACAGTTTACTATAATAAATTTTCTTTAGAACAGGAGTGCTGTTCTAAGGCATTGGCCAGGCTTTTTCATGATTTATTATAGTGAGAGTTGGCTGCATTTTTACATTGTTTCAAACAGTGACAGTCAGAGGCAGACTGGGTCTAAAAATATTGGTTACCAGCAGACAAAGGGGGGCACAACTATAAGGCTACATTTAATTTTTATAATAAATAAATAAAATTTTCAAAAAATACATAAGTGGAAAAAAAGGTACAATTAAAATTTTTGCAAAATAAATGTATATTATTTAATAATTACATTGTACATATGTTTACATACATGTATTACTGACAGTGGATACTAAATGTAAATAATTGTTATAATTGAATTTTTAGTTTTTTTAAAAATTTCATTTTAAATAAATAGTGGATATTTTTAAATAGTTTGCTTGTACTAAACATTTTACACTTTAACAGGTAGTTCAGAAGCATATTTCGTGCAGTCCACTATATTAAGAGCAATCGCTTGAATTCACTAGATGATTGTGCGAATCTGTCAATAATTACTTCTCCATCCAATTCATCTAACAATTTCTTTTCAATGGATAGCAACATGTATGATTCCAAGTTCTCCTCAGACACTGAATTTCTTAGCCTTCTCTTTATGATCTTTAGCTTTGAAAATGTCCTCTCACATTGGACTTGAGTAACTGATAGTATGCAGATGACTATGAAGTTCATAAAGGTTATCATATGCCTTGTCATGAAGTCTGTTGGATGCAGAATTTTTAGTACATATGATGGGCAAGTGCTACACATTTTACACATTGCAACTGGAATCCATATTCTCACCATCATTATTAAGCAATAGCTTTAATACATCAAAGGTTGAAGCAAAAGAAAACAATTCCAATATTATTTGATCTTTGCTGATTTGTGGAGACAGCTTAATAATACCTTCCAATGCTTCATCTTCAAAGCCCTTCTCTGCAATAGTTTTAAACTTTTCTGGGTCCAAGCAAGATAAATCTTTATACAACTTTTTGTGCTGTACAAAGCGTGAATCTAGTGACTGGACAATGCAGTCCATTATTAGGTTAAACACATTTACTCGAAAATCAGCTAGAGAATCTGAGGAATTTCCTTCATCATCTATAAGCTCATCTGTCATTCGTTTCTTCTTCCTCTGCCTCTTAACTGTTTCCAGAGTCAATTTCCAATGTTTGATTTTCATCCATATTCAACTATGAAATCTTGTCATTATATTTATTTACAAATTTCAATGCCTTGCTGTGAACGTTATCAAATAGTCTTGTCTGTTCCTTCAACTTAGTTGTAGCTGAATCTATTATACTCCATGCAGTAAACATATCTAAACCACTTGTCTGTAAATAACTTGATAACAAGGCTTAGTTTCAAATATATACAAGTAAGTAAATGCTGTTAATATTGTTTCAAACTTTAGAAGACTGAAATAAAACATTTGCTTCTTGTTTTGTTTTTGCATCAAACTTGCCTGAATCTTGTATCATCGATAAGCATGTCAAGAGATTTACAAAAGTACTGACAGCGGCATCGTCAAAATGTCCAAATATAGTTGTTGCTGCATTGGATTTTCCTGACCATCCTGTCTCATCAATTAACTTTAATCGTTTTATTTTTTCTTGTTCTAGGTGTTTTCCAACAACTTCTATTCATACAGCCATTCTCATGTATGATTTTTTCACAAAAGTTGCTAAATCTCGAGCAAATTGAAACAAAGAAATTGCAGGCACGCATCATTTTGTTGTTTCAGTTATCACCAAATTCAACACATGAGCATAGTACCATATTGATCAGCCACATCAGTAATTTTACTTTGTAAACCATTATACTGGCAATGGTAGCTTGCAGCTCTATCTGTACTATCAGATAAAAATTTTTGGGATCAATTTTAAGATGCTGTAATTATACATAAAAATATAACGGAAAAACTCACGTAGAAAAATTATTTAATGGTATAATTTTCGCCCGTGTGTCACAGGCATCTTCATAAAATTATACCATTAAATAATTTTTCTACGTGAGTTTTTCCGTTATATTTTTATGTATAGTTATGTCTACTCACGGTTTACCTTTTTTAAAACTTATTGCTAGACTTCACGGAGAGTCTATTTCCAGACAATCTGCTAGATACGGTAAAGTATTGATAAAGAAGGCCAAATGCATTAACAGATTGATATTCCTTAAACGATGTAAGATGGCCCAGGTTATTCCAACCTGTTGTAAAATAAAAGAAGTTTTTAGGTCCCCAAAAGCTCATCGGATCTACTTCAAAGCTAGTAAGTCTCTTTTAAATATTCAGCTACACGAAGCTAAAAAATCTCTTGCCATCTTAAATAGAGAAATTATGGATATAAAAATTGCTCTGGAATCTATTTTAACTGTTGAAACTTTTACTACTATAATGCGCATATCTTCGAGTTCTTACTTAAAGGTTTTCAATGATTCTCGTGACAAGCTGAAACGCAAATTTGAATCACTAGTCAGCTTACCTAGATCCAGTAATATTACTATTGATATAGATAAAGTAGTCATAAATGTTTCCGGACGTCCACTAACAGACTGTGAACGTTTTGTTTTATCAAAAGGATATGATTTCGCTGTTACGCCGAATAAGGTGCCTATTATGGATTTTTTTCATAACATAGACAGGGGTATTCGATCCTTATCCCAAAAAACAGCCAACAGATTACGTTTTGAATGTGCACAAATTCTTTTTCATGCCAAGCCTCCTCGTCCTAATCTTTCTTACTCTGAATTTAAAGCATTGAAATCACTGAAGAATAACAATAATTTAATAATTACGAAAGCTGATAAGGGGAAGGCTGTAGTGATTCAAGATAGGAAGGAATATGAGAGAAAAATGTCTCTTTTACTTCGCGACTATTCAACTTATAGGCCTCTTACATCGGATCCTACCCGGAGTCAATTGAAGAGACTTAATTCTCTTATAGATAATGTATCTACATGGAATGAAGATCAAAAGAAAAAACTTAAAACCTTCTTCGGTCGTCCACCTAGATTGTATGGTCTTCCAAAAGTTCATAAACCAGGCATTCCGTTAAGACCAGTCGTAGATTGTATAGGTTGCCCAACTTACAAAATCTCAAAATTTTTATCTAATTTACTCTCCTCTTCAACTAGAAGAACTGATACTTATATAAAAAATACTTTGGATTTTAAAAATAAAATTTCAGATCTTCATTTGGACGTTTCTGATATCATGATCAGTTTAGATGTTGTTTCTTTATTTACAAATGTGCCTCTTTCGGAAAGTATTGAATTACTACAACAGGAATTTCCTTCAGACATTGTAAACTTATTTGATTTTGTAATAAATTCTGGTTATTTTTCTTTTAAAAATAAGTTATATCAACAAATTGAAGGAACAGCAATGGGTAATCCTCTCTCTCCTGCTATCTCCAATTTCTTTATGGAACATTTTGAACAACGTATCTTTGACAATATTTCTCCCAGACCTACTCATTGGTTCAGATATGTCGATGACATTTTTGCTGTATGGAATGGCTCTTCTGATGAACTTCAACAATTTCTCAATAAGTTAAACGCATTTCATCCTAGGATCAAGTTTACCCTAGAAGTAGAATCAAATAAGCAGTTAGCCTTTTTAGATCTTCTAATTCTTCGCCAACCAGATGGTAACCTACATTTCTCAGTTTATAGAAAGAAGACTCATACAGGCCATTATATCCATGCGGAATCTCATCACCATCCCAGTCAAAAGGCAGGAACTATTAAAACACTGGTTCATCGGGCCCACTCCTTTTGTTCTACAGACGATCTTTTACAGAAAGAAATACGATATATAACTTCTTCCTTTCTATCTAATGGCTATAAGAATTGCTTCATTAAAAGAACTTTGAGTAGATTTAATATGTCTCCCTCTTCAAACACAGAGGAAATAACGCGCATTACCATCCCTTATATACAAGGCATCAGTGAACGTATAGCAAAAATTTTAAAACCACTGAATATTTTTGTTGCCTTTCGACCTTTTAGAAAAATCTCCACCTTTCTCGCTTCTCCAAAGGACAAGCTTCCACATCTCAATCATCCAGGTGTCTACCAGATTCCGTGCTCTTGTGGATTATGTTATTTCGGACAAACGGGAAGATCTGCCTCCATTCGGCTAGAAGAACACCAATCTTATATTGAATACTTTAAACCTGAAAAGTCTGGACTTGCAGAACATGCCATCTTCACTAGACACAGAGTTCATTGGAAAAAGACAAGAGTTCTTCACAAAAGTCAGTTTCTCATGGAACGCCTTTATAAAGAAGCATGTGAAACT
Organism: Typopeltis vanoorti; assembly: GCF_054136105.1. Taxonomy (NCBI): domain Eukaryota; kingdom Metazoa; phylum Arthropoda; class Arachnida; order Uropygi; family Thelyphonidae; genus Typopeltis; species Typopeltis vanoorti. Next base: position 32,155,770 of record NC_143570.1, read on the forward strand.
CTACTTCATTCTCCTAACTTAAACAGATCCGACGGCTTACGTCTGTCCCCTTTATGGGAGATAGTACTTTACAAATCAGCTAATCTTTCCTAACTTTTTATTGTATTAATTTTTTTTTTTTTTTTTTTTTTTTTTTTTTTTTTTTTTTTTTTTTTAGGAAAGTTATTGACCTTTTTAGTTATCTTACACCAGCTACTTAGGTGGCGCTTTTTGGAATTGTCAGTTAATGTTTAATTTTTGTGCCTAATTGTACTGAAGATGCCTGTGACACACGGGCGAAAATTATACCATTAAATAATTTTTCTACGTGAGTTTTTCCGTTATATTTTTATGTATAGTTATGTCTACTCACGGTTTACCTCTTTTAAAACTTAAGATGCTGTAATGATTCAGTCAATAGATCAAAAAGTCCATGTCCTGTACCATCATTACTTGGCACAACTGAAAGTAGTCGCCCACAGATAACACCTTTAAGCACTTACTGAATAATAATGCTAAACTGATTAATGGATGTGTTGAATCAACTTGAATACAATAATATTTTGCTTGAGAAACCTCACGACTAATTCTTTCTTTTATCATATTCTCCATAATTTGGATTAACATGTTAATAGTTGTTTACTTAGGTATGTAACAAGTCCACCAAGGCCTTTACTTTGAGCCTTTCCGTGTTGTTCTAATCATTTGATTCTCTGTGTAGACTTGTTTTGTACTGCAGAAATGTGAGCTGCCATAATGGGGTCATATTTTGCCATCAACTGCACTGTAGCTAAAAAATTGCCACGATTCAGAACTTCATTATCCAGAGTGTAGGCCAATTCTTTTCTGTGACCTCGAAGAGGAATTGCTTGCTTGCCTAATATCTTTATGATGTCTCTAATCCTCATGATAATACTCCTCTGCTTCAGCACTTCTTTCTTTTCAATTAGTGAAGATGCAAAAAAATTATCTAAGGTGCCATCATTAATCACACTGATAAATTGATGAACATTTCTGACATGTGTTGTTGTCTATTCATGTAAAACCAAGCTCTGGCTAATAAGCCTGTAGTCACTAAAGCCACATACAAAGGGTGATGGATTACGAGTGTTGGGAGACTCAAAGGCTAAGCAGTACTAACAATATAAGCACCTATTTTCTTTGTTATACAGATATGTTAGCTATTTTCTTGGGACTAAGTCATTCATAACTTTCTTCTCATACAAACAAGCATCAAGTGGATGTTTTTTGCTGAACTGTTTCAGATTTGCTGGTGATGGATATTGGAAGATTCCAGCAGTTGATCTTTCTTTTTCTTGGATATAGGTCCAAGAAGGGAAATCTGATTGTGTTTGGTTATTATTGAAAGCAATGGGGGGGGGGGGGGGTACTTGTCAGACAAGACTGAATTTTCGTGGAACTGAATTCACAAGGTTGTCCTTGCTTCATTGAGATATAGCTAGTAGATCGGAGTTCAACATTAGTGAAGGCAGATCTTGGGGATTCTAATACTTGAGCACTACAAGGTTTGTCAAATGTAAAGGAGGAAGTCTGTGAAAGTAGTTCATTTTATATACAAAAGGAAGAGAGTAGGTGAAAGAATGGAACCCTGGGGGGTACTTCTGCATTGGTGGGGAAATCTGAGGAGAAGAAACCATCCACCATGACACAATGAATGACCATTGAAAAAGTTGGCAATCCAGTTTCAGAGTGTGGAAGGCAGCCACAGGATGGCAGTTTGCTAAGTAGGCCCCTGTGCCAAACCCAATCAGATTCTTTTGAAATTCAAGAGCAACTACATGAGTTTCTCTGAATTTTTCTGTAACTTGAGTTCAGACTTGGGTGGTGAAAGCTAGAAGATTGACTGTAGATTGCCAGTGGCAGAATCTGTATTTCTGGTCACTGATTAGTTGGTGGGTCTTAGGCGGTGCAGAAATTGGCTATTACTGATTTTCTCCATAGTTTTAGAGAGAACAGAAGTGAGAGCAATTGAATGGTAGTTTATTGGTTGACTTTTATTGCCTGTCTTTGGGATGGGCTGGATGTGGGCCTATTTCCATGATGTAGGGTAGATGCCCGTTGAACCAGATAGATTGAAAAGGTAATACAAGATAGGTATTAGTTCTAGGGCACAAATTTTTGACAATAGGTAGAATATCATCAGGACCAGATACCTTATTTGTGTTTAGGCTATTAAGGATTCTTCAGATTTCTTTCTGGTGAAAGACTGAAATTTGAAAGAGCCAAATGCTGCAAATTTTCCTCCTTCTGAAGAAATCCGAAGGATTCTTCGGATTTCTTTCTGGTGGAAGACTATATGTGACATGGAGAGAGCAATTCTTTGTGGAGTGGAGGAAATTTTGCCCAGGTCATCTATATAGGAATTGGAAGAGAAGAGCGATGCTAGTAAGTTGGCCTTGTCTTTTAGGTAAGGTAACCACAGTACCATCCGGATGTGAGAGTGGTGGAAACCTGGGTAGGCAAAAATTGTGCTCACGGACCTTGACAAGGAACTAGAAGGCTCGGCTGCCATTTGGACAGGAGGAAAATTTGCAGCATTTGGCCCTTTCAAATTTCGTTGTGGATTTATTGATGATTCTTTTTCAGCTGGTAGTATATGCAGAGTGAGCAGCTGGAGTTTTGGTCTTGAGCCATTTGTGGTATGCAGAGGTTTTTCTTTTACTATTGCCACACTTTTTTGAGAACCAGGATTTGGATTGGTTGTGAATTTGGGGTGGAATAAAGGATGGAGGCCTGTGAGAATGATTTCTATTATTAAGTTGAACAGGTGTTTGGACCATTAAAAGGAGGAATAGAAGTCACAGAAGACATCCTATTTGGCACCATTATAGTACCAAAGGACACAAGACTGAGCACTGGTGGTGAAAGTTGTTCTTTGGCAAAAGAGACTTATATGAGGTTGTGATCTGAATTGTTGTCAAGAGGAGAACTGACATCCATGGTATACTTCGAAGGAGAGCTTGTTAGGAAGAAATCAAGTGTGTTGGCAAATTGGAGGGGATTATCAGTTATTCTGATAGGGAAATTGATGGACTGTGTTAGGTCATTGCTAATGCCAAACACGTTAGCATCCCTGTCTGCTTGAACAATGAAACTGGAGAAGGGAAGCCAATTTGAGTTGTGGATGTTGAAGTCTCCAAGAAGGATGACCTAATTATTAGAGTATTTTGACTGTAGAAGGTTGAGCTTTAGAGAGAGTTGAAGAGGTTGTCCAAGTGGTTAATGAAGTTTGGAGCATGATAGAGACAGCATATAAAAAGGGCAGGTTGGTTTGGTAGAGAAATTTCAAGCCAAAGCAGATGAAACAGGATGTATTCAGGAGGTACACAATCTCTGACATGGTATGTCAATTCTGATGAAGCACAAGAATTGCCTTTGTGGTAGAAAGAACTGTGTAATGTGTAGTTTGGACAATTAAGGTTGCCAGTTGGGATTCTAATAAGGATAGCAGATCATCTGTATTACTATTTAGGCCACGGATGTTGGTGAAGTGGATGCAGAAACTTTTTTTTTGGTAAGAATCAATGTTTGGGGGGGGGGTCATTTTTTTTTTTTTTTTTTTTTTTTTTTTTTTAACTTTTTTTGTGGGAGAATTTTTGTGATTCATAGCAGTGTCATATTTCTTTGGGTTGTGATCCATTATATGTGAAGAAGAAGAAGAGATAAAAAGGAAATGGAGCTTTCAATGAGAGGTAACAGACTTGCAACTGCAGAATTTGAAGCCAGCTGATTAGAAAGCCTCCAGATTCATTACTAACTGGTTTGGTCCTGTACCCTAGCCAGCAGCTGGTCTGATGGAACCATTTTACTGCTGTTTCCTTGAATGGGAGAGAGGCTGGGCCCCCTACAATATGATTGGCATGTCATTGAGGATATCACTCTCACTGCATGCAGGAGGAGGGGGAAGAGACAGAAACCAGAACCCTTGCTCCAAACCACCCTAGTGACCAAACATAGCTGCAGCCACTTCAGGCTTCTAATAAGCAAGGTGATGGTATTTCAACAGGTGATGAAAGATATTTACCACTTACCACCACTTAAACCTGTAGCTGTTGGTGGAATGGAGCACTTAGCTTTATGCTGCCTTATGATGGTATTAGTGGTAATGCTAATTCTGCATGTATTTAATAGAACTTAGTCTTGATGTACACTTTTTTTAGCCTGAAGTGTTGCCAAAATCTGATGCACTGGCATTCCTTGATAAAGACCATTTATAAACGAAGCAGACTTGTCTTTCATCTGCTAGGAAGGCTTGGAACCACATTAGAATTGTTGTACTAGAACAATTAAGTAAGGTTTGTTGGGAGGCAGATTATTTGCGATATCCAGATCTGGATTAGTGAGGCTGTCATTTCTGTTGGAGTTGGGTAGATGGATTGAGGTTTAAAACACCCATGATTTGGACTATCACTATCCTTTATTTAGAGAGATGCTTATAATTTTTAATAGAGTAATTATATTAATTACTGTTAGTTTAATTATTGAACCTAAAAACTTATTACTGAAATATCCTTTACTATATAAATCTTTTGTATAATGAAACTTGCAGGAGTAGGCACCAAAATAGATCCTACTTTATCAAGAGCTGATCGAATGGTTGGTCAAGTGTTGGGGGCTGTGGGAGCTTTGCCTGAAATATTTACAGAATTAGAAATATCATACTATCTTCTGCGCCGGCTTCTTGGTGTCCGAACAGAAGGGGATAAAAAGGGAGCTAAGGTATGGTTTATATATTTTTTTTAATATTTTAATATATATATAAAAATTTGTATTTTTCTTGAAATAACAGTAATTCATCTGTTATTCAGCCATCAAGTCAGATGGCAGCTGACCATTAGAACACAATGATTATAGTTTTTTGTCTCTCTCTCTCTCTCTCTGTGATAAATACTGTTCAGAGTGTTTTACTGCTGTTTCCTTGAATGGGAGAGAGGCTGGGCCCCTACAATATGATTGGCATGTCATTGAGGATATCACTCTCACTGCATGCAGGAGGAGGGGGAAGAGACAGAAACCGGAACCCTTGCTCAAAAAAAAAAAAAATGATTTGTTCCAAACCAGTTGGAACAAATCATTTTTATATTTAAATTTCTTACATTTAATAAAACATTAATCTAAAACATTTACAAATTCTTCTGATATAAAGATAGTTCTATAATATTTACAAATGTTATAATTATAAGCTAATCTCTCTGTTCCTAAATGCCTGTAATATAATAAATTTTAGCTTATGTATATATAAGACTATGGTTGCGCTTGAATGCAACACTTTTAATTGGACCATTCTTCATTTGATCATTGTGCTGTCATGACCGCTAGTTTCATTTAGCAGTTTTTCAAAGTAATTACTCCATACTTTAAGGATATCTTTTTCTCCAGTTTTCATATCACTTTTATCATCCCTAATTCCTTTTACAACACTCTTTCCTCCATTTCTGAGCTTCTTCAACAACCTCCAGAATATCTTGCCATCTTTTTGATATTTATTTTCTATGTTCTTACCAAAGTCCTCCCATGACTTTTGTTTAGCTAGTTTTATATAGTGTTTAGCTTTCTTACATTTGTCTCTGTATTCTCTAAGAGTACAAGCTGACTTATTTGCCAGAACTTTTGATATGCTTCCTTCTTTTCCTTCACTGCTTCTTTAACTTCCTGTGTCCACCATGAAGTTCTGATTTTTCTATTCTTGTAGACAACCTCACAACATGCTTCTCTGGCTGAATCAGTCAATGTTTTCTTCAGAGCTTGCCACTGAATCTCCAAGGTTTGATTCCTGTTCTCAAACTCTTTCATTTTTTTCTTGAATAATGTTTGTGTATTTTAATATACAGTTCACATCTGAAAGCTGCTCAACTTTCACTTTAAAACTTTCTTACATGTTCTTTTCAATATGAAATTGAATTTTATCCTGCTCAAGACTAAATGGTAATCTCTTCCAATTTCAAATCCTCTGTACACTCTAGTGTCCTGCACCAGAGAGAAAACATCACTATCGACAATAGCATAGTCAATGAGAATTTTCTTATTCCTTGCCTCTTCTCTCTATGTGAATTTGTGCACATTTTTATGTTGGTACATGGTGTTGAGTAATAACCAGTCCATGTCCTGAGCAGAAATCCAACGGGTATTTGCCATTATTATTAGCTTAGCTCTTTTCTCCAAATTTTCCCAAAATAGTTTTGTATGTCTGACAATCATTTCCTACTCTGCTATTTTGATCCCCAACAAGGACCAACTTTACCTTTTTTTATTGTGTCAGTTGCTTTCTTAAAGTCTCAAAAAATTCCTCCACTTATACATTAGTAGAACCTTCTGTGGGACTATAGGCACAAATAAGTCTCATTGTCCAGTTCCCAATTCTGATATTTGCCCACATCACTCTACTTGAAATCGCCTGCAATTCACCGGTTTTTGTTTTTTTTGTTTCAGTCACCCCTATTATGTCAGTCTAGTACTTATCCAATTCCTCAGCTATATAGTACCAGTCGATAGTACCGATCTTGAACTCTGTTGCTGTTGAGTTGGAGTGTATGTATTGTTTATGAGCAAAACTGCATATTGAGTTGGTGAACTGGAGTAGGTCATAGGTGGGTGAGAGAACAGAGCATTATTGAATTCCAACATTAGTTGCATAGTTAATGATAAGAAGCCACTGCCATCAGAGGTAGTGTGCGTCCAAAAGGTCGTCCAGTCAAAAAACTCGTAACCCAGTTACAGAGGACATTGGGCAGACCAAATGATGAGCGCTTAATATGCCTTTGTGTTCCAGACCTAGTCAGAGGCCATGGAGATATCAAGTGCAGCCTTCCCCCCCCCCTCCCTTGAGATTCACCAGACTTTTCCATAGTATTAGTCCAGAGATGAGTGCCATGTAAGCAAATTCCCTGTTGATTTGCAGCAGCAGCTATATTGGTGATTGTTTATTAGTTGGGTGCCTTGAAATTAGTTTAGGAATGGGATGTTAATGGTCTCTTCATTATGTTAGCAAGTACTAAGATGAAAGAGAGAGAGAGAGAGATTGGGTAGTAATAGTGTGATGGTAGGCTTTGTCACCTTCTTGGGAAAAGGTTGAACATAAGTCATTTTCCAGGCTGTGGGGTAGATGGCAGTGGAATGAGAGAGAGCATAAAAAGGCGACATAAGACTTGAGTTAACTCTGAAGCACAAACCTTTGGGGCAATTGGAGGCATGCCATTGGATCAGGTGATTTTTATCTGATTTGGACAAGATTCTTCTGGTCTCTTTCTAGTGAAAGAAAAGCAGAGGCACTGAGTGCTGAGCATTTAGAATAGTTAAGAGGACATTTGCTAAGATCAACTATGCATGCATATAAAGAGAAGTATGAAGGTACGAAATTATCTTTTTCTGTGAATGCTGATGCCATAGAGCTAACTGGGTATATCAAGGATGGGAGAAGGGTTGGACAAAAGTTATGACCAATCTTTAGCAAGAGACTAGGTGTGACTGCCATTTGGATACAATGCAAGTTTCCTGCTTTGGTTCTTTCTAAATTGGTTTTGGAAGCATTGATAATTTTTTGCACCTGTTTTGAACTTTGGTATAAATGGTAAAAGAAGATTCTTGATGGAAGCACACTTGTAATATGTTCAATTCTTTTCTTGTACAGCCTTGGCACACTTTTCAGAGAACCAAGGTTTAGATAGAGGATTGCAGTTTAGAGTGGAGTGAAGTGGAGAATGTATGTTTACATACTATTAAAGAAGGATTACTTCAGTGATTTGTTCAGTACATATTTAGATTAGTAAGACCAAAATCCAACTAACCACAGGAACAAGGCATGGAAGTTATGAAAGTCATTACCACTTGGTATTGCTATAATGTAACACATCTCTTCTTTGAGAGTAGCAGTGTAAGTGTTGTTCCATGGAAGAATAGATAAGCACTGGATTGTGGTCCGAATTACCTAGAGGGCATACAACATTTACAGTGTACTTGGAAGGGTCACTAGTGAGGAAGAGATCTAGGGTGCTAGGGGAGTGGATAGATCTCATTGTGTGGGTTCTATGGAGAAAGGACCTATTAGAATCGCTAATTTTCTAGTATTAAATGACACCCAAAGAAGTCAAAAATAAACTTTTAATTTGACTAGTTTTGTGAAAAATTTTGTTTCACTTCTTCAGGAAATAGCATGAATAAATTAAAAAACAAGCCAAGTAGTAATAACAGTTAACATTTCTTGTGAAGAAATTTGAAAACATTTAAACAATGAAAAGCATTTGCTGTTACGCTGGCTACTGGTTTGTGGTTGCTATATACTGCTGGTAGATAAAAGTGATCGTGATGGATTAAAGAACACCAGATTTGATGTAAAATCACCCCTTGTTTTTTGTTCACTGTAGAGGATACTTCATCATTTCAGCTGATTCTTTGAATGCTCTTGAGTAAAAGCAGTAATCAATGTGGAGCATTCAGTTTGTTGCCATTCTACTAGATGTTTTGTATCTGTTGTATGTGCAACCAGCCCTTATTTGTGCTTTCTTTCATTTTCAACATTCTGGATGTGTTCTGATTGGCATATCTTCCCAGATCTGCCATTTTGTCCTATGTAATGTAACTCACAATTGCCAATTGTTCATGCTGATCAGAACACATCCCATGAAAAGTTTTTTCCAGAAAACTAGTTGAATTAAAACAGTTTCTTTTTGGCTTCTTTGTGTGTGATTTAATACGGTAAAATAGTGATTCTAATTTGAAAGTATAGAGCAACAAATCACACTATACCTTCTACTGAACAGATGGACAGGTGTAGTGGATGCCCAGTGTATGTCTCTTATCAGAGTGCATAACCCCAACTATGAAATTCAGAGGTGGCAATGTGATGGTATGGTCTTATTTTTCCTGGTTTGGCTCACACCACTGTGGTACCAAGAAGATTGAACTCCAAGAGGTATCTGAACATTCTTGACATGCAATGTATTCTACTTTGTGGTATTTCTATGGAACTGACCATTGTCTCTTTCAGCAAGACAATGCACCGTGTCATAAGGCTGTTGCTGTAACCACTCGGTTTGTGGACATGAATGACACCACACTGGACTGGCCTGCACAGAGCCTTAACCTTATTGAATATCTGTGGAATGAACTGGAATATCGGTTGAGGTCAAGGGATGTCATTATATGTCTACAGGAAAATGGTCCAAAATTCCTATTGATTGCTATTGTACACTTGTGAAAAGTATGCCTTGTAGGATTGCTGCAGTGATTGAAGCAAAAAGAAGGTCCTACATCTTAAGGTGGACACCATAGCTGTTTGCTCCTCACACTATGGTGGCTATTGACTTTTCCAAGTTGTGTGTGTGTGTATCGGTTGAGGTCAAGGGATGTCATTATATGTCTACAGGAAAATGGTCCAAAATTCCTATTGATTGCTATTGTACACTTGTTAAAAGTATGCCTTGTAGGATTGCTGCAGTGATTGCAGCAAAAAGAAGGTCCTACATCTTAAGGTGGACACCATAGCTGTTTGCTCCTCACACTATGGTGGCTATTGACTTTTCCAAGTTGTGTGTGTGTGTATCAGGGGCGAATATTCCGGGTGTGCTAGGTGTGCAGTGCTCATCCATGAAATATCAGTATCACCGATATTATATTTTTGCATTTATTCCTGTTAAAGACTCCCCAATTGTTTGCAGACTTCGCGTGATTCCTAAAATTGAACGCAATATACTGTACTAATGCTTCATTGTCCTCTTCATGAGGATAATAAAGCATTAGTGCTTCATGAAGAAGGTGCTTTTCGCCGTGTAAACATTGTGTCACATTCACGTTAATAGCCCGGGTGTGCTTTCAAAATTCATACACTTCGAGCCATTCGAAGAGATGTAAAGAGGGCACAGCGTGTCAAATTCTTAATTTTCTAGTATATTTAAACTGCTGAGAAGGCGTGTCTAGGTGAGCTAAAATTTTGAGCTCACTCAGCATCTACTGGCTGTGATTGGTTATTGTGTCAACCGATCCAAATGAATGTTGTCACTTACTATATCCGATGGCTTTATTACAAACAGATGTTACACATGTTTTCTGGAACTGAAAATTTGAAAGTGGGTGTTAAGAGAAAAATGCTAATTGTTTTTTCTTTTGCTTGTGCAGTATAGCATCTGTTGAGGTTGCAAAGTTTTTTAACGGTATAGAGACATTTTTATTCTAGTCTTCGGAACAATACACAGTAAAAATATCTATTCCTGAATAAAAATGAATATTCTGTGTATTATAAGACATTGTTGATCTACAACAAAATACCAGCATATGTGAGATTGATAAGACAGAAGAGCCACTGATACAAAAAAAAAAAAAAAAAACTAATGAATTTAGGATTCCCGAAAGTGTGGATAATTCCGATAATGATTGGATGTTATGTATACTGAGTCTCAGTAAACAAAATAAAATTCTTGGAAAATGGAGCGAAATATACAAACCAGAGAAATACAAATAACATGTGCAACAAATTTTACGAGATGATTTGCTGCTCCATCAAACCATATTTATTCCTACAATAGTCTCTCTCTTTCATAAGTTTTTTTTTTAATTATGCCATCATAAATTCACTTATTCATGTTTAGAATTTATAGGATCATGCTATTCGCTCTACCCAGCAACTTATAGGACACACATATCACAAATGATAATTATTAATTATTCTTTACCATTAATGAATGTGTTTCTACTCACACTTATTCTTTCCTGTTCTCACATGTCATTACTTCATCTTTGAGTATTTCAAATATACCAACAAAATATAGCATTCTCCTTCATTGTTGTTTTCTAATCAATCCTAAAACAGATTGTTCCCCCACTCTATGCAGAAATATTCAAAGTTATTCTGCAATTAATTGCATTGGACCAGTTAAGATGAGTGCAGTACTGATGTGCTATGCCCTCTCAAAACTTTTATACATCAATAAAATGCATTCACACAGTCATGGGTGTCTGCAGGGGGGGGGGCACTGTCCCCGGAATAAATTAAAAAATTCCACAAATTATAATCGTAAAATTGATTGAAATATGTAATCTTACACCCTCTACTCTGGGAACGCTTTGTCTGTCTTAAAATTTTATTATGGGTTGGCCTGTTGCAGGGTAGCCGTGTTTTATTGCAGCAATAAAACATGTCTTCCTGTTTTATATTTGTATTTGGTTTTTATATTTGTATTTTTATTTGGTTCATCTTTTTGTGAATAGTGACTGGTTAGTTTGCCCTCTGTGTCTAGTGGGTTACAGAGTGAAGTGCAAATTGTAAATTTATAGTGAAACAAATTTAAACAAAAAAAATACATTTTTAAAAGGTAAGTGTATGTAATTAATATTATTTTACTTGTTAGTTTTATGATTTTTTCGCTTTTAAACTGAAATAATTTAATTTAGGATTAATTAATTAGTTGATTTTTAATAAAATATGCTGGTCAATTTTTTAATATATGAAATTGTGCTAAAAACTATTAATTCTGAATACCTTTTTTTTCCCAAGAATTAAAGATCATTAAAATCGATGCAAATGAAAATAATGTATTTATAGTTTACGTCGACAAATAATTACATAAAAAAAAAAAGCTAAAAGACGTTTATTGATGTAATTATTTAATTAAATCAATAATTATAAAAATTTATTGAAGTAATTATTTGTCTCCAAGCTTCCCCCCCCCCCCGGAAAATTTTCTGCGGACACACGCCCATGCAATTGGTGAAATCGACGTGAAATTTGTAGCATGGGTTGTATAACCCACATGACAGCACACCCAACTGAAATGGGCACGCGACACCACTGGTGTGTGTATATATATATATATACACACACTTATATACCGCAGTACTTGTACAACACAGTTTCGATATAATGCAGTCTACAAATTGTAGTAACCGTTTATCTTCATTTGTTTTTCACCGTGCGACTTGAAATCAAATTTGATCTTTGTTAAATTTGCATCTGCCCGTATCGCACATGTAGTTATAAGTAGCAAATTCATATTATGGGAAATACCCTTTAGCATTCATGTACGTCAATTGTTTACTGTATAGTGTGTTTATTGTTGAAAATTGTATTCGTTTTCTACCATATTAAACTCATAAGTGTGTTAATCTCAAGCTGAGCATGTTAATCTCAAAGTTTATAAACATTTATAGTGCAGACCAGGTGTTCAATGGATGAATCGGGTTATATTGGAGAAAAAATGCAAAAACATGCCTATATTTCGAAAAATGAAAAAGCAGCTCCTGAATTCAAAGTTTCCAAAGACAGAATTACTCTACTGTTTTGTAATAATGCATCAGGTGATTACATGATGTTGTGTCATTATTTATGCAAATTCACTTAAATCGTATCTATCAAGCTTACTAAGCAGTTGCTCTAAGTACCGTCCAGGATTCTTGGTCCTATCTCCTTTTTAGGCATAAACACATTTATATTTTTTAATGACTGCGCCAGTCTATGCACTATTCAGGGAGACAATTCCAATAACTCAAATATATGAACACCTGCTAACTCCTTAAGACAGTCGTGGCAAAACTTCTCAACTTAACTTTTACCCTCTCGTGACAAGTTCGTAATTTTAGAGTGGTGAGTTGATGCTCTTAGTCAGGCAAGACTCAGTTTGGGGTAAAAATACATGTTTATTTTACAACTTTAAATACACTATACAATTATATAAGTTCACTCTTGCTAAGATTACAATCATACATAAAAACTAAGTTAGGAAACTTGATTCTTTCAAGAGCTGCCTAATGCATGCAAAATTTTATATCTAGTAAATTGCTAAACTTAAGCTTCATTAACACAATTCACTCATCTAACAATTCTCTCTATAAATCTGGGGACATTAAGTTAAATTATCATTAATTTATGGCTCATAATTCCTCTCTCTACTATTCTGTTAAACTCATTTAAACAATCTCAATATCTGGTAATAGCCTACTGGAACAATCAAGTTCACTATTTAATGTTGTTCTGACATTTCATGCTTCTTGCATCTAAATCTCTTCATACAAACAGGCTCACAAAACATAAATAACAAATGTTTAAATTACCTTCACTCGATTACGGAATGGGTCTGCTGGTTAATACTGTTGATGAAAGTACCTGAGGTTCAATTCCTTGTTTGGATCACTCGCGGTGTTAAATTCCTGCTAAGTGGCTATCCTCTATTCACTCAGTGGCTACCTTTGTCATCTGAGGACTTTACGGGAACATCTACGACATAGCACCCCTCTTGTAATGAAAGCGTTAGCTGCGTCGCGCTGGAATTCCGTCCGTAGTTTCATGGACTGCCTGATTCAAACTTCCCGCTGCCACGCATCCTCGCCCGCTGTTCTGCCTGGAAACTGCTACCTCGATTGGACCCTCCTCACGACCTCGAATCCCGGGGAAAAAAGCCTTGTTCCTCCTCCTGCAATCACTTATATTATTCATCACATATCGCCCCCTATCTCCTCCTGAAACCCCTGTGCGGTGCTATGCTAGTCTCGATCTCCAATGATGTCAGCACTTTTTCTGTGGTAGGAATCATGGAACTGTTATTACGCAGCCTCAGGTGCTTACACTAACACGTACCAAACCTTTGGACCCACTCTTACACTTTGTTCAGTGGAATATTCAAGTTAATTTCAGCTGCACTGTATAATACTAAATTTTGATTTATAATTTATTATAAAAATCTAAATAACACAATATAATTCCAATCTGTTATACTTCTCCACAATTTTATAAACTGATACATTCTTAGTGTTATATTTCATTATCTTATAATTTCACACCTTTGACAATATTATTTGATTTTGACTAAATGCAAGTACTTTCTACTATTAAATATTCAGTTTGCTGAGTTGTGCTTGTTGAAATCTGAATGATTTGCTGATACGAAGTAACAAGACCATTCAGAGTTCAACAATACCAATGTTTATTACCTGATCCTCAAATCCTCGTGCTATGAAAGATTAAAATATGCACTTTATTTTATTTTGCCTAAAACATTTATGCATTATGTGCAATGAAGTTTATGTACAATTTGTAATTTTTATACAATGTATTTGTTTCATAGTTTATATGTTTTCTTAAATTACATATATTACCTAAATTAAATAAAAATATTTTTTTGTTGGATATGTGATTGATGTTTATATAATTTAAAAAAAAAACGATTTCGGAACATAACCCTACTTTTTCTATGTGATCTGAGTCTCACATAACGCGATTTATATAACGCAGCATTTCTGTGGAACTTAACACCTGCATTATATGAGGGTTACCTGTGTGTGTGTGTGTGTGTGTGGCATCTCTTTTAAAACGGGATATCTTATTAATGTCAAATGCGATGTAGCCAGCAAGAGGAAAAAGAAGAAGAAAAAAAAACAAGATTTTAATATTCTATTTTAGAATAATTAATTTAATTCATTGTTGTTCAAAAAGTATGATTCAAAATAAATGTTCATTTCCTTAGAATAATTGTACTTTTTGAAAGGATTGTTTAAAAAAAATAAAATATACTATAAAAGAATTTTTTGTGGTCACACTTCCATCCCCCCATTGCCCTTTTGTTGGAAAGATCTGAATTCCAATTCCAGCTGTGATGTAAAGAACTTTCTAGAAGGCTTGAAAGTGAATTTTCTTGAATAATCATGGATATAACAGCAAGAATGCATCTTGCAATTACCAGATATAGTACACCACTGACATAGGGTTGATTAGTTTGGCCTCAATTCCAAATGACAATAACTGCAGCCATCCCATTGTTTAAAAATTCAGAGAAAGGATTATAGTGAAACAGACAATTTTTCTATTATATTACATGCACAGCTTTCTCAATCTTGTTTAGTAGTGAGTATACTGTTTTTGATAATACTAATATCTCTTTACATTGTGGTCTTGAAAAATACTTTTTTTAAATTCACTTTTTTGAATACAAAGAAATTACACTCATTGCTTTCTCACTCTCAGTATGGTTCAAGAAAGGTCATTTGTAAGTTTCTAAAATAAACGTTTTTAACAATTTCAGACATTCAAATTTGCTTACAGAATCAGTTTTTCATTGTACAGTATTTTGTTATACAGTCAGATGGCATCATATACCCCCACCCCATCACAATACACCCAGTGAGCATTGAGATCCAATTCTAGTTTAGCCTAAAATTATTATTATTAAAAAATTCAGTAAGGAGTCTGTGCTCACCATCCTGCATGTTTGTACACAGACTGAAGTGCCTACAAGGAGTAAAGAATTTGTACAGAATTTTTGAGTTAATATATGCATCATAAGGTTTCTCTAATGTGAAGTTGTAGAATGCAATGCAGTGTCTGTGCAAAAATTAACAAAAAAAAAAAACATAAATTGCCTTGCACGCTACAAATATTTTTGTATTCCAGAAACCGATTAATCCATACAGAACACTCGTGGTTTGTTTACAGTAAAATTAGTTTTATGCTATCTGGCTGTTAAAGGACTAAGTAAAAGGAAATATACTAAAAAGGATTGAAACTCAAAGCAAAGATCAAGTTTGATTGTCTTTTAAAAAAATACTAATAAAGACTATTTGCTAGTGTTGATTAGAGTAGCAAATTATTTACTTGATGTGTTAATTACTTCTTGTTTTTCACTTTTTTATTCTTTAGAGAATATTTGCATGCCATAGTTCTCTCATCAGCCGTAAACAGAATGTTTCAGAAAGTGAAACATTCTGTTTACGGCTGATGAGAGAACTGTGTGTGTGTGTATATAATATGTCATTTATATGCAGATTAATAGTTGTTTTTTATTTTTCTAGGTCCAAAAGTTATCAAAAAATGAAGTTCTTATGGTGAATATTGGTTCCCTTTCTACTGGTGGTAGAGTATTAGCTGTTAAAGCTGATTTGGCAAAAATTAGCCTTACCAATCCTGTTTGTACAGAAGTAGGTGAAAAGATTGCCCTTAGTCGTCGAGTTGAAAAGCACTGGAGGTAAATAAATTAAATGAATATATCAGTTTTTGGTGTGTGTGTGTGTGTGTGTGTGTGTGTGTGTGTGTGTGTGTGGGTTGAAAAAAAATCTCAAATTACATTCAGCATGTGTTAGAGTTTCATGAATTTCAGAACTGGAGATAGAAGTTAGAAACTTGGAATATTTAAATAAGGAGATAATGATTCCAATTAATTAAGCCAGATGTGGAATAGCATAATTTGGCCTAATTAAGGTTACCCCTATTACATGAAGTTTCACATAAGGAGTCTAAAAGGTGTATGTAACATAAGATGAAAGATAATTATCGATAAGTTTGTTGTTTATTGAATGGCAAAATTATTTACTTATAGATAAACAATTCACTTTAATTAAAATAAAATATTGCCATAAAAATAATTTAATTTACTGTATATACATATTAAACATGTATGTAGTTAATGATGTTCTAGAAATAGATCAAGTGTAGCCTGTGGGTTTTTTGATTAACTGCAATTGAATAAAATCAGTGTAGGTATCTAATACAGATACAAGACTGTCTTCATTGCCTTTCTGCATGAAATGAAGTTGTAATGTGGCAATATATATATATATACATTTTTTTTTTTTTTTGTCCTGTTTGGTCACCAGATCAAGCTCGGGAGTGTCATCACCATCACATTTCATATTCTTCTAATATCCTGTGATGTTTGCTGTAATTTGCCCCCCACAATTTCCTCAAAATATTCATTATATCATTAAAGACTAATATTGAACTCTTCCTAGCTTCTTCTGTGGTTCACTTCTAATGGGTTAACATTACATTTCACTATATCTGTCATATTTATGATTGAATGCTTAAATCTACAGTGGGCAGAACAGTTTTGAATGATCTTGTTGCTTATTCCTTGCCAATTATTGGCCACAAAACTGTATTGCTATTGCTTTTTTTTTTTTTTTTTGCTGATATGCAAAAAAAAAAATATTTTTTGCATATCAGCAAACCTCTTTTTGCTGACCTTCTTGGCTGTTGAGATGATGTCAGTAGATTTCCTTCAATTGCTTCAAATATGTAATTTACCAGCTTTTCACAATATATGATCTTAAGTTTTTTTATGATTCCCATGTCAACTGGCTATAACCAGGATGTGATGTTGGGAGATATAAATTCCAATTAAATATTGTTCAGAGAATCTATGCACATTTGTCAAGAATATCAGTAAAATTTTCCCCCCATTTTTGTCATAATTCTATATCCCAACTCATAAGTTAATTCTTAAAATGTCAGATATCATCCATGCATTTTTGTTGGCATGGCATTGAACTGGTAAATTCTCCATTCTAATCACTTAATATTAAGCAAGGTTTCCCAAACTTTTTTCCATGGCCCGGTTATTTTAATACTTCATCTTTGTGACCCACTAAAATTTTTATGGCCAATAGGTAAAATAAAACAGATTTGAATGTTCATAGAGTTACTTTACTGCAAACAAATAGACTGTGAAATGGCGACGCGGACCGAGTGCATTTTTCATCTCTATTAATTAAATTATTTAATTATTTATTCATTAGTCCCAATTAAACACTGTTTACTTGTATTTTAGAGTTTCGTGAATAAAAGAAAACCCAATAACGAAACACTTAGGTTTTCGAGAGTTTTTTTTTTAGGCGACCTGCCATTTAGCTTTCATGACCCAGTGCTAGGTGGGAAATGCTGCTTTAAAGCATTGAGGCTTGGCCCTTTTTATAATATTTAACAGCTTTTGTTTATCAGTTCCTAGCATATTTAAACAGTGTAACACTGTTATACGATCCATTGGTTTCTTTGATCCAAACAGTGAAGTGTGTTTATAACATAGGGAACCATCTGGTGTGACATGATAAAATAGTCCTGTTTCATCAGCACTAGGTTTTTGAAGCAAGATTGTTGGTTTTGTTGATTTCCATTGTTTGGCACTTACATCAGCACTGGCTTTCTTTCCTTGTGCTTTCTTGAATTTAATGCTAAGCTACAATATCCATTGCAACAACCTCGATCTGTTGCCTTTGAATTTGCTATGACCAAGCTTACTGGCTAACTCTCCTGACTTACTTTTCAGCATTGGGCTACTTACATGCATGCCTTATCCAGTTACAATAGAGAATTATTCATTAATCGCATCCTCAGCATCAGGATCCTTACCTTCACACATTCATTTTTTGAAGCCTCCTGTTGTCTTTTACACAGTGCCCCATTTTTCTTCAAGTTTCAGTTACTGCCTATTAGGCATGAGATTGTAGATTTTGGCAGTCTAGGTATTCTTAATTGTCAATGACTAGTGGTAAGTGGTTGTTTTTTAATTTTCTTTAAAGTAAATCAGTTTAGACAGCAAGCGTCAAATCTTTTCTTGTCATTTTTGTAAAATGCCAGGAATTTAAATTAAAATTGCTGAAATTATAAAAACAAAATAAGATCTCCACACATGCTACACTAACGATCACATCCATACCTGCTAGAAGCCGCTGCAAAAATGAGCTACATTTGGTCTACTCAAAATGATGAGTCATGCAGTAATTATATAATTTTTTTGAACACTCCATGTGGTCGACATTGCTGGCCAGAATTGACAAATGAAACTTAGCAAACAGCCTAAAAGAATTGTATTCTGAAAGGGTCACATTCTTGTAGACCACTTCATGTATTCGTGTATCCATCAGTATTGCCATAAGGAGCTTCAGCCTAAATTTACAGGATAGTGGATTTTTTAATACTTCATCGTTGTGACCCACTAAAATTTTTATGGCCAATAGATAAAATAAAACAGATTTGAATGTTCAGAGTTACATTCAAGGATTTGTAAATGCTCAAGGTACTGTTATCTTTATAACTGATAATAAATTTACAAAATATGTTGTCTGTGATGCAAAAGTGTTCTAAGGATTTGGAACCCAGTTCTGAGCAAAATCAAAATTAATATCACATTGAAAACATAAATTGAAATCACATTAATATCAAATGTGAAAAAATATTTAAAGAAAATCACAGTTGAACACTTTCAGATGTAAATTGCAGGAAAAAAAAAGAAAAGGATCTTGAAAACAAGAACCAAAAAAGTGGAAAGTTATTGTAAAAGAACACAAAAATTTTGAGCATGCCTAGCTAGAATGATAAATATCATGGAGGTGGCAGAAAAAGAAACTTTACTGTGGTGAGCAACTCCCTCTAAACTGTTCCTTAGATCCTTGTGGGTTTGCTGCAGTTGACTCTCACACAACTGCTGGAAAGTCCTGACTAATGTCCTTTTGGTACAATGCTTTACTAAGGGAAATCTGCTGTATATATAGCAAACTGTTCCTGGGGTTCCTAGAAGTTTACTACAGTGACAGTCAATTGTATAATGAGGGTTGATTTAGCAAACTGAATTTGTAAAGGTAGTGGAATGGATAATATCTGACTGTGAAATATGCACATATAGAAATAAAAATATTAGAGTGGCTACATAAATTATAACAGAATACAAATCATAAAGGAATACAGTCATACATGGGGAATTGGGAGGGGGGGGGGAAGAAAAATTGTTGATAAAAACAACCTATATTTATTCAAAAAAGACATTACTAGATGTTTTAGTTGTAAGGCACCTGTTCATGGTGGAAGAAAACTCCCAGTGACAATACTGGTCCTCTTTCTTTCTTTTTTTTTTTTTTTTTTTCAATGCTTTTCATCCCATGTTCTTTGCTCTATTTCTTCTGAGTCTTTTTTAATTAACTGTCTTGAGACCATCACGTCTTGCCACTGCGTTTGTTGTGAGGTACAACTCGTGGCCATCTGGAAAGGTGTGTGTGTGGGGGGTGTCCTGGTAGTCTTGCACTACTTTGGCTTCTGCTTTAGCAAACAGGTGGTCCTGAACAGCTTAAGGATCAATTGGCTAGTGGGCTTGTCTGCCAGGGTTCTGCAGTAGGTCTCCTTCCCCATAGTCCATGGACAGGGTTCAAGGTTTACTGTGGTGCCCGTATAGGGTCTGGAGTAGCCCTGGCATTCCATCCCCAAGCACAGTTGCTACTTGCTGGAGAGTGGATGTCCACATGTAGCTCCATGGTGGGTGGGAAGCTCTAGCACTGAAAACTCCTAAGAATGAATAATTTTTCATCCTCATCTTTATCAGGGACCCTCAACAAGTCCCAGCCACACAGAAACCATAGAACATACACACGCCAGTTATGAGACAAGTGCTGTAAAGCAATGAACATACTACACACCTTATATATCACCCTTTGGGGGTGTTGACAGATGTTCTTTGCTTTGTTTGTACAGGTCATTGCTAAGATCAAAACTTGATTATGGGGTCTCAAGTCTGTGTGCCTGCCAGGAAGAGTGCACTGCAATGGTAGACCCTATTCACCATCAGTTCATCAGCATTGCAGCTGGTGCATTTGAGCATTACCTATTCCTAGTCTATAAGTCAAGGCAAATGAACCACTTTTATCACTTTGACATCAACAGCTGTCTCCATTACATGCAATGAAAATAAAATTCCTGCCAGACCACCCTGCATAGCCAACTATTTTTCTTCCACAGTGGGAGAATTTGTACAACATCCGACAAGTTACCATAAAACCCTTTAGCTTGTGAGTAAAAGCTTCCAAACTCTATAGATTGTAGTAGACAGCATAGCCATGTCACACCTACCAGCATGTAGCTTTTCAGCAGCTCTCTGAAACTCTATTACTCTGATTTTGTGCCTGTCTACATGGATGGCTCAAAATCAGAGAACCTGGTGGGATTCTTCTGCCATCTTTCCAGACAGCATTACATCTACACAAATCCTATTAGTGTATCAAATTTAAAGCCAAGCTGTATGTGATAGGATAGAGCTTGCACTAAAATACATCAGATTGTATCACTAGCTAAGGTGCATAATATATTCAGACTCTCAAAGTTCTCTTCAGATAATGTCTACAGCAATTCAGTGCTCTCTCAAATTCAGCACACACACACACACACACCTTGCTCAGTTATGAAAACTACACTTTGATGTACACTTTTGTTGGATTCCAAGCTATGTTGGGATCAAAAGAAAATGAGGTTGCAGATACTGCAGCAAGGTCAACTCATTTCTCAAACATCCACTCTCTGCCTATACCATATATTGATTACTGGGAAATTATCAGACATGCCTTTCTATCCTAGTGGCAGTCATCTTGGAATAGAGAGAGAGAGACTAATAATAAGCTCTAACAAATTAAATTTGAAAAATTATAGCAGTATAGTCTATACAGGATTTGAAAAGAGAAAGTTGTACTTGCTTGGCTCCACATGGGTCGTAGTCAGTGGTGAGCTATGGAAATTTTAACAAAGGGCTCGCATCATCGAGCAAAAAAAAAAAAAATTAAAAAAAAGGCCTAACTTAGCCCTTATAATACTTATATTGCAACTTTGTAGAGCTTCTGACAGATATGATAATTCCTGTAGGATATCAATCATTAATGCTACATCTTTTAAAAATTCCAAATTGAGAAGTCGGGTTTAAAAAGTCATTATATTTATCGTTCGCTGCAAAATGCTTGCATAAAGCTGGGTAATTTCTCCACAAAGCAAGAGCCGTTCGTAAACTGCAAACTGCCCATCGTGATCCAAACACACAGCCGATCTTTAAAATTTCAAAACCAAGGTATTTTGCAATTATTTAATTCTCGTTGATTTTTTTGGTAATTGATGAAAAAAAAGCATATAATTTATCCATAAGTATTTCAAAATGATTTATTTCTTTAATGTTTTTTATCGAATCGTCTAATGCTGAGCGTAAACGATGAGCACAATGCCAAATCACAACGTTGAAAAATTTTTGTAGAAGTTTGATTGCAACACTTGATTTGTTTCCTAATATTACACTAGCTCTATCAGAACAAAAGGCAATGAAATGATTTTTTATATAGTTATCAGAAAATCCATATGAATTTAAAGTAGCAATTATAGTAGCATGTATACATTCCACGGTGCTATTTTCTAGTTTTACAAGATTATTAAACAAGAAGAATCATCATCATCATCAAATTCCTGCAATGTACCCTCAAGGGGTGTACGACAGTACTACATGAAAAAAAATTACATCATTACTAACTTCCTATCTACAATTTTCCTCCAAATCAGTCTGTTACTTGTCAAGACTCCAACATTATCAGTTCTTATATTTCTATCGTCTAAGGCACTTTGTACCGTATCAATCCACCTACATCTTGGTCTTCCTCTGGGTCGTTTTGCTGCCAACCTGGCAGAGAACACTTGTTTTGCTAATCTTTCTTTGCCCATCCTGTTTAAGTGACCATACCACCTGAGATTAGCTCTGCTAACACATTCCTGGATGGCGACAATGTCAAGTTCTTTCCTAATATCCTCGTTTTTTAATATGATATTGCCATTGATGCCGTCTGTTCATGCTTATAATCTTTCTCAGGACTCTCATATCTGCGGTCTCTAGTCTTTGGTCAAGTGTTTTACTTCTGACCCAGCTCTCAGATCCATAAGTTAAAACTGGTTTGAACACTGTCTTGTATACAGCTAATTTAGTGTTCCGACTAATTTCTCTCTTATTCCATATGAATTTATTCAATTGACTTTCTACCATACCAGCTTTGTTGATTCTGTTGTCTTTTTCTATATTTAATTTACCATCTTCAGTAAAAATCGTGCCTAAGTAGCTGAAATGTTTCACTTGTTCCACAGGTTCTCCATTCACAACACAGTTGACATTTTCATTGTCTTTTTATTGCTGACCTTCATACCATATCTATTACAACAGCTATTCAATTTAGTCAGAGAATCTTGCAGACTTGTAGCGGATTTATTTAGAAGTATAACATCATCCGCATAAAGCAAAGAGCTGACATTAACATCTCCAATTTTGATATCATGTTTAATACCACTTTCCTTCATAACGTGATCCATATAGATTATGAATAACAGAGAGGATAATGTACATCCTTGTCTCACACCAGATTTAACATTAAGCCATCTTCCTGTACTTGCTTCAATTCTAACTGCTGACTTACAACTCAAATAAAGACTAAGTATTGCTTGATATAATGCCCCATTGACACCATATAATTGTAGCATATTGAATAGCTTCTCTCTTGGCACCTTGTCATATCCCTTTTCCAAATCGACAAAACTTAAATACAGATGTTTGTTATATTCCCATGCTTTCTCGACTATTTGTCGTAAAGTTGAAGATCTGATCCTGACAGCCTCTATTTGGCCTGAATCCAGCTTGTTCTTCACCAAGCTTTTCTTCCACAATTCTTCTCAACTGTTTCTCAAGTATACTTGCATAGATATTCCCAGGAACACTCAGTAGGGAAATACCTCTGTAATTCTAACATGCAGTTTTATTTCCCTTTTTATATATGGGTACTATGAGAGCTCTACTCCAATCATCGGGAATTCGTCACTCAGTCCAGGCCTGAACTATGCAGTGCAGCCACTGTAAGACTCTTATACCACCATACTTCAGCATTTCTGGTCGAATATCATCTACCCTTCTGCCTTTCCACATTTCAAGCCTTTGATGGCTTTTTTTTACTTCGAATATGGATATGTATTCCTGACTGCATGCCTGGTCAGTGTTTTTTACCACTGTGCTGTCATCACTGCTTGTTTCATTTAGCAGTTTTTCAAAGTAATTACTCCATACTTCAAGGATATCTTTTTCTCCCGTTTTCATGTCACCTTTATCATCTCTAACTCCTTTTACAGCACCCTTTCCTCCATTCCTAAGCTTCTTCAACAACCTCCAGAATATTTTGCCACCTTCTTGATATTTATTTTCTATATTCTTGCCAAACTCCTCCCATGACTTTTGTTTAGCTAGTTTTACACAGTGTTTAGCATTCTTGCATTTGTCTCTGTATTCTCTAAGAGCACAAGCTGACTTATTTGACAGGAACTTTTGATATGCTTTCTTCTTTTCCTTCACTGCCACTTTAACTTCCTGTGTCCACCAGGGAGTTCTGATTTTTTTATCCTTGCAGATAACCTCACCACATGCCTCTCTGGCAGAATCATTCAATGTTTTCTTCAGAGTTTGCCACTGAATCTCCAAGGTTTGATTCCTGTTCTCAAACTCTTTCATTTTTCTTCAATAATCTTTGTGTATTTTAGTCTATAGTTCCCATCTGAGAGCTGCTCAACTTTTATTCGCTTTAAAACTTTCTTACATGTTATTCTTTTCAATATGAAATTCAATTTTATCCTCCTCAAGACCAAATAATTATCACTTCCAATTTCAAATCCTCTGTACACTCTGGTTTCCTGCACCAGGGAGAAAACATCACTATCAACAATAACATAGTCAATGAGACTTTTCTTATTCCTAGCCTCTTCTCTCCATGTGAATTTGTGCACATTTTTATGTTGGAACATGGTGTTAGTAATAACCAGTCCATGTCCTGAGCAGAAATCCAATAGATATTTGCCATTATTATTAGCTTTGCTCTTTTCTCCAAATTTTCTCAAAATATTTTTGTATGTCTCGCAATCATTTCCTACTCTACTATTTAGATCCCCAACAAGGACCAATTTTTCATTGTGTCAGTTGCTTTTTCTAAAGCCTCAAAAAATTCCTCCACTTCTACCTTAGTAGAACCTTCTGTGGGACCATCATCATCATCATCATCATCAAATTCCTGCCATGTACCCTCAAGGGATGTACAGGATATGACAGTACTACATGAAAAAATTACATCATTACTAACTTCCTATCTACAATTTTCCTCCAAATCAGTCTGTTACTTGTCAAGACTCCAACATTATCAGATCTTATATTTCTATCATCTAAGGCACTTTGTACCGTATCAATCCACCTATATCTTGGTCTTCCTCTGGGTCGTTTTCCTGCCAACCTGGCAGAGAACACTTGTTTGCTAATCTTTCCTCTCCCATTCTATTTAAGTGACCATACCATCTGAGATTAGCTCTGCTAACGCATTCCTGGATGCTGACAATGTCAAGTTCTTACCTAATATCCTTATTTTTAATATGATATTGCCATTGATGCCATCTGTTCATGCCTATAATCTTTCTCAGGACTCTCATATCTGCGGTCTCTAGTCTTTGGTCAAGTGTTTTACTTCTGACCCAGCTCTCAGATCCATAAGTTAAAATTGGTTTGAACACAGTCTTGTATACAGCTAATTTAGTGTTCCGACTAATTTCTTTCTTATTCCATATGAATTTATTCAATTGACTTCCCACGATACCAGCTTTGCTGATTCTGTTGTCTATTTCTATATTTAGTTTACCATCTTCAGTAAAAATTGTGCCTAAGTAGCTGAAATGTTTTACTCGTTCCACAGGTTCTCCATTCACAACACAGTTGACATTTTCAATGATTCTGCCTATTTTCATTGTCTTTGTCTTTTTATTGCTGACCTTCATACCATATCTATTACAACAGCTGTTCAATTTAGTCAGAGAATCTTGCAGACTTGTAGCAGATTTATTTAGAAGTATAAACATCATCCGCATAAAGCAAAGAGCTGACATTAACATCTATAATTTTGATATCAGGTTTAATACCACATTCCTTCATAATGTGATCCATATAGATAATGTACATCCTTGTTTCAAACCAGATTTAAGATTAAACCATCTTCCTGTACTTCCTTCAATTCTAACTGCTGACTCACAATTCAAATAAAGACTAAGTATTGCTTGATATAATGCCCCATTGACACCATATAACTGCAGCGTATTGAATAGCTTCTCTCTTGGCACCTTGTCATATGCCTTTTCCAAATCGACAAAACATAAATACAGATCTTTGTTATATTCCCATGCTTTCTCAACTATTTGTCGTAAAGTGAAGATCTGATCCTGACAGCCTCTATTTGGCCTGAATCCAGCTTGTTCTTCACCAAGCTTTTCTTCCACAATTCTTCTCAACCGTTTCTCAAGTATACTTGCATAGATCTTGCCAGGAACACTCACTAGGGAAATACCTCTGTAATTCTCACATGCAGTTTTATTTCCCTTTTTATATATGGGTACTATGAGAGCTCTACTCCAATCATCAGGAATTCGTCCCTCTGTCCAGGCTTTCTGAACTATGCAGTGCAGCCACTGTAAAACTCTTATACTACCATACTTCAGCATTTCTGGTCGAATATCATCTATTCCTACTGCCTTTCCAAATTTCAAGCCTTTGATGGTTTTTTCTACTTCAAGTCTGGATATGTATTCCTGACTGTATGCATGGTCAGTGTTTTTTTATCACTGTGCTGTCATCACTGCTTGTTTCATTTAGCAGTTTTTCAAAGTAATTACTCCATACTTCAAGGATATCTTTTTCTCCTGTTTTCATTTCACCTTTATCATCTCTAATTCCTTTTACAGCACTCTTTCCTCCATTCCTAAGCTTCTTCAACAACCTCCAGAATATTTTGCCACCTTCTAGATACTTATTTTCTATATTCTTGCCAAAGTCCTCCCATGACTTTTGTTTAGCTAGTTTTACACACTGTTTAGCTTTCTTACATTTGTCTCTGTATTCTATAAGAGTAAAAGCTGACTTATTTGCCAGGAACTTTTGATATGCTTTCTTCTTTTCCTTCACTGCCTCTTTAACTTCCTGTGTCCACCAGGGGAGTTCTGATTTTTTTTATCCTTGCACACAACCTCACCACATGCCTCTCTGGCAGAATCAATCAATGTTTCCTTCAGAGTTTGCCACTGAATCTCCAAGGTTTGATTCCTGTTCTCAAACTCTTTCATTTTCTTTTCAATAATATTTCTGTATTTTAGTCTACAGTTCACATCTGAGAGCTGCTCAACTTTTATTCGCTTTAAAACTTTCTTACATGTTATTCTTTTCAATATGAAATTCAATTTTATCCTGCTCAAGACTAAATAGTGATCACTTCCAATTTCAAATCCTCTGTACACTCTGGTGTCCTGCACCAGGGAGAAAACATCACTATCAACAATAACATAGTCAATTAGACTTTTCTTATTCCTAGCCTCTTCTCTCCATGTGAATTTGTGCACATTTTTATGTTGGAACATGGTGTTAGTAATAACCAGTCCATGTCCTGAGCAGAAATCCAACAGATATTTGCCATTATTATTAGCTTTGCTCTTTTCTCCAAATTTTCTCAAAATATTTTTGTATGTCTGACAATCATTTCCTACTCTGCTATTTAGATCCCCAACAAGGACCAACTTTTCCTTTTTCATTGTGTCAGTTGCTTTTTCTAAAGCCTCAAAAAATTCCTCCACTTCTACCTTTGTAGAACCTTCTGTGGGACCATAGGCACAAATAAGTCTCATTGTCCAGTTCCCCATTCTCATATTTGCCCACATTACTCTACTTGAGACTGACTGCCATTCAAGAAGATTAGCCTCGTATTTGTGTTGAATACTATGGCTACTCCTTCTTTTCCTTGATTATCATTGCCTGAATATAACATTTTGTATTTATTGCTCAGAAAGATCTCGCCAGTTTTGGTCTTTTTTGTTTCAGTCACCCCTATTATGTCGATCTGGTACTTATCTAATTCCTCAGCTAGCTCCATTTCTTTGCCATTCAGGCTTCTTACGTTGATAGTACCGATCTTTAACTCTGGTGATGTTGAGTTGGGGTTTGTTTTCAGATTTGTTCCAGTAGCTGACTTTTTGCTGTTCGCCCTGGTTCCCTGGCGAAAACAACGGGGGCCTTGTTTAACCGGGCGACGCCCCAGCCGGCATGAAATTTTGTCATGTTGTACCATCATTTTTTATTTTGGTTTAACCAATAAGAATACAATTTGGTCGGCTAAATCCCACATTGCCAGCCCATCCTCGTTCGTTCAGTATCAAAGTAGATACCCAACAGGGTGCACCACGAGAAGGTGAGGATTGGACATTAGGTCAGAAGCCCTGGTCGGTTCTCCACATTCCTTTTAAGGCTATGTGGAGGTCTCCTCTCAGTTATACAGCTTTGACCCTTAAGCACCCCTTCTGTGGGACCATAGGCACAAATAAGTCTGATTGTCCAGTTCCCCATTCTCATATTTGCCCACATTTCACTACTTGAGATTGGCTGCCATTCAAGAAGATTAGCCTCGTATTTTGTGTTGAATACTAACAAGAAGAACCAGGGCTCGCAAATTTGAAAAAAAATTAACAAAGGGCTCGCGTGAGAAGGAACGAGAAGAATAAAGCTCATAACTAACATGTACAACAGAGATCTTAAACACAAATCAATAAAAAATAAATAAATCAATACCGAGATTAAGTTGATGCAAAAGTTATATATTTTCCATATACAAGTAGCAAAATAATGTATCACCATATTTTTAAAATATTCTGCATCTTCTAGTTGTAGAAGGTCTTTCCACTTGGTTATGAAGAAAATTATAATACTGAATAAATTAGATTCTTGTTTTTCATTCACTCAGAATAACACACAATTAATAGAGATAATACACTTGTCTGATAACCTTACTTACTCCACTGTAAATCTAAATAACAATAACAACCATTGATTATGTCTGTTTTCAGCGTCCATCTTGGTTCTTCAATGAAAAGAATTAATGGGGACCCTAATAATTAGGTGATGCACCAGACAATCAAGAATACAGTTTGGTTGGCTAAGTCTAAAGTGCCAGTCTCCTCGTTCATTCAGGTGGATACTTTGCATGCACCATAGAAAGTAAAGTTAGATGTATCAGAAACCCAGTTGTGTTCTCAACACACCTTATCAGCTATATGGAGATATCCTCCCATATAAGTGGACGTAAAGCATTTGGGAAATGTGTTGAAATCCACGGTGTCTTATTTTGAACTGGACCTCTTTTTTTTTTCATCTAAAATATTCATATGTCTATTGAGATAGCAGCATGATTATTTGTTGCAGTAGGGGACATAAACTACCGCAACATAAAGCCTGTTGTCTCACTTTAAATTGCTGGAGAAAGAAAATGTGAAAATTGATAGGTGAATGTGTTTCCACACACACAAATAACATTTCCCATATTTGTCCCATACACAAGATTTTTTTGTTTTTCAAATTTGGAATAAGAATTGAACTATATGTTCAATTCTTAAAATTGTTCTGTCAAATTTATCTCTTAAATTCATTGTTGTTATATGTTGCATTGCATGATCTCTGTCGGTATATGCCACAAAAAAACTTGTGGTAAGAAATAATATTACATGCACATTCTATGCAGGATTCAAAGCCAAATCAAATAAGATGGTCCTTATTTCCATAGTCTGCTTGCTGTATGCTAATTGCATGTGTTCTCTGGCTAGTTTGCATGTAATGCAGGATGATAAAATCTGAAATTCCAGTAATTATGAAAACCCTCCTAGTACAATATGAGATACAAGTACCTCTTCTGTAGTCTCAATGATACCGTAACATTTTGGAAGGACCCAGATTTGAATCTTATCTAGGATGTGAGAGTTTTTTATAAGGAAGTGACTTAGCAAGTCTCATACTGAGGTGGCAGGGCTTTTCCCCTCCACAAGATAGGCAAACCAGTGATAGAATACACTATACAGTCGTACTTGGTTATAATGAGCATGAACAGGATGAACAAAATTTCCTCATTATAACTGTTACTCATATCAGTGATGACTTCAGTTTACCTCCTATTTCTTTAAATTCTCGATAAAAAGTATTAGAGAGAATAGATTATAATTATATACCTAGATATTATTTGTATGAATATGCTTTTTTAAACTAAAATACACTTATTAAACACTATTTCAATTAGTTTTCTGAAAAACAAACATTAAATCGATCCAGCTAACTGTTGTTACATACAAAATTGTTTAGCAAATTTTTCCATTTGAGCCTTCAGTCCGTCTGTTGAGAATCCAGCACTTCTTTGTATAGTGAACCATTGAAGCAATGCTTCATCAATGTTTGTAAGCTCACACTGTCTGAGTTTTTTTGTTTGTTTGTTTTTCAGTTATGTTGTTTTCCAGTGCCAATATATAAATATAAACATCTTTATTCTTCCACGCTGGCCTGGTTGGCCGAGTGGTTAGCATATCTGCTCTCCAGCCAAAAGGCTGTAGGTTCGAATCCCACCATAGGCATGGATGTTTGTGATTGTCTGTGGAAATACTAGGGATGATGGTCGGCAGTAGATAGTGTTGATGTAGATGATGAAGACGGAGAATTGTAGAGTAGGTACCCTCCCTCGATGAGTCTTTGGACTCCCTGGAGGTGTTATGTAATAATAATAATAAAACAATGTCAATACCGTTGAAGAGGACAAAGAATTTTTTTTTTGCACCACATTCTTAACTCATGAAGAGAGAGACACTTTCTTTTGATATGTTTTTGACAGAAGGGAATTGTTTTTAACTGATTTTACAGCCATGGAGTGTTTGGATAAAATGAGGGAGGAAGGCTGGAGGCCAGACACAAGAGTTAGGCAAGTCAGTGGCTGGTAACCAAGAACAAGATTGGGTTGTAAATGTGCCCGTAATCCAATGCAGGTGGTCATAAAAGCTAAGTCATTCCCTTCATTTTTGTCTACTCCAAGAATTACCTAAACAATTAAGAATATTTGCATAGTTACCAAAATTTGTATGGTATATCCATGTAGATGCTCTTTATGAAAGTGAGCAATGGTATGGGAATATACATAAATTAAAATCATCCTGGCTTTTTGCTCATTGCATCCATGATCTTGTTAGAGCAAAGTTTGGCTGTATTTGGTCTGAAAGCCTTACTTTCTTTGGCCATGAGACTGGCTAACCAATCTTAATTTGAAAAGATCCTGTCAAAGCAAGGTATATCTAAAAAGATATACCTTGCTTTGACAGAATTCTGGCCAAAGGACAAACATTGCAATGTTCTCTAGCCCAAGCTTCTCAGCTACAAAAAAATTTTGTTAGATTTAAAAAAAAAAAACTAAAGCAGGGTAATTGACTTTCAGTATTTTTTAATATAATTAAGTTGTGTATTATCACAAATTTTTCATTGAATTTCTCAATTTGTTTTTCTTTCAGGCTAATAGGTTGGGGTCAGATTAGACGTGGTGTTACCATCAAACCCGTGACCCAATAGTGACAAAATAAGTAACTAAAAACTTGTATGGTTACACATACAAACAGGTGTGAATATGTATGATGATGTTTTATTATCTGAAAATAAAACACAATTTAGTTTGCAGTTTATTTTGTACAGCATTAGTAGCTATTAAATTTTTTTTTTTTTTCTATATTATAGAGTCTTCTTTTCATATGCATCAGTGCCCAACTTTAATAATTATCTGATCACATTGGTTAAAGGGGAAATTGATTTTTCTTGTCATGTAACTGAGGGTATAGCTAAGTAAATGTACAGTTACATAGCATGTCAGCTGACTCAAGTTATTAAAAAAAAACAAATACAGCAATCCCTCGATTATTGTGCCTAATGCGTTCTTTAAAACAGGTGCATTAATCGAAAACACACTAATCGAATATAACAAACCTATGGGGAAATGTATAATTCGTTCCTCAGATTTCTTTTTTCACCCTTATTTTATTTTTTTTTTTATAAAGGAAAACCATGAAGCTGAAAGACAATGAAACATAATTCAGAATATAAATTTATTATTCTGCTTCTTAACAAAGAATTGAGCTAACGTAGTTTGGCTGGCATTCTGTTTCTTTTTTTCATACAACTGACGGTATGATCCTATTGCTTCTTCTGCAAATTTTACTGTTCTCTCTTTACCAGGGTCAGTTTCTAAGCATTGCTGCTTAAAAACTTCGATTGTACGAAAACAATTTTCAAATTGTTTCTTTGAAACCTCTTTGGGCTTGTCAGTGATTAAATTTTTTTCATATTCTTCAGGATCTTCCCACTGTGTATCTAAATTTAGCAGGTTGAAATCACTCAACTTCTCAGAATGGGATTTAATTAACTTAGATTCATTTGAAAAGTCTCTAAAATCATTTGCACAATGTGCAAGAATGTCTTCCAAATGGCTCTCTCTCATATTGATAGCAGTAATGTCATTCGACTTTGCGACTTTATAACCAAGCTGAGAATTCTCTGATTTGGCTAGAAAAGTCCTGGAAGGCATTCGCTTCCAAAAAATGGCCGGTTTCATCAACATTAAATATTTGTTGATCATAATAGTCCCCTTACACAATTTTCTTCAAAATCTCTGGATATCTCCTTATTTGCACTTGCAGCTTCACCTGTGATTAGAACATTATGTAGGCTATTTCTCTTTTTGAAGCGCTCAAATCACCCAGCACTAACATGGAATTCTTCTTTTCCATCATTCATAGCCCTTTCTTTCCAGGTTACAAAGAGACAATGCTTTTGATTTAATAAGGCCAGTGTTTAGCAGGATCTGTTTTTGGTTACAATCTTCGATCCATGTAAAAAGAAGTCTCTAATTCAATCATTATAATGCTTTGATTTTGAGTGCATGCATTATGAACTTGAAGCAGCCTTACCTTTCTCTTTGTATTCAGCAGTTGATTCACCCATTTTTGTGTTCTTGTCCTATCTTTGATCTGGACTCACTTTGTTCATATTTCTTTATTATTTCAAGTTTTTCTTCCAATCAGATTACTTTTCAAATCATTTTCACACTTCTATTTTTTGTTCATGATTAAAGGTTAGGAAAATAATTTAAAATAAAAAAGTAAGGAAAACAATTGCATGAGATACGATCAGCAAAATGCTATGTAAAGCTGGCGGTAAATTTGGAACATAGTGTACATGGAAATAATGTAGTGTGCCATTAAAAAATAACTTCGTAAAATGTTTCAAATCGATAACTAAATTATTTCATCCTGGTGAGTGATTTTTTAAAATAGTTAGCCGTAAAAAATGTATAGATCGAAAAATTTTAAAATCTGTGACATTTATTTTATGATGTATATAGGTGCACTAATTGAATTTAGGTATCGAAAAAAAATGACGCACTAACATGGAATTGGGAACGCTATAATCGAGGGATTGCTGTATTCTAATTGTCTATATACTACTACTTGGCTAAGACACTTGGCACTAGTTTATTTCTTCTTCCTATGATAACAATGATGGCAGATAGGTTGAGGTGGTTATAATCCTCAACTTGCCCACAGGACTTACCGTTTTTGCTTTAAAAGATTTTGATAAATGCATAATGCTTCAGTTACTTGTTTTAATTGTTATTATAGTACCCCCACAGATGCAAGATCCTTCTACACTTCTGCACTGTCACAAAAAAGGAGAATCCATTCTGATAATAGGGTAATCAATCTGTCTTCTGGGATGAGTTTGTTTATTATTATAGATCGGAAAATTTAGCTTTTCTTTTAAGAACATTGTAGTTTTTAAAGTGGTAACTATTTTGCTTGTATAACAGTTGGAACAAATGTACGTAGAGTATTAACAAAATTAAAAAAAAGCATAACATAAAATAAAAATTTGACGGAATTTATTTTTAAGAAAGTTTTGTATAAAATAAAAATAATTATACAGAAAAACAAATTTTTTCAAATGAACTTAGATTGTATTTACCATGCAAAAAAAAAAAAAAAAGGGTGAAAAAAAAAAATACCATTATGAAATCCTTTTAATCTTCATAGTCATCTGAATCAGTGTCCGAATCGCCATCACTTTCACTTGAATTGATCGCCAAAGGTTCACATAATTCTTCGATAATTCCATCTCTGTCTCAATACATGTTTTCCAATGAGGTGACGTTAGAGCAATATTTTCCCAGTTTTGAACTGTAATACTTTCAATCGTTTGTTCTGAAAGCTTAAAAAGTTTCGACATATCAATATCCCCAGTTATGGTGCGATGCTGAATGAAATTTTTCACCCAAACATACTCAATAGCATTAATATCACAATGATATGGTGGTATCCTCAAAGCTAGGAATCCATGCTCTTTGAGCATCGTGTCAAATTTAAATAGTTTAGTTGCGGGTGACTATTTTGACCAAATTAAGCAATTCAATTTTTCACATATCTGGGAAATCTTATAAAGAGAGCCAATTCATAAGAACTTGCTTCTTATTAGACCTATTTGGAACTTTGTTTAATTGAATGGAGCGATATGAAGCATTATCAATTATAACAACAGCATTTTTAGGAAGGTTTGGAATCAGTTTTTCTTCTGCCCACTTTTCAAAGACTGTAGAATTCATTTGCCCATGGTAATCTCCGGTAGTTGAATTGGCTTTGTGTAGTAAGTTTGAATTTGATAAAAACCCATTTCTCCTCCAGCACATAAAATTATTATGCGGCTCGAGGCATTTCTGGTTTGTAGCACTCCAAATTCTTCTTTAGATTGCCAACATTTTCCAGAAGTTAAATTCTGTCAATCCAAGTTTCTTCTGTATACAGAATCTGTATTTTCTCCTCCCTTAAACATCGTATTGCTCTCAAATACTGCATTCTAGATAAAACAATGTCACTTTGCTCCATGATAAGTTTGCTTTTATTCTGGGACTTTTTTGAAACAAAATCCGATTTCATTAAGCATTTTCCTTAAAGTTTCTCTTTTCCAAGGGAAATTAATTTTTTCTTTCAGCACAGGAATCAATTTCGGAACATTTGGCGCTCTTTTCTTGACCACTTAAAATTTGTGAATAGTTCTTCTTCTACATCGAATTCTACATCTAACGTCTACATCAAAATCATTCAAAGCTATGTGTTCGATAGGTTTCTTTCTCTGGCATTTTTTAGGAGATTTAAATTTTGGCTTACCTTCATATTTTGATTACCTACGAATTCTTTTAACAGTCAACTCCGATACACCTGCAATTGCACTTGCACGTTTATGACTTGAGAAAAGGGAATGAGGAGACTGCCTTCTAACGATTCTTTTTTGCAGAATGTCAGCACATTATTCAATATTCTTTTGCAAGAAGTACTGAAAGGTTTAACACCAGAACTTGTTGACTGTACTGGATCCATCATACAAATTAATAATAATGTGCTGACATTATTATTGCATGAGCCATTCATAATTAACTACTATAGTGCGCCCACACTTGCTAGAGCTTCGCTTGGCGACATGTCAAGAATAGTCGATTCATGGGGAGAAAGAAATGAAGGATGTACGAATTGGTCACCAACACACGAAAAAAATGACAACAAAAATCAAGCTACTATTAGTACAGTTACAGACAAGAAAGCACGTGATTTCGTGTGTTGGCAACCAATTCGTACATCCTTCATTTCTTTCTCCCCATGAATCGACTATTCTTGACGTCGCCAAGCGAAGCTCTAGCAAGTGTGGGCGCACTATAGTAGTTAATTGTGAATGGCTCATGCATTTCTTTACCTACAAGCAAATATCATACAGTGAATATGGGTCAGTATTTTCTGTTATATCATCAGAAAAACCAACCGGATGTATTTAAAGCATTTCCAGGAATTGCTTATTATTAGCTTGTCTTCCTGAGATTACAGATGAGTGGGCAGAGGAGTAATGAAATGAGGACTCGAGGATAATAACTTATAAGGAAATTACCATTTCCTTAGAATCTTGTTCATTCTTGAATATTATGGTAAGATGGTCTGGACAAGCTGGGAGAAGAACATACAAGGAAAGAAGAAGTTTTATTGATTGCATTTCTTTGGATGTCAGATCACATCCAGGTCTGGGCAGAATTTGGGGGTGGGGTCACAGTTGACCAATACTGTTAATGAGAGAGAAAGAGGTAAAAAAAAAAAAACCTTAAAGAATGAATAGCATAGTAAATCTGAGGAGAATGTTGATACAGTTAACTCACAATAGCGAACTCATAAAGCCAGTAGGAATAGTTAACGTGGATATTTTTTTAATAGTGAATTTTCTAAGAGAAATTTTTTTCTTAGATATGTAAAAAAAAGGCTTAGGTGTTTCAGTTCGTATTTAGTTTTACAGTTCAATTCATTACACAAATGAAATAAGATATTTAATTATTTAGATACTAACAATATTTAGACTATGCTTTAGGTACCCTTTCACACAGGATTAGATGGAAAAGAAACCAAAGTGTTGCTTTGCAGAAGTCATTACAAGTTGGAGAGGCTGTTTGTGGCAACAGCAGCTATAAACCAGTCCCCAAACCTCAACAACTATGGTTGCATCAATTTGCCAAAAATATGGAAGACAGTTCTTTTAGGATCAACTTAATATTGATCTGTAAATTTTTCCTTATCAAAAATAGATGGTATCAGATTAGGACTTGACATCTTTGTTATCTGTTACAATTTTAAGTCATTCCCACTATTAACTAATTGTTGCTGTATGCATACTATGAAAAACTGTTTGCACTCAGAAGATGCTGGTATAAAACCAGCAAAATATTAACAGCTAAATAATTAAATATTTATTTCGTGTTATGTAATTAAACTGTAAAATCAAACATGAATTTTGTTCTCGGTTTATTTGTGCAGATTTTGATAAAGTGGAAAGAGTGAGAGAGTATTGAAGTTCTTTTTTTATGAAGGCTATAATTATTTAAACTTATAAGGTGAAGTAAGCCAGAGCTTATTGAAACAATACTTGTATAATGGCTAAGAATCAAATATATTATATTATAGGTAGAGTTATAGTAGCCAATAATACAATCTACTTTATAGCAAACTCATAGAGAATTTTTGTTTTTTACTGAAGAGTTGCTATAGTGAATTTCTTTTAGAATAATACCACCACCGTTGTTATGGTGTTAGCATGAAACTATTTGGTAGCGTGTTATAGTGAACAAGTTTATTAGAATGGTATTTGTTGTGATTGTAGGAGAGGTCACTATAGTTATTTGTGCTTATGTGAGTGCATACGTACACACACAAAATAGCTATTAAATGTGAATTGAAGATTGTAAAGCAAATCTGAATTACAGCTAGCTAAGATTAATCCAAAATGTTCTTACAGATATGTAAAAAATGGGATAAGTTATAGAAATAAATTAATCATAACCAGATTCTATAGAACAGGTTTTTGAATGATTCTGACTGTGGTTTGAAACAGAAATGGAATAATATTTTCAAGTTTATGTGTGAACACAGGTCAGAAGAGGAAATTTTGCTTGGGGAGAAGATTTACCTAATGTTAAGAGGATGAAATTGTTTATATCTTAAATCACTCACAACTGATAAAGTTGGAGGTAGGGGTGATATCATTTTGCTAGTAAACAGATGTATGTCAGGATTAATCAGTCTAATGATTCTCTTAGTGTTTTCGGCAAAGTAATGGTAAAAATTAATTGGGAATCACATCCAGGATATTCTTGATAAGAATAACTTGTTGGACAGAGAACAACATGATTTTGTTAAGAGGAGATCAATTTTATGATGAAATCACAAGGGAAAGAAACTAATATAATGGTTATAATGTGGTATGTTAGTAGTCTTATAGCTTACCACATAAGAATGTTATGAAATATTGATTATTGAGATTGATGATCACCTAAGAGAGATGATAGGGAATTGGTTCATTCATAGATGACAGGAGATAGCATTTACAGAGAATCTTTTAAGAGCCAGGTCATTAGAAATAGGATACTCCTGGATGTTAGGACTAATGTATTCATAAATGATTTGGGATCAGATATTAAAAGTAAAAATTTTTTTGCTGATGATGTAAAGCTGTCTAGAACAAAGGTCTCTGATTGACTTCTTTGTAGTCTCAGCAGACCTATTTTCCTCAGTGTTGGACGTTTGTGTGAGAAGAGGGGAAGAACTGTCAACTGACCACCACCTTGTGTGTACTCTACGGCTTCAGAAACCAGATGCTACCATCAACGCTGGTAGGCCTAAGCAGCTATACCGCTTGAAATGGGAGGCATTGGAAAATGAGGCTGTGGGGAAGAATTTTGCAGATGACATTTCCTCCAGGTTCAAAGAGATTCCCAAGCATACTATAGATGTTGAGGAGGAGCGGAAGCTGTTCAGAACAGCTGTCACTGCCTCTGCACTCTCATGCTGTGGCAGAAAGCGGCTCGGCGTGGCAATGGGCAGTGAGAAAAGGATACCTTGGTGGAACCAAGAAGTCCAAAAGAACTCAAAACTCAAAAAGTTTTGAGTTCTTTTGGAACTCAAAACTCAAAAAGTGTCAGGGTAAACAGCACAAAGTCTGAACCTTTCACAGTCTCCGTTGGCCTCCGCCAAGGGTGTGTTCTGTCACCCCTCCTTTTCATAATATTTATGGACTGGATTGATAGGCACAGCTGAGGCAGTGAGTGTGTCAGAATTGGAAGATGTAGCATTGGACGCCTGCTATTTGCAGATGACCTGGTTCTGCTTAGCTCTTCCACAGATGACCTCCAGCGGACCCTGGATAGGTTTGTAACTGTTTGTGCAGACCGGAATGAAGATCAGTGTGGCGAAAACTGAAACATTTGTGGTCTCAAGACAACCATCCCAGTACACTCTACATGTAAGTGGGGTCCCAATGAGGCAGGTGGAGAAGTTTAAATATCTTGGGTCCATTTTCACGAATGATGGAAAATGGGACGTAGAGCTAGATACTCGAATTGGTTTAGCAAGCTCAATATTGCGGGAGCTTGGTCGTTCGGTAGTATTGAAGCGGGAGTTAAGCCAGAAGGCAAAACTGGCTGTCTTCAATACAGTATGTCCCCATCCTCACCTATGGTCAGAGTTGGGTAATGACCGAAAGAATGTGCACACGAATCCCAGCGGCTGAAATGAGGTTCCTTCAAGGGGTTGCAGGGCTGACAAGACTCGACAGAGTCAGCAGCTCCTCAATTCGGGAAACCCTTAATACTCAACCGCTGCTTCTCCATGTTGCAAGATCACAGTTATGTTGATATGGGCACCTTGTCAGAATGCCACAAGAGAGGCTCCCTCAGCAGACCCTCTTTGCCAAGCCAGAGGGTGGAAGGCCAAGGACTCGCTGGATAGATTATATCCAAAACCTTGGGAGGGCACGTTTGTGAATCCCACCAGAACACCTGATCTTAGTGGCAGAGGATCGTGACCATTGGAAGTTCCTCTTGCAGCTGTTGCCCCCACAACCCAATTAGGAAAGGTGGGCCTTGAAGATGTATGTAAAGCTGGACAGCATAGTCAGTTGTTTGGATGAATTAAGTTCTTTACAAGGTGATCTTAAAATTTTGGAAGAGTGAATGGGGAAGTTGGATTTAAAATGTAAACATATATGCAGTTTGTAAGAAGATAATATGATATTTGGTCAGAAGATAAGTTGAGTAGCCATGCTTTAGAAAAAGTTAATAGATTTGGGTAATTTAGTTGAGAAGAAATTTAAGTTAAGAATCATTTTGGCAAGACAACTAGTAAAGCTCAGTTGATTATAGGCTTCACCAAAAAAAGCAACTTCATTTGTGAGCATAAATTTGGATTATGACTCCCAACTTTATTGACCAAAGTGTTTAATGGATGTCAAGAAAATCAAGGGTATTTGGAGAAGATTGGCTAAGTATGTGTGAGGGGGAGGATTGTATGATAATCATTTGGTTAGTTGTAATCTGATATTTATCTAATAGGGAATGGAGAAGAGGTTTAATTAAAGTTTATAAATACAGTAAAACCCCGAAGTTAGGCGGTAGGTGGGACCAACAAAAAGCGCGTACGTCGAATTCGCGTGACTCGGGGTATAATTTTGCATGTAATTTATATATACAAACATACAATTGGGACCAAAGGTTTACAAAAACACCTATATTTTTTAAGAAATGTAATCATAATTGTAGTTTTTCGTACATAAAAAAAGAAAGTTATTTCGATGTCGATGGTTTCATAAAATCTAATAGATTCGTCTGGCGGCATAATGTCTTTTTCTTGTCACGCAAAATTTCTTCATAGCAAGCTAATGATTTTTTTATTCCTTGCCTTGTGGCTACAATTCGTTCCTCGTTAGAATCTATGTTCTCCAAAATCTGTAAACCTTTCTTTTATGATTGTTCTTACTGTGGATTCCTGTAGATCGAACTTCTTTGCTAGCTCACAAATTTTCATTCCGCCTTCAAAATCCTTAATAATGTTGAGTTTTGTTTCCAAAGTCAATGTTTTTCTTTTCTTGCTAGCTGTAGAAGAATCGGACTTGCTTCTTTTGGACGACATTATTATTTTTTGTGATAAAATTTTTATCAAGAACATAACATTTAACAATCGCAAGGTTTGTAGACTTTAAAAATCGTGTATGAACGACGACCGCGCGAATCACGTCAGTGCTTATTCACAGCATGTGCGACACTGGCGAATGCGGCCGACGCCTGAAAGAAATGACTAGTGGTGAAGCGGGACGGGAATACATACATATAAGAAACCTGCGTACCTCCGGATTCACGTAAGTCGGGGTATGACTGTATCAGGAATTGGCTACACTTGTTTGAACCAGGTTCTACTAGAAGCCTTAACAAAAATCATCATCATCAAATTCCTGATATGTACCCTCAAGGGGTGTACAGGATTCAAGAATCTGAAACAAACTAAACATACAAAATAAAGTCTCATAATGAACATATTGAAGTATGTTGTTTTACAATATTTTATTGACTTGAGGTTGCTCTGAAGTATAGTAGCATTAGGGAGGATTACTCATTGAGGCATGCATGCCTAATAAACAGGACTTTCGGTAATAAACGTCACCTCCCAGTACCATCTGAGGCTTTTCAGTTCATCAAATTCCTGCAGGGTGTACAGGATATTATGATAGTACTACATGAAAAACTTACATATTGCTACCTTCCTATCTACAATTTTCCTCCAAATCAATCTGTTACCTGTCAAGACTCCAATATTATCAGATCTTATATTTCTATCTTCTAAGGCACTTTTTACTGCATCAATCCACCTATATCTTGGTTTTCCTCTGGATCTTTTTCCTGCCAACCTGGCAGAGAACACTTGTTTTGCTAATCTTTCCTCACCCATTCTGTTTAAATGACCATACCACCTGAGATATGCTCTGCTAACGCATTCCTGAATGCTAACAATGTTAACTTCTTTCCTAATATCCTCGTTTTTAATATGATATTGCTACTAATGCCATCGGTTCATGCCTGTAATCTTTCTCAGGCCTCTCATATCTGTGGTCTCTAGTCTTTGTTCAAGTGTTTTACTTCTGACCCAGCTCTCAGATCCATAAGTTAAAATTGATTTCAACACTGTCTTGTATACAGCTAATTTAGTGTTTTGACTAATTTCTTTCTTATTCCATATAAATTTATTCAGTTGACTTCCTACCATACCAGCTTTATTCATCTGTTGTATATTTTCATAATTTACCATCTTCACTAAATATCGTGCCTAAGTAGCTGAAGTGTTTTACTTGTTCTATAGGTTTTCCATTCACAATACAGTTGGTATTTTCAATGTTTCTGCATGTTTTCATTGTCTTCGTCTTGCTAATTTTCATACCAGATCTATTACAGCAGTTATTCAATTTAGTCGGGGAATCTTGCGGACTTTGTTTTGGATTTATTTAGAAGTATAACATTGCCACTGATGCCATCTGTTCATGCCTCTAATCTTTCTCAGGACTCGAGGGAGAGACTCTGTTCCAAGCAGTGACAAAGTCTCTCCCTCAGGACTCGGGGAAGAGACTTTGTCAGTGCTTTGAACTCAAACAGGAGGAATTTTATACTATTCCTCCGACAAACTGGATCGATTCGCCTTTGTTCTTTGCAGGTGGGAAATGCTGCCTGAGGTCTCACTCCAAAATGTCCTATAAATGTTATAGGATTTAAGTCTGGTGATTGGAATGGCCATAGCAGACAGGACACCTCATCCTCATGGTCCACGAACCACTGGGTGATGACATTTGCTTGATAAATGGAAGTGTTATCCTGTTGAAACATGGCTGACTGCGTAGGAGAAAAGTGTGTCAACATGGGATGGACATTAATTTGCACATAAATGATATAGGAAATATTCAGTTGTTTGCTGATGATATGAAATTAGATAGAGTTATAGTTAATCAAAGCAGTGTGGAGACCTTGCAGGACGATTTAAATAGGTTGTCAGTATGGGCAAAAGTTAATGGGTGTCAGTTTAATGTCGAGAAATGTAAAGTTATGCATTTTGGGATAAATAGATTACAAGCTGTGTATCCCATTGATGGCACTGTACTCCAGGAAATAGATGAAGCTAGAGATTTAGGGGTGGTGGTAAAGTTAAAGTTTAGAGAACAGGTTGCTAAGGTAGCCCATAAGATTACTTGGCTATTGAAGAACACATTAATTAGTAGAGATAAGGAAGTTGTTCTTCTTTATAAGGCTTTGATATGCCCACATCTGGGTTGCTCTGCTTAACTTTGGTCCACTGGGGTTCTTTGGGATGAGGAAGCGGTGGAGAGGATTCAGAGATGAGTGGCCTGTGGAATGTGCCCTATGAGGATAGATCGAAGGTGTATGGATTGCAGAAGTTGGTTGATAGGAGAAAAAGAGAGTATATGATAGAAACATTTAAGTTGCTTAAATGGTTTTATAGGATAGATCCAGGGGGAATGTTTCAGTACTCTTGGCTAGAGGGACTAGAACAAGGAATCGTCCCTAGAAGTTGAATAAAGGTATGGTTATTAGGGTTGTGGGTGAGTGGAAATGGGTTGCCAGAGTCAATTGTAAGTGCTTTGTCTTTTAATGGCTTCAAAGAGAGGTATGATAGACTGTGTTTCCCGCGATGAGTCTTCGGACTCCATGTGCGCGTATAATAACCATAGCGTGGTTAATGGAATTTAATGAAATTTGGTATTTAGGATCACTATTAAACTTTTTTTTTTTGTCGAATCATTTGAAATGAATGAGCTAGCAGAA
Source organism: Typopeltis vanoorti (assembly GCF_054136105.1). NCBI lineage: Eukaryota > Metazoa > Arthropoda > Arachnida > Uropygi > Thelyphonidae > Typopeltis > Typopeltis vanoorti. The sequence continues at coordinate 32,198,385 of NC_143570.1, forward strand.
AAATCAGGCAAAACTAATTATTTCTAAAGAGTACGGATCCAAAATTGGTCGACATTTCATTAGAGCACTGAACTTAAAAATTGCTTTTCAGAAAAGTACCATTACTCGATAAAGTTCTTTCAATAACGTATATATGTTGTACCCCCATGATAATTTCCCCTAAAACATTGGAAATATCAGCAGTAGAAATTTCATCTTTTAACATTTCTAAGCATGTTGAAAGTTTAAAATTTATTATTTCTAAGCATATTACATTATAAGCTATTATGAATCAAAAATGTACTGTGCAGAAATTTGCTTTGAAAACCAGTCGAAGAAAGACTTTTTTTTTTTCCTTTTTATAATTCAACTTTTAATTTCAAGGTGATTTGCAATTATTGTTTCTTTGGTTTTTTTTTCTAATCGATTGCTTTTATTAGCACAGTCACTCAAAATAATTTCTTTCTGTCATTTCGGATCATATTCCCGACAATTTTTGATATTGTCGGGAACAATGTTACAATGGCAGAATTAGGCAAAAAGAAATTGTGGGTAATAACTGTACTTATTCCATCAATGGCTCCAGGTGTTCATTGTAGTAATGAATGATATTACTTATACAAGAATGCTATTACGATAGTCACCTTTTCTGTGTGTCCACAATCATTCCCTTGATAATAATATCACATAAAAATAAATCCAATAAGTAAGCCGTGTGAATCCTATTCATATAAAGTTGTAAAGGTAGAATTCATACTGGGGCGTGTAAGAGTTACATAATCTGGAAGCACTACTCTCGAGACTAATAAACATGAAACTTGAAACATGCGCTATCTGTGGAAAGGTATTAGTACCTCTGAAATAAGTGAAACATTAGGGAAGGAAGAGATTGTTAACAATAATTAACTATCTCCAGCCTATGATATGCTTTAAAAAAATTAAATTTAAGTTATAGATATTAAAAAGTAACGTGTATACAGCAAATATGAAATCCTTGGTGCTGTTTCTGGAATTAAGTTGTTTTAAAATCAAGTAACCTCTGCTCATAAATGCCGCATGATTAATTATTATACATCTTAATGTCTCTTTGCTCATGTAAACGAGAAAAAAAAAAGTTCCATATCGCAAGAAAATATTTTAATACAACACTTGAATTGTCAATCAGTTCTAGGCTAAACGCTACCTGCCATCAAACCTTTCCGTTTCCTAGAAAGGATGTGTAAACCTGTAGTTTAAGTTTCTAAAGTAAGTTGTGATTATCCAATAGGCATGTTGTTGCTTTTTTTTTTCTCCCTCCCTGCAAAAATACAACACCATAATTTCTCTAATTTCGAGGGAGTTGCTTTACTCTACAGTCCACCTTCTTACTTGGTACCACCCTGAACTGTAGATATATCTCCGTATACAAACATCTTTCATTCAGATGACTACATTGTCAGACTTTAGCCATTTGTTCTGTCCAGCAGACTTCATTGGATCTTTTCTTCTCATGAATACACAAAGTATTATATATAATTTTCTTGTCTGACCTTCAAAGCAATGTAAGAATTCCGTGTTATATTACCTTTAAGCGAACTATTGCCTGCCCGTAATTAACCTCTAATTTGCTTTTCTTGCCTTGTCGTCGACTGTAATTATTTTTTACTTTAGTCATGTTATCTGCGGTCAAACTGTTCTCGTTAGCTTATTGTTATGCAAGCAAAGTCTAGAAAACCGCATCTATTACAAGACAACCTCTGCAATTATAGTCTGAAAGAATGGGCAACTTCGAAACGAGAAGAAACAAAAGGAGAAAAATTCGACCACGATCTGATACCGAAATTACAGTCCTTGGCATGTAGTACGGAGAGCGCACTGTAGCAGCCACTGGAGGGGGGGGGGATACTATCGTGCATCATCACTCTCCTCCCTTGCTAACAACCTCATGGCAGCTACAAACTAGGCCTATAATGCCTTGGGGGTTCTCTAGTGATGGATCGGACAACTAGTGGGTGGGGTAAGCTGGAATGGAGAGTCAAGCCGGTTAGTAATTGTTTGAGTAAATAGCTCCCGGGGGTACCTGCCCTTCAAGTATAAGAAAGAAAAGAGTGAGGGGGATTTCGAGGGGAAGAACGTGACGGCTCCGCCATTGCCCTATTGAAGGTCGGTACCTGAGGTCTGAATAGCTTCGAGAAAGTTAATGCAATTTTTCCACGAGACTCATTAGAGATCCTCGGCCAGGTGAAGTTAGAGGTTAAGTAGCCTGCCGAACGCTGATGGGAAACCCTTTCCCACTGACAGCACCAATCACCATTGCTTTTTTAGATCACTAGGTAATCTACTCTAAGCCATTAAAAAGTAATGCTCAACACGGGAAATGAATGCGTTATACGTACAACCCTTGCTTGAAACCTTTGCACGTTCCAGACAAGGGAAGGTTTAATCTAGAGAAAAATAACTGGAGAACTTCGCTGAAAATTTATTTATTTCACCCATAGAAGTATCATTTCATATCCACAAGGGTGATTAATTTTCGTACCTCATAGCATTTTTTAAGTAGTCATTGGTTTGTTAACTGAGATGCGGGAGGAACGAATAATTTGTTTAATACCTAAGTATATTTTAATAATAGAAGTATAGAAGAGCTCTGGGTATGCTTACAGTGTATGCCTGCAGTTTCTGTTTGAGGATCTCCGAACAACATTTTTTAAACATCTAATGGCCCCAATGAAAAACGGGAAAATCATAATCGAAATAAAGTAGTGGATATAAAATTTAAAATAATTTGATCTATAAATTACATTTTGATAGTAATAAATAAAAATTTGGAAGCGATGTGGAACTAAATTTGCCAAGTTGATTGGTAAGTGTAAATGGCTAATTAGATGAATTTCATCGTACGGTGTGAGACCACCTTACCGCTTATTGGAGGAATGAAGTGGTTGAAAACGTACCATGTTTGGGATCTAGAACATTTCCTGATTATGTGGAAATAAAAAAAAAAAAATACAATAATAAATTTAAAAAAAATCAAGTCCACACACATGCTAGTGTGCTATAGGCTTACAACATTTCATTGGATGGTCACATGAAAATATATATTTTAAAACCACTGTAATAACATTAAGTAGTTATTAGTAATAAAATGGCTTATCGGTTTCAAACAGGATGTTTGTAAAAGGTTTTGGGATCATAGTCATATCATCATAGCACTTCACAGCGTATAGATCATTTAGGTGCTTTTTCAATCATCAGTATATTTTTCCCCGTCCATTTTTATTAAGTAACGAATAACAAATAATTTTCGTCCATTCTAATTTGTTACTAATCGCTGCTCAGCAAATTCACTCCTGACAATTTTATTTAAATTTTCAAAATCGAATAGGAAGTAAGCATATGAGCATGCGTACTTAGCATGCTTATATATTATACTGTGGATCACAATATGAATTGTATGATTTTGTTTGAAATAAATACAATACATCTGATTGGTAGAATGAGAAATACGTTATTCTTAGAAGATACAATTATAATTCACCAATGCTTAAAATTTTGCCCATTCCTATCCTATTCAGTTCAGTAAATAACTTCATTAATTGGCTAAATTAACAAAGGTACCAGGCCTATTGTAAAAACTAATTTCTTCCCTTGGATCTTGCTGTAAGAAACTAATTACTGTCGAATGGATATACCCTAAGGACAGTAATATTTATATTTCGATAACTACTTTTGACCTTGAAAGAAGAGCGTTAATCTAACAAAGGATTAATTATGCCTGTAACAAGCCTTCATCTAATGGGGTCCAACATGTGTTATCGCGGTCGTAATTGGTCGTTATAAAAACCATTGATGACTTTGTGCATCTGCCTGTGGCACAGCTTACAGAGCATGTCTTTTATGTTCGCGACGATTTTATGTTTTGAGGAAACGGAGCCTCTCCTGCACCGGACTTGAACTAATGTTCGTATCCAGTTGAATAAACAGAAATAGCGAAGCAGTTTCCCTTATGCTAATTATGTTTGCTGGACAACATTTAGCTAATTATTAGTTTGTTAACTAACTATGACAGTTCTTAGTTTGTCTGACAACTAAGTTTCATTCCTTCTAAAACTTCATTCAATGCTAAACTGTTTAAAGTGCATTCTAAAAACATGGAACCTAAAAACAAAAGTTTCTTCCATTAATAAGTAATATAACCTGGCAACGAATTTCGGCATTAAACTGGAATGTTAGCCGTCTAGAGATGAGAATTATGGTGATTAGTTATTATCAGTCTATAAATGGCAGAACAACCTACTTTTCCGATATATTAATCTTTGGAGAGAAAGGCGTTTTGTATTTATTAAATACAAAACGCCTATAAATATAAATATCTAATAAGTGACTGACTGGTTACTTTACTGACATTCCAAGCGTTACCAACTAGGGGCGAATTCTCCATGCTTGCTGCGCAAGCTCATTAATTGAGCTTGCGCAGCAAGCTCATTAATTGAGAAAGAAGTACTATTTATTTGTTAATAAATGCATGCATTTATAAGCATTCCATTTAGGCTTTTATTTTTGTAGACAGAAGACGTCTTAAGCTTGCGCGGCAATAATTGAGCTTTGCGTTGTGTATCGAAGGCCGATGCTTGCTCGTCTAGTCAAAGCTACCTTGGCTTGCTCGGTTGTAGGAGTTTCCAGATCCTCGCAGCAGCACTGTGATTTCATGCGCGCGCATAGCCATTTCACGTCGTCTTAAACACAGACCATAGGCAGTCAACGTAGCTCTAGCCAGTGAGCTCAGCTAGCCTTTACAAGTGTGAGTGTTGCTTGGGAAAATTAAGTTACAACCAACTTTTAATGACGATGTTATTGACCAGTTCATAAAGAAGAACCGTAGGGTAGAATTTGTATTCGAGTAGCTAAATTGAAAAAAGATAGAATATCATTTGCAAAATAAATATTGTATTTGTATGATTAAATGTACATAAATTTCCAAATATATAGTTAAATGGTCAGTAACTCACTATTCCGCTAATCAGACTTCAATCACACTTCTCACTCCCTGAATGATAACAAGAGCAAGCGTGAATTTCAAGACCAGCATTCGCCCGTTACCAACCTAGTATAAGTTCTTACAGCACCCTTTAATTATGTTTATGTTGATTAGCGAATTCACATTTTGCATAAATGAAAAAAAAATTATTCGATAAAATATTTTCTCAGTTATACTGATAAATTTCTGTCTAAAATCGCTCGTGATTTTTTTGTAAGCGATTAGAAATATGCTGTCTGCACCAGCTCTGCCCCTTGTTTGGAAAAAAAAAAAAAAAAAAATTGTAAAAACGATTTAAAAAAAAAACAGCATATTAATTGGAACTATACCACAACTCCCATGAGCAGAAATTTTACATTTTGATATGTAATCGGTCAGTCGTAGCCTCCTGATAATGCGTATCTAACGTCCAGCCCTGTACAGCACAATAAGCCAATACCCGTGTTGCTCGGTAAAAAGTATTTTTGATATACTTCAGCGAAGTGGTTGTTTCCTTCGCGTCAGTCTTCAGCATTCAAGAACAGAAACTTCTGAATTTGACTGCTCAGGTCAGCATAAAACTGTGAAAACGTTAAATATTTTTGAAGATTTCCTAATTCGTTCATGCGATAAAAATCAATACGCGTTTATATTGGCGATATGAAAGAAACGGCCTTTTGTGCAAATAATCTGCCTCCGTATGAAACTGGCTAATTCTCCTTTAAGTGAAAATTCTTATAAACGATCTCGTCCTAGAGGAGGGGGGGGGGGGGGGGGGCTCGATAAAATTTTAGAAGGTTCGTTGGTTCTGAACCACACAGAGAACCTACAACTAGGTATTAAGCGATGACGCGAATTCATATCATAGATCAAAAGTGAGTTACTTGAGTAGAAAGTGGGGACGGGAAAGCATTGTTATTTGGAATTTACTGTCAAAGCAACTAATACTATAAAATCAGGATAAAAACATGCCAGAACACACGTAGTGTATTCTGCATGTTTGCCTATTTCGCGGAAGAAATATCCGAGTTTTTTTTCGAGGAAAACCCTGCCCTCACCGTATGAGGTCGCTAACTAACCTCCAGTTGAAAAGCTCTTATAAAATGTTCGAGTTCTTTCCAACCAAAGAACGTGGTCAATACCCTTTTCGTGTTGGTTACGGCTGCTCCTATGAAGCTAATGTAGTGTTATCTTATTTGCGTGTGTTCGCCTGGCCAGTTTGTTTTGCGAGACGAGAAAAAAAGTTTCCCAGAGGGAAAAAAAACCTGCCACTTCCGTATGAAACCAGCCTGCAAAGGCTTATAAAAGTTCTTCGAACAGTCCGAAATGGGATTCGAACTCAGGTGGAAATCCTTTGGTCTTTCCATCCAAAAAAAGGACAGAGAATGTCGCCAGGAGTGACTGGCAAGCAGTTCCCTGACTAATTTCAACATGGTTCTCTTTCTTATCGTCAGTCAATAAACACGGCACGAATTTTGCACTGACGCAACACATCTCAAGTTTTTCAGTCAAAATTTGATGGCAAGATCCTATGCTGATACCCACTTCGTCAGCAACTTCTCTGACAGTTAAACGTTTTTCCACGAATCACATCACTAACTCTCTCTCTCTCTCGACATGGTCGTCGTCTGTTGATGCGAAAGGTCGGCCAGGCCTGGAATCTTCACCGACCGACGTTCTACCCTTTTTTTAAAACGCTTAAACCACTCATACAGGACTGGATTAACCATTAAGCAAAATAAGCACGTGTTTAGAGCATCATGGAAAGGGGGCACCACAGAATTTCTGCTTTAGTTAGATGATGAATTTAATTTAAATTAACTTTTAATTAGTTTTTCATTGTTTTTATCTTTTCTTACTGTTACCTACGTCAATAAATAATGACGCGTAGAAGGCCTAATAAAATTCTAACCACGTGTATGACGGTTCTTTTATTGTATTATCGCTCACGACGCTTTCTGGCACTACCATTGCGTCAAATGAGGTAATTTTTTATAATTAACGTAACCATTTTATTTTTTATTTTCCTGTCTGTTTTAGGTCTTGTTTTAATAAATTATGTCTTATAAAAGGTTCCAGAAGCAAATATAAAACAAAACACGCAGTTGTCTCAGAAACGCGCCTCCGGTAAAAGGCCTAGCTGTCACAGAAGTGCGACTCCGGTAAAATAAGAGTTGATTAAAGCACGAAAGCACAAGATTCAGCTGTAAGCCAAAAATTAAATTGTTCGTATGATTTTGCCTGTGATATGTGTAACTGTGTTGATTGCCACCTAATATTTAACAAAATAATCTTTTTATTTCTGTATTTAACAGATCCCAAGAACCAAGATGAAACGTGTTCAGTTAAGTGGTGCACAAAAGAGAAAACTATCAAAAAAAGAAACAAGAGGAGACTTTGGAATTAGATTCCAAGACTGCAAAGCTGACTGATTTCTTCACACAAGTTCCACAACAGTATATACCAGTTCCTGATCAGAGCCAATCTCCGTCATCAGAAGTGGACACAAATACCATTTTGATCACTTCAAAATCAAAATATGATGATGTTGGAATCATCAAGGTGTCACAAGCAGGTTCATCTAGCACATGTCTCACTGCTGACCTCACTTTGTCTGTAAATTCTCTTGATATCTCTACTGCAAATGTTGATGCAAGTTGCTTTACAAAACATTCTGAGGTTGAAATAATTGCTGAAAATGAAAGTTTAGTGGGCCATGTGATGGCGGTGAAATAATTCAGTCTGCAAAAGATGAAGTAAATATAGCAAAAGATCCAGGGTTGTGGCTTGATTTCTTTGCTGATGACGTGGCTTATTGGACTGCTTGTGGACCCAATGACTGTCAACACCACAATGGGCCATTTGATAAGTCTTACCGACATTTCAGTAGTGGCAAACCAGTAAGATACTGTTCGCAGAAACTTTTTGTTGGGACAAAAGCCAATGGTGAGGAATACAAGAGAGAGTGGTTATTGTATTCACCATCAACGGGACCAGTTTATTGTTTTGTTTGTAAACTGTTTGCTCCTAAAAATTTCTCACATTTTGTTACGAGAGAAGGGTTTAGTGACTGGCGAAATACTATTGTAATTGATCAACATGAAAAAAGCTTATTTCGTGTTGATCAATGAAACCGAGACCTCTATGCTAACATACTTAACTCGCAGACAAGGTGTAGGGTTGTGACAACAGTTGGAAAAACAAATTCAGGGAGAGTGTGATTACTGGGAACATGTCCTGAGGCGTGTCATAGCTGCTATTCGTACGTTAGCTGAATGTGGCTTGGCTTTTCGAGGAACAGAAGAAAGATTTGGATCATTGCAAAATGGGAACTTTTTAGGGCTGCTTGAGCTCATAAGTCAGTTTGATCCATTTTTAGCAGGTCACATTGCGAAATATGGAAATTGTGGCAAAGGAAATCCTTATCTGTCCAAAGCCACCTGTGAGGAACTCATTCAACTGATGGCTCAAAAGGTTCACGTGCTTATTGTTGATGAAGTAAAATCTGGTTATTTTAGTTTGTCAGTTGATTCAACACCAGATCTGTCACATATCGACCAGCTAAGTGTTGTACTTAGGTACTTAAAAGATGGACAGTCTATTGAACGCTTTTTAACCTTTCTGGAAATGAAAAGCCATACCGGTGTGGAAATGGCAAATCAGGTGTTGCAGTACTTACGTAAAGTTTATCAGCTAAACTTTTCAAAATGTAGGGGTCAGTCTTATGACAACGCTGCTAACATGTCTGGGCGTTATAAGGGAATGCAGCAAAAAATTTTAGAAACAAGTTTGCTATATATGTGCCCTGTGCAGCTCATTCACTAAATTCGGTAGGCCGAACTGCTGTCAAGAGGCGGTTAATTTCTTCTCTACAGTGCGGTTGCTCTATACCTTTTTTTTCCAGCGTCAACCAGCCGGTGGACTATTCTTAAAGGTTGTATTGGAAATGAAAATGTCTTAAAATCGCTCTCTGATACCAGATGGGAGGCCCATGCTATGGCAACAGCAGCAATTTTGAAACTTTCCTTCAAAGTTATAGCCGAAGACCAGTCACAAAAGGGAGACACTAGAAGAGAAGCAGATAATATTGCAAATAAGATGCAAGAGCTAGAATTCGTTTTTATGTTGAATTTTGGGATGAGATTTTGCAAAATTTTCATAGAGTAAGCCAAGTTCTACAGAATGAGAATGTCAACTTAAAAACATGTGCAGATCTGTATGGATCATTGGCTGACCAATTGTGCACTTCACGAAATGAATTTGAAAAATATGAAGCAGCTACAAAGGAAGTGCTACCAGATGTTGATTACAAGGCAGCTCAAACTCGCAAACGTACCAGAAAGAAGGTACACAATGACGGAGATGCTCCAGAAGTATATCTGAATGCGAGATAAATTTCGTATCACCACCTTTTACACAATTGTTGACAAACTTGAAACTGAGATGAGAAGAAGAGGAGAGATATATAAAGAAATATCAGAGAGATTTTCTTTTCTAAGTGATGTGCCGCATAATGCTACTTCAGTGACTTCATCATCTACTGAAATTGAAAGGTATTCTCAGCGTTGTCAAAAGCTGATTGATGCTTACCCAGAGGACTTGAACACTAATTTCTCAGCCGACCTTCATCAGTTTCACTCATACATCAGTTTCACTCATATGTGCGCCATAAGTTCAGTGCAACAAAAAAAAATTAAAAACAATATTCAGTCATGCTGAACTTTATAAAAGAATCGTAGAAGACAATATTGAGTGTGCCTTTCCAAATTTAGATATTGCCTTTCGCATATTTTTAACATTAATGGTCACAAATTGCTCAGCTAAGCGTTCATTTTCTCAGTTGAAGTATATTAAAAATCCCATCACAGAACAACTATGCAACAAGGCAGGTTGAATGCCTTATCTCTACTAAGTATAGAAGCAGATGTGTTACGTGAGATTAATTTTGAAAATCTGATCAAAGACTTGGCAATTAAAAAAGTAGGAGAAAATTTTTCAAATCTAAATAAAGTTGAAGTATACAAAAATAACCATTATTTTCCATCTTACTATAAGTTTTGTTTCATTTTGAAAAATAAAAATTTATTTTATGGTTTATTATTGTTTATATTTTGAATTACATATATATGGGGCACCAAAATCTTTTAAGTGCTTAGGGCCTCTATGGGTCTTAATCCGGCCCTGCGTTCGGCTCATACAGTCATCCCAGTATGCTTGGTTAAACAACTGAAATGTCTCTGTAAAATTTTTACCAAGTTTGCAGCATAATTTCACATACACATACACACGTTGTTCTTCAAGCTCTTTCATTGTCACTACTCCGATGAACACCTTGTGCACATGCTCACTGAAGCAGATGTAACTCGACGACTAATGCTCATAGCAGAACGGGGCAAAATGGCAGTTTGTCGTCAAAACCTGCCGCTAGGTGCACTCAATAGCCGCAGCGCGCTCTCTGTGCCAGTTGGCGCTCTATTTAAAAAGTTCGGTCCTTTTTTGAACACCCCTCGTATATATATATATATATATATATATATATATATATATATATATATATATGTTAAAGATACCAAGTAATTTTAAACCTGGTTTTACTCCATTTCCCAAGTAAGCAAACAGACTAAAAAGTCAAGTTTGCGCCTGCAATTGATGCAAGTCTAACTGATCCCACAGGTAGTGCAGGACCAGGGCAACTCGTGGCAAAGGTGGAACAAGCTCCGATCACTAATCTTAATATTTACCCTTAATGCCAAAACACATCTCCAAGAAGGGGATGTATAATGTTTTGTATTAAAGGCAAGGGGCCACTACCCAGACCGGTTTCGACCTTTATTGAGGTCTCGTCAGTGGGAGCTAGGCTTAGAAATACCAAGATTTAGTAATACCGAGCTTGTAAGTATTTCGCCAAAACAAGTTACCATAAGGTGTTTTAACCTTATTAAATAAAAATCTCTGGAGGAGATATAAATGTAGAAGTATTTTTACCTTGGGTATAAATATGTTAAAGATACCAAGTAATTTTAAACCTGGTTTTACTCCATTTTATATCTCCTCCAGAGATTTTTATTTAATAAGGTTAAAACACCTTATGGTAACTTGTTTTGGCGAAATACTTACAAGCTCGGTATTACTAAATCTTGGTATTTCTAAGCCTAGCTCCCACTGACGAGACCTCAATAAAGGTCGAAACCGGTCTGGGTAGTGGCCCCTTGCCTTTAATACAAAACATTATACATCCCCTTCTTGGAGATGTGTTTTGGCATTAAGGGTAAATATTAAGATTAGTGATCGGAGCTTGTTCCACCTTTGCCACGAGTTGCCCTGGTCCTGCACTACCTGTGGGATCAGTTAGACTTGCATCAATTGCAGGCGCAAACTTGACTTTTTAGTCTGTTTGCTTACTTGGGAAATGGAGTAAAACCAGGTTTAAAATTACTTGGTATCTTTAACATATTTATACCCAAGGTAAAAATACTTCTACATATATATATATATATATATATATTCACAGGTTTCTCAACCATTTAAACAACCTCCATCAGGATATAAAATTGACCATGGAGATTGAAGAAAATAGTTCCCTCTGTTTCCTTGATGTTAAACTCACCAAAACGCCTGAATCAATAAAGGTCTCTATATTTAGAAAGCCAACACACACACAGACAGATATTTGCATGCGTCCTCACATCACCATCCAGCGCAAAAGTTGGGTATTATATCAACTCTTGCGAATAGTGCAAGATCTGTACTGTCAGATGAAGAAGAACTAAAAAAAGAACTACAACATCTTGAATGGACCTTTAAAAGCAATGGCTACGCTTTAAAAACTATCAACAAACAATTATCCCACTGTCAGCGTAGCAACGTAGAGACACAGAACGACTCCAAAGGTTATATCTCTTTGCCATATATCAGCACACTATCCAAAAAACTGAGTAGAATCTTAAAGAAATTCAACATACAAACGTGCTTCTCAACTCTTCCAAAAATAAGATCAAGTTTCAGAAACTATAAACAATCTCACAACCTTCTACAATTTCCAGGTGTATACAAAGTCACATGTGAGTGCTGAAAACCTTACTATGGACAAACGGAGAAATCTATCCTACTACGTCTCGAGGAGAACCAGAGCAACTGCCCTATCAGGCCATGTCCTGTTTTCAATAAACACGAACAACGAAAGCCGCCAACATGAAGTAAATTGGACAACAACTTCAAACCTATACATTTGCCATGATGAGGTAGAACGCCGCATTGTAGAGTCAAAAGAAATCACCCTGGACCCTCTTCATATGAACAATAATCTCAGCTATAATTTGCCTGACTCTTTCAGCTCTACTATCAGATACTGGAGATCGCGTGGTTCCACACACGCACAAGTGTACAACAACAGAACTTTAACACGGACTATAGCACAAGTTCATAATAACTGTAATGTAATTTACAGTCGAATATCATAACTTTATAATTGTATAGCTTTAGAGTGTTTCAATGTTTGTTTCAGTGTCTTTTAATATCTTTCTATGTTCTTAACGAAACGTGTTACGTTTGCAAATAAATCTCAATTTGTTATAATTCTCGGGTTTATAGTCAGTTTATATTAAAAATGAACATATCCCAATCCCGAGTTAATAATAGTAGTCATATATATATATATATATATATATATATATATATATATATTGATACATCTAAATCAGTTTCAATCTGACCGCTTGTCCTGTCGATGGCTATCTGTTCAGCCTGCTATTATTTTTATTTGCTAAATGTCACGTTTTTACGAAATACTGTGAGGAAACTGGGGGGGGGGAATGAAGGTACGACTAGCAGGCACCTGTGAAGCACATACGTCCGATTTCACTGAGGCCTCTTGCCTAACCTATGATAAAGATATAATTAAAAATCGCTTACACTTCTCCCTTATTCCCCTGAGGAGTTGTCACGACCTAAGGGGAATCAAATTTTGAATATCAAAGAGCTTGACTCTGCACACGTCATATGAATAGCGGATTCAGTCATTGTTATAAAGGAAAAGAGTGGCTGGAAGAATGTAATCATACAGAATTCTAGTGCTAGTTGCGTAGCTAGAGGCTAAAAAATCATGTAGTGTATACTCAAGAAAAACTGGAAATTCAATGCCAGAATAGCCTTGTTTACTAATGCACAAATAATATTGAAGGAACACAAAAATTTTGCAGGAGATAGTTTATAAGAAAGCAAATCACTTTTTTTTTTTCGTAAGTTGATACCGTACTGGTTGTTGAGTCCTCTATAATTATATATATGGACGTTATTACAATCGCTTCCCGTCCTTCCACACACACCATTATCATCGATAACTGCTACAATAATCTTAATTCTAGATTATAAGTTTTAATCAGAGTTATGCGAAAAAATAGAAATGAGATCGATTCTGGCACCCTTTGTCTAAATACTATTTTCAATTGAAATCACGAAGCCCTAATATTAAAGTGGAAAACATCCCATGAAAATTCAAATTCGATATATCAGAGTGACTAACAGTACACAGAAGTAAGACACCCCCCCCCCCAAACACACACCCACATCCCTTCAGCTATGCCTAAAATTATTCTCTCTTGAAGATGGCGTATAGAAAAAATGCTATGAAAATTCAATTCCTCCACTAATTGTTGTGTATTAATCTACTTCTATTAAGCTTAGAATTTCTTCGGCACGGCAAATATTTGTAGAACATCAACTGATTTTTCAATGGATAACTTAGGACAGTGAGCCTGCTTACCTCCTTCACAGTAGCTAATTGCGATGTCATTTCTTCCTCATTAACTTCAAGGCACTTTTCAGATGGCTCTTCCGATTATTAGCGTTTAGTTGTGAAAGAGGAAACTTTCATCAGTAGGTGGTCCTGTCATCTGTTCATCTCAAATCTGCTCCTACAAGATAAAACAGTGAAAGAGGTTTTTTTTAATGCAATTTAGCATGCAAGGCATAAATAAGCAGTATCGATCAACACCCGATAGCTGCTATTCACCACTACTAGGAAGATGTGTGTGTGATGAATGACAATTACATCGTTGGGAACGTCCACTATCTGATATTATTTGCATTCCAACACGACTCGTCCGACATAGCATGCTGCTGATAAAATTTCTTTTTAACTATAATATTAACTCGGTAATTTCTTTCTTTGGAAATATCGTACTTAAAAATATACCTATTGCTCTCTTTCTCTTCTTCTCTGTATGATTATAATATCTATTTTGGCTTCTTTTTTTTTTTTTTTTTTTTTGTATCCGATTTAAAAAAAAAAATACAGCAATAAACGCAAAACAAACTAGTCAAGTCAGTGGGCGAACTTTAAAAATAAACATTTTGCAATATACTTTTTTTAATCTAACAGGCTTAATTCATTTTACATGAGTTCAAATCTTCATACAAATAAATAAATTTAAGTAATATAGAGAAGCGAAATTTCCGAAACATTTTAAAATACAATAATAATGTTACTTTTTATAATGCAAAGATCACGCTATTCGCTCAATGAAATCAGCTTGTGGAAACTGTCTGAAATTCAAACCCGCCAGAGTTATGGATTAATATAAGCAGTATGATAAGCTATTAAACAGCCTAAATACAACATCCATGATAACTCAGTGAGGACACTGAAAGAATGAGTGCTGAATTCTCGATCCAGTATTATCCAGTTCTGTCCTCAACCCGATCCAGATTGAGGACAGAACTGGTTGCGATTTTCAAAGGCTATATTGTATTGCGTAATGGAGGTTAGTTGTTTGCATTGGCGTAGCTAGAGCTTTTGCCACCCGGGGTGGTCCCTGAGTTTGTCGCCCCTTCTCAATACACACCAAAAATACTACAAAAAGTCAAAACGACGTATAGGGAAAGAAATTAAAACACCGTGTTTATATTTGAAGTAAAACTTTAATTTCAACATTCTAAAATGTTATTTTTCTTGCTTTTCTGTTAGCAAAATCGTCGATGACATTGGCGAAGTCTATTTCGTAGTAATGTAGGTAATTCTTAAATCAATTTTATTTAGAAAAACTCCTCTCACAACTAACAACACTTACAGCAATTGTGAGGAAATTCGCAGTAGTATTACAATATTTGGAAATGAGTTCTCGAGACTGTATTTTAGAATTAACTGCAAAAGTTCAAAGTGCCGCCCGGGGAGGACTGCCCCCTCCCCCACCCTACCTACGCCACTGGTTGTTTGACAATTGAAAAACAGTCAATTTTCTCCTAAATTTATTTGTGAGGGTATAGGATAAATTCTTGTAAGCTGTATGAGCTCAGAAGAATATTTTTTCTCTTCCCCACAAGTATTCCACGCCCTACCATGGAATTCTTGTGCATCATTTTGTACCATTTGCTTCATATTCTCACCCCCTTTATTTTATTTACGTTTTATTTATATTTATGTATCAATATAATATCCATTATTTTCGTTTTACCTTTTAGTGTAGAGATTCCCAGCATTATTTCTATTAAACGCATTCTGTATATTGTTTTAATGCTGATGAATAGACTTAAAGCGCACTATCTGTTATGTTTTTAATAAACTAAATGTATCATCAATTCTGTTTAATTTGTAATTCATCTAAATGTAATGTATTTTGAATGACATTCAAACTATTTAGGCTTGCTAAGGTTGAGTAAAATTTAGCTTTTGGCTAGTTATTCAGTAACGAGAAAATTCATTATATACGAATTAACGCAAGAAATCACGTTATTTCTACTCTTTGTACTGAAAAATTCTAAATGCAATTAGATGCATTACGGAGATAATCAGCATGCTGAAGAATATACGCCTGGAAGCTTACCCCATAAACTAAGTAACACTTGCGGAGGGGGATTGGCTTTGTGACAAAGAAAAGGTAGGAATTGAAAAGAAAAAAAAAGAGTGTATTGTGTAACAGGAAACGTTTTTCTTGTTTTCAAAAAAAAAAAAAAAAAAATCGCATTTTTCCCTCCTATGCACACTTAAATCTGTATGAGAGAAATAATTAATCTGGTAAACGAAAAAATCATCGATTAAACAAAACTCGTGCATCATTAAACACAGTATTTAGAGCCAAGAGACTATTTTTCCGTTTACCGTATTTTTCCGTCAAGGAAAAATAGCCTCTTGGCTATTTTTCCTTTAAAATAAAATAATGAGGGATTTATTATCCCCTTAACTTAATGTACGCGTCCGGAAAAATAGCCTCTTGGCTCTTTATCGTAGTAATTATAATATATGGGTACACCGGTTTGGCAATTCGTTAGTAGGGGGATATGTAAGTTCGGTTCACTTAAACCTTGGTATTCCAGGTCTACCTACTCACTGATGAGACCTCAATAAAGGTTGAAACCGGTCTGGGTAGTGACCTCTCCTCATAATGTAAAACAGTAATACATCTCCTAGGAGCTGCGTTTTACATTATGAGAAAATATTAAGGATGGTGATGGAGCATGCTCCACCTTTGCTCTGAGTTGCCCTAGTGTTGTACCACCCAGGTGTTGACTTACGCTTGGACTCGCCGATAGTGCTTCGGCATGAAACTCTTAGATTTCGATCTCCGAGTTTCATATCCGGCTTTAAAATAATGAGGGATTTATTATCCCCTTAACTTAAAGACAGTATTTCTTTATCGTTCATTAATCACAGTTGGACTCGAGAATATTGATTGTTATTAATCGGCAATATTCAACCCTAGACTTTCCAATTATTATTTGATGGATAGTTTTAAACGTTGTATATTAACCTCTTGTTTCTTGCAAGGAGAGTTTCAAAGCTCATGATAAACTCCCTCCCCCTCCGAATTATTCTACATGAGTAAATAATATAGAGAAGAGGTAATTTGAAAAAAATAAAAAAATAAATAAAACTAGCTGGCAGTACAAATTGCAAGTATCCTGGGAAGAAAATACCAAAGTTTGAAATTTTCAGCTGGTGAATTGCTCTTGATTTCAAAGATTACTACTCTAGGTTTTTTTTTTTGTGTGTGTGTGTGTGTGTGTGTATATACAGGGTTATCAAAATTAAAGTATTCATGTTTAATTAGGCCTTGTAGAGCGCCACCAACTGATCCAAATGCTGCGAAACTTGGAACTTTGCAGGAATACATTGTGTGACATGCGGAAGTGATATCGGAGAAAGAAAAAAAGTAGTTTCAAAATTCACCACCAGGGAGCTGCATGATGTACCGAATATAGGTGTAGTCATTTTTCTGTGCGTGTAAGAGAAACGCGACATAAGCATAAATTACACATTTTTATTCACTTCCTCTTATGCGTTCACGGGCTGTATGCCATACACTGAATCCTTTGCATATGTGTTCAATGGCAGAACGCAGCTGGTCGGGGCTGATGTTGCTCACATTCTGCGTTATGATGTCTTTCGGTGCTAGCAAGTTATCAGGATGATCCCGATAAACCCTATCATTGTGAAATCCCCAGAGCCAGAAGTGAACGAGGTGACTATGCAGTGGGAAACGCACGGCTGATCACATACCCTGTTCGGATCGACCGATGTGTGGAAGGAGCCCCATCGTGACTGAAAATGACTGAATCCATGCACAGGCGCTGCTGTACATGTCGCACAACAAAACTGTTTATCATATCGCGATACCTCTCAGCAGTAACCGAGCAGATCACAGGACCAGACCGGCGAATGTCCTCAAAGAAGAATGGTCTAATCATAAACGAAGCTGTAAACCTGCAGCAGGCAGTAATTTTGGGTGAATGCAAGGAATTTGTTGGATTGCATGCTGGTTTTCGTAGCCCCGGCAATTGTAGGTATTCACAGCACCGTTCAGGTGAAAGTGAGCCTCATTTCCCCCACAAAATCATCCACTGCCACGCAGCATCCGGCTCCACTCGAGCAAGGAATGTTAAAGCGAATGGCAGTCGACTTTCAAAGTCCTGTGGGCGGAACTGTTGTGTCAGGGTTATCTTGAATGGGTAGAAATGCAGAATCTTCGTAGCATTTTCCAGACAGTTGTGTAACGAACATCCATGTGTTTTAGTACAGCACGTGCACTGCAGGAACCGACGCTGGTATTCATGGCCTGCTCCACAACGGCAGTATAGTACGCCCACAGATTCGAGACCCTTCGACACTTCTGTGCATATCACAAAAAGGAGAATCCATTCCGATAATAGGGTAGTCAATCCGTCTTCTGGGATGAGTTTGTTTATTATTACAGGTCGGAAAATTTAGCTTTTCTTTTACGAACATTGTAGTTTCTAAAATAGTACAGCGACAGACATGAAAGCACGTGATTTCGCATGTTGGCGACCAATTCGTACATCCTTCATTTTTTTCCTCCCCCGAAGCATGAATCGACTATTCTTGGCAGAAATCCAAGCGAAGCTCTAAAAAGTTTGGGCGTACTATAACAACTTCATTCACTTGCTGTGTACTGATTGGTTTGCGAGCTCTGCCAGGTCTAACTCCCCATGATCCCGTTTCTTCGAAAGGACTAATCATTCGTCCCAGAGCACATGGAGATAAAGAAACTGGGAGAAAAGAGAAAGTATTATTGTGGGGATTCGATGATAAGTGGCATACTTAATGAGAAAGTGGTGAAAGTACGTTTCCCAGGTAGAAGATAAAGGATAAATTGTTGGTGAAGCTGTAAGTTTGCAGAAGCAAATAATGAACGAGTTAATTGTTTTGGCAGGCACAAATTATTTGAAAGGTGAGAAATATGCTGTGAGAGAGAGAGAGGATAAGGAGTTGTTGGAAGAAACAAAAATGAAGAGTAAGAAAGTAAGGATTGTGAGTCTACTGACTCTGTATGATAGGATAGAATTGAAAAGGGCCATGATTGTCAATAAGAAGGTTATACAGGAGGAATGGTGTGTAGTTAATAGATGTGTGGAGAGTGAATTTGATGGATGAAATGACCTGTATATGCTTGATGGACTGCAAATAGTTTCGGAGTTAGATGTTTAGAGAAAGTGTTGTTCAGTGGGCATTTGGAAGTGCAAAATCAGGGAAACTAAATATTAGGGGGGAAGCAATCAGCATGTGTCTAGCCACCCCTAGGACAAATGAGTATGGTTGCAGGAATGAATGTGTGGAAATAGTCACCCCAGGGAGATAGATGAGAGTGATTGCATAAATGATTATGAAGATCTAGGTGCAATTTCCCAGGTTTCGAATCTGAATGGACAGGTAAAGACATTACGTAAAGGTAACTGTGGGCCCAAGGGGATGCTGAAATGCATGTACACGAATGCCCAAAGTATCAGAAATAAAGGAGAGGAGTTTTTTGGGCAGCCCGACTCAGCCAAAAATTATTGGCATCAGCAAGATGTGGTTGACAGAGAATGATGTAGTCAGAGGAATAGAATGTAACAGATATTGTATTTTTTAGAGAAGACAGAGGTGATAGAGCAGGAGGAATGAGTCTGTCTAGTGTGAGATAGAGGTCAATAGGATAAAATAAAATTATTTTTGGTTGCTGCTCTAGACCTTGGAGTCCAGAAGATGTGGATGACAGATTAGCAGGATGAATAATATCCATGGGATATTTCAACTAGCGGGATTAGAAGAAGAAAAGGGTGCATGGCAAAATATAGATGGAATTTATACAGTTACTAAGGGATAATTACCTGAAACAGCTTGGGGGGAGGGGGAGCAGGGGTTTGAGAGTGTTGGATCTGGTAATAGTATCACAAGATCTATCTATAACTACAGTAGCAACTCTTCCTCTGATCGGGAAAAGTTGACCACGCAGTCTTGTTTTAGGCAGTTGCTCAATGTTGAATTTTCAGTCAAGAAAGGGTTTATGTGGATCTACAAAGCTGGCAATTATGATAAACTGAGGTGGCAACTTGGAGCAGTGCCATCGCATAAGAAGCTACATAGAATGAATGTAATTAGTGCATGGGAAATGGGCAGGGGGTGTGTGAATGAGCCAGTATCAGGCTGTGCACCCAGGGTCAATACGATAAACCAAGTAGGAATTAAGTAGATGAGTAGCAATATACGAACAAGAGCTGCAAAACAAAGCATTGTGGAAGGAATATAAACAATGTGATTATCAAGGTCATGAGCAATATAAAGCACAAGCAAGAAAGTTAACTAATATGGTAAGGAAGGCTAAATCAGATTGAGAGAAAATTAGCTAAGCAGGCCAAAGTAAATCCAAAAGAGTTTTTTCCGCTATGTAGCAAGTAAGAGAAAGAATGCTAATGGCAGAAAAGTGACAGAAGCAAAAGAAATGGTTCAGAAATAGATCACTTTGCAATGGTATATAATCCAGGTGGTGACTTTGCAGTTACTGATATGAGAATTGAGCACTCAATATACTGAAAAATATCAATGTGAATACAGCAGTGGGCCTGGATGGTATGTCCGCTCGTGTACTAAGAGAATGTGCAAAAGAACTGGCAACACCACTGACGAAGTTTAAGTCTCAGCTCTGGCAAGGTTCCAAGGGAGTTGAAACAATATAAAACAGTTCCATTATATAAAGGTCGCTCCAAGACAGGAGTACAAATTACGGACCAATTAGTATCGCTGAAGTGGTGGTTAAAGTATTGGAAAAGTTGGTCAAAAGTAAAATTGAGGAATGGGTGGATATGAATATGATACTCTATAGGGGGAAGCACGGCTTTGTAAAAAGGTATTATAAAACTATTACATAAGCTGGAGCAAATGGAAATGGATATGAAGCTGGTGACATGAATGGGGGAGGTGGCTGGTAGACATCAGAGGGTGTATGATGGAGTTGAATCAAGGCGAATGAGGATGACTAGTGGGTGAAGTGCCCAAGGGCTCTGTACTAAGACCACTACTCTTTAATTTCGCTATATTAATGATATAGCCAAAGATTTGAAAGAGGATATTCAGTTGTTTGCTGATGATGCAAAACTGGGGAGGACAAGAGTTGATAAAGATGATATAGATATCCAGCAGGATGATTTAAATAAATTGGCAGTGTGGGCAAAGGGACAATGGTTATCAATTTAATTTTGAAAAATTTAAGGTAATGCACTTCGGGATGAAAATATCACATACTTTGTGTTATATTGATGGTACTAGATTACAGGAAATTGACGAGACCAGGAATCTGCTGCTGGTGATGGCGGATAGAAATGTGAAATTCAGAGGACATATTGCAAGAATTGGCAAAATAGCTCAGAGGATTACTTGCATGTTGAAGAACACACTGACAAGTTAAGATAGGGAGGCTATTCCAACTCTACAACCCACACACCTTCAATCTGTCTTCATATGGAGCATTTCACAAACCTGTCACCACCTTGGTTTTGGTGGCAGGTTTGCCACCACATTTGTCTGTGCACAGTAGTCAAGCTATGATTTGGCCAACATATGGCCAAATCATAGCTTGACTACTGTGCACAGATTAGGTTACGTGCGTTTCTTGGGGATCAGGAAGTGGAGAGGATGCGGAGAACGAGTGAACCAAGATGGTGACAGGTTTGTGAAATGCTCCATATGAAGACAGATTGAAGGTGTGTGTGGGTTGTAGAGTTTAGCCGACAGGTGGGGCAGAAGGGATATAATAGAAACGTATAAGTTACTAAAGGCTTTCTATAAGATCTATACAAAAGAAAATTTTCAATGACATGAGTAGGGGAGAACAAGGGGTCACACTTGGAAGTTGTGTAAGCGTGCAGTTAGTAAGGGTATGCGGACCCAGGTTTTTTACTTTGAGAGCGGCAAATGAGTGGAATGGATTACCAGAGGTGGTGGTGAGCGCCCAACAGTTAATTTGAGAAGATAGGCGAGATAAGTATTGTGTGAGTAATGGGTGGTGTAGGTCTCCGCGATTAGTCTTCACTCCATGGAGATACCACTCTAAATAATAATAATTAAACACCAAATTTATGAAATTTTTTTTCAATTATTTAAGGGAAAAATTCTTAAAATTCTTAAAACCAACTGAAAAATAATAGTAGATTTCATGGTTTAATCAAAACATCTCATATGATCACATTCACATCTCAGTGCCATTTTATGCGGTCAATGGCTGTCAATTTAAATGTTCTGTGGCCACATCAATAAACTAAAAATGTAAAACTAATTATCCAAATAATTTTAGTAACATTACTTTTATAAATTACGTTATTAAATAAAATCACATACATATTAGCATATTCCATACTAATAATTACCAATACTCTTATCATAAAATAAACTAGTTTCATGAAACTAAGATATTAAAAATAATACCATTCACGTTTTAGGTGCCATTTGTTACATAATTTGAGGAATTTATTTTGTGGAATGGTTTGTAAAAGGGGATAAGGATCTAAATACAGTATACTGAAAAAAGCGTTACGTAATTTATGAACTTGTAAGTAAAAGGGTTTCAATCTGTAGGTTTTATGCACCATTAGAGGGAATATATCTGGCAAACATGCATACTTAAAAAGAAATGGAAAATCACCTGGAGAAGATAAGTTAGGCTCAGAATTACATAAATATGCAGGAATAAGGTTCAAAGAAAGATATAATATTTTTAAATAAAATCTATTCAACAAGCAACCCACCAATAGAATGGGGGGGGGGGGGAATAGTGATCTCTATTTTTAAAAATGGTAGTAGACATGACAATAAAATTATAGAGGTATAAGTATTCTAAATTCCTGTTACAAAATATATAGCAGAATTTTAAATAAACTAATAAAATATTCTGAAATCTTTATTTCAGAAGGCAATTTAGAAACATATTAAATTTATTGGCTTTGAAAAATCATTTGATAAAGTTAAAAGAAGTATTTTATTTAACATATTAAAAGAAAGACAAATACCAAATAATATTCTAAAAGCTATCGTAAGTGTATATGAAAATAATCAAATACAAATAAGATTAAATTATGAACTATCATATCAGAGAGGGAGATAAACCAAGGAGTCCAACAGGAATGCCCCCTTTCAACAACTCTTTTTAATATTTATCTAAATGAAATATAATAATAAAATGGAATAAAAATTTCCATCAAGGTATTAAACTACTGTAAACTTAAACATTCTCCTTTTTGCTGATGACCAAATAATAATTACAAATTCTGAAGATAACTTACAGAAAGATATTTTAAATTTAAGTGAAATAGCCAACGATTATGGAATGATAATAGCAACAGAAAAATCAAAACGATAGCATTTAAAGGACAAGATCCAATAAGAATTAAAACAG
Organism: Typopeltis vanoorti; assembly: GCF_054136105.1. Taxonomy (NCBI): domain Eukaryota; kingdom Metazoa; phylum Arthropoda; class Arachnida; order Uropygi; family Thelyphonidae; genus Typopeltis; species Typopeltis vanoorti. The sequence goes on from NC_143570.1 coordinate 32,221,518, forward strand.
TATTAGAACTCCGGGTGAACTCCACCATGGGATCCTTAGGGTCTTATGCCAGTTCCAAGCCTGGATAAAGGAGGAGGGTCGGTCAGATGAGCGTCGATGCTCTGACCGTAAAGAAAAAAAACAATTGTTATCTGACGCCTATACGATTAACAGCTAAAACATGCCCGGCTCGGACGTCGCCCGGATGAACCATGTCCGCAATACCAATCGAGCGATCAGGGGTTGGATCGAAAAGTGGGATACCGAAAGGAAACAGAAACTGAAACTAACAGAACTACTATCAGTGGAAAAATGGAATGTACGGACACTTTGAATGTCAGGATAACTAGAACTACTTCGCGAGGAAATGAAGAGATATTAGCGTGATATATTAGGACTGGCGGAGATGTGATGGACATCATCAGGAGAGATAAATGGACGCGAGGTGATATGGTCAGGGCATGATTCCAAGCACGAAGCAAGAGTTGGCTTCCTTCTTAACAAAAGAGCTAGAAGGTTACAAACCAGTCAACGAACGGATCATAGTAGCAAGATTCCAAGCAAAACCATTTAATACATCAATAGTCCAGATATATGCACCGACATCACAGATGAGGAGATTGACTTATTTTACAAAGATATGACAGAGACAATAGAAACAATATCAAAGCAAGATGTATTAATTATTGAAGGAGATTGGAATGCCAAAGTCGGAATAGATACTGATTGTGTAAAAGTATCATGGGAAAATATGGGTTTCGGAGAAAGAAATGAAAGAGGTGAAAAAATGTTAGCATTTGCTGTGGACCACGAGATGATGAACTGTAACACAAGATTCCAACAAAAGGACTGTAGAAAATGGACGTGGCGATTAAATGATGGGAAAACCAAGAACATGATCGATATGATTACGATTAAAAGAAGATGGATAACATCAGTACAGCAGTGTCGAACTTTTCAAGGAGTGGATATAGACTCGGATCATAGTTTAGTGAATGCAGACATCAAGTTGAAATTAAAAAGAAAATATTAATCCTATCATCAGAAACGAAGAGATACAGCAAGAATAAGTGAAGCAGAAATAGGAAGAAGGTACAGAACAATGTCAGAAGAGAAACTTAAAAGTGTGGACAGAGAAAAAATTCGAATCTAAGAATGAAAGGAGTAATGAAGGTGATAGAAGACACAGTTGAAGAAACAATACCAGAAGGAGAGAAGATCAAGAAGTGGATTAGACAAGAAACACTGAAGTTAGTACAGGAGAAAAGAATGTTGAAAATAAGAAGGGATACAACAGAACAAATAGAGGAGCAATACAGAAGAAAGTGTAATGAGGTGTTAAAAATGTTACGATTTGCTGTGGACCACGAGATGATGAACTGTAACACAAGATTCCAACAAAAGGACTGTAGAAAATGGACGTGGCAATCAAATGATGGGAAAACCAAGAACATGATCGATATGATTACGATCAAAAGAAGATGGATCACATCAGAAAAAAAGCAGTCAGAATGGATAAGATGAAATGGTTAGAAATCCAATGCAATAATATAGAACAGCACTATGGAGAGCATAAAACAAGAGAGGTGTACAAAATGATTAGAACCATTAATAGAAGATGGCAACCAAAACAGACCACAATTAAAGATGAAAAGGGCAAAGTATTGATGAGTAAAGATAAAATTGTACAGCGGTGGACAAGATACTGTAGTGAGTTATATGAAGAAAAGCTAGATTTAGATAGCGTTGGGAAACTAACTGAAGAATTGCAGCAGATACCACCGCCGTGTAATGAGTATGATATGGACATTTTAAGAGGAGAGGTAGAAAAAGCAATAGGACGGCTAAAACAAAGAGTCCTGGTAATGATAACGTCACTGGAGAAATGATTATAGAAATGCACCAACTATGTAATATGGTACGGAAAGAAGGGAAAATGCCGGGGAGTGGGTGAAATCGATATTAGTGACACTATACAAGAAAGGAAATAAGCTAGAATGTAAAAATTATGGAACAATTCCCTTGATAAGTCATCTTGGTAAAGTGATGATGATGATATTGACAGAAAGATTGAGAACACAATGGGAAGTATACCTTGCAGACGAGCAAGCAGGATTTAGGAAAGAGAGAACTACAATTCAACAGATTTTTCACAATGCGATTAATAGCAGAGAAAGCTAGGAGGAAAAAAAAAACATATACTGTATACTTGTTTTGTGGATTTTCAGAAGGCATTTGACAGTATCGACCAGAAAGTGATATTAGCAGTGCTAGAATCCTATGAAATTGACAGAAAACTAATATCTATATTAAAAATGTTTATAAGAATGCAGTTGCAGCAGTTAGAATAGGATGATTCAGGGAATGGTTTAAAACAAGCAGAGGTACTAGGCAGGGGGACCCAATATCACGAAGCACTTTCATCGCATATTTAGAAAGAGCAATGGATAAAATGAAGGAAGATGCAAAAGGAATATCAGTGCATGGGATGAGAATTAACAATCTGAGATTTGCAGATGACATTGTTATTATTGAAGAAGACAAAAGAGAACTACAAAAAACATTGAAACTGTTAAATGAGGAAGGGAAAAAATTTGGACTTGTTATGAACTTGGCAAAAACAAAGACGATGGTATTTGGTGAGAAGAACCTGAAATAAAAGATACAAGTGGATTGAACTGATATAGAAAATGTAGAACAATTCAATTTACTTCCCAATATCTGGGAAGTAAAATGACATGATTTGGACTGTAAAAAAGAAATAAAGATCAGGCTTGCAAAGGGAAGAACAAATCTGAAGGCATTTGGATAACATATGGGAAAGTAAAGTGATCAGCCTGCAAACAAAACTAAGAGTGCTGGAAACATGCATCTTTAGTGGTGTATCGCATGGATCTGAAACGTGGGTAATAAATAAGGAATCAAGAAAAAGAATTTTGGCATTTGAAAGAACTCGTTAAAGGAATAGAAAGTCACAAATGAAGAGCTCTATCGGAAGATACAGCTAAATGAGAATCTAATGCAGAAGATTATAAAACGCAAGCAGCAATTATTTGGACACATCTGCAGAATGAGTGAGGACCGGAAGATAAAGACATTCATGTTTGGTATTATGGATGGTGTGAACAGAAAAGGTAGACCATACAGAGAACGGATAGACAACATAAAGGACTGGTGTAGAATGGGTGTACAGAAACTGCGACACTGTGCACTGGACAAAGAAAGGTGGAAGAAGATAGTGAAGGAGGCACCGGACACCAACGGGCAGTGAGCCCATGGTTCGTGATGATGATGAATTCATTTAACTACCTAGGTCCCAGGATGTATGATCACATATGAAAATGAAAAAGAAATAAACCTAAAAAATGCAAAATATTTAAAAATAACAGGTGTAATTAACTCTATATTTAAACCTAACCTAGTTCAAAAACAAACCAGACTAAAAGTATAGAATACATTAGCCCCACCAGTCCCATTGCATGGAAGTGAAATCTGGACAATAAAGCAAAAAGACAAACGAAGATTAATAATAGCTGAAATGAAGCTTGAGAAAAACTGCGAAATATATTCTATTCGATGACAAAAGAAATGAAGAAATTATGAAAGAATTAAACGAGGAATCTGTAACAGAAAAAATTAAAAGATATAAACATAAATGGATAGAACACGTTAAAAGAGTGAAAACAGAAAGATTACCAAAAACAAGCCTTAATTTACAAACCACTAGAAAAAAGAAAACCAGGACGTCCTCTAAGAGATTCAACTTCTAAGGCCGGAACAGGCCACTTTAGGCCTAAATCCTTGATAAACATGATGATGTATACTGAAAATATGCATTTCAATTTATTCCTATTCCACAAAGGTTTTCTTGCTATCTTTTGAATTATATAATGACATTTTGTGTGTTATTGTTGAATTATTATTTACGACCTTATTATCTATCACTAAATCTGAATATTCTCTTTCTCCAAAGTATTAAAGCAGGGGTCTCAAACTCAAACGCAGCAAAGGGCCAGTCAATTAGATATATATCAGACGCGAGCCGTATTCAATATTATTCTGTGAACCAAAACATAAACTAATAAAAAGAAAGGCTCTAACAAAGGCCCTTTTGTTACCGGGCCTTTACGACTTACGTAAACAGTTACACCACCATTTAAATTTATAACCATTTTTATTTTTAAATTTTAAAAATATAACAAGTTTAGAAAATATAAGTTCAATAACATTTTATTCATACTTTAAGAAAATTATTTAAATACATAATTTTTACTTACTTTTGTTTTACTAAAATAAGTTTTACTTTTCATCTCTATGCTGTATTTAGTCACTTATTAAATATTAAACTTGAACTTTATATTGGCTTTAATAGTTGACCAGAGATTTTGTAAAAAATAATGGAGTAACACTATGAAATAAATCAAACCGACGCATAGCATCATAAGCATGGAACGTGGTGTATCAGTCAGTGTTTATTGAGCGCGTTATATAGTTTTTAGCGAAATTGAATTCTGGTAAGCCGAGCGAACTTATCAGGCTTTTCCAAATATCTTTCAGAATTATTCCTTGATTTCTGTTTAGATTTTCTTCAGAGCGGAGTTTAAAGTTTCTTCATAGAAATCCAGCATAACAGCAACCTTCTGTAACGCAATATACATCGCCCATCATCGCCCTTATGCAGGCTCAGTGTCAACAAAAATCGCAAAACTCCTTAAGTCCTTCAACGTCAGAGTTGCTCTTAAACCGGTCAAGACAATACGCCAGATTTTAAGATCACCAAAGGACATTAATGCCTTGTTCAAATACGCAGGTGGGTACAACATGCCATGTTTCTGTGGATTAAATTACATAGGGCAAACATCGAGAAGCCTGGAAATTCGAAAAAAAAAAAAAAAAAAAAAAAGAACATGCAGGAGACGTGAACAACAACAACAGAACAGATACTTCAGGATTACCCATCACTTCTCGATCACTAACTACATCATCGACTGGGATAAAAGCTCCGTGCCCTATATAGAAGAGGATTTTCGATGTAGAAACTTTAAAGAAGCTGCTGTGGTACTCCGGTCTGGAGAAAATCTAAACAGAAATCAAGGAATGATTCTGAAGGACATCTAGAAAAGCCTAATAAGTTCGCTCAGCTTACCAGAATTTAATTTCGCCAAAAACTATACAACGCGCTCAATAAACAATGACTGATACACCACGTTCCATGCTTATGATGTTATGCGTCGGTTTGATTTATTTCATAGTGTTACTCCATTCTTTTTTACTAGCAAACGTTGAGTTACATGCACCGTAACACATGTCCTGAAGAAGCCAGACAGAACAGCTGGTGAAACTTGTAGACAATCGTATATATTTTTCAACAAAATCTCTGATCAACTAATAAAGCCAATGTAAAGTTCAAGTTTAATAAGTTTTACTTTTGTGTAAAGCTGTCATAAAACATTTAGAAGTTTGAATTTTTTTCTGTTTTAATCCCCGCAGGATGTTAGAAACATTGCTTTTTAGAAAAGAAATCGTTAAGGTCGCGGGCCGGATACTAAGCCTTCGCGAGCCGTATCCCGCCCGCGGAATGCCAGATTGCAACCTCTGTATTAAGGTATGCTTGTAGTTTAAGTTAATTAGCATAATTAACTTGGGTCAATGTTAATAAAAAAAAAAAAAATTAAGAGTGTCTGCATTTATGCTTTTTTTTTTTTACATTTAAATTATTAAATTTTAAGCCGGGGAGGATTAGAGAAATCTGAAATATTTCAAGTTGAAATTGGGGGAAAAGGACTGGACAATCTTAGTTTTTATTCTTCTCAATGTTTTTTTTTTTTTTTTTCATTGCGTCATGCTTAGTTTAACGACTTTGTATTTTTAGATTTGAAGCATTTCTTACGTTAATCTTATAGCTTTAAGAGTACATACTTATCAAATGTCGGAGAATCTTAAGAATCACTTCTGAAAATCTAATTCCAAATCCTTCTTAATTAGCCTTAATTTGTACTACCAGGACAGATTTAATGGGATACCTTTCTTTCGATCTGCAGTTGGCGGATCGTTATCAGTGTTCACTTCGTACCATAAAACTGGCGTAAGAGGCTGTTATAAAATATGCGTTCACTCACATTATCATCTGCTCAAAATACTACATTCCATCTCCTGCAGTACGTGCAATGTAAATATATGTAAATATGTTCTGCTGTTTATAGGTTGTACAATGCCCGCTAAACATCTATTATGTCCTTACTTTTCAGGTAAATTTAAGCAAGCTGGCTGTAAATCTTTCGTTTAAGTAGTAGCACACTAGGTTCCCGGACACAGACCGCAAGAACACGTATTTCCCCAGGCATTTTTCAGTGTACTTCTATAGTCAAGTGTGATCAGCCTACATCCTATTCCAGAGGAGCTAAGTTTCAGGTCTTTAACACTAGAGGTCGCCATACTTAAACATTCCATATAGTGAAATAAGCCATTTCAAAAGCGAGCATAAAAGAAGCATTCATTATCACCCGGTAAGACGATCGTTTGGTTTATTTACATTGGCAACAGATGGGCATCTTTATTAGGAAAAGAAGTCTTACGAGTTGAACAGCCGGATTATGCCATTCATACAGGATTTTTATGATCAATTTATTCTCTTTCACAGCATTTTAGTTGCAGTTATGTTCGACCAATATCTAGAAAGCCAATTTTGTGGCAATAATCATTGAAACTCGGAGAATGAAATATTCGTTTTTCTTATTTAAGTGGACTAGAATCATTTAATTATTCACCCCAAAACTCCTAGATTTCTTCGAAGAGAATAGATTTTTCACAATTCCCGTCATTTATGTCAATTTTCCCTTGCCTTTTGAGCTTTTTTTTTTCTTTTAAATAATCAGAAACCTAAAATTTTGCTAACTAGACTAAAAGAGAAATATGGAATCATCCAGGATATTCAGGTATCCTACCCAGTCCCCTTCTGAATATATGAAAACAATCTTTTAATATTTCCGGATGAATCTGTTAAAACAGATCTCGCAGTCTCAGAGGGGAAATACTGATCACTGCATGGAAAAGTGAAGAAAATTTTAACAGGATACAATCGCTATTAAGCTATTAAAAAAACGAAGTAAAAAGAAGGGAAGTGGGAATTGAATGTAATTAATGTCAAATATATATTGAATTTCTTTGAAAAAACTTTATTAATTGGCATTAAAGCTAACGAGTCATCTTGTATTTTACAAGGCCCTGATCAATTGACAAGATGTCATCACTTTTTCTAGGAGATTTCAAAGATTATGATTCATATATTGCTTACGTTACTCCCACCGACAAAAAGATCTACAATTATAGTACATGAGTATCGTTGGTCGTCTAAGATTTTATTATTATCATTATTATTTTTAATAATATGCTCTATAAACCAAACATGAAACTTTTTCAAGAGACCTCCAAAAAGCAGAGCGGTTGTCTTACCGGGCAAGCGATGATTTAGCACTAAGTTTTAAAAAGTTGCCGATAACCTGTCAACGAATGAAAGGGATTGATGTAAAAAAAAATAATAAAAAAGTCTGGAAATGTGTGGAAAACATATTTCATGTTTGACGGATTTAACTTTTCAGAGAGAAACAGGCGCAAGGAAGGAGAGCACAGAACCTCTGTTAAATCCTGAAAAGTGTTCTAGTTACGTTATTACCAAACAAAGTACTCCGCTAATTTACCTACCTGAAAAAAAAAAAAATAATAATAAAGTATTTTTTTAAAAAAATTCGAGGTGACAGAAACAAAATGTTGCCATACAGAGGAGACTCCCTTTTATCTAATTTATTTTATTCTATTATTATTATTTTTTTAATTGATGAATAACAAAAACAAACGCTCTTCGTAACATAAGCAAGAAAATGCATGAAAGAACAGATTTACTGATTGGAGACTATACATAATTTATCGTGGCGAGTTCAGTGATGCAAACGAACATTCATTTTTATATATAAGATACTTTAATAATAGAAAATTCAAACTAGAGTCCCAGTATAGCAACACTACTGCAGAAGAAAAAATATCTACATTAGCTGTACTACAAGCACTGTCAGTATAGATATTCTCTCTCTCTCTCTCTCTCTCTCTCTCTCTCTCTCTCACACACACACACACACACACACACACAAGGGCGACCGGATATCTGGAGAGATTCTTCGATATATCTCTAGAGGAAAGAGATGGTTTCAGACGATAACAGTCTACCAGACCCACTGATGGGTCTGGTAGACTGTTATCGTCTACAGGACAGGATGATAACTTTTGGAATACCATTTTAGACTACCTGTAACTTTTTTAAGCTAATTATAAAAGATCGACCGAAATAATTTGACGATGGAAATTCTACATACTTAACGGATTACGATCATGACATACTCTAGAAACAAAAAGATCTTTAATTGTTGTAAAGCAAAGAATTTCGAAGGGCACAACTCAGACAATTTTGGAGTTTGGTTGACAGATTTGAGGAATTGGAATCAACTGGTTATCAAATACGAACAAAGAGATTTCTAATAGTTAGGATCACGGAAGGCGTTGTGCGTTGAACAAAATGTACGAGGAGCTCCAGGAAATATCCGTAAGAAAATATCCTATTTCACTGGGAAACGCAACAGTATCCCTAAATATGGCACACCATACCAATGCAGAGATATTCTTGAATTTTTATAAAGGTGCAGGCAATTCAGAATTGAGACCTCAAAATGTTAAGCTAACTGGCTTCGAAAGCAAAATTCAGGTTCTCGAGAACGGCTCCCACCTCCATTTCAAGAAAAACGTACAATAGACGACCAAAAAAAAAAAAAAAAAAAACCATCGCTTTGTGGTGTAAGAGCTAGAAACGTGATTTGGCTGTACTTGTTCGAAGATGAGGGAAGTGTTCTTCAGAACTGATGAAGTCATCAATTCTGAAGAACAGTCATAAAAGAGACTACAACTGTATGTCTAGGTTGATTATCCAATCAACTACACTTGGTGTAGCGTGGATGAAGTTCCACAGGTTTCTATTGTATGCACGTTGGGCACATTCTACTGTGATATGACTAATTGTCTGGCGGGGGTGATGCTAAAACTTGTCTCCGCGAGGTTTTTCGCTGTTAGGATTAGAGGATGCCTTGACTTTAGCCTACTTATTTCTAGGGACAGGATGTCTTCGTGGATTGGGAGATCTTAGATTTCCATGATTTTGCTGTATTCATATAGAAGAAAGTTGGATCTGTGGAGGTGGGATGTTGCTTAGCACCGGGAGCCAGGAGGATGGGGTTGATTTCACAGTTCCAGAAATAAGGCGCATAGTGGTGTTAAGCTGAGCATCAACCACGTACACATGGGCGCTGTTCAGACATACTGCGCAGTATTCAGCTAAACAACAGTGCAGCGAAGAATAGCTGCTGAGGCACCCCAAGTTGTTTTGCAGAGTTTTTGCAGTATATTGTTCGGTGTTTTTAGCTTGGATGCTGTGTTAATGAGATGTGATTTAAAAGAGAGAGAGAGAGAGAGAGAGAGAGAGAGAGAGAGAGATCTATCCAAAGTGACGCCCAGATATTTCGGGAATCTGTTGTACCGTATCAATTTGTAGTTGTAGTAGACCATCGGTTCTTTGCTAGCCTGGTATTGTTCAGGTGGAAGCATGAAATTTCTGTTTTGCTAGGATTTGGACGTAATTTCCATTTGCAGAAGTATTCATCTAGGAATGCAAGGTTGTCTGTTAGTATATCTTCCATTGTAGTAAAGTTGGTGTGTCTGGTGGCTAGAACAATGTCATCACTGTAACAAAACTTCTTGGAGGCTGTAGTAGGCAAATCTGCGATATATATAAGTTAAAAAGGAGGGGCGCCAAAACCGACTCTTGTAGTAATCCATTATCCAGTGTTCTTTTGTTTACTTTTGTTCTCGTCCATATACACTCGGAACAGGCGGTTGCTTAGCATGTTTTAAATTAGTTTAGCTATTGTTCTGCATGGGACCGCACGGAATGACTTGCAGATTGCGCCTTTGCCTCGTTTATCATAAGCTGCGGTAAGATCCACAAAAGCTACAGCTGTTTTCAGGCATTGTTGGTAGCCTGCCTCTATGTGTGTGGTGAATGACAGAACCTGATCACAACAGCTTCATTTATGTCTGAATCCGGTCTGTTGCACTGAAACTTGTTCTATTTTCTTAGGGGCAATTCTACTGAGGATGAGCCTTTTCTAGGAGCTTATAAGAGGCGATAAGCAGGGCGATTGGTCGGTAATTTTCTGGTTTGTTATTGGTTTTCCCTGGTTTTAAGATGGGGATAATTTTTGTCCTCTTAAACTCTTTCGGAAATCTACCAGTCTGGAGGACGTCAGAGAAGAAGCAAGCCAACCACTGCCGAGCTTTTTTTGGCCTGACTTCAACAGGAAATCAGGATGAATTCCCTCAAAACCTGGAGCCTGGTTTCATATCCATTAAAGCAGTTAATATCTTCAAGAGTGAAAGGTCGCGAATATGAAGGGTCTGATGGTTTGCTATTCTTGAAATATGCAAGTTCTCTTTTTATTTGAAGAGTGTGCTGTTTGTCCTTGGCAGTATATCTTGATGTGTTGACAATATGTGATGCATATTGGTTAGGAGAAATAGCTGGTTGTTCCCGGACAGTCAGGGCGCCATTAACTAGTGTTCTTAGAAGGCTCCATGCTTTTCTACTGGAGTGCAGAAATCAAGTCTTTCTACCGTCTCAATCCATTTCTTCTGTCGGTTGGTGTCAAGGCTATGAATGAGTTCATCTGCAATCTCAGCGTCGCCACACTCTAGGTATTCTTGATACAGGTTTTTTACTACCATCGTCCCAACCAGGCATATACTCTTTGAGGAACGGTCTGGTCTTCTTACCTATAGCTAAAACAGCTCCCACGAACATTTTGTAATTATTGCTTGTTGGAAGAATCCGACGGACATATTTGTCAAGATAGGTAGCAAATATGTCCCAGTCAGCTTTCAGGAAGTTCCAGGGGGGGGGGATATTAGATGGATTTGACAAGGAGTACATGCAGGCCTACCTCTAATATCATTGATCTATGCTGACCTTGAGGAAAGTTGGAGAGAACTCTTCTCGACGTAGGTAACGGTCGCCCATTGTCTTGAGTGACAAAGCAGGGGTCGGGTTGTACCGCTTGTTTCAAACTGCTGACCTGAAGGAAGATCTGTGTTCTGCATCAAAAATTAGGTACATGTTATGAATTTCTGCCCATTCAGTCAAAGTCTCTTCGCATTCATTGTTGGAAGCATATTTCCATAGCGTATGATGGCTGTTGAAGTCTCCTATAAGCATCGTAGGGTGGTTGTGCACTGGTAGAACTTGCAGAGGCCACAAGAGGACTGGGTTTTTTTTTATACACATTGGTGATGGTTATGTTCTCCTATCTTGGTTGTTATCAGATGCACGCCATCGACAATGTTGGTTATGATGAGGTGGGAATCTTCTAGGGTACTACGTACATAGATAGCAAGGCTGTGTGCATGATGGTAAGTGGCTCCAATAATAATGTAACCAGGAATTCGACCCCTGTGGTAGAGTTGGTCCTCACCTTACAGTAAGTCTCTTGGACAAGAACAACGTCGACATTGTTGTCGTATGAAATCTTTGAGAGGTATTCATATTTTGCTCGACATATACCATCGATGTTAATTTGGCAAATTCGGACAACAGGTCCGATATTTTACCCTTAAGAGAGCTAATTCGTGTGTTTGAATTCATGTGTGCAGTAACCAGGAGATCGCCTGGTTGCCAAATCGCTCTAGCTCTTTAGCGTTATCCAGGGTGTACCGTGAGGAGGAGAGCTAGAATTGCACCCCACTAAGCTCATATAGCTTGAGAAACAATTCTGAGAAGCATATTTCCAAATTGCAAATTTGGAAATATGCTTCTCAGAATAATCTCGAAATAAAGAGAAGTTCCCTGTGCGCGCTCTTAATTTGACGGCCCTTGAATTTTTCTCTTGTGTGTGTGTGTGTGTGTGTGTGTGTGTGTGTGTGTGTGTGTGTGTGTGTGTGTGTGTGTGTGTTTTGGGGGGGGGGGAGAATATGAAGAAAAAGTTAATGTAAACAAACCAACAACACGGCTAGAGCTGTAAGTTGACAGCAGAGCAGTAACACACGCACAAACACACAAAATGACATTCATTGCATGATTATATTAATTTAAAAAAAAAAAGATCAAAATTGCTGTTTATTTTCAGTTACTGAAGTTGTGGACGTTCAGACTGGGCAGATGATAGCTGACAAAGATATTCGTGACTTTCTTATGAGAACTGGAAAGGGGGAGGGAATCGAAAATTTATTTCAGACACAGGATGAACAATTTCTGCACATTTCCATTAATCCCAAGTTTTATCTATATCAGACAGGAAGTGTACATGTGTCACCTAGTAGGTAGAAAAGTACGAGCCAACCCCATAAATCATAAAGACAAACGAAAAATGCTCATTTCCTGATCATTTAGATTTATATTTACTCAGGTAAACACCCGTGACATTCACGGGTCACGCTAGAAACATGGTCATGCAGAAAAGAAAGTTTTTCTTCTTGAATAAGACTATTCTTAGATCTGTGGATATGATCAAAACTACTCTGAATCAGCATTTCGTATCTCCATTTGTCACTTGAATGAGACAGGAAAATTATGCTCCTAAGTATATAATTTGAAGAAAGACAATAAGAGTAAAGGATTTCATCGATATAATGCAACACAAAGTATACAAAGTAAGTGAAAGGTTATTTTCATCTTGGAGGAAAATTTAAAAATAAGTTATATACAAAACTAAAAAAAAAAAAAAAAAAAAAATTAATTCCGCTGCACGATTCCTTTCCGGGCTTACAATATATATACAGGGTGTTCGGGATAAATTTGACATATTTATAATTAATTATATTTTTCCGTAAGTTACATGTATTAACACACACTTCTCTTCATTTAAAAGTTTGGACCCTTCTTCATTCACATACAAGATGTCAGAAAGGATGGATAGCTGGAACCCACCTGAATCATGGAAGAGAATAACTTGTATCATGATGATTCGTGCCCGCCATCAAAATAAGGATATTACGACTGCTGCCCAATGCTCCCTGAATACAGTAAAAACAATCAGGCATGAACTAGAGACTTGCAATGGTGACTACGAGGATGTAGCAAGAAGAAAGATCCCTAGCAGACGATCTGATTGCGTTCGTACAGCAGAATTCCTCGCAAATCTGCAGGAACAGGTGTTGAAGAACCCTGGCATTGGAATTCGGGCTTTGTTCGTGGAGTTGCTAACTGTAGTCAAGCCCTGGATAACAAGGGTAGGCAATGGTAGGCCGTATGTATGGCAGCAGGATTCGGCCCCTTGCCACACCTCTGGGAAAAGTCAAAAATGGTTGTCTGAAAATTTCTACGACTTCACCAGTCCAAATGTTTGGCCTCCAAACTCCCCAGACCTTAACCCCATGGATTATTTTGTATGGGGCGCAGTTGAAAAAGACACCAATCTCACTTCCAGTAATACAAAAGCCCAGTTAATGGATAAAATTAAAACAGTTTTTGCGGCCCTTCCCAGGGAGACTGTAGCATCAGCTTGTTCGAGGTTCCGAAGCAGAATTGAAGCTGTGATCGATGCTAATGGTGGTTATTTTGAGTAAATCCTGTTGATAGTATTGTAATTAACTCTGCCTGTAATGTTTTTTTGTCAATTCATTAAATTTAATAGATACAAAGAAGATTTTCTTTTTCCTTACAAAACTGTCAAATTTATCCCGAACACCCTGTATATATATATATATTATTATTATTATTATTATTATTATTATTATTATTATTATTATTATTATTATTATTTCTAGAGAGGAACAAAACGAGTTTATTGATGTTCTGAAAAAGTCCGGTTAACCATGGAACTGGATCAGTTCGTTTGAAAATTTTGAGTTCCGAAGCAACTTGCAGCTATATCTTATTGAAGGAAATCGTAGAATAGGGGCAGCTATGCTACCATACTAGGGAAGTGACCATGAGCAAGGTGGTTTCCCGTTGCCTTCCTTGCCGTACTATATCCTATGGCTGTACTCTGTGTGTTCACGGGTCCGGTTTGCTGTTTGTGGAATGAAAAACCCCAGGATAAACTGGAAAAAAAACCTACTATCCACCTAAAGGACGGCTAACTTGGCTATGGCTGAGGAAGATACTTCAGCTCCTCACGTCTCCAACGGGACTCGAACCTAGGACACTCCTTCCGCAGGCATATAGTTGCGAAGCGCACAGCCACTAGGCTAACCGCGCGAACAGAATTTGAAATACAAAATATAAAAAATTTGGGGAGAGGGAGGGTCATTTACTCATTTTTGGTAATTTTTTTTCCCATTGTTGTTAATTAATGTGATATATTCATTCGAAAGAACAACGTGGATTTTCATTAGTCTGAATGAATCCATTAGTGATGATGTTTGAAATTACAATCGAAGCAGCTGAGGCTATGAGTGCAATGTATTGTTTATTTAATTGTGTTTCCTCCCGGTTTTTCTGTTTTAGAATGAAAAGTCCTACCACCTCAGTACGAGACTGTCTATTAGCTTTACCTAATCTTCTCATTAACATGTTTAGTTCGATGGCCTCTCATGAAAAATTAACTTCACTACAAAAACCTAACGAATGATATGATGTAGTTAAGTCTGTTTACGCAGTTTTATGTGACTGTCAATTGCGTGCATTCTGCTGTCGTCGTCCCCCCTTTCTTGTAGAGTGAAAAAACCCAAGTTTCCTGCAGAGAAAACTGTCATTTTTGTATGAGACTGGTTAAATACCTTCAGATGAAAAGTCCTTATAAAAAAAAAATAAAAAAAAAAATTCTCCTTCACAAAATCCGAACCTAGATATTCCCAAAGGGCATCGTCGAACTATGGAAAATCGGAACGAATATTATTACTATTAAAATTCAAACACGAGGAAACTGTAAATCAGATCCTTAATTTATTTATTTCATTGTTAATGCTAAGTATTTCGATTTGAAAATTAGTAAAGCGTTGCAAACAAGTACAATCATTAAGATTTTGGGTACCTGAATTTAACTTTTGGTGCGTCTGCTATATATACTATTAAAAAATCGTTGGATAAATAGCTTTCCAAATTGAGTTTCTTAAATTTGAGCTCAAGTTCCTCTAAGACCTATGCAAAACGACGTCCTGGATCCAAATAATTGGTAAACCTCTACTCAGAAACATTAGCATTTCATAATCAGTAGAAAGCGACTTAATAATCAGAAATTAAATTTTTCAAGATAATTCTCTAAATCGACAAAACATGTGTAGACATGTTTTGTCGACTTGGAGAAGGCATATGACTGGGTTCCGCGGGATAAGCTTTGGTAAGTAGTACAGAAGTATGGAGTGGATGGCCAACTATTAGCTGCCATCAAATCCCTGTATGAATGCCCAGAGTCTTGTGTAAACAGGGTAAACAGCACAAAGTCCGAACCTTTCACAGTCTCCGTTGGCCTCCGCCAAGGGTGTGTTCTGTCACCCCTCCAAATTTTCATAATATTTATGGACTGGATTGATATGCACAGCCGAGGCAGTAAGTGTGTCAGAATTGAAAGATGTAACATTGGACGTCTGCTTTTTTGCAGATGACCTGGTTCTGCTTAGCTCTTCCACAGATGACCTCCAAAGGACCCTGGATAGGTTTGTAGCTGTTTGTGCAGACGCCGGAATGAAGATCAATGTGGCTAAAACTGAAACATTTGTGGTCTCAAGACAACCATACCAGTGCACTCTAAATATAAGTGGAGTCCCAATGAGGCAGTTGGAGAAGTTTAAATACCTTGGGTCCGTATTCACGAATGATGGAAAATGGGACGTAGAGCTAGATACTCGAATTGGCTTAGCAACCTCAATATTGCGGGAGCTTGGCCGTTCGGTAGTATTGAAGCGGGAGTTAAGCCAGAAGGCAAAGTTGGCTGTCTTCAATACAGTCTATGTCCCCATCCTCACCTATGGGCATGAGAGTTGGGTAATGACCGAAAGAATGAGGACACGAATCCAAGCGGCTGAAATGAGGTTCCTTCGAGGGGTTGCGGGGCTGACAAGACTCGACAGAGTCAGAAGCTCTGCAATTCGGGAAACCCACAATACTCAACCGCTGCTTCTCCGTGTTGAGAGATCACAGTTACGTTGGTACGGGCACCTGGTCAGAATGCCACAAGAGAGGCTCCCTCAGCAGGCCCTCTTTGCCAAGCCAGAGGGTGGGAGGCCACATGGAAGGCCAAGGACTCGCTGGATAGATTATATCCAAAACCTTGGGTGGACACGTTTGGGAATCCCACCAGAACACCTAGGCTTGGTGGCAGAGGATCGTGACCATTGGAAGTTCCTCTTGCAGCTGTTGCCTCACAACCCAATTAGGAAAGGTGGGCCTTGAAGATGTATGTATTCTCTAAATATGAATTATCCGTCTGGTTGAACGAGCGGATAGAATCTCCACTCTCTAACCACCAGACAATCATGCTGGCATGTTTGTAAATATCTCCTGCGTTCGCCGCCCGGTTAACCCAGTGAAACTGCCATCCTGATTATTTGAGACATAGCTTGAAAAAGTTTCATGTTGGATTTCTAGATTTGCGGAATCGGATTATCTAACCCTTAGCCCACCCACAGTATACGACGTTTACAATCTTTAACGGATCGAATTCACATAAAAAAAAATAATAATAATAAAAACCCGGAAATACTGGAATTAAAATCAATAATTTACATGGCGTGCATGGAAACGAAATTAGTGACAATAAAGTCACTTTCCCACCTGTCTGGTATAAGTAAAATTTCAACATGGACCATACCTGAACAATAGTTCAACGTCTAATCTTCAATGAGACGTTTAGGTTAACCACATTACCTGTGTGTAACATTTAAATGAATACTTTCTGAGATATCTTACAACATTTATTGATAGTTGTAATATTTACTTTCTGGTGGCAACCCACAAAACTGTATCCTTATTAAATTAAGTATACGGTATATTGATAACTCTTTCATGTTCTACCTCTTCCCCTCACGAAAATTTACTACATCGTCAATCAACGCGAAGAATTAAAGATTTTTTTTTTTTCTCACCAGCTGCTCGAACAGAATACTTTGCTTCAAATAATGACCCTGTTTCTTCTAACGCTTAAAACGTTTCCATTCATAATGAGTTTGTATTTGATATGCATGCATTTTCAATATATTTTGCAATACAATCAGATTGTATAAATATTTGTACTTTTTTTCTTCCGTTTTAATCAATTTTCAGTTGTCTCTTTCCCAGATTCTCATTTAGAGTTTGGCTGTTTGAAATTAGTAGAAGTAGCTAAAATTATGAAAGCAGTGTATTGTGTCTATTGAGGGCATGTTCTGGCAGATTTGTCCATTTTTCTCACAATTCTTATTTCATATGTATTTATATATATATTAAGTGACTAGTGTATTAAATATATGAACGCTAACGGGGGGAATACTTGAAAATTTGTTTAGTTCGTGTAATGAATGCTGCTTAGAAAAAAAAAAGTTGAACTAACATATCAAACCAGAAATTCATTCATTTCTTTTCGTATGGTGATTCCAACAGCCGTGAGCCCCCTTTTACGGGGAGGTACGGCACCACCTCAATTCCCCCCCCCCCCTTTTTATCCGGCATAACTGTCTTAAGTATTCCTGACTGAATCTGTGTGTGTTCATGGGGCCGGCTTGCCTGTTTGCGGGATGAAAAACCCCAGATAAACTGGGGGAAAAACCCTGCTATTCACGCCCAAAACCGGCTAACTTGGCTATGGTTGAGGAAGATCCTTAAGCTCCTTACGTCGTCGACGGGAATCGAACCTAGGACACTCATTTCCCAGGCATATGGTTACGAAGTGCAAGTCAGTAGGCTAACCGCGCAGACTAACTAGAAATGGATCGAAGAAAATCACGGAACGATTTTCATTACAACATTCTTGTACAACAACACCATTAATTATAACTAAGACTAAGAAAACTAAGACTGGAGCGTTTTTAGCTTATGTGCAGATAACAATTTATTTATTTATTGTCATTTGTAATTTAAATTTTGCATTACTCGGTTTGACATATTTTACGATTAAAAATAGGCTTTTCATCAAACTTTAGATTAAAATAATTTAGATTACTGACCAAGATTTGTATCTTTACTAAGTTCATGAGTTACTGCTTTCTATCATTTCCAACAATCTTGCCAGCATTCGCCAAGAAAAACGGTTCGACTGAAAATCAAAATTGAGACGAGTCGACAAATTTCAGTACATCATGGTATTCCTCCATCCAAGAGGAGGAATACCATGTATACATGAACAACATGCACGTACTCATTACATTTAAAAAAAAAAAAAAAAGAATGATGCAGAAGTACAGATTTGATACGAAAATAAATAAATAGAATAGCCTGATCAACCAATCGCAACGTGTGCCTAATCTTCCAATACTTGAAAAAAATAAATAAATAAATAAATAATGGACCTATATATTTACTTGGAACAACTTTTCACACAGACTTAACATGATGATGCGAAGAAGACAACGTTTTTTTATCTGATGGTGAGATGCCAGTCTCATACTTTCGTATGTGTAAATTTGTGCTTTAGTTTAATTAACAGTTATTTCTTCAATATTATTTCGAAATGGTTAAAGAGAGACAGTTCACCGTTAAAGAGATGAGTTAGCATTATATATCCCTCCCTTCCTCTTTATATATGGAGGGAGGGAGGGAGCTTTAATTCAACCGAGAATGGGGATACTTCATGGAGACATCCTGTCGGCAGGTGGAGACAGGAAGGCGTTCTGTTGAAAGGAGGGAGCCAACCTAATGTCATCACTGTTTGCTTAGAACTATCATTATTTGATTTCATAAGTTTCGTGCTGCCTTCCTTGTCCCCTAAGGGGATAAATCCCTGAATCCGCAAGAAAAACTTGTTGCCTGCTGTAGAAAATTAGGTTCGCCATCAAATAGTTTTAAGAGGGACAGAAGGTACTAGAAGACGTGAAGCAGTAGTGGCGCAAAGAAATAGCTGTTCGCATACTAATTTCTCCTTGAATACTTATCGGAAACGAAGAAACTTACACATGAACGGATGCTGATTCAATTCGAGTGTTCGAAGTGCTTCCGCTTCATCTGTTTACTAAAACGAGTTAATGCTCTGAAAAGTGAATTCACTTGCTTCCTTCTACTTTATTTCACCATTTTTAATTCTAAACATAATGAGCAAAGACATAAAATGCAAACACTCCTTTATATATACTGGTGTGATCATTTTTACTATATGTTATAAAAACTCAAATCTTCTCAAATGTGATTTAATGCTTCTGTGAATTATTCACGTTTCTGCGAAATATATATAAATAAAGAAATACCAGTAATTGTCATCGCAGACATGCTTGTGCCGTGCTGGTTTTGTGTTGTGATGGCTATGGAATGTAATGTCGAACGGAGGAAGGGGAAGGGAAAATAACTTAATAGAAAGAAGTATAACAAGGAACAGACATAAATATTGACAAAGATAAATACAAAAATACTGATTAATCTTTTACCATACTATTTTGGCATTGTAAGATAGTTGCATACATGTCTCAGGGAAATGACGTTCAGGACGAGGCTGCCATAGTCTTAATACAATACGGTTAGTTTTCGTTTTATTTTATATCAGATTGCATATGATATTAATATACAGTCTAATACACGTTTATATCTAAAATCCCTCCACACAGATCAAAACACTGATAACTCGCCTACCCTACTATTGTGATATTTTAGTTGTATACAAGACCGAGTAAGCAATAAATCATACAAAAAAATCATTTGAGTATGATACATTAAAGTGTTATATTAAATTTTAGGCAAAAGTTGCTAGACTCGCTTCCTCAGAAGCAAGGGAGAGAGGGAAAGAGAGAGAAAACGCCTATTAGGAGGGGAGCGACTCAAGATTCTAGGCCCTCCTTTCTCAATATATGACTTCTGAAGCTGTTTGATGAAATCTGTCTAGGTCTAATAGTCAATCAGAGAATTTGAGATGTAAATTACTGTGGCATATAAGATTTGGATATTATTATTATTACGTGACACCTCTAGGGAGTCCACGGACTCATCGAGGTAGGGCACTTGCTCTACAACTCTCCGTCTCCACCACTCAATCCATCAACTACTACGAACCGCAACTACACCAACGCCATCTACCGCCCACCACTAGTATTTTCACAAACAATCACAAACATCCATGCC
Source organism: Typopeltis vanoorti (assembly GCF_054136105.1). Classification (NCBI taxonomy): domain Eukaryota; kingdom Metazoa; phylum Arthropoda; class Arachnida; order Uropygi; family Thelyphonidae; genus Typopeltis; species Typopeltis vanoorti. The sequence goes on from NC_143570.1 coordinate 32,241,763, forward strand.
CACGGCGGGATTCGAACCGGCAGCCTTTTGGTTGGAGAGTGAATACGCTAACCACTCGGCCAACTAGGCCGGCAGCCTGGTTGGCCGAGTGGTTAGCGTATTCGACAGCATTCCTTCCAGCATTTATTTAGGTTTGGCAGGAATTATGACAAGCAACTAAAGTTCTTTTGTACTATAATAAATACAATTAAAAAAAAAAACGATCTATATGGCTCCCTCCGTATGAGACCAGCAAATGCACCTTTGTTTGAAAAATTATAAAGGTTCCTCTCATTACTGACGGAATTCGAACCCATGTTTTTCCAACCGGAGAGCAAATTCATGTTATGACATCCTCGTTACTGCCCTACGGAGGCGTTTCATTACTTCCTGCAATTAATAGTTCAAGGGGGGGGGGGGAACTTTTTTTTTTCTTCGAATCAATCGTTTCATTTAATCCCATAGGAATGGCAATATTTGTTTAGGGAGAAGAACTTTCTCTTTTAAGACAGGACGACTGAGGATTCTTCATTGTAATTAATCGTAACCAAAGTCTCACTGCGTAAAATTTTACAATATGTCATAAGTGGCTAAAATTATCCAGATCAGTTCATTAAAGAGCTCAAAAACTGCAGAATTATTCTCTACACTGAGTGTAGAGAATAAACGTCGTAATTAAATTCGAGTTCAGATATTTATATTTGCGGTTATTTTAAGCGTACCGATAATGCACAACCTTTAATAAATCGAAGAAAACAATCAGCATCGCTTCAATTCATCTGTGCAATTCTTCGCTGTAAGCGGAGTGTTTTAAATGTGATGATAACTACAGAATAATCAGTTACGTCATATGTCTGGTTGCAGTCTTATAGAAGTAGGGTCCTCACCACATGTTGTAAAACCTGCAGTTAACCATGAGTCACATTATGGTAGTCAACCTTCTAGATAGGAGATGGCATTTGAATGGGATGGGATATCACATTTGGCATAATATAAAAATGCTCTTTAACATAATACTCGATTTTTTAGATCCACATCTGATCTCCTAGCCTACATTACTCATAACTAGATACGTTGGTTTGGAGAAACATGTTCTTGACATTTCCAAAGGATCTGATCGTGTCTGACATCGGCCTGCTCAGTAAATTGCCACCACTTTGTCTACCTACTACTAACTGGGTAGCAAGCTTTCTCTCTGGTCTGCGTGTCCTAGTATATGCTTCCTCCTACCCCCCCCCTCTCTCTCTCTCCGAGCTTCTCCACCAATTCAGCACTTCGATGGAGATTCTACCACATATCCTCTTTCTTCTATACATAGTGACCTCTCAATGACCTATCCTTTCCACAGCTTTGTTGAAAATAGTATAGTTCATTTGTTCTACTTATTCAACATGCCATGCAGTGTGCAGTGCTAAAGCATCAAGCTAAACTTCAAGATCGTCTGAAACCAGTACCCTAAACAGTGATATCCGTTCCATTTTTCAATGGGGAAAGGATAACCTGGTCAAGTTCAATGCCACCAAAATCTTGAATTTTTTTCGTATACAAGGGATCTCACCTTACCGTTGTAAGGTGAGGTATTTACCTCTAGGTGTGGATGGTATTTACCTCTAGCATCTCCTGGCACAGATATATCAAATCAATAGATTCCATAAACCTCTAAAAAATAAAAATCACTAAGCATTCTTTTCTGCTCATGACGCGATTTTTCACCCATCTACTAACTCTGTATAAATCCCAAACCCACCCATCCTTAGAATACCATTCACTTTTTGTGTTGTGCGTCCAAAGCCTCCTTAGTACTCTCCAGAGAAGAACGATTCGGCAGATGGATGATCCCTCCCTCGTGACTCACTTCAATCATTATCTCACTCACCACACTGTTTCAGTTCTATCTTTTCTACATGTGCTTTCATTATCACTGTTCCACTGAATTGACAATCCCCATTCTCTCCTTTCTGTTGGGACTGGTAAAATAGAGCACTAGGTGCCCAACAACCCTTTTTAGTTTAGCTGCAAACACACCGAACCTACTCTTCTTCATTTACTCTCTCTAGTTCTGTCCTTTAGAACAGTCTTCCTCACGAAGTGTTTCTGCAATCTCCAACTCTTCAAGAAATATGTCAATCAGTTATTTTCTTTCTCATCTTACCTGCACCTTACATGCCGCAATGATGTGCTATAGCTTCTACCTCTCATGTATGGGATCGATAAAAAAATGAAGATGTAATTGTCATCTTACTATTAATATATCTTCAAGCTATTTTTCCAGTGTAGAATCTCCTTACCTTAGTTATTTCTGCAGTCTAGCGAAATTCTTTTTAAGTAGACCTTTTCCTACTCCAATCGCTGCTCTGATTCTCCATGAACGTTCGGTCGAGTATTAACAACAAAATCACGCTGTCAGTGACTTCCAACTTGTTCTCCATGCGATTTGTCTACCTTGGGTTATGAAAAACACCCTGCTAATTGCGAATAATACTAACCAACACTCCACCTTCGGCTGAAAAGCCCTATAAAGGTTGCTCGTATTCTATATCGGATTCGAACCAGGTCTTTCCAGCCGAAATCTCTCTCTCGAAGACTTCAATACTTTACTATTCGATTTAATTATGTGCTTATAATGAATTGAATTCAAAAGAAGGGACAAATTCTTCCTCCCAGGCAAATATTTCTTCGCACAAAATGTATACGATAAGTGCTGTGTAACATAAAACATACTGGACTGCAATTGAATCCTCGTATTATTATTGGAATGCGCATTCTTTCTCCGGCTTGGCCCTCTTAAGTCCTGACATTGTGCATTGAAACTCATCCTGTACGACACTACATATTTCTTTTTATATCTTATCTTTTATTCTACATAACAGCGTCTTTATGCACATTCAACCTAGACTTCGGATTTTTTTTAACTCTTCTTCAGGCACCAGCAACATTCATCTACCTTTCCCTCCTACACTTCGTCTAACCCTCTGGCATGTTGGTTCTATGAGGGCCCACCCGTTGCCTCCAAGAACAGAGACGGTCTCTTTGATAAGACCTCCTGACGAGGTACTTGGAAGTCACCTGCATATGAATAACTGCAAAACAGGAGGGTGCTTGGGGGAAACGCTGGTATGTTTATACATCATTCTTTAACCTCTCACTAGGCGGTCAACTAGTTCTGATGGCAGTGACACCTCACCTGTAATGAATTTCGGTTTGGGACAGAAATAACTTGGTCAGATCGCTAGGGAGTCCCGAACCGATGGAGACGTGCCTTATTTTACTTAAGGAATTTGTTTTCTTAAACACATAATGTCTCGACCAGTTTACCAAATAAGGTTTCTCGAAATGCTGACGTATTGAAGAAGAATCGTTCTGGTTGACACGACCTTGAGATGAGAACCGCCAATGTCTATAGTAATTATAATGAAATATTTATATTGTATTGAAACAGCAGTGGGGTGGATGAGATTCAGTAGCATATTGATTATTCTAACTAGAAAAACAGTATTGAATTACATTTTATTGCCCCACGTTCTTTTCAATACATACTAGCGTTTGTAAACATTCTAATAATATGAAAATTAACAGATTGCTCAGAGAATATGAGTTGCTGGTAATGGAAGTCTGCTAGTTCGAATTTGAATGGAATTTATAGTTTGAATTGATGTCAGCGCAAACTGAATGACCTGCCGCTGCCTGAGATAAAGTTTACTTCAGTTTTTTGGATTAATAAAGTTAACAATTCAAATAATAACATTAAAATTAATGTCCTTAACACTGCAAATTTCAATCACACACATTTACGAATAGGCAATGTCAAAGAGAATGCTGAGAAGTTTGTGATAAAGTATTATTTTACAGATAAGTTTTCCCCTCCCCTAATATAACATTTCCTTAAATGCATTCCTTCTTATTCTTATTTAATAGGATTTTTCATTTGGTAAAATGAAAAATTGTTGCGCATCAACGCGACATTTCGCTTTTGATGAGAGAACCTAAATCACATCTAGGACTCGAAAACCTTTATAAGGCTTCAAATTAACACGAAAAAACACAAGGGATAAACAATACTATTTATTTAAGGCCATATACTGTATTTCAGCTTGAGTATGACTTTAATTATTTTAATTCTTTCTTTACTTATATAAAAGTCAGTTTTAATTTTAAAACAGTATAGTAAATAATAAATCAAGTGTTAATTTTTATGTTAATAATAATACTTATAAGTGTTAATATTAATACCTATCATTACTATATATTGCAATCTCACAAAAATGTAAATAAAATGAATCTAATACACAAGAAGCAAGAAATTAGAAGCTCCAATTTAGCAGCTGCTAGATGCGGACATTATTAGTAGTAGTATTGTTTCAGCTGCTCGAATTTCGAGCGGAAATACATTAACTATTAAATTGTCTAATAGCCTCATTGCATCTAATGGACTGGATGCAGTGTGGCTTTAAGATTTTTTAAGATAAAACTGGTAAAACAGTCAAGTAATTATTGGTCGAAAACGGTAGAAGCTGTAGAGACTGGGTGAATTTCTCAGGGGATCTTAAGTAACGTAAGAAATAACCATAATCCATATTTTGTCGAAATAGGCTACGAAAAATGAGAACAACAAATTTCAGTCATTTAGCTGTTTTAAAAATCTAATTCTTTCATTATTTGGATTTCACGCGTCAAATTTGAGAACCCTATTGAATAAATGTGGTAGATCGATAATATTCAGGCTAAAACCAGAGTTATAGAAGATCGAATTTAGCCCCCAAAGATTTTTACAGTAAGGATAACAGTGATTCTGGCTGTACTTGGAACGGCCACGGTTCCTGATATTTAAAGCACAGTATAAATTAATACAAAATGCAAAAACTATGCATTTTGAGATAAATGCAAATCTTAATTTTCAAGATTAAAATCTGAAGTATATGTAAGTAAACAGAATACAGCAATTTTGTATTTGCATCCGAGTACAGTACAACTTATATAGCTGATTTCCTCTCCGCTAGTTATTCGGTGATTCATTAGCATATTATTATTATTATTTAACACCTCCAGGGAGTCCAAGGACTCATTGAGGGAGGGCTCATCTACAACTCTGTCTCTACCACTCAATCCACCAACTGACCGCAACTACGCCATCTACAAAATTCGTCAATTTGATAGGATGATTGCATTTTTATTGATGTATGAAAGTTTTAAGAATGCATAACGCATCAGCGCTCATCTCAATTGGTCCAAACAATTAATTGTACTATAACTTTGAATACTTTATCGGTTAATATAAATTCAAATATGGAATGTATAAAGGCCAAATGACAATAGCTATACGTCACGCGTCCCGTTTATTTGAGAGAGAAGCACAAAGGTTTACGCTTCATGGTAAGATTAGATTATCAATGGCAAATACTAGAGTGAGGTACGGATAATCTGAATTTTGATACGATTTGTATATATAGCCATATAATATGCACAGAAATGGGAAAAATAATCACTTGGGAAATTATTATTTTTCCGGATTGAACCAAAGAAAGGCTGAAATAACTCGTTTTACTTCCTTATTTATATACAGGTTCAAATATCCTTCGACTATAATCATACAATCCGCGAAAGGCTCTGGAAGAAAACGGGATATTCAATAGCTCAACACTGCTTCCCATTATAAATATGAGCAAAAAAAAAAGTTATAAATTGTTTACACAAAACTTGTCTCCAGAACGCGTCAGTTCACACTTCACGCACGCAAAACAGATGAAACTCAGAAAACAAAAACGGCATCTTATCACAACGTTATTTGGATCGGTTGGTTGACACAATAGCCAATCGCAGCCACTGATTTCTGGGCGCCATTGTCTCAGCGCACACTCTGCCTAGCCTTCTGGGTGGTTTAAAATCACTGGAACACTAAGTATTTGACCAGCTGCGCCATCTGTACGTCTGTTTAAAGGGTTCAAAGGTGTCCGTATTTGTGACCGCATACCCGGGCTATTAACGCGAATGTGATGCAATGTTTACGCGTTGAAAAGTGTCCTCTTCATGAAGAATTAGTATACTGCTTTTAATTTTAGAAATCACGCGAAGCCAGGAAACAATTAGAGGAGTCTTTAACAGGGATAAAATATAATGCAAAAATATAATATCGGTGATATTGTTATTCTGTGGGTGTGCACCGTATATCTAGCACACCCTGAATATATGCCGCTATATATGACTAAAGTTTATAAGGCAGAACCGCAATAAGTTGATAACATTTATTTTAATTGCCAACATGACGTTTCATCCTAATTGCAAAGGATTTCTTCAGGTGTAAATATACAAACTAGTAGACAAAACAGTAAGGACTAACAAATGTGACAACTGTTATGCAGTTATAGAAGAGACTGGTGTTATTTTTTAAAATATTTCTAATTGTTCAGAACGTTCTGCGTGTTTACGCATTCACGTGAACGTGTTTGAACTTGTCTGCGTATACATCCCAGCCTTAGTCAAACACGTTCACATGAATGCGTAAACATTCACGTGAACGTTTGTATATTTACACCTGAAGAAATCCTTCGCAATTAGGATGAAACATCATGTTGCCAATTATTATCAACTTAAACCCACGTATGAAACCGGCTAAATCGCCTCCTTTAACTAAAAAGCCCTGATAAACGTTCTTGGCATCCTAGACGATATTCAAACCCAGATTTTTTTCAATCAAAAGAGTTCGTCGAAAATAACTAAGCTATGTTCAAATTACAGGAGCAAACACCTAAAATTTGATAGACTCCTTCTTAGGCACCCTATATTCCATATAACTATAAAATAATAATAAAGGACAAAATCTTGCCGGTCTCATGGTTTTAGCTAGTAAACGCAGATCTTGATGATGAAATTCAAACCAGAAACAAATAGTTTAAAATATAGGAAAGTTTCTGTGCTATAATTTTTTAGCATGCGCGCAATGTCACCTTGTTATTGCAATTTGATACATATGTAACCTGATGTCCTCCACTGTTCATTCAGTTAAATACGCAGTAAGCAAACATCGAATTTCACACGCCTTTCATATTTATCCCGGCAGCAAGATTGATAGCATCATTAAATTCAGATTTGCGCTAACTCAGTGACTGTGACTTACCTTAAACAGATGGATCATAGGTAAGCATTTTTTCAAACCTTAAGACGTTGGATCTTCTTCACTGCCCTCTGTCAAATGGACTTGATGAATGTGTCCATTTACACAGTCAATGATTATGTCTTTGAACCCCAGCAAAATATAGCAACGATATGGCAAGTGAAGCGAAAAATTTTTATTTCATCAAACCACTTTCCACTTAACCGTAACATCCCAAGCAACCACGAGTAACGAGTACACGCTGGAATTAGATGAAGATGTTATCACCTAGGAAACACGCCAGAGTATTAAGAAAGAGATAACCGTTATTATCAGTTGTTTCAGGGATTCATAATAATCTTTTAGTTCAATAAACTTTTGAAGGTGGAATGACCATAGTAATGTAAGTCGAAATGTCTCCAAATTCTTTTTGAATGCGAATAAACTACTTATAATATGACCAATTAAAATAAGTCTGTATGACAAGTAATTTGTCCATTACTTTTCAAGAAATGAGTTGTCAATTGCGAAGCCTAATTAAAGGCTAATCTTACTGCGCTATTAGATAACGAGAAACCTTTTGAACTAATTGCATTTCATGCTGGGCAACTCCAGTATTTCTCTTTCCGAGTTTAATGATACGAACAGTCTTTTGCACTGTCATGACTCGCAGAACTTTTATTTATATATATATTTTTTTACTGTAAAGGAATCTAAATTTTAATCTGCTAAACAAGATATTTAAGAAGTTTAAAAAGTAAATATAGGGTGATCAATATAAAGAAATACATTAAACACAAGCTACATCGAAAATTATTCTTAAATCTGGTGAGTTTAATAAATGTGGGTGGGACTGCGTGATAATGGAAGTAAATGAAATGCGATTGATTTGCTGCAGAAATGACCAGTTTGTTCCGGGTAAATGTATGAAGTTCCACGAGCCTAATAACTATGGTGGCAAACCGGATTAACAAATCATTTACTGTCATTCTGTATAATAAGGCGAATCAATCATTTGCCAGTAATAGTGCACTGCTATTGAACTGTGGCAACGAACAATTCAAAAGTTGGTAATGGAGGCATTGTTTATATACAAGGTGATCAAAATTAAAGTATCCCTGTTTAGGACTTATGGAGCCCCTCCAGTGATCCAAATGCTGCGAAACTGCAGGAATGCATTGTGCGTCATGAGGATGCAATATCGACTAACATTCCTTACTCGAGTCGAGTTGGACGTTATGTCCTTGGATGATTTTGTAGAGAGACGAGGCTCACTTTCGCTTGAACGGAGCTGTGAATACCTACAATTGCTGAGAATGGACTGCTCAAAACCCTCATGGAATCCAATAAATTCCTTTGCATTCACCCAAAGTTACGGTCTGGTGCGGGTTTACAGCTTTGTTTATCATTGGTCATTCTTAATTGAGGACATTCGCCAGTCGAGTCCTGCTTTTATTTATTCGTATGGGATTCCCCGGTTCCTCAGCCGCCCCTTAGGACTGGTTGAGCCCTCTTAATGAGGGATTAAGTACTATATCCTATTATTATAGCCTGTGTGTTCACAGGGTTGGTTTGCCTGCTTGCGGGATGAAAAAGCTCAGATAAACTTGGGGGTGGGGGACCCTGTTGTCCACGCCCAACACTGGCTAACTTGGCTATGGCTGAGAAAGATCCTTAAGCTCCTCACGTCTTCGACGGGAATCGAACCTAGGACACTCTTTCCCCAAGCATATGGTTGCGAAGCGCATAGCCACTAGGCTAACCGCGCGGACGTCGAGTCCTGTGATCTGCTCAGTTACAGTCGAGGGGTATCGAGATATGATAAACAATTTTTTTTTATGCCACATGTACAGTAGCGCCTCTGTGCATGGATTCAGTCATTTTATGCAGGATGGATCCCCTCCACACATCGGTCGATCCATATAGGAGGCTCTTAAAAAATATTTCACAGAAGCCAGAGTGATCAGCCGTGAGTTTCCCACTGCACTGCCGCCTCGTTCACCGCATCGGACCCCCATGTGACTTCTGGCTCTGGAGATTTCTCAAAGATAGGGTTTATCAGGATCATCCTGATAACCTTGCTAGTATCTAAAGACAGCATAACGCAGAATGTGAGCAACATCAGCCCAGACAGCTGCATTCTGCCGTTGAGCACCTGTGCAAAGGATTCAGTGTATGGCACACGGGGAGCACATTTAACAGTACAGCCTGTGAATGCATAAGTGGGAGTGAATAAAAATGTGTTATTTATGCTTATGTCGTGTTTCTCCTTCTTACACATACAGGCACAGAAAAATTACTACATCTACATTCGGTGGATCATACAGCTCCCAGATGGTGAATTTGGAACTACTTTTTTTTTCCTTCCCCGACATCACTTCCGCATGACGCACAATGTATTTCTGCATTTGGATCACTCGCACCACAAGGTCTTAAAACGGCGATACTTTAATTTTGATCACTCCATATTTCCAAGATGGAATATTTACTTTTTAAACAAATTAACTGTTCTTAAGAGCTCTGCGGAATGCAACATGAAAGTTTATTTTGTGTGTGTGTGTGTGTGTGCGCGCGAAAAGTTTTTGCAAAACTATAGTACATTCGTATGTAAGTTTTTTTTAAATTTTTTATTGATCTCACATATTTTTTCCCTATTTATTTATTTTTTATATAGTCCGGAGACCCTGCTGTAGAGACCACAAATGGAACTTTTTCAAGCAACTTCAGGCCTCCATTAAGCGGGACGGTGGTCTTATACGTGATAAAGTTCATCTCCCTCCTAAAGACAATCCCAAACATTCATGCCTACGGCAGGATTCTAACCCGCGACCAGTTGGTTGGAGAGCGGATACGCTAACTACTGGGCCAACCAGGCGGTTTTACTAATTCGCTAGGAAAAACATAATAAAAACTTAGAATTTAATGCTGCAAGAAGAAAGGGCGAACCTACATTTTAACATGCATTCCACATTTATTGCGGAGAAATTAGTGTTGCCCACAATAAATATTGGATACATTCCATTACTTATCGTAATTTAGATAAAGTTAAAAAGAAGACTTTTCTGGATATGTTCAAATAGAAGATTCGACTCAAGAACAGTGGCAGTAAATGCATACACTCCAATTTTCTTAAGTTGTGAAGAGCTATAATCACAAAGTAGTTTTAATAATTTAGTTCCAAATAGATTATTTGTGAAATATATATTTCGACAAAAGAGAGAACCGGATGGTCATTTTTCACTTGAACTTCCCAAGTATCGTTACATTGCATTGAATTGATTTTCCTGATAGACCAAGTTAAGGTGGCAGTTAAAAATAATGACCAAGTAAACAAAGAAAAAAAAATTAAAACATTTGAGCCTTAACTATTACATTTTTAAAATGCAAAGTAAGAATCGGATGATCATTTTTTACTTGAACTTCCATGCTTGGAAATTGCATTTCATTGCTTGCTTTGACAGACCTGGTTAAGATGGTAGTATTTTTTTTTTTTTTAAAAGTAAATAAGGAAAAAAAAATGAAAATCTTTGAATGTATTGTATTTTTACAACCACTGAATTCTGTAGGGAAACTTGCACATTTAGTTGCCCCTGAAACAGCAGAATCGGATTAAAGAAAGGGTGAACATGACTCATAACCATACCACCATTCATCTATGATCCCATTTTTAAGGTCAATACACCATTGTGTCAACAGGTTCAGTAAGGAGGGATCTGTGAATGATTGCCCAACCGTGAAAATAAATCCATTCAGTTCAATTTTTTCTTAAGCGTTCGGTTATTGGTTTCACTTTAGGGTTCATTTTATTTTATTATATCGTAGCGTGTTATCTAAAACTTATCGTTTCAAGATTCTTTATAACTGTTTTTTTTTTTTTTTTTTTTTTTTTTTTGATGAAGAAACAATAGAAAAATGGACGTAAGACCGCCAAGTGGGTTATCAGATCATCCATAGGCTTAAGCGAACCTTTCAATGACGCATAGAAAAGAAATAAGATGAAAACAAAACAGTTTATTATAAAGCGTTTGACCATAGCAAAGCATGCTTAAAAACCATTAAACAGTTGTCTTACTTGAAAAATAAGATACCCCAAACTTCAATAACGAGAAATTACTAAGCCGTGGAACATCAAAAGATCAAAATAAATGACTAGAAAAATAAAAATAAGATAATTTTGTATGATAATGTAGATCCGAAAAACAAATTACATTTTAGATTATTTTATTTTTTTTCCAAAGAGAAAACAAACAATCCCTAATCACTTTAAATGATCTAAGCTATCTTTAGCATAAAGCACCTCTTCGGCGAACGAGCCATGTATTATAACCAATAAAAACATTCCCATCTAAAAGAAATATAATAATAAAAAAAAACTGTAGTGAAGCTATAAATGTGCACAATAATGCAACTTATCTACTAATACAGTGTGATTATCCCATTATACTTGTGGATTTTAGCGATTTTGATGGATCATTTTTCTTAACCATTGGTAACAATTATAGAAAATGAAACAACTTTATTTTACAAATACGTCATTCCGGCTTCAATTAACGAATATATGAGTCGAAATACTTCTGTTGTGCTAAAGAAACAAGCTGCCAGGCCCATACATTTAAGATGGTTTAGTTGTTACTAAACAATCTTTCTTATAGCAGATTTCTTATATTAGCATAATTTTGTTAACTTTGATTTTAAATTTCAAAATAATGAATTTTATTAACTGAATTTTAGTCTGGGAAACGAAAATTTTAAATCGTCGATAGTGAATGTACGAAAATATAAAAAAGGGAAATAAGGTTAAGTATTTATTAAATCCGGATTCAATACGTGCAGTGTTAGAATAACAGATATCACGATAAAAAGATCCTTATCAGTAAAAGGTGAACAAGAAGTACAAGTAATAAAATCAACGAAAGGCAATTTTTTGTGATCGTTAACATATACAAAATTTGGATTCGCACTCGAGTTTTAGATCGATTATCGCGTCCGAGTTCCTAGCCACAAGCAGCACGAGTGTACTGCATTTTCACAGTAACTCACCAAGAGAGTAGAGGTAGATGAAATAAAAAAAAAAAGGTCACATCACTAATATATTAATTATTCTGCAACGTTCCGATGTGTGTGTGTGTGTGGGGGGGGGGGGCACACACACACACACAACTTTAAAAGACGAAGAGAACTGTAGTTCGTTGTTTATTAATGCTATTTTGTGGTACGGTAAGTTCACAATTCTGACACTTGTGAAAGTTCAATCACTAAACCCAGTCTTTAAAAAATGCATAAAAAAGTCAATATCGGGATGCCATCTTTGTAGTGAGTGAGTGGTGCATCACCAATGCAACTGATGATATATTAGTACAAGCTATTATTAATGCTATTTTTTTCCCAAACTCCTTTCTTAGCGAAAAATTGTTAAGAAATATGGATTACATACGCGAGCACTCGAGCGTAGTTTCTGAATGTACTGAGATGCAAAAAAAAATATTTTTTTGCATCTCAATACAAACGTCTATAAACCTGGTTAAAGGTTTATAGACGTTTTTAATACAGTCAGGTTACCATTCTTCTACTGCAAACTCATAGTAGGTGTGCTTCTCGCTCTGTGTACAATCAGAACACATTTTGAAATTTTGCCTATCATTGGAGTTAGTTGTAATTCAAGCTCCGAAAATAGATAAGAACAGAGCGCTTATATATATCAGCTGAGCAATTAACATATAATTTCTGCTTATTGCTAATTTATCATTCAAACAATCAAGGAATCTAAACTTGCTCTTCATTCTGTTTTGAATTTGTGCCTTTCATCAGATATACTTTTTAAAATTATAAAGAAGGAAAATAGTTCACGATCGTTACAGCTAGGTTCATAATTCCAGTTATTTTCTGATGATTTTCTTGTTCTTTAGCTAACAGTAATTAAACCCTGATCGCTTGTTATTCAAGAATAAAATCCACGGCACATGCGTGCATAATTTATCATTAATTACCTATCATTCTAAATGTTTCTATGAACACAGCCTAGAGAGACAAATTAATTTGTTCGGTATTCTGTCAATATACAGCGAGAGACGCTGTAGACGTTATAAAAGATGCCGCAAGCACAAGTCATGGTTACAATGATCATTTTTCATACTGACATGAAGCGCGGTGGAGGAAAGGAACTCTGCTTCGTCTTTCCCTTGGCTTGCATATGTAGCGGCATGCTTCAAAGACCAGTTGCTTGGCAACTGCTGAGAGGGTTCATCCAATGATAAATGAGGTTAAAATGTAGCCATTCCTGTGTGTTCAAGAGTTAAGATAAAAATAAAATAAGCAATCACGTTCATCACGATTCTTTTCGAGTTGCTGTAATCTTCAGTGATGGTCCGAAAGTGTTGAGTTAGATAACTGTCAAGAAAAGATAGTTTCTCGTAATAATAATGTATTTTCAATGTTTAAGGTTTGGACTATATCATATATAATTAAAAAACGTTCCTTCTAAAAAAAGTTTAGCAAACATCCCCCCCCTCCCCCTTTGCTTTAAGTTGTATAGTAACACCGGGATTTTTTTTTCAAGGTTTGATTAGTAGCATGAATGCGCAAAATTCCTCTCTCGAACCAAATCATCTCAGCTAAAATTTCTATCCTGTTCTCAAATCACGTGGCAAAATTCTTAAAAAGCTTTTATAATTAATGTGGTTTTAAACGTATTTTAAATAATGAAAATATGGAGATGATAAAAGTATGCCGTATACTTAAGGATTTTTTTTTTTTGGTATTTTTTATTAATTATATGAAGAGCCAAAGGCTTCAATTCGGGGACATATAACTTATTTAAGTTAAGGGATATTACATCCCATATTGTTTCATAGCCGAATAAGAAACTCAAAGAGTTTCATGCCGAATATAGTAAATATATAAAGTTCGGCGAGTCCAAGCGTAAGCATATACCTGGATAGTGTTACAACTAACCCTTTAGGGAGTGCAACACTGAGGCAACTCATGGTAAGGGTGGAGCAAGATCCGATCATTATTCTTGATATTTCCCCATAATGTGAAGCCCAGTTCCTAGGAGCTGTATTACTGTTCTACATTATGAGTGAGAGAAGGTCACTACCCAGACCGGTTTCAACCTTTATTGAGGTCTCATTAGTGAGTAGGTAGACCTAGAAATACCAAGTTTGTAGCAAACAGAACTTACATATACCCTACTATGAGAATTGCCAAGAAGGTGTCCTAATAAATTATTAATTATATGAAGAGCCAAAGGCTTCAATTCGGCGACATATAACTTATTTAAGTTAAGGGATATTACATCTCATATTGTTTCATAGCCGAATAATCAATCAAATAAATTAAATTAATTTATTTATAAATTAAATATACAAATAAAATTTCTCATTACAAAATTTAATTTTGTAATGAGAAATTTAATTTTGTTTTTGAATCACCGAGCTTAAAATATCTAGTTATACTATGAATATTGCCGATCTCTCTAAGGACAGTTGTGAAAAATAACATGCTCAAAAATAAAGGATTTGAAAAATTGGCTCCTTACTGAAAAAGTCTGTGCATCAATTAGAGGTATCCGATAGTACTTGCTTAAAGTATATTCGAACAGGATTTCCCCTCTACCAGCCGTTTGCTAAATGCCACAATACATCCAGAAATATGGTGTATAAAAAAAGAGACCTATGATAATATATCTCCCATCCCATTCCTGGCGAGAAAGCAGACTATCGGCAGGAAAGCCAACTGAAGAGATTTTTTAACGGATTAAGATGGTAAGAAAAATTATAGAGATGATGCTTTTACTAACTTAATTCATATAAGAAATAAATAAGAAATCTTTTAATGTTTTTACTCCCAAAAGAGAGCAGGTAATAATGAATCCATTGAGTCCTAAAATAAAAATAAATAAAACGCTAATGCCTTTTATTCCCTACAGGAGTAAACGAGGCCGTTTAGCCCTAAGTAACTAACTGATTTTAAAGACTAGTAGCAACCAATCTACGAAATGGCGGCAGTTATCCACCATACGCTCCTTCCTAGATGGCTATGAAAATCATTAATAGCCTTGGGTAAGGATGGAGATTGGTTGCTACTAGTCTTTACAACGCTATATATTCTTGTCTGAAACACCGAGTTCTACGATCGATTTTATTGCGTTTCCAGTTAAATAACCGGAGTTTCCAGGAGAAAATTCCAAAGATTGATTAACTGGGAAACCGGCTTAAAAAAAGCTTAGAAAATGTTTTTCTAGTTAGCAATTAAAATTTCTTATTAAATTTTAATAAAAATAAAATTATGAGTGGAAATTGGTCCACCCATCATTGTCACCAGTAGTTGAATTGATGACTACTGATGATTTGTTGACTTTAAGGGTGATGACAGTATAACAGACAACTACTGCCATTTGGACAGTGATACCTTAACTCTTATCACTGTTCAACACAGTGAGAAATACTATGGGATCAGTTTTTCTGATCTGATCAGCTAATTCAGAACAGGCTGGGAAAAAAAATCCCTTAGTCAGGGACTAGAATCTAACCTTATAATGGACTTTCTTCTAGTAGTGGAGTTCTGGAAGTGTTGTCACAATAATATACAGGCATTAGTCCCCACTCACGAAAAGCTATTAAATAACCCTGCTATGAAGATCAAAATTTGATTTTACACCACTTCAGGCCTCCATTAAATATAGTGTATCGAGCGATAAAAACCAATTACTTTTTTTTATTTTATATATATATTTATTTATTTGCGGACAGTACTAATAAATTGCCATTGCTTGCTGTAAAAGAGTCCAATAAAAATCCATACTACAGTGGAGTTCGAATCTACAGCTTATCAATAGTAAAACGCTTTACCCACTCAGTCACCAGAGCAAGTAATAAAAGAACAAAAACTTCGCAATGTTAATTTTTTTTTATCAGTATTTAACCTTAGACAAAATACATACTTAATTTTGCATACCGTTTATTTATAACTAAAATCCTAACGAGATGTAGTTAAAAGAGAATAAATAAATAAAAATAATTACCTTAGATTAGCAGTATTAAAGCAGTACTATTTCTAAAAAAGATTTGGAATACTACAATGTAGTAATGCTCCATAGCTTCTTTATATAGCTTTTCCATAAGAAACTATTCTTGGGAAGAACTTCAGTTCTTCCAAAGAATTCTATGCTTGGAGAATATGTTTTACAAACTCATGCTATTCCAGTTCATTACTTAATTTAGGCAAAACATTTATGAATGACAGTCCCCCCCTCCCCAGCTAATTCACCTTCAGTTTGAGAAGATTATTAAAAAAGGTTCTAGTCCTAGAGTGAACTGAAAGCTAGGCGATCTGCCATGGTTCTAGCTAGCATGGCGGAATCCATACCGATGGACTTTCAGGTTGTGAAGTTAAATGTTAATGATCTTCATTATTTAAAGATGACTGAGGGGAGAGCAAAGGATCGAGTCTGGTGGAAGAGTTTTATGCCTCGTTTAAGTTAAGGGATATTACATCCCATATTGTTTCTTAGCTCAATAAGAAACTCAAGGAGTTCCATGCCGAATATAGAAACTATATAAAGTTCGGCGATTCCAAGCGTAAGCAAATACCTGGATAGTGCAACACCTGACCCATTTGATAGTGCAAACTGAGGCAACTCATAGTAAGGGTGGAGCAAGCTGCGATCACTATTCTCGGTATTTACCCATAATGTGAACTTAGCTCCTAGGAGCTGTATTACTATTCTACATTATGAGAGAAGGTCACTACCCAGACCGGTTTCAACCTTATGTATAGGTGAAGCGGGCTCTAAAAATAAGACGATCCCGAAAGATCGCCCAACTCAGCGTTGTTCCACTCGATGACAGGCTCACCCCGTCACCGAGAAGAACTTCTCAACATTGGCTTATCCAGTGGCAGGCTCACCCCACCACCAAGCGGAGCCATAATCTCAGCGGTGGCCCCACTCAGAGACAGGCAAAAACCTACCTCCAAGTGGAGCCTCTCAAAGCCAGATCCTCCCCGCACCGGTTTTCACCCTTATTGGAGTCTCATCAGTGAGTAGGTAGACCTAGTTAATACCAAGTTTGTAGCGATCAGAACTTACATCCCTTCTATGAGAACTGCCAAGAAGGCGTCCTAATAAATTACTAATTATATGAAGAGCCAAAGGCTTCAATTCGGCGACATGAACTTATTTAAGTTAAGGGATATTACATCCCATATTGTTTCTTAGCCGAATAAGAAACTATATAAAGTTCGGCGATTCCAAACGTAAGCAAATACGTAAGCAAATATAATTAGTAATTTATTAGGACACCTTCTTAGCAATTCTCATAGAAGGGATGAAAGTTCTGTTCGCTACAAACTTGGTATTAAATAGGTCTACCTACTCACTGATGAGACCTCAATAAAGGTTGAAACCGGTCTGGGTAGTGACCTTCTCTCATAATGTAATACAGCTCCTAGGAGCTAAGTTCACATTATGGGTAAATACCAAGAATAGCGATCGGAGCTTGCTCCACCCTTACTATGAGTTGCCTCAGTTTGCACTATTAAATGGGTCAGTCAGGTGTTGCACTATCCAGGTATTTGCTTACGCTTGGAATCGCCGAACTATATATAGTTTCTATATTTGGCATGAAACTCCTTGAGTTTCTTATTCGGCTAAGAAACAATATGGGATGTAAAATCCCTTAACTTAAATAAGTTCATGTCGCCGAATCGAAGCCTTTGGCTCTTCATATAATTAGTTTTATGCCTCTTTTTGGAATGGAAAATGGGCTTGCTTTCATGCTGTGCTGTGCAGTGCATGTATAAATGAATATAAAAGAGTAAAGAAACGATGGTGTCATCTGGATGAGAGTCAGATGAAAACATTCTCTCTCTCTCTCACGAGGCATGACTATCATTTGTACAAGAGGGAATGTTTGCATTAGGCTCCCTTTCAAAATTAATTTGGATTTATTGATGGTTGATTTGCATCTGTTGTATGCTTCAGTGTCGGCTGAGAATTAAGCTAGAGTTTTGTTTTGTCATTTGATATGTGCTCATTTTTCTTTCTTTCCTTCTTGCACTGTCATAAAATGTTTATATTTATAGCGCGAATTTTATGAACTATGTATGGAAATATTTTTTGTGTGTGCGTGTGCTTTATAAATTTTTATTTTTTTTAGGGGTATTTTGAGTAAAGTTAGGTTTTTTTTTTTTTTTTGGTATAGACTGGTAAATAATTAGAAAGTAGGGGACATTCAGTACGAAGAAACAGAATTCTGGACATGTCACCTATAAAGAGAACACCCCGCCTCCTTGGTATTTACGAGGCCTCGACAGTTCCTTCTTCCATACCACATTACCTGGACTGTTTCCAGGAATGATCTCGCAGAATAAGTGAAAGGCAGGATTATCGACCAGCTCATTGCGCTGCCTCTCGAGAAGTTACCATCAAATTCTGTTCTGTATACCTATAACCAACCTGCGGACCCACTGTATCCCCCCCTTCAAGGAATGGGGGGGGCTCTTGGTCCTCACAGTATGTGTCCTATGGTTTGAAAGACCGGTATTCGAATTTCGACTGATGTGAAGATGGCAGAGTTTTTCATTCCATAAAACTAACGAGCTAGTACAGCATACGAGTTTAATGGGCATAATTGTACTGGCCTGATATAACCTTACTTGCTTATGCCGTAATTGGAAACAACCTAACTCAAAACACTGTACTCCGAACACAGTATGTCCAGCCTGGCCTTAATGGGTACTTATTATTGCTCACACTACATGAAAGAGAAGAATATTTCATTTTTTTTAACCCCCGCCCGAAACAAACAGACTTTACTTTTTCTAACAATAAAAACAATAATGCAGTCCTTTAGAATTCCAATTACAAACTTCATGTCAGTGTGACATCCATTGCTGGCTAGTGATGTCGACATGCCTAGTCATAAGCTACAGCCAATTAAGTTTTGAAGCCGTTTTTAGAACCAGTTAACAATTTCTACAAAAGCAAAATATGTGGTTATAAAATGATCTTAATTGTATAAAACAGCGTGTAAAACGTGGCACAAAATGAACTTTACTAAAGGAACGGGAAAATGGAAGAGGATATAAATGACTAAAATTTAAGTACTTGATTGTTGGAATTCTGAGCAGACAATATTTTTAAAGAAATATGATGGCTTGATAAGAGATGACGAAACTGTGTTCCCACTGCAAACATGTCACATTTCGAGGGCCTCAGAGTAAAATCTTTACACATTTTTTGAAATGATAAAGGGTGCTATTAAAATAAATGGAACTGAGGAGAAAATACATACATACATACTGTGCTATGGCACCATTTTCCAAACACGATATAAAATGTATTTCCAGTGGATAATTCTCTGCAGGATAGACACGTGTATTATCTATTGAATAATGTTTTGGGGGACCAATGGGGAGATTTTTTTTTTGTTTCTTTATTTGCCTACAAAGTTACCAAGAGTGGGACACGACTGAATAGTTAAATCATCATTATATCTCTTCCTCCGATAGTTCTTACATTTTTCCCCTTCCACACCAGGAGACATGTCCATTTAGGTCGGAAGGCATGAAGTCCACAAAATATCCAAATTCACATTTATGCATGGACATCTAAATCCAAAATATGTTCGAGGTGATTTTATGTTTGTGAGAGGAAAAGCAAAGTTTTCCTTTCACAAATCTCACAGTCTGAGATTAACTCAATGTTCGAGGGGGGGGGGGAGAATGAACCATATGGTGACTAATCATCAGTGCTGCCAAACTTATACGTGTACTGTATATTTCACAACTGGCGTATACAGCTCATCCTCTTCTTCCCTCAATAGCATTGTTTCATTTATATTTTTGAAATTTATTTCTAGATACAAGGATCACAAAACTGACACGTTCAACAACGCCAAATTAGATAATTACTTAAATTATAATTATCTATCCCCCAGCATTAACAACCATCTAATTCTGATGACAAACCTGCTTTTCATTTTATGAAAGGTCAAGGGAAACAGACAAAAGGTAGGCTGTGATGCGATTCATTTGGATTTTAGCAAAATCATTCATAGGATTCAGCATCAGAGCCCACTGATGAAAATGTACTGATGATAATCTAATGAGAATGAGTAGTCAACAGGAAGTTGTGTTTTGAGGAGAATCTTCAAACAGCAGTGTTGTTAGGAGCAGGGATAGCCCTGCTTTAAATTCATAAGCTACTTCAGGATATATATATATATATATAACGATATGCCAGGAGAGTGTGCTGCAGCTGGCTAAAATACGCTCGACTACACGATATAATAAGTTAGTGAAGAAGAGTTAACATTTTTTCTACTGAACAGAAAAAATTAGTTCATTTTTTTCTGTTCAGTAGAAAATATCTGGAAAGAGAATTAGATTGTTATTAATGCTGGAGAATAAGTAATTATAATTTAACTCCCCTTAGCTATGCGATGCTGTGCTGAACACCTGATTCCTGCCAAGGATATCCTAGATACGATTCTCAATTAATATTTGTATTTCCATAACACTAAAAAAAGACTTACTGGTCTATAATTCTGCATTGTGTGTTAACACACCCTTATTTTCACTTTTAAATGCTATCAATTTATTATTGTGTCGTATAGTTAACTTACTGCAGTTTAAAAGTACTGAATCTAAAATTTTATACTCAATTAACAGTATTTTTAAACGGAGTCTTTTTTTTTTCTTTTAACTGTACGCCAGATTTTTTTTTTCAGATTTTTCTTATATATATATACTTTCTACATATTCAATATATATATATATATATATACTAAATTCTAGCGTGAGAGAAAGAAGGTGACCGGCATTGTATCAAGGATACAAAACACTGGGAAATCTGAAGTACCAACATCCAGATCTGGAATTGTAACACAAAATAGGAAAAACTGAAAACCATTGTCTCCACCCTCTGGATCGGAAACAGCACAATGAATGAATACTGATGTTAAAAAAAACTGTAAAACTGTAAATTCAAGCTTATGGCGCAAAAAAGAAGTTATGTACGCTCAAATTTTAAGTGCTTGAATAAACTTCTTTAATTATGAACAAATTAAAGGGTTTGCCTTTAATTTGCTATCTCTTTGGATTTTAGGTTATTCCTGTGAAAAATTATTCTCCGCCTTTAACTAAGTGGAATCAGATCCCGAAACACTGGATTCCAAACCTGACAAGTATCTAGTACTATCTATCTTCAAAATACATCTACCAGCCATACTACATTCAACAAATGTCTCATTTATTAAGTCCACGGGGGCATTCATATGGAAGCATTAATATTTTTTTTTAATTGTGTTAATCCCACCCATGAAAGGTTGGAAACCTAATAGTACATTGGTTGAATTTACAGTCTAAACAGGCTATGAAGTCAAAAAGTTCTCTGTCAATTGCGTGTTTTCTTTAATCGGATCGCATGTTTCGCGAAATTTAAAAAAAAAAAAAATCCGAACTTGCGATACGGGAAACATGCTACTTTCTTATGACACCGACAAAACGCTTTCGGTTAAAAAAGCATTGAAAGACATCTTGCATCCTAGACGGAATAAAAACCATATATTTTCAAAAGAAGGACGAATTATCGTATTGTCTTTGTGACTACCCTAGGAAGTTGCTAGATACTTGGGACGGCTAAAGGGTATTATACTATATTAAAGGGTATTATCCAGGATATTACACTGGGGACTAAACATGAAAAAAACTCTGCTAAACCATTTCAGGTTTCCAAGTAAGCAGGGTGGTTATCTCACCAAGCGATTAGCATCGTTACTATCGAAAAACCGTGCTCAATCATCCATACTGCAATGGGATTTGAAGCTACATTGTATGTTGGATCCGAGAGGATATTTTCTCAGCCAGCTGATACTAATTCTTCTTCATCAATTATTTCTGTTGTGAAATGACAGAAAAGCTACAAAATCAGTTATGCAGTCATAATCATAAGATTTATGACAACTATTAGTCATTGAAGCTATACACAGATTAGCAGGTAGCACATGGAATTGTCTTTCTGATATGATGATTAACTACCCTAACTAAGGAGATGGAAAGTGGCTAAATCTTTAGCGTTTTTTTTTTTAATATTTAATTCACTTAAATTTTTCTCTAAATACATTTCAAAGTTTTTTTTGTTTTTTTTTAATATCTCGAGGTTCTGCTGTGAAATAAAAAACCATGAAAAATGTTATTTTAGATATATGTACAGTTTATTTAGCTGTCTCGTGCAAAAGTCTTAGAATACCCTGCAAACATAATACGCTGATAATAACAATGCTGTCATATGTGAGGATATAGTGGAGAGTCAGTGTCCATAGGTCACTATATCTTTCGACTAGTTTAGCAACCAGCTTTGTTTTGCAGGAGTCGAAAACCCAAGTTCCTAGAAGAGAAAAAAAAAATCCACTTTTATCAGTGCAACAGGTGCCTAGAAATTCCTGTTTTCCCATCACAGGCATGATTTGAACCAAGATCTTTTTCCCAGGAAAGTGTCGCATTCTCTCGAAATTTAGGAGAAAATGGTGACAAACAAAAACGGAAAATATTTTTATGATGAAACAATATCTTTATATTTGTGTATTATTCACTAAAAAAAAAAAAAACTTTCGTTTTAAATTATTTGAAAACGTTTCGCCCGCCCTCCAAAAATGACACGTATTTTACTATCAGTTACTAAATAAGCTTAAGCCGATATAGTTTACTCTTTAGCATTTACATTTTTCTGTCTTATACTGGAGATACATTCTAAAACATCTTCGAAGTGAGTATTTTTTTTTTTAACCTCAAAAGCAGCAATATGGAGTTATCTATGTGCAATCACACATAACTTGCCAAGATTTCTCATCCCTTTCTCCCTACTTCTGTTGACCTTAGTGCTTCGCGTCTCCTGTGTGTCCAACATTCCTGGGCGGTCCACAGCAAGACGACGGGGAGGAGTCGAAGCCAACCGTATGTAGTCATCAATCATTCCTAAAGAGTCGGCTCCTCGCAGACTACCGAGCAGGACGCTTTTGCGAAGAGCAGAGACTACCACCGCGTCTGTAGTTGACTAGGGTCAAAATGTCATTAACAGGAAGAGATGTTACGTTGTTTGATCAACTCCATCGCTAGGGAACTTTGGGTAACCGATTTGTGGTATTAAGGAGGCAAAAAAGTTACCATAAAAACTACCAGAGTTCAGTTTAAAGGAGATATGGTAATTTTGTTTAAAAATAACAAAATAAAACAGTAGTTATTCAACATGACTAAATATATTTATCCCGTCTTCCTCAACGTGTTAGGCTCAATGACCTGTCACGGCCAAGTAACCTGCCTTCGCAGAAACTTAATTAATGCAATGACAGGAAGGTTAATCCTATCTTCAAAGAATGCATGTCTGTTAATTGCGTGTGTTCTTCTACTAAATATTTAGTTATTGATAGCGATCGCGAATTAAGATAAATATATGAAGCCGGGCATCTTCTTAGGGGGATTCTGAAGGGCTAGCACATAAATATCAACAATTATAAGATCAACAATACCCAGTGGAGAGACAGTCAACTTTGCTTTACAGCAAACTAAAAAATCATTTTGAAAGCGTGCTGAATAAACAACACAATTATTATCGATTTAAGTTCTAATTACAAAACTGATAGTGTGTGTATTTACGATTACTAAAGTTACATGAACAAAATTAATTGGAAATTTATGGCGAAACTTCGCGTATTTAATTCAGATTTTCTTTTAAAAATGACTTTTGACTTAAGGGATGTTCTCAAATCAAAGATGATGCTATTTAGTTGGAATGCTTTCTATGACGCAAAGAAACCTTTATATGGACTTGTGCGCGTTCTCATCCTGAGATGGATGTGTGCGATTTTTTTTTCTTCCCGGTAAACATGCAAACCAGTCAAAAGAACAATTAAAATCCAACAACGGTTATTCCATATGGACTTTGTGTGTGTGTGTGTGTGTGTGTGTGTGTGTGTGTGTGTGTGTGTGTGTGTGTGTGTGTGTGTGTGTGTGTGTGCGCGCGCGCGCGCGCGGGTAAACAACTCGAAGTGTTACTAAGAATAACAATGCAAGCGTGGCATACAAATATTGGATACAATAATGGAATCACCTGTCTCAAAAGAGCCTCACGATGTAGTATATGCTAGCTCTGTTCATAACATGTGCGTGATGTACACAAATCATCCTCAATAGTCTTTCATGCACATGTGTGTTAAAACAACAACATATATCCACAGGTGACAGTGAAAGCGGCAATGACTGTTGGATTTCGTTTTCGATAGGAATCATCTACAGTTGAAATTATAAAAACTTACTACGAAAGGGGGATCATGTTGCGAATTATTTTACCCTCGAAAGAAAAGGATCTGTCGATTGCTTTATAGAGGAATCATTTTCAATCCTACGAGGGGAACTCAACAAAGAAGATGGGCATCATAATCTACTAGAAGGGAACTTACGACCCTTATTGTAGGTGGTTTATAAGTGAACGACTTTGTAAACTACCATCTCGAACTGAGAAGGGAGGTTTATAAATTATTCAATGCATGCGATATGCACTTATCAATGTACATGCACAAAAAACACAAGTAGCAGACTGACTGTCATCAGGAATGGATGTATGCATGTGCACCTAAACTGTGTTCACTTTAACGGACGCTGGATAGAATCGTGGAACTAAATAAAAAGGCGTAATAAAAAGGCAACCATACGTTTCCATTTTTTAATCGGGAAATATCCTCGCATACAAGTATAAATCATCAGTACTGTGAAACTTACTAAGTTTCACAGTACTGATGATTTATTAAAGAATTACTGATAATTTATGCTATTAAAGAATTGCTGCATTTTGATAATATGTATTTTTATATTTAATAAATGCACTGTAAAAATGCCGAGGTCCGCGCGGTTAGGCTTTGCGCTTCGCAACCATATGCCTGGGGAAGGGGTGTCCTAGGTTCGATTCCCGTCGTCGACGTGAGGAGCTTAAGGATCTTCCTCAGCCATAGCCAAGTTAGTCGGTCTTGGGCGTGGACAGCAGGGTTTTTCCCCAGTTTATCTGGGGTTTTTCATCCTGCAAACCGGCCCCATGAACACACACGGATACAGCCAAGAATACTTACAGGCATAGGGGTGACCATCCTATCCTCGTACTTCGGTTACGAAATCCAAGCATGCTTTGAAGGTTGTGGGCCTTAAAGGCCGGTTAAAGCCATTGGGATAGGATAGGACTGTAAAAATGCCTTATGACTTTCACTCGCTACATATAATCTGAAAGAGCTCACTCAGCTCTTTCAACTTGAGTTTCTGGCTTAAAAAAACAACACAGTCCTATGTCACCCACCCTATTCACCAGTTTGGCCCCTGCGATTTCTTTTTATCCATTAAGCTAAAATCATTTATGAAGGTTTGAAGACAAATGAAATTAAATAGAATGCGACAGAGCAATTCAAAGCCATTCCTTTATAACAGTTCCAGGAGTGCTAGAACTGTTATAAAGACAGTTGCTAATGTTTCTGGCTGCAGCGCCGTAATTTCTGCACGAATGTTCTGCTGGATTGTCTGGGGCTTGTTCATATACACTTTCATTCAGGTAACTCCATAAGAAATCGGGAGCTGTCGGATCTGGAGAACGTGATAGCCAATTGATTGTAGACCTTCGAGAAATTATGTGCTGTTTTTCAAAATAAAATTGAATGATTCTGGTTCGTTATCTTGTGAACTTTTCAATGATTAATTTCCCAAATGTTCCATAGAATACCGTAAAAAATAAAAAAAGGTTACGTTTTAAATCCCTTCGTGACTTATGAGGCATCCTGTATTTGGACAAATTCTTGAAGAAAACTCTAATTCCCTGTTATGTTTCCATAAAATGAGGATGGGTTTGTCTTCCTTGTGATTAAATAGCACTGCATTCACCAATAAAGAATACTAGAACCGTGAATTCTGTCCATGTCATATTCATGCAAGAAATTACTGGTGATTCTGTCTTCTGTCATCGTAATGAACAACGAACAAACCTAACTCCGAGAATCGTAACAAGTCTTTCCATTAGAGAATTTTTTATAAAGACAAATGTTAGAATTAAGTTCATTGGATCTTACCGTGACTCTTTTTCATGTTCGCGAAGTAAACAATTAATTGTAAATAATATTTTGAATAGGTAAATATATGCAAAACAATATGATAACAGGAAAACCGTTTTAAAACATAAGACATACCGTACTGGGATGTTCATACAAGGTCAGAAAAAAACTCTGAAAACCATTAACCGTGATAGCTTTTAAAAGAGTCAAGCTACTTACTTTATTATCAGATAATTAAAACAAAAATTAATTTCTTCACTCTTAACCTAAATACAATGAACTCCTGACATTGTATTAAAAAAGTCCTTTTCCTTGAGTGAATCTGTCTGTCAAAGATAAAGATGAATATTAGCCGTCAACATTAAAGATCGTGCTCGGCTAGAATAATTAAAATGCGCTGCACTTGTATTGCTGCATGGCCACGCACATTTCAGATAACACTGATCACAAGGTAATAAAAGCAATAATTCAAACAGGTGAGAAGCAAGGATAACATATGTATCGCCCAAGTGAGACCAAATTCATCCACTTGCTACTGAATATGAGCAAAAATGAAAGATGTGGGATGTCAGCTTAGAGCGAAGTACGCTATGCTAGTTTCAGTTTAACTCGGAGAGGTGAAATATGGTAGGGTTTTTTTTTTACAACTGAATCTGTAGAGCTTTACCTTCTGGGTTTTTGCATATTTAGGCGTCACCATGACTACTGAAAGATTACTGCAACCTGTCTACTTATGAATAAAGGCAAGAGACTTTCTGAGAAGTGAGTTTTGATATAGATGCTGAGCGAAAACGAAAGAAGATTGATTTATTTCCGATGCTGTGTTAATATTTTCTTTGTCCTTCCATGCACAAATCACTTCCATGTGAATAAAATATCGCTTCTCTTCCCAAACACAGAAAGAATTAAAATAAATAAATAAATAACTTTCCAGCACAGTCTTAATTTCATGGCCATCCTCATACTGTGATCGCCCAAGTTGGCAAGAACCTGTTCGGCTACGTGATCTGGTAGAATATTTCCCCTAACATTTTATGGAAGCTAGTTAGCATTGCAGCCTACTCGTCTCTAGTCGTTACTTGAGACAGTGTTCAATTCCAAGGCTTTTCGTAAGTTACAAGAAACACCTCCGCACCTTAGCTCAATCAACGCCTTGATTAATCTCAAGAATCTGGGCGTCTACGATCTGTGCTTTCTGACGATCGTGCCCCACCTACAAGCGTCGTCTGTCAGGACTAAATTGAAATCTGATTCACTGTTCTATCAATGGCTTGCCCGTTTTTTTCCTCTCTTTTTAAAGCCTGCACGTGATTTTTGATGAGAAGAGACCATTAATACTTCCTTTACAGGATGCTTAACCTTTGCCTCTTCCCCTACGATAAATGTACAGCATAAGCATGGGGTAGATTTTTGGCATATCGTACACTCTTGGTTTGTGCAATTTTAAAGTTTTTCTTTTGCAATTCTATTTATAAATTTCAATGCCACTGGTCTCGTTTATCGTTATAAGATATTATGAGCCATCTAGATACAACTATTAGTACGTGAGTATCGTGTTATCATACTGTAATATTATCACAAATGTTTTTATCATTTGCTCAAATTTAAATTTAACCCTCCCTAGAACATCTACTGAAACATTCCAGATATATTTATAACGATTATTTTGAAGACCGTGGCCATGATCGCTTCTGCATTATGTTGATATTCATATGCTGTGTTTCATCCAGATCGAAATGCCAAAAAAAACAGCAGGATATTTGCTACTTGTATTTTTACTATTTGATTAGTTAGAAATTCAACATGTTGTACAAAAAGCTGGTATGCTCGCTAATACGTTGAAAATAATGCAGCGGTTTGTGAACATGAGAATGATACAAAAAAAAAAAGAAGAGATTTTGGCACTCAGTCTTGAGAGTATTATCTGTTAGTCAAGTGAAGGTGCGTAGTTAGAGGCTTCCGCTGTTTTCACACCAAACGTTCACTACCTGATAAACTGTTACTGTGACTCTTCTGTTATCTAAATATCAATTTTGAAGTGCAAAACGCCAAGGGTAATCTGGTAGCGTCGTCTTCTTCAAACGTGCATGTCAACGTAGGCAGATAAAGAAATGAAAGAATCTTCGATGTTTACTCAGTCTGGAAGTTTCTCCTCAGGTGGAGGCGATAGAGTAAACTTAGAAAGCGTTTTGAATAAACAGTTTTGGGACTGTCGGAATCAAAATCCATATAATAGTTTAGATAACGTAGAAAAAAAAAATAAATAAAAACTTGGGTTTAGTATACGAGCGGCGTGTGTAATAAAATGCAGGATATCTTTCCAAGAAGATATCCTGCATTTTAAACAAAATATTTTCATATTTTGTTTAAAAGTAGTAATTTTGTTTCTAGCGTTATTTTAAAATACATTTATATAATTAATTAACAATAATTGTCTTATCTTTCTTACAAAACGGAAAACCTCACAATTGACGAGTTTAAAACAAATATTTTAATTAAGGAATGCATAATCCCTGAGTGTCCGTTGTTCGGTCGATATAGGCGATGCCCTTTGGTCGGAAAGACCTGGGTTCGATTTCCGTCCAAGAGTGAGGACTTTATCTGGTCTCTTTCGACTAAAGGTAAGTTAGCCGGTCTCATACGGGGTAGGGGAGTTTTTTCAAAAAATGATGAATTCAATCCTCACAGTCAGCGCTAAAACTCCAAACTAACAAACAACTGGCGTTTTTCGATTACGTGCAAGTTTAAGCATTCGCTGTGTATTAATGGATGAACCAGTCCGCGCGGTTAGCCTAGTCGCTTCGCAACCATATGCCTGGGGAAGGAGTGTCCTGGGTTCGAATCTCGTCGGAGACGTGAGGAGCTTAAGGATTTTCCTCAGCCATAGCCAAGTTAGCGGTCTTGGGCGTGGACAGCAGGGTTCTTCCCCCCAGGTTATCTGTGAGTTTCATCCCGCAAGCAGGCCCTGTGAACACACACGGATCTACAGCCATAAATACTTAACCCCCCCATGAGGGGCTCAACTCGTCCCAATAGGGACGTAAAAGAAAAGGGAGGAAACTCCATATGAATAAATAAATGAATAAACGAAATGTTCGATTCGATGATGCAATTTTTATTTTGCTTTACTGTTTGGACGACATTATCACAATTAGCTGAAATATCACATTTATACCACTTAATTATATAAAACGAAACCGATAAATATTAAAATTATAGCTATTAATGATTTATTTTATTTTATTTTTTAGTTTAACTTTCTTTTGGCTCCATGGGAAAGCAGAAATAGCGAGCGCTTTCCCCCTTCAAAGAACCTGTGACATGTTTATGGTAACCGCTAGTGATTGGAACATATTGTAATTTAGAGATGGCAAGAGCTGTGTGTGTATGTGGATTGTTTTAATCCAATCTGTCATGATTAAAACGGTGTCAGGAAATATTCACGTGATATGGGATGGAAACAGCAACACGGTATATTTTTTTCTTGTTCTCTAATTTCCTCCCACTCTTAAACCGTCGCTGTTTATTCTTAAAAGTTTTATTCTTAAAACATCAACATATCTATTTTAACAGGAACGTTTCTGTATTCTAAGAATATTTCTCCTCAGGAATGTAAATTATCTAATTGCAATTTCAATTATCGAAGCCCAATCAGTATAATTCTTAAGTTATAAAAATAAACCAGCTATACAGAAATTACCTTATAAGACAAATAGTAGTTTGCTTCAGCCTTTTAACTTAAAATAAATATGAATTATCACTAGCCAATTTTAATTAGTTTGACTATCAAACCTGAAGCTCTCATGGCTTCTAAGTAATTTGACATAAAATGTAAAAGAATTTGGGACCATCCAGCTACTGAGACCGCAGGCAACAAAACATCAATAGTGCTAAATCATGGGCATTTGCTCATTATAATTTGTTTTTTTCCTTAAGGAAAAAAAAAGACAGCAGAAAACGCAAGGATAAATTGTAAAAAATAACAAAATAAAGTTCTATAAACGGTCCTCTAAATGAATTCCGGAATATACTGTTCATGCTAAAAGGAAGTCTCTAATATATCCCTCAAATTTTTTTTATTTAGATTGACTTAAGAATTGGTGTTTTTGTAAAACAAATATTTCAGGCTACCTCAGAAATGAGAAATAAAATTGTCCACGAGATGGCGCAACGAACTATAACTGAAGTGAAGCCATGATAGCACGAGAGAGGAGAAATTGCTCGAGACCGAGAGGATGAAAGCAGGACAAACAAGGGAACAATAATAGATGGTGGGTGTGGGGATGAAATGATGTGTGAGATGTTTATCTCTCTGGACAGCTGTGACACCGTACAGGGGCGACAACTGTCTAAAGGCACGCCAGACAATGATAGGGAGCAGGACGACCTATAATGGCCCTCACCGCCAGCCCATAGAGGTGTAAATCTGTCACGGATTACAAAAGAACCCCTTCATTGTTCCTTTTGCACGATCCATTTACTGCAATACGTTCCTGTGGGGGAACACTGGCTACGGAAGAAAGTGCAGATTTTCTCACGACTCAAGCCGCAACTTGGTGTGAAAGCTAAGGGAGTTAAATTCTATGGACTGTCTCAATAAAGAGTCACCAGACACACCTAAAAGGACCATAATGAGTGAATGGGCCACATGATAAACCAGGTAAATCTGCAACAAAAGAGAGTGGGAGTTCTAGAAACAGTAGGGTAACATCTTTTGTTCTATCGCACTAAGCCATATGCATTCTCTTTATATACGCATACTCACACCCTTCCACGGGAAGCATTTCGTTAGGTGCTAAGAAATAGTAGCTACTGATTCTTTTATGGTTTACGGATAAAGAGAACCATAATATTGGAAGGGGTGGAGGGAAATGATGAACTCTTGGGGGAGGTGGGGGGGGGGTTCTTCTGCCCAGAAGCAGGCATTTATCTATACTAATTACATTATGTGTACACGTACACGCAATATTGCACTATTTTACAATTTATTTCCAGTTCGAAAGTACAAATCTCTCAAAAAAGGGGTATGTCAGATAATTTAGCATGTTTTCTGATTTCTGAACAGAACATATTCCTCGATTATTCGTTGATATTAATAAGTATTCCAAACTTGATCCAACATAATGGCTTAAGTATACTTTGCTTTGACTTAATCGATCCTCTCCTACCTGATGGTAGAGGTAACAGAAAGAGCAGCCATTTCTTTTGATCTCTGATCAGTACCTTTAGTATCATTTTACTCTTTCTCTGCGTTTAGATGTACCCCCCTCAAAAAAAAAAATCTTCCATATATGAATAGATCTTTCTTCTGTTGCCTGGCTGGCTAGGCATTCTTTGAATATCTCCCATTCTCCATCCAGTGCATACTCTAGTTGTTGCTGACTTAAGATTTTTTTTCTTATATTTAACTGACATTTGGTCTCAAATATTTAAAACTTGCTACTTGTTCTAGAACTGTATCCTGAAGTATAATTATATGTGGACTTTGATCAGTTACCTATCGTCTTTATCTATAATCATAGTCAATGTACTGATTCAGTTAATTCTCGTGTTTCAGCTTTTCTTTCTTCCAAATGTTTAATATATGCTGAAAGTCTCCCTCTGATTTATACCAAAGTATCATCGGCGAAAGCTAACTCTGAGAATTCGTCACGTTGCGGTTGCAAATTACCTCTATTGTCATACACATTTTTAGATCTAGCTTCCCATCTTTCAATTATTTTCTCAATTAAATTAAGGATAAATGGAAATGTTTCAGTTTCTTGTGATATTCATTTCTTTTCAAAAAGGTCTTGACACTATTAATAAGCAACATATTTCCTTCCTTATTTATCCATGTACCGTAACATCTTAGAACACAGACGTGTTCTGCTGCTTTTTCTAAGTTTATTTTTTTAAAGGTTCTTTCCTCTTTGATTACATTTTCATGACACACTGCTCTGTCTGTAATTTTTTTTCTCTCTGTTCTTGAATACTTGAAAGTATTCTGTCCATTCAGAATATTTTCTTGCCTAGTCATAATTTTTCCATCTTTCCTCTTGATCAATTTCAAGAGCATTCCAATCTTCCTTCTCCATATTATTCAGGACTTTATGAAAGAATATGATTAATCTTTACTCCTGCTCTCCATAAATTCTCCAAAATCTTTCCATTATTTTTTAGTTTGACTGTTGAGACAGCGTTTTTCCACTTTTATTCTTTGTAGTGCAAGATTCACCGAGGAAGGGGGGGGGGTTCGTATTATTTTTGTCATAAATCCGTTGCTTTTGTTTCTTTTTCACCCTTATGCCCATGAGTCTTCTTTGGATCTGTTATACTTTTAAGAATCCTCTCTCTCGCTTAGAGGATAACAGATTTGAAGTTCTCCCAGCTATCTTTCACGTCATTTTTTGAATCACGTATAGACAAGAACAAGTATTAATCAAATATAGACAGGAACCTATCCAAAGAATTGTTTAACAATTCTTCCGATAGGTTCCTGTCTGCCTTCTTTTCTTCCATTACCATCTCCAGCAGATAGAAGTCAATACCAAGAATTCTGGTCTTCTTCTAAGAACCAGGATTTGGTTCAGCATTTCTTTATCTCTCATACACTAGCTCCACCTTTGACTAGTACAATCTGTTATATAATTTTTCATTTCTCTCAGGTTCTACCATAGTGTGACTTTATATTTTTCTTGGTCTGAAATGTAGTACTTGTGTTGGTCATATTGTCAGCAATACTACACTTAGCCATCTTTCCATTACCACTAAGAATTTTTCACCAGTTTCTATCCAATTATATTTCTTTACATTTATGATGTTATTCACTTTTGAGATAAACTTCCCTGGTAACATAATTTCTGAAATATGTCCTGCGTTTCTTTTCTTCAAATATTTTTCTTTAGTCTTTGTTTTCATCTTCACTCGACCTGTTTATTATAAACAGGGTAACCTATCATTTCTTTCTACTTGAATATTAACTGTCATTAAGTGTTCATTGATGAACTTCCGCTTCAAATATAATCCATATTCACTTAGTCAAGACTCAAGATCCTTGATCTCACATTCATATGTCCTTGAACTTGGTCTGTGTTGGGCAGGCAAATCCATCTTTTGCAATACAGTACTATTTTCTTAGAACTGCTGATAAATCTGAATGTTGTTCTTGCAGGCTTTTTTTTTTTGTTGTTGTTTCTCTCAACGAAATACTGGACTTTAGTCATTTAAACTTATTAATTAATTAATTATATTTTTTTCTGTTTATACTTTTGATATTCTATGTGGAAAATTTATTGTCCGCTAGTTTTGTTGTACAAGTTGCAGTATAAATTTATTCAATTTTCTCCAAAGGGCTTGGGACCACTGACTTCGGCGGAGTGAGTTAACGAAAAAATTCAGTACTTGTTTCTTTACATTAAATCATTTATTTTCATTATTAGTTTGGCAAAACGTTCCAACACATGAATATCATCATGAGATATGCTTTTTTTGTTGTTGTTGTTTATGTAGCATTATATAGTATCAGTTTTCCAGTGTTATATAAACTCTTTAAAACTATTTAAACCAAAATATTA
Organism: Typopeltis vanoorti; assembly: GCF_054136105.1. NCBI lineage: Eukaryota > Metazoa > Arthropoda > Arachnida > Uropygi > Thelyphonidae > Typopeltis > Typopeltis vanoorti. The sequence continues at coordinate 32,275,467 of NC_143570.1, forward strand.
GTATTATGAACAGTGAACGAATGTTTCGATGCAAAAGTTTTGTTGTATGATTTTGTTTAAATCATGAATAGGGCATATTTAACTGAAAATCATATTGCTGAAATGGATTCACACTCGTAATATAATGACAGAATTGATTAGTGCTTTATGATAAACACATCAGAATAATTTAGGATATATTTGTCACTTTTTTTTTTTTTTGTAATGCGGATATAGTTCGATTTTACTACAGAAACAAGCTAAAACATACGGTAATGTTCAAGCTCCGCTTTGATTTTAGTATAAAATGTAATGTAGCATATACTATAAAAATGTGTATTACAAAATTTAATAATTATCTTGGTATACGTAACTGAAGCTTTCAGAACTAGCTCAATGATTGTTGAGGAAAAAAGAATGTAATGTGAGTGGGTATATATTTGGAAAGAAAATTCAAATTCATATAAGACAAAAAACGAATGATCAAATATTTATATTTCTGGCATCGAACGTGTACACTATCGTGTGTGGCAAGTGTAAATAAAGAGAAGGAAGAAACCTATGTTTCTTGAACAGATTAAGAAAAGAAGCAAATGAAATGAAATAAGGAGTTCATTCAATAAATGTAAAGTTGAAGTGTTTATGGATAATCAGCTCGTGCTTTTACATGTTTACAGGAAAAGTGGATGCGTGATGGTGGCCAAATGTTTAAAACAAGTGATCAGCATTAAAAAAAAAAAAGCTGGTCGGCCAATTTAATACGTCTTATTTACTACTTCAGAAAAAGAAAGATAAAGAAGAAAGACAACTTTCTTAAGGGAACTTCTATATAAACTTATAGCAAAATGGATGACGAAGCAATACATTTATGGGGAGTGGGGAAATGAGCGTTTCGCGATTAAATGAAATCATAATTGCAATCAAAGAAGAAAGTTACGGTGATCTACTCCCTAAAGCAAGATGGATCCTCTTCTTTGTAGTATAGTGGTCACGTAAGAAAGAATATAGGGTATAATTGTCAAAGCATAATCAGGCAAATCCTCCACCACTTTGTTTCACATGTCTAATCTTCATTCTACCATGATATATAAGCGAAGACATTACAAAAATGTATCTAAAAACCGTGCTGTATCATCCCTTAATCCTTATTTCTTTCCATCCCCAAATTGTCCCTCAGGGCTGTCTAGTTTTCATAATTCTGTACTTCATTTTGAGGGGAACCCGAAGAACAAACAAAGATTACACGCACGGAATCACGATTCTCAGCGTTCCATTTCACGCGCGTGTAGCACGTGGCAGCTAGATATTTGTCAATAGTGGCATTCCAGCCCAAACCGCCACCTGTCATCACTCTGTAATTATACTACCGAAGCTCGTAGCTGCAGGGAGAACAAGGCGACTCCCGGCGCGCACACAATGCCGGTTACTCAAGCACGCTAACTGCAACAGAAAGAAAAACCAAGTGGCGTCCAAATCCGCATTTTTTATACCTCATAAACAGACATCACCTGACATAAATGCTCGAGCTCGCACATAATCCCTGAAGTAGATTATAAAAAGGCTATTCCAAGTGCTTCTTTTTTTGTTATGGTGGAGGAGAAAAGAAAAAATAAATAAATAAAACTTCATCTCCGGTACAATTGTTAGGATGGCTGCCGTAATGGGCACAGCGTGCTCAGTCTAAATAGCGCAACCTAAAAGGTTAGAATCGCCAAGAAAACGACAGCTTTTTTTTCATAATTTAAAAAATATATATATTTCCCATTTCCGGCTTTTCATTCCAACTATTGTTTACTATTATGATCTGAATGAAAGTTAAATGAAATGTCACAGAAGTAAAAAAAAAAAAATCGTATATAACGGTAAATGATGTATTGCATATTATGGATCACACTTAAATGACGTCACATTCTCAGAGAGAGAGAGAGAGAGATGAGCGGAATGTATTTAGAATGTTGCGATGTCAGGGTCGAATGTATTTTTTTAAATATTTTAATAAGCAAGGAAATAAGTAGCATTGCTGTACAGTGACATTACTGACCAATAATTAATAATTTCATATTCTATCTAGCAAGAGAAGAATTATCTTTTTAAACCGTTCCGCCAAATTCTCTAATAAAAATAAAATAAAACAGACCGACTAAACCAAATTTAAATTGAAAAATTTCAGTAATTTGCTAAATACAAAATTTCAGAAAAATGCCATCCATTAAGAGTAGGGTTTATTCCATCTGAAATCAAATTAAAAATTAAACTGAAGCTAGATAATTTTGCATTTTAGTGGAAGTGAGTTATCTGGTTGCCCTATCCTTTATTTAGGCGGAAGAATTTTTTAAGAATTTTTTCTGACACCCTGTTAATTATGGTGGCCATTTCTATTTCGATGATCCACAATTTAGAAGAGTTTTAAGATTATTCACAGATTTCCAGATTGTCCAATATCCGATTTTTTACTACCATTTTAATGTTCAAGGTGCTGTGTGCGCTTTAATTTCTTACTTGCATTTTCAGTCAAACAATTTTGATTTCCCAAACGAAGGCCACTTGCTTTAGGAACTCCAATTTTTTTTAATTTTTTTTTTTTTTTTTTACAATTTTGTATTCTACCCTAGTCTGATACAAATCGGAGTTGTATGTTTTATTTATACATGCAGTGGAATAGAAACCCCCCCCCCTACACACACACACACACACACACACACAAAAAAATCATCTTGATTAAAGCGTTTCTTCTATGAAAAAATCGCTTCAAATTATGAATTGAGGGGGGGGGGAAATCCTGAATTTGAAGAGCAAAAAAGTTTGCAGGATAAAATAAAATTTTATGACAAGCCTTGATAGGTGACTATATAAAGCAAAATTGGTCACATTCTGCTATTTTATTCCCTTCATCCTAGATAGACTATCCTAAAATGAAGAAAACTGCAAATATCCTGGTTGCCTCTTTAGCGTATTTAATCACCTATTATTATTATTAAATATGGGCGCCTCCATGGAGCCATAGACGCATTGCGGGGATCCATTTCAAAAACACTAATTATCAATACCTATACAATGCATGTCATATTTTGCATTGAAAGCATTCACCGACCAAGCACACACAACTGACTCTGGCAATCTATACCACTCATTCACACACACACACACACACACACACAAACTCTCTCTCTCTATCCAAGCAAGAATTTTAGACCTCACTCCCTTACTAACCACACTCTTACTCAATTTTCACGGACGATCTCTAATTTTCCTTACATTATTCATATATTGAAATATTTCCTCCACATCAATCCTGTAAGTCCCCCCCCCTACCCCTACGCAACTTATGTCTCTATCATATTGCCTCACTTATCCGCCGATCAACCAGCCTTGATCGGCGGATAAGATCAATCCACAAATCTTCAATCTCTGCACATATGGAGCATCATACAAACCTGTCGCTATCTTGGTCACTCGCCTCTGAATTCGCACTTCATCCACAACTCCAAGAAACCAAGGCGACCAGATCTGTGACCTGTGATCCAGATTAGGCTTTATCAAAGCCTTATAAAGAGGAATAATAGCCTACTTATCTCTGGATGTCAGGTGTTCTTCAATAACCGGATAATTCTATGATCTGTTTTTAGCCAGGTTTTTTTTCCCCCTCAGAACTTCAACTCCCTATCCAGAACATAGCCAAATCCCTGGCTTCAATTTCCTGAAATACACTTTCATCAATATGGTACACAACTGATAATCTTTCCACTTCAAAAATGTATAACCCTACACTTTGGCGCATTAGACTGGCTTCCATTCTTCTTTCCCCATACTTCCAGTTTGTTTAAATTATGTAAAATATAATCTTTACTGACTATTTAATATTGCATCATCTGTAAACAACTGAATATTATCCTTCATATCATTTCTTAATGAACAAATTAAATAATAGTCGCCCAAGTACAGAGCCTAGTGGCTTGCTACACTGTGACTAGTGTGGCAAGCCACTAGTCACAGGCCTTCAGCAACACCCTGCTCTTGACTAAACTACTGTCTGGTATCTGTCCAACAACCCGCTCTCTTATCGACATCACCAGCTTCTTGTCGTAATTTGATGTAATTCATATATCAGGATTTCATTCGGTATCCTGTGAAATGTCTCTGCGAAGCCTAACAGTATCGCGGTGTGGTTATTAACTTTATTCAACTCAGTTGTCATTTTAGTGATAAGTTACTGAAGATGACCTAAAGTTCACAAAGCCATGCTTCCCCTATACATTATCCCATTCCTATCCATCCATTCCTGAAATTTTGTCTTCAAGTAACTTCTCCAATACTTTGACCACCACTCCTGAAATGCTAATTGGTCAATAATTAATTACTTCTGTCTTGAAACCTCGTTTATGCAATGGAACTATTTTCATCTCCTTCCATTCCCTTGTGACTCTACCCAATCTTAAAGTAAACAATCTAGTCAAAAGCACTACCAATTCCACTGCACATTACCCACTCTCCACTTATTGAATTTATTTGCTGATACATATCACCCACATCATCCTTTGCATTCCCTGATCTGTAGCAGAAACCAGCAAAATACTTTGTCCTGTTAACCTGCACCTCACACCAGACAGCCTCAAATACAGGCCGGCAACTCATTTGATATCAGTAATACTCCTCCCCTCCATCCTATCTACCCTAAAAATCCTATAATCTTCACTATCTATCTTCTTCTTCTTCAACCTTCTGGTTCTGTCCACTGCTGGACGAAGGTCTCCCCCATGATTTTCCAGATCACTCGGTTTTCTGCCTCTCCCATCCATCCCACTCCTGCGATTTGTTCTAGTTCATCTCTCCACCTTCTTCTCGGTCTTCCTCTTTGTCTTGCTCCATCCATTGGTCTCCACTCTGTTGTTTTTCTAGTCCATCTCCCGTCACTGCATCTGGCAATACGGCCAGCCCATCTCCATTTAGCCTGTTTAATGTATTTTACAATATCCATGATACCTGTTTGAAATCTTATCCAGATATTTGTCTTCCTATCTCCCATTATATTCCCATACGATGTTGTGTTGTTCTCAGCTTTTTGTTTAGGGCTTCTACATGGACTTCTGTTAAAGTCCATGTTTCTCCTCCATATGTTAGTTCAGGAAGTATGCACTGATCGAAAGCTTTCCTTTTCAGACTCACTGGAATGTCACTTCTGAATATGTCTCTCATTTTCCCATAAGCCATCCATCCATCCATGGCGAATTCTTCGTTCAATCTCTTTTCTTTAAGGATAACAATCAGCTCAAATATACATATGAAGTAACTTGTTCTATTTCATGGTTTTCAACTTTGATAGTTCTATGGTTTATGTATTTATTCATCATTATTTTTGTTTTTTCTCTATTTATTTTTAATCCAATTTCTCTGGAGGCTTCATTAGCTGATTTAGCCTTTCTTCCAGATCTTCAAGATTATCTGCTATCAGGACAATATCATCTGTAAATTTCAGCTGATGCAGCCTTTCTCCATTTATGTTTATTCCTTTTGTTTCCCAATCAAGGCTTCTAAAGACTTCCTCTAGTGCAGCTGTAAATAATTTGGGAGATATGGTGTCGCCTTGCCGGATGCCTTTTTGTATTGGGAACTTTTCACTGTTTTTATATAATTTAATTACAGAAGTTGCATTATTGTAAATATGTTTTAGTGTTTCAATATATGGTTTCTCAGTTCCCTGGGTTTCAAGTGATTTTAGTGTTGCAGATGTTTTAACTAAATCAAATGCTTTTTCGTAGTCTATATAGGCCAGACATAATGGTTTATTGTATTCAATTGATTTTTCAATAAGCTGTCTTAATGTGTGAATATGGTCCAAAGCATTGTAATTCTTTCTAAATCCAGCTTGTTCACAGGATTGCATTCCCTCTAGTTTAGATTTTATTATATTATTTATAATTTTTGTGAAAACTTTATATATGGTGGGGAGTAGGCTTATAGGTCTGTAGTTTTTAATTTCTTCTTTATTGCCCTTCTTAAAAATTAATATCAGAAATGAATTGTTCCAATTTTTCGGAATTTTTCTCTGTTTTAGGCATTTACTAAAGAGTTTAGTCAGCTGTTTGATGACAGGGCTTCCTCCGAGTTTTAAGAAGTCTACCATAATTCCATCTTCTCCTGGGGTCTTTCCATTCTTCATTTCCCGCAGTGCATTTCCACTTCACCTTGTAAGATCTCAGGGGCATCATGTTCTTCCTCACTCGAGTTATCCATAGATGATTCTTGGATGTCCCGGTCTTTCTCTTCATTGAGTTCAGTATAAAATTCCTGAATTCTTTTGATTACTGCATCTCTATTTTTTATAAGTTCACCATTTTTTTTTCCTCTTACAGCAGCTATTTCCCTTGTTCCAACTGATAATGTTCGTCTTAGGACCTTTATATTACTATTGTTTTCTATTGTTTCTTTAATTTTCATGTTTCATCCTTTTACGTATAGTTTTACAAATTTCCGCATATTCTATTTTATTGGTGTCATCTAAATCTCTTCTTTTCTTCATCAGATCTAAGGTTTCCTGTCTTAGTTTTTCCTCTCCTTGGTGCCTTTTTACACCTCCTCTTTCTATTTCTAGTGCACAATTCAATATAGATTTTGTTAATATTTCATTAGCATCATCCATGGTAGTAGCTGTGTTTACCTTTTTTTAGTTCATTTTTGAGTTATTCTCTATTACAGCTTTTATTGTGGTAGAGGTTTCTATGCCAATAATTATATCATCCTCAGTCAGCCACGTTTCACTAATACCAATAACTTTGGCCAATAGGAACTAACCAGTGGCGCACTCAGGATTTAATCTTTGGGGGGGGGGGGGGGAAGATCACCCAAGATTTAATCTTGGGAGGACCGAGTTGAGTAGACGATTTGAGAATACACACTACATACACATTGCATACGACCTGTGACTGAGCATCTGCAGTGATCGCCAATACAATGATACCCGTGATCTTCTCTGGCCCGGCTCGGGCAAACGAAGTAGCGCTCGGTCCGCCCGAGCACTACTTCGTTCACCTTGCGTTCACAGCGGTCGTGATTCCCGAGAGCTATTGGGTATTCCCACCTTATGTGACCGCTAATTCATAAGTAGTATAGAAATAGAAGACACGACACAACATAAACAAAAAAATGAATTTTAATTAGAAAAAGTTTTTTGAAAAATTTTCTAGTGTAGTTTCCTTTTTCTTTTTTGGGAGGCCGGGCCCCTTGGCGTGGCACTGGAACCAGGGCTGTCGCCATATTAGATTGCGCCCTGAGGCAAACAATTAAATATCGCTCTGATGGATTATAAGACAAAAAAAAAAAAAAATAAGAAATTCTGCAATTGCTATTTTGTTTTTATTACAAGAGAAACATTAATGCAAAAAACGATATTATATAGTAATATTAATTAAATGTTTGCTCTCTACGGAGATATCGTTTAAAAACTGTTTATAAGCTCTTCTAAATTTAAATTATAAGCTATGTCCTCTTCTATCGATATAGTTGCTAAACCCACCAATCCTTCTTGATGTTCATTGGTGGGGGTCATTGCTGTTCGCAAATAATTTTTAATCAGTTTAAGCTTGGAAAAACTTCTTTCAGCACTTGCTACGCAATGGCTGAACGAGCGCTCTTATTAAGCAGCGCTGTCAGGGTGTAGCATAGAGGCAGGCTGCCTCTATGCTACACCCTGTCGACGGTACTGACTGGAACTAACCAATGCTAAAAATTCTGCCCTCTTGTTGAAAACACTTCTGGCATTATTGAGACTTTTTTTTTTTTTTTTGATCATGCGTGGTGTGTATATGATAATAGAAAATAGGAGAGGAAAAAATAAATGACTAAATGCTTAAAAAAGAAGAGGCACATATTGAACGTCTAATTGAAGAACATTTAAGTTAAACTAATTTTTTTAAATTCACTCTTTATATCATTTTAGAGAGAGAGAGAGAGAGAGAGAGAGAGAAAAATAGCATTTTGATAACTTAAGTGATAAAATAATATGGTCACGGAAGAGTAGCTGTCCCCTCTCTAGTTTTAAAATTAGAAATTGTAATAATTTAATCAAGGAAAGGGTCATGTATGAACAGGAATTACATAAAATTATCTTGTCCAAACCTGCAAGGAAATTGCTATTAGAACTGACAATGTCATATACTTTGGAAATATAAATTATATTTAAGCGATGAATGATAATTATTTTTATTAACTAGCTAATTCAAACTGGTTAAAATAAAACAAATTCCTATAAACACTTCAAACTATAGTTGCGCCTGTTCTATGCAATTCCTACCGATATGAAATTATATAATATCCGCATTTTTAAATGTTTTATTCTACAGTACTTTACATTAAGACTAGCGGCGTATAAAAACTCAACTTGTAATTTGCTTACTGCGCACTACTCGGGAGGTCCCAAAAATTTTGTGATGATAAGTGGATGTACTAAATATGCTGAACGATGGAGAAAAAAAAAAAAAAAAACGTGGGTCTTCATTTTCAAAAGGATCTTGGCTGAAGGGATGAAAATAACAGTGACCAATTTTACTTTATAGAACCATACATAGAACCATACAAAAATTTCAAACTTTTGTTTGATCCCCCATATAACTTTTTTGGGGGAGATTCATATTTGGCAGTTTTTAATTTTTTTTTGCAAAATTTAAGGCTCTTTTTTTCTCCACGTAGAAAAAATTCTCCAATCAAGATGATTTGGAGCATACACATTCGCTACCTAAAGTAGGTAGTTGCCATATTAGAAAAATTTGTTTGGTGAAAATGCAAATAAGAAATCAAAAAAAGTACACGCCTTGAGCATTAAATCTTTACTTTTTAAAGAATTTTAAATCTTTAATGGTAAGTAATAAAATTCAGAAATTTGATAATCTGGAAATCGGCTGTGATTAATTTTAAAATTCTCCGAAATTGTAAAAATTCTATGGATCGATCCGCCAAATAAAAGCCGACATAATTAATAATGATGCCAGAATAATCTAAAAAAAAAAAAGTTTTATATCTAAACTCAACCTTCATCACAATTAAAAATTACGCAGCTTCATCCCTCTGATGATTTCACATTTAATTACCAATAGATTACCTTAATTTTTTTTTTTGTCAAATTTTGCCTCTGAAAATTCCTCGATTGATGCAAAAATTGAGATAGTTCAACAAATGTTTCGTATTCTAAATACTGAAATCCATCCAGAGGAATAAACCTTACGTATACACATACATATAAAGAGAAAAACAAAGCGACTAGAGAATTTAAATTTAATTAGAGAGTTTCGTTGCGAATTGCTTATGCCACGAACTTCATCGAAAAATAATTTAAAACAGAATATATTATTTAATGTGCATAAACCCACAAAAGCTTTTAAATGCATAGTTGGCTCTATTGTGCATTCAAGATGTAAGCTAAGGGTTAATCATCTGGAACAAAAAGAAGAAAATAATATTTCGAGCCACTTTCAGTCTTGAATGAATTGAAGTGGTTTGAAAAATGACCTTTTTTTTTTTTTTTTTTTTTTCCTATTTCGCAGAAACAAAGTTATGCATAATAATGATGAAAGATAAATTCATTTGTACATTTTAAAGGTAAAAACTTTATGCATTTCCGTTATAACATGATGTGGAGAAAGGGGAAGTGAAGCTCTGAAAGCGAGTGCGAAAGAAAAAAAAGATATAACAGAGGAGAATATAAAAATTCAGAAAGAATGCGTTGAGTGCTGTAAAAGCTTTCAATGTAATCTGAGTTCTTCGAACCGAAAAATCACAAAATGGGGATAATGGCACAAACAATAAAGATCACTTACCCGTTTCGATGTAATTGGAGTCTTCACAATGAATATTATGACTTCTTAACACTCCTTGTTAGATTTACGTAGTTCTCTCGGATAATAGCATATTCAATACACTTCAGAACATTATCTTGAAACAAAAAATCACGCGATTAGATTTCAAAATAAATAATGTGCAATTCATTACTACAATATCTTGATAGCAATACAATTCACAATTTTTTATGCTACCCTTGACACGAAAGGTTGGTTTCCAATTTTCGTGTCGGGGTATCATAAAAAAATGACAGCATGTATTAAAAAATTGGAATATTTTGCTTACTACAGTGTGCACAAAAAGCAGAACATAACCTATACTACCCCAAACCTCAGAGATGTTAGGTTAATAACGGTTCATTTCATTTATGAAATAAAAGAAACACATAGACTGTATATCAACATACTAATAGACGCCATCTCTTGAAATACTTTGCAGGATAACAAAGCTGACAAAACACCCTTAAGGAGGAAGAATAAGTTGATCGCGTCGTTTTTCAGGGCAGGAAAGTTTTTCGTTTGCATGATATCGAACTTACATAATCTGTATCACAGAAAGTGGGGGGGAGGAAGGGAAAGAATACCGAGCGTTCTTTCTTCATAGGCTTGCACTCCTTTATTTGAATTAGGCAAGGTAAAAGACGCTAAATCATTTATTTAGTTGTTTATTTGCGGGAAATTGTTAATACTCGTATAAAACAACGGTGTACTTTTTTTTTAATAATCCAAAAATCAAAGTAATTGAAATATCTTCCCATTGTACTCCAAAACCAAAGCCCTTGATACATCTCTCTCGTGCTATGTTATTATTATTTATTTATTTATTTATTTATTTATTTTTGCTTTATTATATGTTATTTATTTATTTTTGCTTTATTATATGTTATTTATTTATTTTTGACTGCTTTCATTTCCCTCTAGCTTTGACTTCACGCTGAAAAATTGGATAGTTTTCATTTGAACTAAGAATTCTAAGTCCCTACTGGATTACAGATATATCACGGAGCATACATACAGAAACACTGCAGTATTCCGAATTTCATGAGTGTTCATAATCACGTTACCGGATATTAGATGGAATAGTCTTTGCAGTCATGTTTAAAAGACAGCCTGGCAGTACATATAAACAGGTAGATCAACTTCAATTCTATTGTGCAATCAGTGGCGTCATCAACAAACTTGAGGGTTCCTAGCTACAGATAATGTGACAAAATAAGTACTTAGTAATACTTAGAACTTTCTAAAATATCATATAGCTCCTGATATTAGATAATCAAACTGAAAATAGCAAAGCTTTCATGGTAATACAGTATGATAAAAAAAAAATGAACAACCACAACGATATATGTTATGGGGTAATCGGGTTTATTAATAAAGAAATATATGTTTACACATGATATGCGCATCCACAACTATCGGTGGAGTCTTGGTCGAATAAAGTCTTAACATGGTGGTAGATTACGTGCTCGAAATGGGCACCTTGTCTTTCAAGACAGGTTTCGTAGCGCACCAAGATCCTGTGTCATCTTGGAGAACAAGGGTTGGGACATCTGCTGGACATATCGTGTAATTTTATCCCTTAGTTCATCAAGGTTTGAGGGCAGGACATGGTGGAATACCCATTCCGTCAACATATTCCAAAGGAAAGCATCAAGTGATGTGAGATCAGGGATACGGGAATTCTGAGAACCTCGAAATGAACCTCCTGTGGTAGTGTTCTGATAAATAGGCTCTAGAATCACGTGATGTGTGACAGGTTGCTCCATCCCATTGGAATATCTGTGCACTAAATGCAATATTTTGCACGACACATCCTATGCAAATTCTGGGTGAACGGAACCAACACATTCTCGATGTAGCTTTCGCTATTTAAGGTCACAATTACACCACCCTCTTCAATGAAGTAGGGTCCAATTATGCCATAGCCGGAAACCGTACACCATGCAGTGGCCTCGCTGTGAAGTGGTTTCTCTTGGACAAATTCAGGTCTCGAGAAACCAAGAAACCTGTAAGTTCGTCTGTTTATATGAACGCTTAGATGGAAATGCACTTCGTCCGAGAACTGGACATTATGGAGGAAGGACGGATCTTCATAGACATTGGCCAGCACGCGGCACGTGTACATACACAGTATTACTGCCGTGTGCAGCGTAATCCGTCGCTGTTAAACACTAACCCACCTGAATGACTTTCGAAAAGGCGTCCAGCTCCTTAAGAATTCTCTTTAGTGACCGCCTATGTCTCCCAAGTTTTATCTCTGTTAGTCGTTGACTGCGTTTCGGAGACTGTAACACTTGCTCTAGCACACGCTGGTGATTCTCATTTGTGTTAACAGTTCATGGTCTTCCCTCGAATGCTCTTTATATTGCGACAGAACACTCCCAGTATGTCAGAACCTCTCTATTAAGACAGTGATGACAGTAATGCTCGGTGCACGCTTACGGAAACGACGAACAAACTGCTCACAAACATGTCATGTCGTAGACTTGGACCATTTGCTGCACCAATTCCGTATGGGCGAAAATAATGCTCAACAATAACGTCTTTTCTTCCAATGTCAACACAATTGCTAAATATGATGTCGTAGACTCTACACGTGTTCTTCTATTAATGTGCGTGCAGTCGAACGACATAGCGCGTGTACTGAAGGGGATGTCGAAGTTAAGTTCAGTACTTTTTTTTATGCCATATCGTAGTTTTACTTTTTTTTATTTCAACCTATGGGCTAAAAATGAATAGTTTACTCATTTAAATTTATTGTATTAGAAATTACCAATAACTAATTAACACTTATAACTGAAATAACTAATTAGACATACATGGATATTTTTGAAGAAAATTAAATAACATAGCATTTAGCACAGAACTTGATGAAAATAATATGAGACTGGAAATAATGTTAAAAGGTGAATAACCAATAAGTAAGCACAAATAGTCCATGAAAAAAACAATAATAAATAAAAAAATTGTACATTTTAAAAGGTTAAGAATTAAAATTAACGACTGAAAAACTAATATGCACAACAAGCCAGCATCATAAATGACGGTGTGCTGGAAGTTTCGATGGATTCGTCGTCAGATTTTAGACTTAAGATATAAAGCCTGTATTAGTCCTATCTTCAAAATACTAGTGAATTTTAATAAAACTATTACTTTTGGCCTATATATAGGCCAAAACTATATATATATATATATATATATATATATATATATATATATATATATATATATATATATATATATATATATATATATATATATATATATATATAAAACTATTACTTTTAATAGTTTTTATAAATGTTTATATATATATATATAAACAGCAGCAGACTCTCGAGATCTTGAAATGCCACTTTCAGGTCAAATTTTGCCGAACAATAAGCTCTTATAGCAATATTTGTTATGAAATTCATTGTTATATCAGTTTTAAACATTAGGATAAGATAGCGTAGAGCATAAATTATAAATGCAGTTTGATAATTGCTGTTATGGTTAAATATCTTTGAATAAATAACTCATAATTATTACACTTTCTTAGTGCATGCAGTCGATTCTAAAGTGACACGATTTTCTGAAGCCTATGGTGATAACGGCTTCTTTCTATCATAAAAATAGTACTCCCCATAAAAGGAAGAAAATACAAATTTTATTTTATAAATGGTTATAAAATGTAACAAAATTTGTTCCAGACGCTGTGTTATTTTTTTTATTTATTTTATGGAGAAAAGTCTAGCGTCAGCCTTATATACTGTAAAATTAAAACAAATGCTTTTTTCTTTCGTTCAGCGAAATCTCTCTCTCTCCTACTGTACTTCTGTCTGGCCTACTCAAATGTTTTTTAAGCAAATTCAATATTAATCAGTATTTGTAATTGGATATACGTATCTTAGGTATACAGTTCATTTTAAGTTGTTGTATGCCCACAGGAGGGAAAACTGTCAATTTGTGTTCTTCGCATGAGACCGATTAAGTCACTTTCATTTGAAAAACAGTTGAAAACAGTCCGCGCGGTTAGCCTAGTGGCTATGAGCTTCACAACCATATGCCTAGGAAAGGAGTGTCCTAGGTTCGATTCCCGTCGCCGACGTGAGGAGCTTAAGGATCTTCCTCAGCCATAGCCAAGTTAGCCGGTCTTGGGCGTGGACAGCAGGGTTTTTTCCCCCCCAAGTTTATCTGGGGTTTTTCATCCCGCAAGCAGGCAAACCGGCCCCATGAACAGACGGATCTACAGCCATAAATACTTAACACCCCCATGAGGGGGCTCAACTCGTCCCAATAGGGACGGGGGAGAAAAGGAAGGAAACTCCATATGAATAAATAAATTTGAAAAACTCTAAATGTTCCTATTTCGATATGCTTTTAAAGACATTTTTTTTATCGTTTTCCTTCCATTCAGGAAGAATTTAAATGATCAAATTATAAAAGAATGGACACGGCTAAATTGGCTCAAGTGAGTTTCAGCGAGGGGGATTATTTTGAGACCCAGTACTGTGCTATAGGTGTGTAAGGAGGAAAGCAAGGGGACATCATTTTAATTTGAACAATTTGGTCATGGCCCTTTGAAACCACTCTATGCGGCACTCCATCGGTGTAGGAAGGAGGATGGAACTAAGCTTACCTGGGAGAGAGTAACGGAATTTTTATTGTTGGATGGTAACTAAAATTTTGAATAGGTGGATTATTATACACTAGTAGAAGCTTATGCCTACCATTCAGAGTGAATTTTAGAGCAGGAAATCTCTTTGTAACAGCTGCACGTATTCAAGTTATCTCAAACACTGAATACATAAATAAATGTAGAATCGCAGACATCAAACACTTAAATAAAATTTCGAAAGAAAATTTTGAAAAGTTCAAACAAAGGTTCGTGAGATAGCCAAGTTGTGTTCATTTTTTCGGAAATCCATCTTTTCAATCAAGTAGCTCTTATTGTTTTTGCAGCGATTATTACGTGGAGTTCGATTTTAAGCCAGGAGATCAGTTTTTATGTACTTATTTTTTTAAAGCGAGCGACCAGAATTCAACAAAATTTTCATAAATATACAAATCACGAATAAACTGTGAATATGAATTTAGTGATCCAACCTCGTTATTTATTTTACTTCTAAAAAAATGCATATTCAGAACATATTTAATTATTAGTTCACCCACGGCACTAGTCCCTCGCCATTTAAAAAAAAAAAAACACCGCTTCTCAAACTATTCATTTCAACGAACAGAGTTATTTTCATTGAAACCAGCTGCAGAGACGCAATACTGGGAATCGTCAACAAGATCAGCATAGGAAATCAGTGCCAGTCCTGGAATTTCTCTCCCTCTTCTCCGACTTCGGAATTGGCGTTGGAGTATGGAACTATTTTCTTGACCTTGGAGAACAGTTCCATATATTAAGTGTTGTACTCGCCTCGGGGAAGGCCATCAACTCCCATTACCTCTCACCTGTCTCATTGTCACCAACAATGGTCGAATGTGCTTCCTGAAGTGACAGAAGAGATATGTAGGGAGTGTTGAATACAGAAGAGAAGACAATAGACGTTCCTCTTCTGCGATTCCATAATCACTTTTTAGCAAAGTATGCAATGCCACCTGTTGGAGATAAGCTGAAGCACGAGAAAAGACAATGAAAGTGGTATTTAGTGTAATACCCAGATATATGGTGTTATGCGTATTAAGACCAAATAAACATTCCTCAGCTACACGGCTGTAGTAAAAGAATGAAATATATTTATTTCAAGAGAAAAGTACCGCTGCACGTCGGATCGTAAGTTTTAAGAACCTATTGTTGAACTGCATAGAACATTATAATGCAAATTAATAAAAAAATTGTAATAATTATAAATATTTAAAATAATCTTACAAAAATTACGGTGACATAAAGATGGGATATCATCCTTACATACCAAATTAAAATGAGGTACCAACTAAACATTTTGTTAAGGAAGTGAGACAGAATGCTTAGCATCGATTGCCTGCATAATCATAAATGTTCTGACTAATAAAATACGCAAAAGTTTTCTGTGAAGGGAAAAACCACTTCAGGCGTCTAATAAGCAGCTGATGGTCTTTGAATCGTACGATGAAATAAAACTTATATATTAATTCGATACATAACAGATAGAAGAACCTAAAACATATCAGTACCTGTATTGGGAAAGAGGAAATTTATTGACATTTTTCTTGGAGATTTGAGGCTGTAGTTGTATGAAAACACTTCGTAAGGAAGGATGTTCCACAGGACAGAGGTAGATGGAATGAATGAATTAGAGGAGAAGCACATTCGATGTGTCTGCAATTGGACTGAAAAGGAATGCTGAGCAATTGCTGCTCCTGTTTTAACAAGTTCGAAAGAAATCGGAGGAATAATGATTTCCAGTTCAGAGGAACGGTGACCATAGAAGCACCTGTATAAAAGACACAGAGCTAAAAGAGTGCGTTTGTGGATACTGGCTGAAGTGAATCAACGAGGGAGGGAAGGAGTGATAATCTATCAGCTCTGTTTTGGACAATATTAAGAATTTTTAGGGAGGTTTTGGGTACAGTGCCACAAATGTGAACAGTATTCTAAGTATGAGGCGATTTGAGATATCTACAGAGTTAGTAGCTGGATTACTGAAAAGTAATCTTGGTCGGAAAATAATGCCTAGTTTTTTAGAGGATGAGCAAGCTATAGACGTGACGTATTTATATGCCAACAGAGGCTGAAGTAAATACCAGTTCAAGGAGCGAGATGTAATCCTGTCTGGTGATTTGTATTACTGACGGTAAGGGAAATGAGCTGAGATCCCGTGTATTGGGGGTGGGAGAGACAAGACCCTGTTTTGATAGTATTAAAAGTGACCAGGTTAACCCTTTTCCCATTGGAGGATGATATGATAAGCAGCGAGCAATGTTTAAGGCACTAATTTCTGATCATCTTGAAAATTAGGATGTCTGATACTGCATGGGTTTGTTGAAGGAATAGGACGAATGAAGTATCTTCATTGTCAGCAGTACTGTGGAGAGGATTAGTGGTGAGCGAGAGTAGGCCATTTATGTACTTCTGTACGTAGAAACAGGGTAGGTGGTAAAGTCCTGAGACACTCTTGCATGGGTGGAGAAATCGAGGAGAGGGAACCATGCACCACCATGACACGTAGTGAACAACTAGAGAGAGAGAGAGAGAGAGAGAGAGAGAGAGAGAGAGAGAGAGAGTACTACCCATAGGTTGGATATGCTTACTTCCATATACTGGGATATGTGCCAGCTAAGTATAAAAAATTTTAGAGATGATAAAGGTTGTTCTAGTTTTGGAACACACGTTTGAGTATAATCTGATCGGAATTTTTAATATGTAAATTATTCATTATTCCTGTGATATTATTTTTCAAAAACAGTGTTAACGTTTAAAAAATGTTAACACTGTTTTGGTGTGATATGGTTTGGTATAGTAGGAGGTGATTTACTCTTGTCTTCTATGTATGACTTGGAGGAAGAGTGATGCTAGGAGGTGAGCTTATTTTTAGGTGCTCCAACAGTGGTGCCATTTGGATGAGAAAGATGGAAGAGCAGGTTGACAGACAATTGTGTCCTTGGCCTTTGCAAGGGACCACGACTTCCATTTGGACAAGAAACAACTTTTCTGCTATTGGTATTTATTATATTTTGATTTTTGGATGGAGTTTTGCGTTTATTGCGTGATTCTGAGTATGAATCTAGAGTCAAGCCACTTGCAGTAAACTGAATTTTTTTTTTTTCACTGTCTCTTCGTTTACTAACAACTTTTCTTAATCTACTACCCAAAAGACATTCACGAAGTATCCATGCCCACGGGCGGGGGTGCGGGATTCGAACCCACAGTTTGTCGGTTGGAGAGAGTACGCTAACCGCTTGACCAACCAGGCCGATATTAGACTTATTAAACGCATTAAACTTCTTTAATGTTCCATTAAACTTCGTGTAATGGAACATTAAAGAAGGTAGATTCAGTAGTTCAGTTTTGACCACAATTGAATTTGAGGAAAAATATTGAGTAAGGAACCCTAGAACCATTCTTATTTCAAAATCCATCGAGCAATTTAAGACATGAAATTGCGATGAAGTGGGATGCGGCCTCATTTATAAGCCGTCAGCAGTTCTTCTCTGATGCAACGATAAGGGAGGAAATACTGTTGCACTGACTCAGACATAACATACCTGTTTCTGTGAAAAAATAATCGAATAACTTAAAATAATCTTATAAATATAGTCTGATATGCTGAAAGACTACTTAAGCCCCCCCCCCGCCAAAAAAAAAACGTACACAGGAGATGAAGACAGGGAAATGAGGTACGCACCGCTGGATCTTTTCGCCCCTCGAAATAAAGAGTTTAAAGAAAAAAATAAATAAATGACAAAATTTTACTTGTTTTCTTCCATGTGCTAACTTCTACGCATATAATGTCAATTTTTTTATTTTTTTATTTTTATTTTCTGAAAATGAACTCAGAATGCGCGATGCAAAGCGAGTGAGGGAGACATAAAGTGTTTATTTATTTATTTATATAAATGAACACAATTTCATAATTGAAAAATAATTCCTCTGGTTTCCAAGTAAAATATTGTTTAAATGATAAACAATAACTTTCAGAAACGTTGCTATTTTTTGCATTATCCTGCCTTTCATCAAAGCATTTTTATTTTTAAACGCACGAATATTATGATAATCGCATATTTCTTAAAATATTTACATTATTATTTATTACATCGGTTAATTAATGTGAGTTTCAGTGTATTAGCTTGTGAGTTCTCCGAGAGCACATTCATTCGGCAATCTACTTGGGCAAGTAGTCAGCGTATTTGTTCTCCAACAGACTGTGGTTTCGAATCCCGCCATAGATATGGATGTTTGTGATTTTCTTTAGGTGGGGAATGAACAATACCACTCATAGTACTAATTTACAACCTTTCATGAGTGGGAGTCATATAAAACACACATATACGTAGTAGTGGAATTAGTAATGTTCATGCGGTTTTGTGATTCTTAACTGTGATGAGCATGGAGAACTTAAATTTTCAAAAGTTTGTATTTGATTTCGAGAGTTAGCAGTAGCCTTCGAATTACACACGACATTCAGTATATTCCAAATCTTTTCATAATAATGCCGTCACTGCAATAAAAACTTGTATTCACTATGTTTATATTGCGATTTTAGTGGAATTCTGCTTGCATTTTTGATATATCTTTTGTATATCTTCCATGACAAAATCATCATCATCTGGAGAGGAGAAAAAATCGAAGTGATAATATATAGGGTATATTAAAGCGTTATCTTACAACAAATGCTGTCATAGCACAATACATGATATCGGTTATTTCCAAGTAACCGAAGTAATGATTCTAGAAAGTGGTGAGAGTCACGTTGATTAACCACCAGAACTACGCAATTGCTTTATTATTTATGTGCCGATAAACGCGCACCTTACCAGTACATTAACATCGTGTGAACCCGGCCTTTTAAAGTTTCTAACAGAACGCTGGAAGCGAGCCACAGTATTGCGAAGTTAATTGCCAATACAAAAAATGTGCCTACCAGCGGCAAAACAGGTATTCCGCCAGCATGCAAGGAAATTCTATAAGTCATAAAGGACCTGAAGCAACAAAGTGAGTTATAAAGGATACCGCTCTCTAGTAATATCATCAACGGACGGATTACGACAAGCTGTATGATTTAGAAACAACATCGAGAAAAAAAATAAAACATGTATACGATAATGTATACAAATCACTAGCAATGCTGAGTTTACTACAGTACGACTCGATTGATGCGATCTATATAATAATCATTATCGTTTCGTCAAGGAATATATAGTATTTTATGCTGCGTACTTATTGGTCTATTGTTAACTAACTGGCAACATTTGGTAATACAGCGCTCAAATATTTAAAAACATCTCACCATAGGATTCATGTAGGTATCATATATATATAACTTCTGAGGGAGTAACTGAGATGAACTTTTTTTTTTTTCCTCGGGAGGAAAGGAAGAACTAGAAGTAACAGTATCCTTGAAGGTTTTTATTTTTTATGATGGGAAAAGCTAAAAATATAATTTATAATGAGAAACAAATAATATTTGGAGGACAATTAGGGATTTAAGAATGTGCTATAGCGTCCCCACTCTCTGATTAAGTACCGTATTGATTTAGTATCCATTTTAGGCCATCTGTAGTTACTTCCGAAAATCAGGGTTTCTTTGAAGACACAGAGAAATTCATGGAAATCAGGACTAGCATCTCTATCTTCCACTTTTACTTTTAGTAAAAGTGATTTCACCTCAAAAGTCTGGATCAAAGACTTCGAATGTCTCTCTGCACTAAAAAAAAAAAAAAATGAACCGCTTTTTAAATTCACAGCATAAGAAATGGCACATTAAAGTAAATTTAGATATGGATTATGGTAGCGAAATGTGCCGGAGAGAAGTATTTAAGGATGATAAATTAATAATGAATGATAAAATAAAACAAAATTAAAAAAAAAAAGTCGGAGTTTAGTTTGGCTTGTCTGGCACAGTTTGCTGACAAACTAAAATACCTCAACGGGGAACCTTATTTGATGACCTTCATGTGAAATCAATTTTACATGGTTTTTTGAATCGAGGAAGAATCAAATGAGCCTCCGTAGCTCATTTGATTTGGACGAAGTTCTTTGGTGTAAAAGACTTGGATTCGAATCCCGTCTCTGACGCGAAGAATATTTATCAAGACTTTTCAATTAAAGATTAAAAATAAAAAATATGGTAAAAATTTTTTAAAAAAATGTATGTATATATATATATATGTCGGCCTGAAGAAGTCGGCCACTACGATGAAACATGTTGCGTATTTTAATAAATTTCATTATTTATTCTAATTCTCAGATCTCAGTCAGTATATAAAAGCATGAATATATATATATGTATGTGTGTGTGTGTGTGTGTGTGTGTGTGTGTGTGTGTGTGTGTAGAAAGTTTTTTACCTTGGATATAATACATGTTAAAGATACCAAGTTATTTTAAACCTGGTTTTTACTCCAATTCCCAAGTAAGTAAAAAGACAAATAAGTCAAGTTTGCGCCTAGACGTATTGCAAGTCTAGGTGACCCGTAAAGTAGTACGTCTAGGCAACTCGTGGTAAAGTTGGAATAAGCTCTGATCACTATTCTTAATATTTACCCTTAATGCAAAGCCCATCTCCTTGAGGAGATGTATGATCCTATGCATTAAAGGCAAGGGGCCACTACCCAGACCCGTTTCGACCTTTATTGAGGACTCATTAGTGGGAGCCAGGCTTAGAAATACCAAGGTTTAATCCTGAGATTTTTATTTAATAAGGTCAAAGCACCTTATGGTAACTTGTTTTGGTAAAATACTTATAATACTTATAAGCTCTGTATTACTTAACCTTGGTATTTCTAAGCCCGTCTCCCACTGATGAGACCTCAATAAAGGTCGAAACGGGTCTGGGTAGTGGCCCCTTGCCTTTAATGCATAGCATCATACAGCTCCTCAAGGAGATGGGCTTTGCATTAAGGGTAAATATTAAGAATAGTGATCGGAGCTTATTCCAACTTTACCACGAGTTGCATAGACTTGTACTACTATACGGGTCAGTTAGACTTACATTATATGCAGGCGCAAACTTGACTTATTTGTCTGTCTGCTTACTTGGGAAATGGAGTAAAAACCAGGTTTAAAATAGCTTGGTATCTTTAACATATATATATATATATACTCCAATATTCCAATATATATATATATTGGAATATATAATGCGCAACTTTCATTGTCGAAATTAATATAACTAGATTCTGTTTGTAATTCAGCAGGGTTTTTTTTTAATTGTTTTCCCATGATTTTGAAATATTTAAAATATGCTCCTTTGTGGAAAATTTAAATCGAGTATGCGCTTTGGATTCGTAACATAACATTACTTCAGATCTATCTACCTTCTCTTTTCAGTGTCTGTGTGTGTCATAATTACCAATCTCCTTCCCCACCCCCCGAGTTTCAAACAGTACGACATCATTTAAGGATAATCCCTTAATTTAATTTAAACTTTTGTTTCAGGGTTTTTTTTTAATTGTTTTCCGATGATTTTGAAATATTTAAAATATGCTCCTTTGTGAAAAATTTAAATCGAGTATGCGCTTCGGATTCGTAACATAACATTACTTCAGATCTATCTACCTTCTCTTTTCAGTGTCTGTGTGTGTCATAATTACCAGTCTCCTTCCCCACCCCCCAAGTTTCAAACAGTACGACATCATTTAAGGATGATCTCTTAATTTAATTTAAACTTTTGTTTCAGGCTTTTAACATTAACATGCTACTTAACAGTTTAAATTTCATAGAGTGGAATGAGATTCAATAAACAAATCGTAATACTGAATGCAGGAAAACACACAGAAATTCGAAACAGCAGTTCAAACATGAAATATAGAATACCTTCTTGGAGCGGCAGTTTAAGTTAAAACATTTCGTACATTATTTGCAGAATTTCTCCATAGAATATAATATAATCAGCCTCTTTCACCTCAGTATTGTTCGCTCCTTTACAGTGTATTTCTGCATTAGGTCCCTCATATCCTTGAGATATCAGAGCTACCCATCTTCACTAACATTTCCTCCCTCGTTTTCTTTATCAGCAGACTTAACGACGCCAAAGTCGTCATTGTCCTCTGAGATGTCCTGGAGAAAGGGGGTAAGGAGCTGACTCAAAGGAAGGTTACTGTCCACGAGGGTCTTCTTGCTTCCTTATCGGCCAGTTTATTTTTACTGGCGACAGTTTGTCGTCTTTCTGCTGGACAGTACGGAATGTTAAAGTCGCACGTGGGAACTAGATAAGGTGACTGAGGGGAGAAAAGACGACAGAAGCTTATAAATCACTCAGATTTATGACAGCCGTGTTGACCTCAGCGACAAACTTCCAGAGAACGATAATGAATAGCGTGGGTAGGAGATAACTTTATACCCGTGGATTTACGGGACTCGTCATTACGATCGTCCAACAAATGGTTAACGGACGATTGATTACTAGATGGCTTTATTCCGTGAAGTAACAGGACGGGAAGCCATTGGAATCTGAATGGAAACGGTGGGTTTTTATTTCGCACATCGCGAAGTCAAGAGCTTAATCTATTTTATAAAGACGATGAAGTTAAACAGAGTAGAAAATTGTGTAGTCAAAACATGTTGTTGTTGTCATAGAGTCAACAGTATAGTACTCTAACAGGCTACTTTGACATATGAATGAATAGTATCGTGACTAAAAGACATTGTAAGGGTATACTACAGTATCTTTATTAGGAAAATATTACAACTGTTTTTAGTGAGATAAATTTCTTAATTAAATGATTCCGGTTAATTTGCAGGCTCTCAAATTATGCAAGAATGAATATTATACTGATTCCATGCTATGAGCAGTTGACTTGAACTACTCCACGGGGCTCTAAATTATAATATTAATGTTCCCATCAAGAGAGAGAGAGAGAGAGATCTCGGCGCTAGGAGGAGGAGTTCTAATTCTTTCTGGAGTCCACCAACCAGTGAGTGAAGGCTTTCGATACTGTGAAATGACTTGTTAATAGTAATTACACTTTTATTAGGTGATAAACAGTTGGTATAGAAGTGTAAACGTAGTGATATTAATCAGAATTAAAGCCTGAAGCAAGAGAGAGAGAGAGAGAGAGAGAGAGAGAGATATGTTTATATCTAGGTCATTTAGCACATAAATTAGCGAATTCAACCTTTAGTTGAATACTTTTCTAGGGAGTGTGCTTTTTGATTATAGTCTTCATAGTATGGAAATAGTAGCATAACATTTCTTTATAATATGCATTATTTTAATGTTACAGATTAGCTGCACATTGGATTAAGTACTTGATATTCTAAGAAATGAACCACATGTAAATGACAGTTTGAGGCTCATGCTCCGCTATCACTTCTTTTCTTTCTTTTCATTTATTATTTTTTTAATGTGCATCTCGTCTATGAAAGATTGTAAATCTATCCTACGTATAGTACCAGATAAGCTAAGGGTTAGATATTGTCAGAATACTGCTCCGGAGACTTTTTCAAACTGCTTCAGGCTTCCAATAAGCAGGACAGTGGTCTCACATCGGTTCAGTGAAAATCATGTACCACTAAAAATTGATTCTTTGACACTTCCTAATACTTAAGTAACAGTGTTATCTAACAGGAGAGGATGATTAAAGTAACGAGGGTAGAGAAATGATTAATGTATGCCTTTATATAGTCATATTAAAAAATTATGAATGATTATTTATTTAATCATTTACTTATTTTTTTAGTTAAAACTACTGATAGTTGTTTTGAAATCCTTCCCTTTGCCACTCATATGTTTTTATTTCGAAACATCACATAAGAAATGCATATATTGCATCTGAGCCCGGCAATTTCCCAAAGACATTCAAGCGATGATAGTTGATCGATACTCATCGTTTGTGAAGACATCTGATATCACATACGAATAGATTTCCATTTTACAGCCTTCTTTAAAACTTTTGAACGATTTGGCTAGAGTACGTTCCAGTCTGTGTTTTTCATAATTTTGTAGTATTTCATTAATAATTTCTGAAGTTTTATATAAAATTTTACATTCACAGGCATTTCCTCATCTCTAACAGTCAGAGGAAGATACAAGACGCTGCACGCGAAAGTTGCAATAATAAAATGAGTCCATATTTTTTTTTTTTTAAGTGTTGCTGTGATTGAAGTGTCCTTCATTTAAAAAAAAACGGTTGGTTGATTATCTCTGTACAAAATATAAATTACTTTAATCAGTAATAAAATTGATCATACAAAAAGGTTCTGAAAATTTTTAGTTGAAAAAGGATTACTACTATTCTCAACTAATTCAACATATTAGGAACAAATTGAAACAATTCTGTTGTTTTCAATCTGTTTTTAATTTTATGCTTAATTTTATGGAATTAAGAACAAGGAACAGAGAAAGAAAAGGAAGAAATGGTTATTTAATTGATTCTTCCTTTTCTTCCAATGTTCGTTAATTAATTATTGGAATGGACAGTGGAAGCCAAGAAAAGTATAGAACAAATGGAGTTAAAGAGAAGAGCAAAGTGGATGTGTCAAAAAATAAGCCAATGGCCTTAAAGAGAAACGAACTGAGGACTGAAATATCGACAGAGAGCACGAAACTGAAAACATTAAGAAAGGAAGCAAGGAAGGAACGTAGATGAAGAGATTAAGAGACGACAAAATATATACGTATAGTGATAAAATTAACCGGACAGTGATCGAAGAGAGCACAGAAAAAAATATCTACAAAAAAAATAAAAAAAACACGATGATGATACTGCATAGTAAGAAAAAAAAAAGTTTTCTAAAAGTATTGACTTTTTCTACAAATGTCCAACATTTCTGTAGTCCAAATTCTTAATTGCGGCCACACTACTGCACTCGAAAGCATATATTTTTATTATTCTTCATTTTGTTCTCTTCCGTTACTCACTTAGGTATTTGTGTGTGTGTGTGTGTGTGTGTGTGTGTGTGTGTGTGTGTGTGTGTGTGTGTGTGTGTGTGTGTGTGTGTGTGTGTGTGTGTCGCAAATAAACAAAATAGATCTATAGCTGAGAAGACGATCAAGAAGACAAAATAAAGAAAAAAGCACATGAATACATACATGCTTTCGAGCGTATCTAGATTAAACCGCAGTGCTACAACAGCAGCATTTATATACAGAGAAAAAAGATTCGCTCACTCCATTAAAGTGTGGATCTCAGAAAGCAACATTTATACAGATCCACAACTGTCTAATAAATTGATTCATATTTTATTAATTTCCGATTTATGCCACCTTCGGCGTATCAGTAATTAATAATTTTAATTTTATAACATATTTTATGGATGTATAAATGTGCTTATGAATAAACAATCTACCAAATTATCTATAAAAATCAAAATTTTCTTTTTAATCATGCATATAAATTTACATGCATTCATGCATATAAATTCATGCATGATGAGCAAATTCTAGAGGACTAGTTTCTGCTTGGTTCAATACGATATCGCAAATAACGTTCTGAGGGAAAATTCCCAAGATTGGAGAAATTAATATTATTCTAAGCATAATTGTATAGAATATAATCAAAAGAAAATCAAAAGCGTAAGAGAAATTTTGAAATTGAAGTCAGTCTAGTGGCACATCGATAACAGAGCCTTTTCGATATATATATTCTAATATTAAATAAATTTTGCGCCATCAGATACTGTCCAATATTTAAAAAGCAAAAGCACTGCTTTAACGTTAAGAAATTAGCTTGTTAAATACCGACGAAAACAGTTGAAACTCATAAAGAAAATCATTGCTTCTCTTCCAAGGTATTAAATTCAAATCATATTTGCATTTTTATTACAATTAATTCATTTCTTGACGATTAAATTTTTTTAAAAAAATTATTTCTAAGACAAGTTTGTATTTATTTTATTTCATTTTTGTTTCCTCTTCAAATTATTGCTTTGTCAAAGACTTTCTCCAAATGGAGATTAGTCCCCTCATATTAGTGGTTCAGAAATGAAATGAGTTTTGTGCTACGAATGTCAGAAAATATTTTTAATTTCATTTATTTCCTTTTTATGAAACAAATGCCAATCCTGAAGGAAATCCTAAGTATACTAAGATCGTAGGATCCCCATTCCCACTTCTTTGTGAATATCTAGATCGTTTCACCAAATGATGAATTGGATAATCAAGTTCGAGTGGTCAGACTTGCTTCGAATCTTTTCCCTCTTTTTAATTTTTTTTTTTTAAACATGACAGTCTCAATGAACGACATAACATATTAGAAATATGAGTACGCTAACGATTAGATGCTAACTTGGTTGGGAGTGATTAGCGTATCCGCTCTCCAGCCAAGAGGCTGCGGGTTCGAATCCAGCAAATGGGCGTTTGTGATTGTCCTACTAACTCTTTCTGCAACTCTACCACTTCTTCTAGTAGAAGGCTTCACTCCCAAAAACCCAGTGAGGTACGGGAGCGACCATACGGTGTCAAAATGACGTTACACGTGAATAACTAACTAATGGTTAGATAACACAGGCTCCCTCTCTAGAGATCAAATATGGTACTTTTCAAGCCACTTTAGACCTCCAATAAACAGGATAGTGCTCTGCGCTTACACTATTTACTGGAGGTCTGAAGGATCTTGAAAGGTACCATTATCATCTATCACTATTCGCTATCTACTAGGCCGACCAGAAAGGCAAGTGGATAGAATTCCCTACATTTTTTAACTTACAGTTATGAGTTCGAATCCACGGTGGCATGGATATGAGTATGTTGGCCACAAAGTAGAGTTAACATTGATTAGATCTCATCATATCCGCTCTTATCAGCAAATGTAAACGAAATGAAGAGTAAATGTATCGTAACGGTGTCTTGTATTACAGTAATTATGGCAAGAAAGTATGTCGAGTATCTGTCTCATTAATGCGGATAGTTACGTAAAGTTATTGTCCTAATTGTTCTATATCTATAAAAAAAGTGTGTGTGTGTGTGTGTGTGTGTGTGTGTGTGCGTGCGTGCGTGCGCGTTTAAACTGATGCAGTTTACCGGTCTAATTTTATTTGATTTTTCTCTATAATAATCTAACTTATATTTTAATTACAATTCTAAGAAACAATCACAGTATCAATTACATCCATCACGTTGGGAAATGGATTTATTGAAGAAGCAACAAGTGTGGATTAATTTTTCATAAATATGTGGAATTCTAACGCCTTTAAGATACAGTTCGTCGCAGGAGACGTCACAAAAACATGCGCTATGCCACGCATTTCTGAATGTTTCAGGAATGCATACAAAGCGAGGTCAGCTGAAAAGTATCGCGAAGGGAAAATATTTCTAGATGTTTTGGATATACAGCTAAGTACGACACGGCTACTGACATTGGTGGATCTAGAGTTTAATTCTGCGGCAGGTTCGGATAATTTATACCGCTCTTTCACAAACTCTCCAGCCAAACTGTCTCATAGACGATCGGTTTCTGCACTGTGTCTTTTCTACAAATACTTCCATGGGCACTGTTCAGCAGGACTGGCATCCACCATGTCTCCAATATCTGTTAAACCTACAATAGCCACGAGCAACAGCTACCCAACATTCATTTACTGTTCAACTGCTAGCCCACCAGACCTACTACTCCCACTCATCTTTCATTCCATCTACCTCAGTTCTCTAGAGCAGCCTTCCCCATGAATTATTTCCTAAAGACTACACTCTTCATCTCTTCAAACAGAACATCTGTTTCACAACCTCTCAAGTGTGAAAATTAGATTTAAAAAAAATGAGTCTTACTACTGAGGCTTGTGAATTACATTCTTTACAATGTAACTCAAAGTTGAAATGAAAACGTGCCATCCATTTTAACCCGAAAACAAATCAAACTATCTTATTACATATATATATAGAGAGAGAGAGATGAGACGTAGTATTGTATGTGGTATTTTATGTTGAAGTAATTTCCTTCATGAGTTATCGCATTGTTGAATATTTGACAGAAACAGAACTATGGAGCTATTATCGTAGAAGATACTTCCTCACAAAAGAAATGAAATATATATCATCATCTTTTTATACTACAGTATAAATCCAGAGAGAGAGAGAGAGAGAGAGAGACTTAATTAATAAAGTACAATTCCATTTTTCTATGATAATGCAATGAACGTGAAGTGGAAGATACGTAAAAGGAGGAGATTTTCATCTTAATGACAGATAATGGACAGTGAGCCAAAACATAATGAAATAATACGTTTGCATTCAATCTATAAAAACTACTGTACAAATACTTAAAGCTCAAAGAATAGTATATGAGCACGAGACATGAAATCAGGAATGAAATACGCGAGACATTCTTTCCCACGAACGTGCAAACGACAGATTTGGCAAGAGACGCTGTCAGAATGTTTTATCAGCTGCATCTCTGTCATCCCTAAGACGATTCCTTCTCACGCCTCGCTTCAGGGAAGCGACGTGAACGCCACACCTCTGTCGATGCAAGAAGTCAGACTGTCGGAGCAGTAGAGATGTGTTAGCTACCCCGGGGCCCTTCCTTAACTGTGGGAGGTCTGAACGTCAACGGAAAGAAATGGTCGGGCGGTTATTGGACTTCAAGATCTCAATCACTGACTGAAAGGCGGCAGTCCGGAATTTAATAGACTGTCAGTGATAGTGTTGACAAAATGAATGATAAATTGACCACTGCAGCGCACACCCGTCCACGTTTTATTCAAAATTCCTCATTTATATGGTAATAAAAGATCCTTTTGTCTTGCATCATCCTTCCAAAACATATACGCTACTTGTCTGCTTTTGTTTCAGCTTACCCCTTATCATCCTCTTCTGAGAAACTCCATAAGAACTTTCATTTGCTCAGCTTCATGCAGTTCCACTGATTTATTTATACTCCAGATGAGAAATTGTCTGGCATCTCTTTATAGAATTCAGTATTAAATACTTCATATTTGATCGAGAGAGATCATGGAGAGTGTTCTTTAAATTTGTAATTTGTAAGTGGATGACTTCCACCATCAGTCTAGCCTGCTATATCACATTTATAGACTATTTAACAATTTATGTTTAAATTTCATATGAGAGATATTTACCAAACTGGATTATCAAAACATACGATTTAAGATATATAGAGTATCTACGCTAGTAGACACGCTATATATCTTTATTTTTATTTCTTATGCCAATCTTCTGAGTAACCTATAGCACATTATCTGATCTCACACCAGGCGATGAAAACTACCTACCATCTAAAGACATTCGCTAATATCTATGCTTGGAGGTTAGAGAGAAGTTATCAACTCAGCCAGCCAGGTCGGTATGATCTAAACCAAGGATGGAGAATCTATAGCTTTAGTCTCTCTCCTAAATAAGCATCCAGGGATAGGATAACATAAGTCAATATAAGGTTATATATATATATGAGAAAACCAGTTCTGACATCTCTAGGATTTTATGGTTGGTTTTTCAGACGTACTTAGCAGATTCCATGGGCAGATCAAATTTGCCCATGGAATTGATCGAGTCTCACAAACCTCGTGAAATATGTAAGAATGCTACTTTTGAGTATCCCCCCCCCCCGTTTCAGCACAACTTGTTGTTTACTCTGCAAAATGCTAATTCCATGTGAATTAGCATTTTACCCACATGATCAGAAGCCACCCGATCGCAGCTGATAGAGGCTCATTTAGAAGACCGGTTAAAACTGAACTAATAACTTGTTAGAAATAAAACGTTTTTGGTTCATGACAAGCAAAAGAAAAAAAAAGTAATTAAATTATGTTTTCTTCTTAATGGCTCTTCTTCTTTTCAAAAATTTTAAATGTGAAAGACTAGTTTGTAAAACAAAATTAAATATACAGAAAAAGTTTACTTTGTTTCAAATTCTGCTTTTTTTATGCTATATTATTAAGTTATTTAACGGAAATCTTTGCAACAGAATTTCTTGTAGATTAAACACATTTCACCTGTAAAATTATATTAAAAAAACGTAATGTTAGAGTAATGAAATGAGCCCATTCTTTTTAATATACTTTTTTATGACGGATACAGAAAATCGATCTAGTGAAAAGCGGGTTGAATCGCAAAGGGTTAAATTATATTTGTAACCTCATAAATTGTTGTAAAAATTTGGTTCTGTACATATGAATTATTAGGAAATTATTATTATTTTTTTTACATTGCTTTATAATTTCTATTGTTCACTATATTTTGCTACCTGATGAGGACTCCTTGGGATGATTTTGGATTTCTAATTTTGAAAAAAATATTCCCCACTTATATTCTCAACAATTGAAAGGAGACTGATGTATATGGTAGGAATTTATTAACATTCATTACGACAACTCATAAAGTGAGTACATGTGTACTTATTTTATGGTGTTTTTTAATTATGCTATTATTATTTTTTATGCGTCTCCTATCTATAAAATGATGAAACCTATTGCACATAAGGTATTGCAGATAGGCTACTGGTTAGATATTCATGTAAGCAGGGTGGTCTCGCACTGGGCGATGAAAATAACCTATTATCTAAATGAACATGGACTTAAAATACGTAGGAAACACTCTTCTTTCATTCAAAGAACCTAGGACCGGATATAAGATTAAAATTTTCAAATTAAAAAAAGGAAAAGTTTGAGTGAATGAAAAATAGACAATTAAAAATATTATCATGTTTCAATACCCCATATTTTCTTTTCATAAAGGAAAAAAAAAATCTTCAGTTCTTTTTATTGCACAATTTTTTTCTCCCAGTAACGTACATATAACACCCACCCACCCACCCACCCACCCACCCACACACACACACACACACACACACACACACACACACACACACACACACACACACACACACACACACACACACACACACACACACACACACACAATACATTGATCTTTCTAAATTGCATCAAAGGCCACGGTTCAGCTGGTCATTTCGTTATTCGGGATTTATTCAAAAACTTCAACAGGTTCTCCTGCCATTTCAGAATCACTCGATACTACAAATTACTTAGACAGATGTTGTTCCGCCTTTGAAGATGGAAAATATTCAACATATTTTAATGTTGTCTGAGCGGATTTAAAACTGCTAGAGCTAAAATGATTTTGAATATTAGCAACGCAATGATGCGAGTGAAGTAAAAGCACACTTAACAATCGTATCTCAAGTCTTAATATGCACAAAATGTACATAGTCTATTATTATTATTTTAGCTACTGTATATTTATTTGGTTTCTATAATATAATATGTTGCTCTTTAGCGAAGCACGATTTTTCCCATATTCTATATTTTAATCTGGAATTCAGAATTAAGTAGAGCAGTGTTTCCCAGACTGTGTTCCGGAAAAATCGTAATTAGTAATTTAAAAAATAAAATTTTTAAGGTATAATTAGATATAATCCTGGAAAGTATTATACCTCATATTAAATGAATTTGAGGTTTAAAACCACAGAAACACCAATCCAATTAAATTTGGTTTGGTTTAAATTTGACTATTTATTTAAAAACCAGATAGTCACAAAAGAATTTACGGAACATCTCACAATATGTTCCGTAAACGTATTGTGAGATGAAAAGTGTTCCGCAACTACAAAAAGTTTGGGAAGCGCTGAAGTAGAGGATGCCATTTGGTTAGAAAGACCTGGGTTCAATTACTGTCGTAGTAACTCACTTTTCAACTGAAAGTGAGTTAGCCCATACAAAGGTGGAAGAATTTTCTCCCTCCCCCTAGCTCACTAACTCGGATTTTATCTCTCACAAACTGTCAAACCAGCATCTGTAGACATAATATACAATATCTGCCACTGTCAGCCAGGTCAGAGGGGATAAGATTAACATTTGTGTTAAAAATTAACTAACACGTCGACCTAAAAAAAAAAAAAAAAAACTGGGAAAAGAGAAAAAGGATATATTTGATCTGATCCAACGTTCCATCAGTCAATTAGTTTAATTAATTGACGGAACGTTGGATCAAATATATCAACTAGATAATAGTGCCTATGTATGTGTGTATGTACAGTGTATATAATATATGAACGTGTCAGGCATGTGGTGTGAAAACTCAGACCTAATTAATTCCATTCCACAGATGAGAAAGCTATCGAAGAATGTGAACTCGATCATAGATTATTTACCAACAAAAAACTTCGTTAATTCGTTTAGTTATTATTAACACTTTAACACTAAAGTCATATAAGTAAATTAACTAGCTTTCAACATGATTTATCTCAAGAATTCCAAAACAATTCAAGAAGTGTGAATTTTTGCTAGAAGATTTATGCGCGCTTCAACAGCTTATCACCTGATACTACGATGAAGTATTAGCTGTGAAGAGACGATTACGACATCGTTGAGACCACAAGTGATCTTATTGCATCACGGGAAAAAATGGTAAGGGTTTAAGTGACTGAAGAAAAGTCGATATTCTTTTCTTCCCTCCCCATTCAGTAGAACACGTGACATGCATGACACGTGTTGCCCATAATTCATTTCTCTCTCTGTCTGTGGCAGGTAGGCGAGTCGTGCCTCTAATCCCGCCCTAGGAATTCTAAAGCCGATCATCAACTGTATTCCCAGTGATTCTAAAAACACACACATTCATCCCGGTATGTGGACCTTCAAGGAGGTCTACAAGACGGGCTTGGCTTTTTCGTTACAGGCACGTCCAAAGGCCCAGCATACTCATATAGAGGGAGCAGGTGCGGTGTTAAGATCGTGATCGTGATAGTAGTTAGCATGAGTATCGCAGACGAGACGAGTATCTCTAAAACTACGGTCCGGCTGGAAATGAATTTCGCCAGAATTCATTTGGTAAACTTGCGGCAGTCCGATGTTGATAAGGAGGAGTGGTCCGGGACCGCCCCCGAGGATAATTGGAAATACCATTTACTCGAGGGCTTGCACTGATCTCTTTCTTGCCATTAAAATAGCTAGGGAGGGAGACGAGACTATTTGCTGAATACATTAATCTTTAGCAATGGCCAGGTGCTTCAATTAAGAGCATGTAATCAAGTTTTCATTCGTTCTCTTTTATTTTCTGCTCAATCTTCTTGTTGTTTTCCCATTATTATATTTTTTTTTTATCCATATGCTGCATCTGGAAATAAGATTTTTTTTTGTTTCTCACTTCTTTCTATTCATGTTAAAATAGTGTATTCAGTAAACAACATTGATAAAAATCCAGCACGCGTCTTACTTTTTTTGTAAACTGAGAAACAGTTAAATGGCAATTCTGCATAAAATAATTTACGAGCATCTTATGTTTAAACGGGATCGTTTAGGGGCCAAAGCTAGATAACTGGGATGAGACTTCCATATAGTATATCAAGGAATGTGTAGAACAGGCCAAGGTTTCTGGCCTAATATGCAGTCCTCACCTTCCAATGATTCACTCCGTTAGTAGGTATCTGAACGCTAAAAAAACGAACATGACTTAATCCGAATTGGTTTAAACGATATATTTAAACGCATAATGGAAAATTATATTTTATGAATTCGTGAAAATATATGCGATCTGAAAGTCTGTATGTCGTTCTGAGTGCAATATTTCACAAGGCTATATTTTCACAATAAAAAAAACAAGGTGCGTGTGTGTGTGTGAATTTGGAGGAAATCTAAATTTTCATGAAGAAAATCCTTCCATCTACTAATGAGAGTGGCTAGTTTAACCTTCATTTGACAAGTCCTTATAAATGTTCCTCGCATCCAAAAGAAATTTAAATCCCAAATATAATGTTGTCATATTTGCAACGGCATTACAGAGGAGCTAGTAACTATTTTCCCTTCTATATTCAGTAATGAGATTCCTAGAAAGAATGAGAACTGGAAGTGTCTATAAGCATATTTCCGCAATCCTTGAACAACATCGTCAAAAATCAAGAGGAGCTACTGTTCTGAAGAGATGATATTGAAACAACGAATGAACGAATTAAATAAA
Organism: Typopeltis vanoorti; assembly: GCF_054136105.1. Taxonomy (NCBI): domain Eukaryota; kingdom Metazoa; phylum Arthropoda; class Arachnida; order Uropygi; family Thelyphonidae; genus Typopeltis; species Typopeltis vanoorti. The sequence continues at coordinate 32,309,765 of NC_143570.1, forward strand.
ATGAATAATCTGCTATTCCAGTAACACAATGTCCTAATTCACGAATGATGACGTTAGCCACGTTTCCTTAACTGCTATAGTTTATTAATATCCAACTAAACTGCGATATGTGCCTAGATATGGAATGAATGCCAAAGAATTCTCCCTCATATGCAACCCCAATTTTCCAAAAATGTTAAACAATACATACCATGATTACTGAGGATTGCAGATAAGGGTATTAGCTATCATCACTACCAAAGATAACCCACCTCCACTACACTAATCAAAAAAGAGTAATAGGCAAGCGTGTAGCATGGAGTCTTTCACAAGTTCTAATTCGTGTATTCGGATTTAGAACTGTGTGTGTGTGTGTGTGTGTGTGTGTGTGTGTGTGTGTGTGTGTGTGTGTGTATATTATTTTTCTATGATGACGAGGCAAACAATAACTCAGATCCAGAACACCCCCCCCACACACACACAAAAAAAAATGTTAAACTCAAAATCTGAACCACGTATACACGATTGTTCATTCCATGCTCGAATTAAAATACCGTCTGAAGCAGGGTATCATTAAGGGGATTTTAAGGAGCCATTAGTAGTCCGTTTATTAAGATAAAGGCCGTCATTACACAAGGAGTTCAACTTGTTCACTCATCTTATCTTAACGTAGTAGCATCACTCGTAAACAGCCCTGAACAATTAAAGGTAATTTTGCTTCGAGTGGCTAGACGGTAATATCGCGTGCGCTATCAAATTACATCTCCACATGAATTCCATCGGGCAGCCTATATGGTGGGTGTCTTGAGCTGTCTACGTTCACTCCCTCCCGCGTCTTTCTCCGATTAATTCCCCTACCCAGCACCCATGTTCCCTCTTGCAGACAAAAACCCTAACTGGTCTTAATATCGAAGACCACCTGCAAACCGTTCTTATTATCCTCATCCCCCCCCCTTCCCCCCTCATTTTATCTATCCAACGAGAACCCGTAGAAAACGATTGGGTGACAGCATTCTATCTGCACAGGTGTTCCGTTAACGTTGGACGAGCCAGCGTAGGGGACTCTATATTAGAACGCTATCACACAAGCTTATCTGGAGAGAAACGAATGCTGTCACTATTCTTCCAAAAGTAACAGATCCGCGTATGATCAAGATGAGCAAATTAACTCGTGTGTCTTTAAAACCATGACAAACATTTACTTCAGACAGATAGTAATCATTCCTAAAACGTTAATACATTCCAATAATTACATCATTAATCTTAGTAATGACTTCCATAGAAGTTTCCGTACAATGTGGGAACACAGAAAATGAAAGAAGATAACCCTGCCTAAGATACTTCACTATAGAATTTCGAAGTTAGAACAAACTAGCTAAGGGATGTGTGATGTTTAGCCTATTTTACGACTAGAAAGCAAGCGATGTGTGATTGATACTAATAATGAAAAACAAGTACTACTCGGAGCAAAACTAACATGATTTTAGTCTTCAAGAATTCAGAAAGAGAAGCAAACACACAAATAAAAAAAAAGCTGAAAAATATTTTTTTTCATTACTTCAAAGCTACTAAAGCAAAGAGACAAGTATATTGCATCAGTTAATTAAGTTATATTTACCCAGCCGCTTTAGTGGAATGTAAACTCAAGTTTTCCAGGACCAAAGACCTTGCCACCTCCATATAAAGCAGCTAAATCGGCTTTAAACGAAAAGTCCTTATAAAGATTCCTCTCGTGTCTTAGATGGAATCTGAATGGCTTTCTAATTAGTTTAAAAGTCTAACTAAAGAGTGTAATCGTTCTACGGAATTGGCTATGGAGACGCATAGAAGAAGGTGTAAACCTTCTTCTATGCGCCTTCCTCGGAGAACCCCATGGTTCAATCGGTTTCTACGATGATCTATGGTTGGAAAGACCTGGATTTGGATTCCATCAAGGATGCGAAGAACCTAATTAATGAAATAAAGAGCCAAAAGGTTTCACTTCGGTGATGTTAAAATTAATAATGTGGGATAAAATATTCCCTTAATTTAAATAATGCGAAGAACCTTTATAAAGGCTTTCAACTCCATCACCTTCAAAAAGACAAGAACATACTAGCCAGAAGGAAAACACCTAATAACTATACGTAATCCACTAGCCTCATAGCCATACTTGAATCAGCCATAATTCCAAATAGTCCTTCCTTGGTATATCTAAAATAGGACAGGCATATGGAGGAAGGTGTTCGCCTTCCTCTTGTATACCTCAGACAGGATGAAATTACAACGCTCATCAGTTCAAATAAATCTAAAAAAATATTGCCATCGAACATGAAGTTATAAATATGAATTTCTTTTCTATAAGTTTCTTTTCTATACTTCTGTCATATAGTCTATAACTATCTTTTGTAGAGCTGCTTCTTTACAGTAGTGTAAAGAATCAGCTAAACCTGGTGTAGCTACGATGAAACTCAACATTGTAAAGGATGGAGAATCCAAAGCTTAGCTAGACGAATCAAGTTCCCAAGGGAGTTGTCATTGAAAGCTTGTTGGTGGATATCAATATTGATATCAATATATCAATACTTACGATAAACATGTATTAACACATGTTTATGAGGAAATCATGTCGGGACGCACCGTTTTTCTCAAATAATCAATTACAACTTTAGTGAAAAATTATTTTCCCCTGTTAATATATCAGATATATTATTCCCTTATGCCGCTGCATAGAAATTCTCATCATATTAAATCAAAGCATCTGTTTTATTGGATACATTGATTTAATTATAGAATTATATAAGGTATTTAACTTTTACTTCCATATACGCAAAGATAATTTATAAATTTATCCGACCGAATCAAATTTTTATCATCACTCTACTACTCAACTATTATTACTTTAATTCTGCAACAAAATCCATGTTTATTTTCGATATAAAGGAATTTCTTTGTCACTAAAGTTAGTTCAGCCAGCTATTCAGTAAGGATACAAATTTTAGAAATCTAAAGAAAAGCTTCTATAAGCACCCGCCAGTCTTCAGGTTATCTCCGTGCAAGTCACCTGACTACTTTACGATGCTTTATTGTTTTCCTCCGTAAACTCAGCAAGCGGACTCGGCCAGTCAGTTAGTAGTGGTGAAAAATTGCCTCTTTGCTCTTTCCTTTGACCTTTTTACCTTTGTACAGATGGTAAGTTCCGGAACCCACACACGCTCATGGCATTCTTCTTTGCCCGTGTCATGCCTTTCTTTCCATTTCATTTCCCACACGGTCTCTCTTTTCTTACCCTCTAAGAGTATGCGTCTTTAATCTATTCAAAAGGGTGGTGTTGGTTTTATACACGTTTCTTTGATTCAGCTTTTTGTTTATTTATTTCATTCGTCTGATTTCGATCGCTGAATTTCTTTGTATGAGGTAGGTCCGTATATTTACACAACCTTAAGAACTTGCCGTTGGGCAGAGTCGCGAAAATTACTTGGGTGGGCCTCCACTGGGTTCTGGAACAATTTCGGGAAAGAATGGCTTCAGGCGTTTTCTTTACTTTAATATCAGTAAATTTATCTCTTGTTAATAGCGGAGTTTATTAGCCAGAGATAATTCCAGGCCATTAGATATTGGAATTTAATACATTCCAAGCAAAGATCTTCCCTTCTTTTAAAAAGAATAAAGGAAAAAAATTAGCATATTTAAAGTTAACGAAACCCAATGTCATCAATAACTGCATTTGAACTTGTTAGTTATATTGCATTCGAGCTAGTCTGGTGAGAGGATGGAATTCCCATTTTTTATTTTTGTTGCTACCTGTTTGCGTTGAAAAATTTCTCAATTTGCACAGCTATTGACTATTCTCTTTATGATCCTCCAGTTTTACTTTTTCTTTCTTTTTTTTTTTTTTTTTTTTTGTTTTCTCTGAATTCTTTGAGCAAGTAGTAGCAACTTGATACATTTATATTATATACTATACAATTATCGGTCACAATGTATGTAAAAATAAATAAAGCAATACGGTTCACGACCTAACATGTGCCATTATGTAATTAGCATATCAGTAAAGAGAGCTTATGCAAGGAAGGTTTAAACGTTCATCTGCTTCATTTTACGCTTGATCTCCGCTAAACATATTACTATACAAATCTGCGCTAGCAAGGATTTGCGTTGTTATGACAACCAACACGTCAGCCACGTGACTTGTAAACCAACGAGAAAAATCGCATGCTCTTTTTGCCATCTCGTGCTTTGACTGCGCTTATCGGCGCCCAAAATCGTTAGACTTTTTTTTTTTTTTTTTTTTTAAATCGTCGTTATTATTAGCATGTAGCACGCAGCAGCACAAAATCGTTGTACCGAAAGAAGCCGCCCGGTGCATCCAAGTGCGCACAATCGTTCCTGTCAGTAAAGTGATTTGGATATAATTAATGACTCGAACACCGGAAGGAATAATTTATATCTGCTGAGGAATAATAAAAGACGAGGAGAAATTTTGTCATTTAAATATCTAAATATGTAAGAATTGGCATAAAAAGAGGAAATTTCAAGTGAACAAGTCCAACAGCCATACATAATACTTAACAGCTAAATAGAAAAAAATAATATGAATTTAATATTAGCAAGATAAGAGCAATTATCTGCTCCTGAAAAACCGATGTTTATAAAAGGAGTCAGTCGGGTATGATGTGATAGTGTAATAAGCTGGTAACAAATAAAAGTGACAAATATATTTTTGTCGTGTTAACGTGTCACGAAAAATAGACGTTGTGCATCACAAAATAAATTTATGAAAGAAACACCGCATACGTTGTAAATGGATCCAAAATAATGTATTAAAGAACATGCCCTTAGCGAATAAGAACTGAAAAGCTCGGATGAGATTAAGAGATATTTGGTATTACGGTCGAAAAAACTAAAGCTATGAGGCCACTATATTAAATGTGTTAATTGTGCATGTTCTTCTGGCAGATTTGAATACTTTGCTTGATGAAAAAATTCCGGGAGAATCCTTCTATCCCTCCGATTGAGACCGACTAACTCACCTGCAGTTAAAAAGCCTTACATCACTAATCTTAACCACAGTATTGCAGATGATAATACTCTCCATTCATCCTACTCATTTATATATTCCAACATATACTCATTTATAATACCAAGCAGTGCACAGATATCCCAAGCATTAAGATCATCTATAACTAGTGCCTTAAATACTGATCTACGTGCTATCCTTCATTAATCACTAATGTTTCACATTCAATGCTAACAAAGCACAGTCTTGCCTCTTCTCTAGCAAAAGAAATCTCAGTTGACATTCCCTTACTCTCACTGCTTGGACTAACATTCACCTCCAGCTTCTCCTAGCACATACACATCTCAACAATAGCTTCCTCAGCATCCAAAAAACTAGGCATTTCTCTTTTGTTAAATATGCTATTTTTAGAGAAGTTTTAGGTGCTCTACCCCAAACATGTGAGCAGATCACCTAAAACTTCTCTAAAATTCTTGATCCAGAGGAAAGCAATTCGGCTCATAGACGATCCCTCACTTACAGTTTCCCTTCGATATCTATCTCACAGACCCAATGTTTCAGCTCTGTGTATATTCTACAGGTACTTCAATGGTCTCTGCTCCACTTAACTGGAAACCATCATTCCTCCACTTTCTGTTGCTCCTGTTGATACAACAGTAGCAACTACCCAACACCCCTTTACTGCAAACACACCGAACCTGCTTTTCTTCTTCCTCTTTCATTCCACCTACCTCCGTCTTCTGGAATAGTCTACCGCAAGAAATATTCCCAAACAGCTACAACTCTTCCAAAAAAAGAAAAAAAGTTAATAAACTTCTATCTGACTTCTCACCTACTTCAATTAATTTAAAAAAAAAAAGGTATTTATGAAAAGAAAATAATCCATCGGCCGTTATCTTTATACGAGTTTCTGATAGGGAACAAGAACTTGTTAGCATTGCACTTATTCAGTTTACTGTAAAATTCTATCGCACTGTTGTGCAAACTAAGCATACGCTTGAAAACGGCATTCAGCTGTTTTCAAGCGTATTTCAGATTCAGCATTCTGAATCCATGAAACATATGATAGGGGAAAAATGAATTTCTCTGAAATATCTCAATAATAATGTTCGCTTTTTCTGTGTAAATATTCACTTATCTGGTAGCATTTTAGATATTTATTTTATTTTTATTTATTTATTTATTTATTTATTTTTTGGTTGTTGGGTTTTCGACAAGGAAATTCTGGTGTGTTGCACGCAGATGGTTACGCTTCATGGTTACAGTGTTACAGACTGGAATATTTACTTTAGCGAGCAATCTAGCAGAAGACATGACAGCAGGGGACGCCTCCTAGTTTAGGTTTCTGGATAGACAACATGGCAAGGTGGCAAGCATTTAGCGGTTGAATGCTTGCGTTTTACTTGTTGTTCAACAGCATCCTCCTCTCTTATAAGCGCGTACAGTGTGTTAAAAATGTAGAATATCGCAAAAGAGCTAGAAAAATTATGCAGATAAAAATTCGGCGTATATTATTTTTATCTTAAAATATTTTTTCATGCTTGTATTTATATTGGTGATTGGAAATATGAAAACTAATCCTCCGAAAAAGATTTTAATTAATGAATACTAGTATCAAATGTTGCTTTTGTTCCATCTAATTAATGACGAAAACAGAGTACTGTCCTGTGCTGATCGCAGGGACACAATATGAACAGATGGCGTTGAACACAGAATCGACAGCTGCATTTCTAGAAAGGGTGTGCACGCACACATACACATATAAGACTAAGGCAAAGGTTAAGCCGATTGGATTTCCTACCCCCTCCCATGGCTTCGTCCAAAGTAGAGTTGAAAGGAACGTGGCAGATGTGCAAACTAGTCTGAGAAGGGGTCAAGACGTTGAACACACAAATTGTATACGCTGCCTCCATTAGTGGCTGACCACCCATTGACACTAACACTGAAGGCACACCTCAATTACGGATTCGGCACGAAGCGTGTCTTGTGAACAAAACAGAAGCTGTCGATTATAGAGCTTTCTTTCTCCAGCTCAGTATAATTCCTGTGAATTTATTTATTTATTTTCCCCAAAGAGAGAATATTGATAACTAGGTGACATAAAATAATTTTACCTTACTCAACCACAAACTACTCCAATTTCATTCAAATCTACATTTAGTTTATTGAAATGCCAATGATAGTAGCACATTTCTTTAACGAAATTTGGAGTTATTGTATGTATAAAATATTTCACTATTTCTTATAAATTAAAAAAAAAAGGGGGGGGGGAGAATCACTGAAATTGCTAAATAAAAATACACCCAAATCATTTCATATCTTCGATTCAATTGATATACCACAAACATGAGAAAATAATTAGAATGTAACCTGTTCATTATCAACTGAGAGCACCGATTGTTTTCTTTGAAGACGAGAGCTTTATAACATTTATTGACGATCTATAGAATACTTTGTCACTTGGTAGATGCAAGCAACCTACTGCTGACAGAAACATGTACGGTAATGAGATCGGAAACACACACTGATTGTTTAATACCGGTATTTGAAATACCAGAACTTGGTTTTTAATGTTCATAAATAGAAATACTGAAAAATAACCTGACAAGTTTCGCTACCTGTCTCATTATCTAGTACAGCTTCCTCACAGTTCAAATATTAGTTTATATAATGCAAAAATGAGAATGGAATGATGATAATATCAACTTTGCATTATGTAAAACAATATCTCGCAACTTCCTCTGAGACCTGAAGAAGCTACCAGATATTACGGTAGCAAAACTTGGTTATTTTTAGCATTTTTATGAACAACATTAAAAACCAGTTTAGTTATTAATTACTGTCGTAAAGTTTTCTGAAAAACCTGTTCTTTTCAAGTAAACTTAATATTGGCATGGAAACACATACACATAACATCATATTGTTCTTGGTCAAACAATGAATATTTTATTATGTTATGGATCTTTTCTTGTAGGTTATTCCTTTCGAGTAGATCATTTCTATTATGAGCTTTGAGTGATAATAATTGCTCAACTGCAATAATTATTGCAATAATATTTGAGCTGGAGATATGAAATAATAACTCATGCTCTTTCAAACGAAACTATTATAGAGAAATATGTTATTAATATAATATTTCTTTGAATTCCACTTTGCAAGATAAAATTCCTTCATTAATGTTGAAATTTGCAATAATGTTACACAAAATCTCGCTATTCTACTTCTACTTTATGTTTAAGCTAATATCGTTAGTAAAAATCTGACAGTCCTTCAAATAAAGTAGTGGATTTTAAGACAACAATGCACCTCTGAACATATTTAGAACTGCAGAAGTGCCTTAAAGTTGTCCAGACAGACTTATGATGGAAATTAGTTAAACAATATTACATACGGAGCCACGTCTTCATTTGCTTGTTAACGCTATAGCATTGAGACAAGGATGAACAGTTGTAATAAGCCACCAGTTCTGACCCTCAGGGACGAAAGGTCTGACGTCAAGAAGACCGGAGACTCATGTTGTAGTACCGAAGGACAGAGGTTACGTTCCCTCTCTGTCTAACCCCGAAGGCGAGGTCATGAAAGAGGGTGTGTGGAGTCGACTGTCTCGGACTGTGTAAATAAAGAGCCTGAATGCAGTTTTGTCTCGAGCTCTTTTGGTCAACTACTGCTATCATGGTACACATCTGGGCGGCGCCCGTCCTCCCGCCTTTCTCTCAACAGAACGCCAACGGAAAGAACCTGACAAAAGATATGGATTTTGCGTGAGACAGAGGGAAGAAAGTCTGATTGTGGAGAACGTAAACAACTGTTCGTAAGGGAGATCACGTGACTCATCAAGGCGACTAAGAGATTATCGGAAAGAAAACATTGCCTCCTAATATAGATAGCTGTTATCATAGCGCTGACATTACTGATTTTTACTTTTTGATAAGGTATTTGTGAATATTTGTGAGCGAAAGGGTGGAAAGGGCATTAGGGTTTTGCCCAAATTGCTTCTTTCGAAAAAGTCACCTGATAGCTAGCTTTTAGTGAACAATAAAAAAAAAAATGAACTTTAATATACTCCTATACTTTATGTAATAATTCTATATACCTATCCCTTTTTATGTTTTTTTTATTCTCATTTTAGGAAATGAGGATGGGCATACTTATAAAAATGCATATTTTTCACAGTATATTTGTAGAAATAACTTGTAAAGAATATTGGGCAAAAATGATATTTGCCATGGATGGCAAACTCTCATTTGTGAATAGTGGTAACTTCAACATGTTTAAATGATTATGTAAGGAAATTCAATATAATTAAAGGCCAGCATGATATACAATTATTCTGTCAGGTAACACATAAATCCATATATTTTTCGTTAATACACGAAAAGCACATAAAAAAACATATCAGGAGGGTAGTAAGCTGGATATAACTTACATAACTTACACGCTTCTACCCTCTGCGGCCAATTCTCCTTCAGGTAGCTTTTTTTCCCCGCTCTCTTTTTTATTATTATTTTTTTTTTAAATCCAGTCGTTACTTTGAAACCTACACTTACTGTGGAGTGCTCGTCCTAAAATAATAATAAAGAAGGAACTAAAAAATGCAAACCATTTTACTATAGATCTTAGCGATAAAGTTCGTTTATAGAAATCACCATTGGCGACTAGTCGTAAAGGCATTCCTGACTTCTTTCTCAGTCCTTACCTACACTCTAAACATGGCACTGACGTGCTTATAGATTCTTCAACCTCTTGTGTATAGAATCAATATACATAAAAAAAAAATCAAATCACTTTCATTTTTTTTCCCATTGCGACGATAAAATTAGTAAGACGCAAATTAGGCGATAAATTAATTTCCTCTTCTGGTTCAGACTAACATTCTATTTATTGGTGGGCTGAAATGGCTTGAGAAAGTTTGTGTTGGATTTCAAAAGCAAGGTTCCTTTATTATCTAACCCTTAACCCACTAATGTGCTGTAGATTTCCAAATTCCAAACTTCTTTGTGACACATAAAATAAATAAACATTTCTAAAGAAATTTAATTTTGAATGCGACAAAAGTAGATAGATTACTTCATGCCTAAACATAAAGTGTTTTCAATTAACTTCAGGTGCAAATATGAAGCAAGCTTTTCAAGAATATTCAAGCCAAATGAAAGTTTTTAAGTAAATTTGAATAACATGACCCGCGCGGTTAGCCTAGTGGCTGTGCGCTTCGCAACCATATGCCGGGGGAAGGAGTGTCCTAGGTTCGATTCCCGTCCACGACGTGAGGAGCTTAAGGATCTTCCTCAGCCATAGCCAAGTTAGCCGGGCGTGGGCAGCAGGGTTTTTTCCGCCAGTTTATCTGGGGTTTTTCATCCCACAAGCAGGCAAACCGGCCCCGGGATACAGTCATAAATACTTACGGCAAGGAAGGCAACGGGAAACCACCTTGCTCATAATCATCTCTCCCTAGAATGGTAGCATTTAGCTACCCTCCCGCGGCCGTATGGCAGATGGGAACCAGAAGAATAACATGAAGTTTTTTTTTTTTACATTCGAATGGCTTTCATGCGATACACTAAAAAAAAACTGTCCTCTGCCATTTCACTTTTCCTCAGTTTTCTACATTGAAAACACCAAAAGAAAGAAAACTTACCACAACAAACGATCAAATATCCTACTCAATACATATTTTTATTTTTCTTTATAAAAAAATAGAAAAACTTATTTTTCTAATTCCTTTATGATATTTTCGATGACAGAAATCCATAATTCTATTGTACTGTTCCATTGGTATTTATCCTATAATTGAGAAATTCGGCAATGACCTGTGGTCGGGCAATGAAAGAACTGCTTGTAGTTTTTATTCCCAAACCATTTAACCAAACCTCTTAAAAGTATTTTAAAGTTAGTTGTCATCTGTCTTCTTTCTTTTGAAGTTAGATCTGATATCTTATCTCTGGCTTCATTATATCATTTGCACAGACTTTTATTGTCAAAATTTCGCAATGAATGCTGGAATATCAGTTTCTGTTTTCGCCAACTGTCTTGTTCTATATATATATATATATATATATATCAATGTTATTCTATATAATTAATCTATAGTTCTGAAATGAGAGCTGTAGATTAGATGCGTAGAGTGTAGGCGAGGATTGAGAAAGAAGTTTGACGTTTTTCTTGAATAGTTTCAGATTGTAGCTGTTCATGAATGTTTTATGAGGAAGGCTTGGATTTTATTTATTTATTTATTTAGATAGATAGAGATGAGAAGCAGGTTCGGTGACAAACAGAGTTAACATTTGACTCCCCCTCTTACTGTAAACCAAGCTTTAACGAGTATTCATATTGAGCTCATGGAATACATACTGAACTCTAGAAATCCTTCCCCAGTGAGGAGCAAAATAATTTTGTAATCCTCAGTATGAGAACCTTAATCTTATATTATTTCTTTCTCTATTTTTCACGCAAACAATTCGCTTGCCTTTACTAATAACATCCAAATTCCTAAATGAGATAAGATTTCTTTCTTTCGAATAATTGGAATACCAAATTTTCTATCTTTCTTTCTTGCTTGGTGTAAATTTAAATTGCTCACAATTATCTTAGTATAGCATTCAAGAAAATAGGCTTTGTTTTCCGCTCCGTACTTTCTCTTATGAACAACTCTTCGTACTAATTTCCAATTGCCAAACCAAAGAGTACTGCGCTGAATTCTGAGATAGTACCTCTAAAACTCACTAAAAATTCTCGACTATTGTTCTGTGACCATTATTCCTCAGAATCTCATCGAAATCAATATATTATCATATTAAAATATTAAAATATATTAAATATATTAAAATATTATTATTAATAATTATTAAGGCTTTGAATAAGACCACACCTGGATTACTGTGCGTAGATTTGGTCTCCCGGGTTCCAAGGGCATAAAGAAGCTGCGGAAAGGGTGCAAATACTAAGGTTATATCCGGATTATGGGATTTAGATTATGAGGATAGATTGCTATGTGGATTGCAGACTGGTTAACAGGAGAAAGAGGGGTGATATGATAGAGGTCTATAAACTTTTAAATGGGTGTTATAGCATTTTAAATTATGCAATTTTTCGTTATATGGAGGGTGGAGAGAGAGAGAGAGAGAGAGAGAGAGAGCATAGGGGCATTCATGGAAGTTAAGTTTGTTCACAATCAAGAAAGGGGGTAAGAGCCAGGTTTTTCTCCCAGAGAGCAGTGAGTGAGTGAGTGGAATAATTTGCCCTTAGGGGGGTAGTAAGTGCATCTAGCGTGAACGAATTTAAGGGAAATTATGATAGCTGGTTTGAATGATTTTTAGCCTCCCTCGATGAGTCCTTGACTCCGTGGAGGTCTCAGATAATAATAATAATAATAATAATAATAATAATAATAATAATAATAATAATAATAATAATAATAATAATTCACTATAAATCTTTACTATAGCAATTAATTCCTATTTAATCACCATCATTTCTTGGAATGCAGTGATAAGAGATAATAAACACTATTTCTATTATCCTTTCTTCATGGGATGAAAAGGCTTATCACTTTCAGACTAAGTAAGAAAAGTTGCATAATGAATATAGTGGCAATAGTACAAATGAGGAAAGATTAAATTAAATTCTTATAAATAAAAAATAAAAGCAAGAAGACATTAGCAAATAATTAGAATTTCTACCCGTTCGTACATTAAGCGGACCTTGAACAGTAGCTACATTTATATTCGGATAAAAATATGAATTTCGGTGTTCGTGGAGTTCATAACGTTCCAACCCTTGATGGACTTATGTTTCTCTATCCAAACATAATAATAATAATAATAATAATAATAATAATAATAATAATAATAGCAATATTACACTATTGCAGTGCACATTGTCTGCAGACGCGTAACTACGTTTTTTCTTTTCTTTCTTTCTTATATTTTATCCTAATTTTGCTTATATTGGTCTAGAAACAACCAGCTTTCTTTCGTGAATATTGACAACCGCTAATGAGCTGCATGTAATGCTAATGAACCTTTCTTCACAAATGATATTCCATTTCATTTTCATTTTTTTTAAAATTCTCTTCCCTTTTAGATAATCTACGTTCTCTCCTTAATTGATCAAGTAGCTTTTCATTTTAAATCAAGCTAATCAGGCTAATTGTATTAGACGAGTCGTAAAGATACTATCAGTATCTTTATGACTGAATACTATTAAATGTGATGTTGATTAATTGTTATTAAGTCATTAGGTAGTGTTCTGCTGTTGCTAAAATTGCTTGTCAGCTCTCCAAATGGACGCCAGTTACCTTACTTACAGCAACTTAACAGAATTAAAGATTTGATTAATTTTGCTTAGTAAACTGACCATTAGTGTCGGATATCTAAATAAGTGTTTCCCCTTTTAATTTAATCTCCACACTTTTCTTATCAATAAGTTATGTTTAGTTAAATATCTGATCTTGGCCAAACGGAGGCAATAGGCTCGCTCTCTGCAAACAAAGTCGATTTACAGTTGGATTCCCCCCCCCCCTAAATAAACTGATTTACTAAAATTTTGATTATAAAGAGCATCGTTGTTGCTCGAGTGGTTTTATTCTCCATTAAAAATGACAGCATACAACAACGAGTATGAATTTTTACTAATATCAAGTTATTGATACCTCTGTCAATAACTGTTTGATTTGGTTGTTCATTTATTTTTATGCTATAAGTTTTTATTTCTTCTTCAAGACTTCTGGCATAACTGAAAAACCACAAGATGTTCTCTTCTTTAAAAATAATGTAGTCTGCTTAACAATTTTCATTTATGACGATTGGTCACCTGGTGATCAATTTATTCGTAAACACCTACTTTACACTAAAGGAGAAGGAGGGGAAAAAACGTCTTGTTTATTTTGTGACAGTTACTAACTGACAATTTGCAGAACTACTTTTTACTTTTAAGCTCGGCCTGACTTTAATGCTTCTTCTAAGAAATTTAATCTAAATGCTTGTTTAACAATAAACCAACATTGTAATATATTTATATAAGAAAGGTATAGCAGCTTCACCACTTTCTTACGGTTTCTCTTAACGTTATTCTAAAAGCAGTGAGCATAATTTTGGTCTACAGAATGGAGGCTAAGATGGGGGAGTAGAAGAAGTCAAGCGTGTGACAAAAGATTCTCTCTCTCTCATATCTATCTTTCTCTCCCGTCATCTGATGACATTTCCGGTCTCACATGTCACTTGGCTATGATTTAGGGGTCACGTCTGGAGGGATTTGTCAATCTTGAGGTGGTGAGACAGTGATAGAATTTGTTTTTCTTCTCAACCCAAGGAAGAGGATAAGTTTCTAAGCTAATAATCTTATCCGAACTCGAGGGAGCTGTCAGGGGATGGAGTACATACTCTCAATTTCTTCCACAGTCAACGGAGGGAGTGTGGGAAAGCAAACAGCTGGCCAAGTGTGGCGTTGACGAGTGCTGAGACAAGTGGCGAATAAAATGACTTCAAATTCTAAAAGGGATATGACATCTACCCATGCAAGCATCAAAGTGAGATTCAGTTTTTGTTTTTTTTTATGATGACTATTGACTAATATGTACTACTTAAATCAGATAAGACGAATGATTTAGGAATTAATGTTTCTGTAAATACAGAGTGGTACTCCTTTTTTCTGTAGAGTAGAAACACATTGTGTGTACGTTAGATCGATATACAGATATAAGGGAGAATGTACTGCTGATGCTCTTTAATATCGTACCAAGGCTGACTACATGTATTATGCCTGTCCTCTAGCTCAGCGCTTCCCAAACTGTGGGCCACGGCCCCCTTGGGGGACGTACGTTTTGTTGAGGGGGGGCCGTGAAATAATGAAAACAAATGTAAAATGTTTTAAGACTCGGTAGATTTTTTTAATCTTAAAAGAAACGTATTTAATTTTTATTATTTATTTTTTATTTTTTGTCCTTTTTTATATTTTAATGGAAAAAATCACACATTGGTGTTGGTTTACAAATTTTGCTTCTTGCGTATTTCGGCGATTAATGAATATTAGTAAATATATGCTTATTCATATAATTTCATTTCAAAGGTATTGATAAGAATCACAAAAAAAGCTTACAAACGTAAAATCTCGAATATAAATTCTATTGAATATAAATACAATACATATTATAAAAATATATGTCTATATTGCGATTTTTTTTCGATGGGGGCCGTGAAATATTTTAATTTTTTTCAAAGAGGGCCTTGGCATCCATAAGTTTAGGAAGCACTGCTCTAGCTGGTATGTCTGTTTTGTAGAATGAAAAATTCGTATGGGCCGGCTAATATAAGGCTGATAAAATGAACAAATATGTTGTCATAATTACATGAGCAATCGTTCCCGCACCTGGCGAAACAGGTATATATAGAAGCAACTCATTAATCAATACCAGTGTTATGCGCAAATATAATCATGAATGTGACAGGTGTTTTGTCCATTCAGACGGTCTTATTCAAACAACGAATTTGCAATAATTCGTTTATCAGTCGCTGAAGGAATCACAACAGTCAGTGTTTACAGGCGTATGAAGATGAAGTATGGTGAGCAGAACAGTGGTATATTTCACTGAATATGCATAGGAATACTCACAACTTTCACCACTATAATGTGGCAGGTCACTTGCCATGCGTTCCAATTCAGTACAAGACAAAAACAAAGGAGAACGAATACGCCAAGGAAACATCCATCCTCCTCGATATTCAAGAAGTTATGAACAATCTATGGTTAGTGCAGAAACGTTATGCTAAAAATTTTCTTTGACCATCAGGGTTTCCCACTGACCGAATTTCTAGAATGTGATGATATCACCAACTCGCAACGATGCTGGGAAAAGCAACAGTAATAACAACTTACAGTTTGTAGTTGGAATATCCCCAACTCTTCTTCTAGTCCTGGGCATCTCCAATTCGATTTTGACATTTTTGCACCTGTAAAGAACACAAGGGAAAGAACGCAGTTTAGTTCGGTAGAAAAGCTGAAACGCACTGTCAGAGATTTTCTTATTGTCTTATTTTCATTCATAAAAATCTGACGATTGAGAGATCGTGTTGTTTCGTTCCTAAAACATAAATATTAAAGACAAGAAGAGATGAACAGAAGTCTATAATTATGGTTACTGACCATCACAAATTTTATATAATACTATTTCAGATATTTTATATATGTATAAATTCGCTACCCTACCAGTCATAAGGCCTTCAGTCTTATGACTGGTAGCATATGCGCTACACTTATGAAGGGTAGCGAATATGCTGCTATACCTTTATGAAGCAAGGTAGTTTCCAGTTGCCTTTCTTGCCATAAGTATTTATGACAGCAGCAGTATGTTTCCGGGATCGGCTTGCTTGGTTTGAGGGATGAAAATCCTTCACCTCATGGGAATCGAACCCAGGTCTTTCCAACCAAAGGGCTTCGTCTATACCGACTGAACTACAGAGGCTCTAAATATTATTATATATTAGTATATTTTATATAAAATGAGCCTCCGTAGCTTAGTCGGCATAGACGAAGTTCTTTGGTTGGAAAGACCTGGGTTCAATTCCAATCTAAGACGTGAGGAACCTTTATCTGGTTTCTTTAGACTAAAGGTGAGTCAGCCGGTCTCATATAGAGGTTGGGGGGTTTTAACCCAGAAACTCGTGTTTTTCGACCCCCAGAACAAATGAACCGGTAGTGTGAACACACACGTCTAGAGTCAAAAAAATTCCCCCCCCCTCCCAACGCCAGACTCTGCGACAAGCCGGTTGGGGTTTCGCAGAGTCGTATAATCATAGCGGACCATGCACCAAATTGGATAAAAGCGCTATAAAGAGGAAGAAAAATATATAATAATATTATATATTCTTCTATAATAACATAATAATAATTTTATCATAAAATTTATACTATTTTGCGGGGCCAGTAGTCATAACTTGGTAATGTTGGCAGTCAGCGATAACATACTGTGGTCTAGTGGCCATGGGAAACAAGAGGTTTGAGAAGCACTTAAATTTCTTAAGAGCATAGTGAAGTCACAGAGACGTTTTTTGTTTTCGCCCAGATAGTTAGTTCTGATTTCTATTCACTGTATACTGATAGAAACTGATGCATCGAAAGCTTCTGATATGAAACTAAGAGCAGAAATCAGTATATTTACTTTACTTTTATGTATGTAATGGACATGCTATTAACATGCATATCTCTGTACAAGAAAATTAGTTTAGAAGAATTACTGATCGCATCTGTTTCAGAGCAGAGAAACGGGAAATAGCATCTGTCCTTCCAGGTGTTCGCTAGTGGTTTTCTTCACTCTCTCATTTTAATTGGTTCTGCTTGGGTTTCCTTCGCTTCATGCTCATTTCATCCTTCCAGTTTTGTTCTGTTTGTTGGAGACTTACTGCTGATTCTTGTCCAACACCTTTTGTTTAACAATCTCATGTATGCCTTGTTAAACCCCACCCCTGTTGTACTCCAAGCTTTGCTCGTGTAACGTAGTTTTCACAAAAGGCTGCAAAAGGTTGTGTGAAATTTAATGATTCATTTATTTAGTGTTGTCAGGGGGTTCTTGGCGTATTCTTTGTGACAGGTTCGTCTTCTTAAAGTACGAAATATTCATGACCGAAATGTGTTTATTGCGAATAACTACGATTAAAAATGGAGCTGCTTTAAACTTTTTTTTTAATTGCATAATTTTGGGGTGAAAAAATCTCACGCAACTTTATAAATTCAGGAGTAGTTCAGCAAAGAATGGGAATTTAAAGAATGACAAATTGGCATCGGTTTTATAAAGGAAACGCTGTTTGCATAAAGTTGAACGCAAATAACACGCGTCACAAGCGAGTCATTCATTTGGCTGTTTCCATCTACACGTTGGGTGAATGATAAGGAATGCCAAGGACAGAAGTAAACATGCAAAACAAGACTAATGCAAACATAGTTGGCCTTGACTGTACGTATGGGTTCAATTGAGAATGAAGCAAAAGTTTCTCACTATAGAGAAACTTGAAACAGAAGTCACTTTGTAAACAGTATAAACGAAAATAAGAATTAAAAAAATGAATAGTTCTGTAAGAAATTTCTATATGATGCGTGTCCATAATAGTCCGCGAATAAACTGTGATTTGCCTATTTTAGGTTTGCCAATTGCATGAGTTCTGTAGCTAATTAGATTGTTTTTCGAGAAAACAAAAATCGATTTTCTGAACCCCCCCCCCCTCGCTTCTGTGTAAGATCGCCTAAGCAGCGCTGAAGTATCTGGAAAGACTAATGCTTCTTTAGTTATCCCCCCCCCCCCAACCGCAAACATACTTGTTGTTGTCGCAATTGTTGCTATTATTGTTGTTAATAGTAGTAGTAATAGTAGCAGTAATTATCCAAAATCCCCTATTTGAAAATTTTATGTACATCTACCCGATGAGAATAAAAATTTGAAAAACGTACTAAAGAAAAAAAAAAAAAGTTCACATTAGAACGTGGAAATTTGAATTAGGGAAGAGTTTTATCAACTGTAAGGATGGAAAACATTACAAACAGAAAGAAAACGATTGGTAAGATTGTGTGTGTGTTCTAATAAGAATTGCAAATAAGAGATTTATGAATATAAATGCATTAAGAATTGCGGGTCATGGAGTCAACGCCTCGGAAACTACCAGGGGCTGCCATAGTGGAACAGCCCCCCCCCCCTCTCTGCACAGCCTTGAAATCGGCTTACTATCTTCAGTCGAAAAAATAAAAGGTTGTTCTCGTCTTGATAGGAATTCGAAGCCAGGTCTTCTTAACCAGACGACAAACATGTGTCGTTTTAATTAAGCGTGATGCGGTTCAGAAATTCGGCAGGAAAACTGAAACTAAAGCAACGGGGGGGGGGGATTATAAAATTCTTAATCTGAAAATAATAATTTAAACGAAAGAAATAATGCGTAATTAAACCAGTTTTAACAATGCGTAAAACATTATTAAAATTACTTTCGCTTAATTAAAAGTACATGAAACCTTCCTCATCGATGCGATTATAAAGAATATTCATCGTCTAAAATTAGACTTGAATTAAACTATTCTTATTAAATCTAAAACCTAAAGAAGTGAGCAGTCTGATCCTTAAAGGTTAAATAGGATATTTAGCCCTTAATGATAATTTCCTTACCTTGCCCTACGTAAGCTTGTCCTAAATAAGGAAAAACGTAATCAAAAGTAGCATGCCAAAAACCGATGATAATTTTTCCCCCTCCCCCCCCCAAGGAAGACTAAGATAAATATCTTCGGAGAAATAAATTTCAAAATTATTCCTTTTATACGGTTCTTACTCTGTTTCAATCTTTCATTTTGTGGGAAATGTGCGCATGCATTGTGTGTGTGTGTGTGCGTGCGTGTGTGCACGCGCCTGCCTGCCTGCTTAGGTTGGGAAAACGTGTTTTCCTAACTCACCTTTGATTAAAAAGCCCAGATAAAAATCTTTCGCGTCATAGACAGGATTCGAACTCGGGTCTTTCCAACTAAAAGCTTCGTTGAAACCAAGTTCCGGAGTCCACACACACACACACACACACATACACACACACAAAAAAAATAGAAAAATAAATTAAATATATTACTAAAGAACTTAGCGATTCCTGAATACGACATAAATATAGCTGCATCATTTTTCAGTTCAAAAAAAAAAAAAAAAGAGAGAAACAAAAAATCTTACTCTGTTTCAATCTTTCATTCTGTGGAAAACGTTTCCAGGAAATGAACACGAACATTTTTTTTTTTTGTATGAACAGACTAGATAACAAATGACTAACTGTAAACTTTACAATTTAATAATATATCATTAACTTTTGATATAGTGAGATTTAAAGATATCTCAAGAATATCAGGGCACTTGTTTTTATATAATCGGGAAGAAACATCTCTCGTATCTGTTTGCATTTGCAGTGTAGTTCATAACTTCTTGAAATTTTATTAATTCCAGTAGGAATCGATTTAAAAACTTTAAGAGATAAACTCGGCTAGAAATGCCAAATGATAAAGGAGGTATCCAAGTTCTGAAACTTTCTTCTCATCCTTTACATATGTTACAGAGTGTAGACATGTCTTTGATCTGATAAGATCAGAAGACACCTATTTACAGCATTTAGGTGGCGCTGTAATATTTTTTTTTATTACAACAGCGAGGATAGTGCCACATAGTTTACGTAACTCGACTAGAGATACAGCGGCGCATCGTAACTCATCGCTGAAGTGAGGAATGTGAATACGAACTTCGTTATTTGAAATATAACATCTATCGAAGCGCCACCTACGGCAACAGGAAATGTCATTACGGTGGATGCCAGCATTTTTTGTGCCTATCTCTCTCTCTACACCCCCACCCCTCAGCCCCCTTCCATCGTGTGAAACCACTTTGTCGTTGCCTGTGCGTTTGAGAAAATTAGTGTAGGGGAGAAACATCGCATTCTTTGCTGTCTAGGAGATGGTGCTCATTAAGGGTAGGAATGGCAAACAGTATCATGTTTCTGCTGGATAAGAAAAAGAATTTTCTCGGTAGAGACAGGAGATTGGGTAACGATTGTTTCGTTCCGGCAATTTTGAGACTTTTCAAAAGGAATGAAAAAATTGTATAACTGTTGATATGATAAGTATTTATGTTGCTTGAATAAAGCTTTCGTGATGGAAAAATCATTATAGCATACCTTTACTGCATATCTTTTAATCAATTAAAAGATATGCAGTAAAAATTATCTAAGTATTTTTTATTATATTTTTAATAAGAAATCAGATAGTACACAGAATCCCATTAAAGCAAGAAAAAAATGAACTAAGATATAGATTTCGGTCATCATCAGACTATTAAAAAGTAAACTAGAAACTTAGATTAAGAATAGGGAAGTAGAGTAGTGAAAACCGTACAGAGCGAGAGAGGAGGGCATAACTTTTGAGAATATGTGAAAAAGAGCATTGCATAAATTTCTGTAATAAATTTGTTTTCATTGTGGTATCTGTATGTTAATTTCTTCGCATTCCACGATATAAACCAAATCTAGGTTACCAAATGAGGAATAACAGGTACTGCATATGCTTTGTTGTACTTTATATATGAAAACGCTAGTAAGTTTCTACAAGTTTAAATTTTCGAAAAAAAAAAAAAAATAGACGATAATCTAATGCAGCATCCTTCTGAGCTCAAAGTTAAGAATATGACTAAACGAACTTATTTTGAAATGTTTAGTTTAAGATTAAACATTTTGCTACATACACTGCACTTGGCATTTGTTCGAACCCGCATACAGAATTTATAAAGCAGTAATCAGGCCTATTGACCAGACACTAGGAAAACAAGATAAATGTTAAACACAGGTGAAATGAATATATTAAGAAAAATAGTAAATGAAACTAGATCAGATAAAATAAAAAATAAACACATAAGAAAACAATGTGAAATACAAGCAATAAACAATTTGGGTAGCAACCCGAAGAATAAAATGGATTGAACACGTGGAAAGAAGAAGTGAAGACAAAATAATAAAACAAGTCTATAGTTGGAAACCAAAGAATAAGAGAAGAACAGGAAGACCTAGAAAAAGATTAAAAGATACTATTAAAGAAGATGAAGTCTTGGTCGCCAGAGAAGTATATAGATCTGTATACTTCAGATACAGATCTGAAGTATACAGATACTTCACAGATCATACAGATCTGTGAAGATACAGATACTTTGCGTATCTGTATCTTCACAGATACGCGAACGAGAATGTTATCTCGTTCGCGTTCTAAGACTTGTATTATTAATATTATTATTGATATACTAACTAACACTGTCAATTACAATAGCATGTTAGAAAGTGCACGCTATCCTCCCCCACACACGAAAGAATTATAGTGAGGGAAGAAGAAAGAAAGAAAGAAAGAGAAACAAGAAATAAAATAAGTACTTTTTCGAT
The DNA here is from genome assembly GCF_054136105.1 of Typopeltis vanoorti. Classification (NCBI taxonomy): domain Eukaryota; kingdom Metazoa; phylum Arthropoda; class Arachnida; order Uropygi; family Thelyphonidae; genus Typopeltis; species Typopeltis vanoorti. The sequence continues at coordinate 32,331,659 of NC_143570.1, forward strand.
TACTAATTTTTAGTGACAATAGGTGTTTGCGTGAATAGGGAAGCATGTTTCACATCCAATTATACTCAACCATAATGCTATTAGCAGTCTACCAAAAAATAAAATAATAAAATAAAATAAATGAACAGCTAATTAAACAAAACATAAATTATGTAAGAATTTTTGTTTCGTGAAATATCTGAAGATTCATTTCACATATAAGTTTTTTTTTTTTTGTGTGTGTGTGTGTGTGTGCGTGCGTGCGTGCGTGCGTGTGTGTGTGTGTGTGTGTGTGTGTGTGTGTGTGTGTGTGTGTGTGTGTGTGTGTGTGTGTGTGTGTGTGTGTGTGTGTGTGTGTGTGTGTGTGTGATCATCAGAACGTAAGAAATTATAAATTGGGCTATTATAATCAATTATCATGTGTGCACATATATACATTCACGTCAAGTGTGTGTATGCATGCGCGCGCGCACGCACACACACACACACACACACACACATACATACATACATACAGAAATGGTCTTATAACAGCCTGCAAGAAGCTTGTTATTTTATCGTTTTCATATGAATCTATACTTACATTTTAAACTTTATGTTTTTACCACTCACGAAAGGTTGTATACCTATAGCGCATTAGTATCGTGAGCGAGCTACTTGTAACTCGATCAAAAATGTTTAGCATTCCAATTGGCCTTCACTATTTTTCAGTGAATTATATTGTTCTGTATAGTTAGTATAACTTTATAAAGAACCCAACTATATAATGGGCCGAAAAATTCTCGTACAAGATTTATGACCATTCATACCCATTAATTCTACTATTCTGAAAAAGGGATGGGAAATGATCATAAACAAGATCAATGTGTTGTTGTCCACTTTATCTTTCAAACGGATTTGAAAATTTAGTCTTGCCAATCTAGTTGTCCTGTCATCAATCAACCTCCTGGATGAAGATCCAGGAGGTTGATTATTATGGATCTCTCTCTCTCTCTCTCTGTCTGTCTATCCAAGATCCATAATGTGCAGCAGAAAGATAAGATGGTGAGTCTCTAATCTCTTCTTTCTTGCGAATAGTATCTTATGTCTATAGATATGTGTGTTCACGATTTGCCTGATTTGAAGGACGAAAACCCCGAGTTTCCAAGAGAGGGGAGAAAAAAAAAATCCTTCACCTCCGTATGAGACCGACTAGCTCAATTTTGAACGAAAAGTCTTGATAAAGGTTTCTCGCATCATAGACAGAATTCAAACCCAAGTCTTTCCAACCAAAAGGCTCCGTCGAAACCATCTGAACTACGGAGGCTCCACCATAGTTGGCCGAGTGGTTAATGTAGTCGTTTCTCAACCAGATGGCTGTGAGTTCGAATCCAGCCATGGATGTCGTTAAATAGGAGATGAATTTCATCGTTCGCTGCGAGATCATTTCAAGCTTATTGGAGGCCTGAAGTAATGTGAAAAAATTTCATATTTGGTTTCTGAAGCAGGGCTTCTGCACATATAAATAATAAAGAAATAAGTAATACAAAAAAAAAAATTAAACTTCTCTTAATCTATCCTTTTACTAATGTACTATACAGATTTGCACCATTTCGTGTCTGAGAGAGTCGCATATTAAAACAAAGTTCATGGGATAGAAACGTTTAGATTTTATGATCCTGCATTAGCAGTCGTTTGATTCGTGAGAGGGACTGATGTAGAATAACTATGATGTCAGAATAACTAAAATTGAGAAATGCTGATTGAAAAGTAATCACTGGAGTTACTCCATAGTAGGGGGTGAGAAGTATAACTAGTATATATAACTATTTGATAGTCAAATTTTATAGTTTAGAGAGAGAGAGAGAGAGAGAGAGAGAGAGAGCGCTAATTAAAATCCAATATAGACAACTAGCGAATCAACGACCTCACCTCTCTACCCAAACAGACACACGCAAACACAAAAACAAGTGAAGCATAAAAAGACTAAGTAGTCTGTCTGACACTACAAGCGATGGGGGTATCAGAGTAACGTTCTTGAACAGAATGCGTTCCTATGTAAGAACGCTAAGAAAAACAAAAAAAAAGGGGGGGGGGGATATTTTTCTCTAGAGTTCCGCTCTACCACCTATTTTTACAGAGCATGGGTGTTGGGCTTGTGTATCAACTTCTTCAACGGAATCTTGTGTTTCAGAGAAAAGCAGCTTCCGTTTTCAGAACACATTTATCACTAGGATGACGATTTGGCGAGTGAGCTTTTGGGACGCTTCCAGAGCTCCAGGAAGTCTCTGTCATCAACGGAGAGCCTCGTTACCGTCGGAGGTCGGGTACGACGACAAATGCTGGTTACGTGAGCCGTGGGGTGTGAACTGTGTTTGTGCAGCTGTGTGCCTCCTTACATAAGCACGCTATCACGCTAGCTTCAGCCTCGGGTGTTTGAGGGCGCTGCTTACTATGGGGGACAAAGAACAATAAATGTCAAGAGAAATTCGCAATGCATGAAGTTTAAAGTATAATTGTCTAAACATTTGCTTTTTTTTCCCACCTTGGTCACATTAGAGGATGATAAAGTGTTAATGACGTTAGGCTAAACAATGAACATCGTTGAAACAAAGAAATCTGTATTTCGAACATTTTTGATAGGAACAGAATGCACCTTTTTGATACAGGATAGAATTTTCTTCTTTTAAGAAGAATTTAATTCTGGAAAAGGTTTAAAAAAAAAAAAAGCTCAAATTTGATTTACAGGAAAATCATATAATACAAGAGCAGGCTGAAATGCAATGCTTGTTGCCTGATTATAATGTTATAAATGAGCAACCAGTATCCTCGGTGTTTTCACAGTAAAATTTTTAAACCACGGGTGTTTGATATATATATATATATATATATATATATATATATATATATATATATATATATATATATATATATATATATATGTTAAAGATACCAAGCAATTTTAAACCTGGTTTTACTCCATTTTTCCCAAGTAAGCAAACAGACAAAAATGTCAAGTTTGCGCCTGCAAGTGATGCAAGACTAGCTGATCCTACAGGTAGTGCAAGACCAAGGCAACTCGTGGTAGAAGTCGAACAAGCTCCGATCACTAATCTTAATATTTACCCTTAATGCCAAAACACATCTCCGAGAAGGGGATGTATGATGTTTTGTATTAAAGGCAAGGGGCCACTACCCAGACCGGTTTCGACCTTTTTTTGAGGCCTCATCAGTGGGAGCTAGGCTAGAAATACCAAGATTTAGTAATACAGAGCTTGTATAAGCATTTTACCAAAACAAGTTGCCATAAGGTGTTTTAACCTTATTAAATAAAAATCTCAGGAGGAGATATAGATGTAGAAAGTATTTTTACCTTGGAAAAATGGAGTAAAACCAGGTTTAAAATTGCTTGGTATCTTTAACATAATTATACCCAAGGTAAAAATACTTTCTACACACACACACACACACACACACACACATATATATATATATATATATATATATATATATATATATATATATATATATATATATATATATATATATATATATATATATCCTTAACATCAAACTATCCCACTTAACCATAACCTTAGAGCCTCCGTAGCTTAGTCGATATAGACGAAGCCCTTTGGTCGGAAAGACCTGAGTTCCCTTCCCGTCAGTGACGTGAGGAACCTTTATCTGGTCTCTTTCGACGAAAGGTGAGTTAGCCGGTGTCATACGAGGGCAGGAATTTTTTCACCCGGAAACTCGGGTTTCCGAGTGAAATTATCCACATATAGTATAATTTATACTTGGATGTGCACCTAACTACACGCATCGTTTTTCAGCTTACCTCTATTGGTTGTTCTCCGTCTATGTTGTTGCATTGTTGATTCTTGATCCTGGAATGACTTGTATTACTGGATGAAATTATTTCTAGCTTGACGTTGTCTAATTCTGAGGAAAAATCAATCTGACACGTACTTTTTTTATTGCTATTTCATCTTTTCCCACTCACAAAACTCGTTGGTTGTTTTCTCTGTCTAGCCGATATTTTTTAGTCCTCCAATACTACACTTTCAATGTCTGGCTTCTTTTATTCATGCATGTCTCACGATTCTGGCTTTATTTCTAAACGGACGTAAACGATATGTGTACTTAATTGGTAGTATTTATACATGCTTAGTAGTTAGATGTTGCTGCTTTTATCTTTTCATCACTTTAGACATTCCTGTCCTTGTGCATTTTTTCCCGTGCATTCGTGAAACTGCTTTATCGTATTTTATACGATAAAAGCCTAATTTTATGTATTTCTTTTTTATGTGACTTCCACCTATAGCACATTAATACCCTAGGTGGGCTAAAGATTTTTTCTGTTTTTATTATATATATAATTGTATTTTTATTTATTTATTTTACACATCATCTGCTAGACAGTGAAGAATGATATTTCTCCTACAGCACTAATTTTTACATTTCAAAAGATTTAAATACACAAATAAAACTGAATGTTTGACACAGAGGAAATCTTTAAGTCTCTCGCCAGCTTGTTTGGCCAGTGAGAATCCGTTCATCCAAGCCGGCGAGAAATTTCAAGATTTCTTGTTATGGTCAGTTTTATTTGTATATTTGGAACTTTTGGAGTGTAAAATTAGTGCGGGGGGGGGGGGATATCATTCTTTACTGTCTGGTAGATGCTGAACATTAAGGATAGGAAAAGCAAAAGCATCGTGTTTCTGTTGGATTAAAAAAAAAGAAGAAAAAAAAAGAAGAAAAAAAAAGAGACAGAAATTGGACAGCGATTATTGTATTCAAGTAATTTTGGCACTTTTCTAATAAGAATGAAAAGTCTTATAACTGTTGATCGAATAAGGTTGTATCTTTTGATGCGTATGTTTAATAGACCACTGATGGCGGACAAAATGCAGAGCAAGGAATAAGAATTATTGCGTGCGTCATGTGGTTCGAAATCTTGATCTGGAATACGCAAAAAGACCTAATATCTTTAATGATATGTGCATAAATTGTGATCATAAATCATCTTAATTCTCTTCACTTTCAAGGTTTTTTTTCCTTGATAACCTTACTGCTAGTGTCATCAATCAGCTAACAGAACTTTATCAAGATTACCGCTTATCATGTTTTTATAATAACAGCTTCCGATAGAAAAGAAGAAAAAAAAAGGAGATATCTGAATTTTATAAAGGAAATTTAGACATTTCCCAGACAGTGGACATGAAACTGAACTCATCGCAAGCATCTTAATAAAGGACAGAACTTCAATGAAAACATAAATTCAAATATGTTTATTTTATTCTTATTTGATCAATGGTTTTAAGTAAGAACAACATAAATATGCATTTTATATGAAAAGCCTATAGGAAAGATATACAGAATATACAGATTATATAGAATACAGAGTATTAATAATATAGAATCCTAAATGCATATAGGATTCCATATGCTATAATTTATAGCTTATTTTAATGTAGCTTATACCACAGTTGTTTGTAACTTTTTTTTAAGCGGCGATTCAGATTAAGTTTTTTGTAGAAGTTTCCACAGTTCAATTCTGAACTAAATGATATACAGACCAGTATAAATGTTAAATTTTAATATAAAATTTAATTAAAATAATCATTCATACAAAAATATAAATATTATAATACTGAGTAATAATAGAATTAATGAACTTGTGTTTAGTTAATTATACAAGCTTTGAAAGCTCTTAAAAGTGGCCACTTCGAAACTTAGTTTTTGTTTTTTCTGATAAAAGCGCTTATAAACCTGTCTCTCCTCATACGTAGGAGGAAAAAAAAAACAAAAAAAACAGACGTTTGCTTAGCTTCATTTCAGAACATAATATATATTATTTCATGGCTATCATCTAGAAGGATCAACAATTTTGATGTTTGACAGGAAATATCAAATTATTAAGGGAGATATTAGCGACTCGTCCAAAACGGTAATGTAAGACTAAACAGTGAAAGTACGAGCTGAGAGAGGACTCAAAATTTTGCGAGCATGAAACACAACGCATGGTTCAAATATATATATATATATATATTTTTTTTTTTTTCATTAATATATTTGCTTGTTCGCCATTCTCGCATTTACACGAAAGAGAGAAAATCTTAAAAAATCAACTTTCTTGTACTCTGCACATTAAACAACTCATTAAACCTTACAAAATGTAAGTTAAAAAAAAATAAAATTTAATCTAGGCAGAACTCCTTCCTAAGAGGCAAAGCAAAATTTTAGTAATGTAACCCATTTTGAAATAAAACTGATTTCACACAATTCAAGTGTAATTGATTGGTGTTTAACTGCACATCTCCAACGACTATCATTTTGTGCTATATGTAGAAATGTTTACTAGTATAATTACTGATGTCTTCTCAATATAAATATAAAATTCTCTGTTGTATTAGTCAATAGCGTAAAAAGTCATATATCTTTCTCAATCATGTCTATATCTGTCGAGGTCCTGCCGCACTACTTTCTAGAGGAAATTCAATTTTTCCGCGACAGCACTGGCTATGAGATGAATGGATTATCTTTGAAAACTACTCTGATAGTAATGATGTAATGCGAAACGAGAAACCTTGAGAGAGGGAAAAAACTCTGCCGCCTCCTTATTGAAATGAACTCAGGTTTTTTTTAATAAATGGGTGGCAATATTACCGACTACGCTTATCATTGGAAGCGGTTCATCGATATTTCTTATATATATTCGTTTATCAAGATTTGTTTTGTATGATATATAAAATATTTTAATTCTCCCTCCAACCAACAAAAATTGAAGTTAGGAATGAAGATTTTTGCAGTTTCAGATTTATCTACGTTGTACTGGTTCTCAAACATTTGCGATACCACCGATCATAAAGATGTTTTAAAAGCACGACAACACTGTATCACATTAATTGTTTTCTAATTTCTGTAGACCTCCAATAGAATTACTGCAAAACACAGTTGTCATGATAATGTTCCATGATTAAACATCGAAGCAGTACAGAATAAATACTATAAACAATAACATTAAATTTATATGCATGCCTCAATCGTTTAATTAGTAAACGCTACTGTACCCTCTGGGCCGTAGGTTCCGAACCCCGTTAAGGCAGAGATGCTTATAGAAGGGTGTGCTAGGAAAGCTTGTATATCTTCTTAAGAGATCTCTCTTATTAGGCTTATTTTATTTTATTTTTATTTATTTATTTATTTTTACTTTTCAGAACACACATCTGGTTAACTGATATCATTCCACATCGCTTTTGGTTTTCTGCTATTCTCATTCTACGCTAATTTTCTCCTGTTAAATAAGCCATAGTGCCAAGTTCCAGATTTTGGCGAAGCTGTTGATAATTTGATACACTTCACGTGGACTGAGGAACATTTCTCCAAATACACATTGTTCCGTGGTCACACAAGTTCCTTGGTAAACGAATATGGCCTTATGATGAAGGCTGTCAGCATTTCCTTCGATAATAACAATGACAATCAAAAAACAATGGAGTCGTGAGATCTCTTCAGATAAGGCGATATTACATAATAGACCGGACATCCTCTTAGTTCGCAAACCATGCGGGGCAACTTACGCATAGCGTTTACACCATTTTATGTATTGTTTGCATACTGCAGCAATGGTAAAATAATTATAAATAGTCAACACATCACTTCTAGCACTCGCAAATCACACGAGGAAGAAGTTAAAGAGCTACATCCATTCTAGCTTAGATAGCAAATGAAAAACCACCCTTTATGTAGAACGGATGAAGCCAGTTAGGTTTCCTAATGGTGGCCTTTCTTAAGGGTTCTTATTAAACGAACGTTAATTCTTCTGTTGCATGTCTGCGACCGGAAACGGAGTAATGGTTGCTAAGTTATCATGTCAAGAAACCTAATTACGCTATAATTAATGCTCTCTGAGTAAATGTTTACTGTAATGTAAACATCGGCAGGCGGCGCTGTGGTAAGTGGGCAGAGAGACGTTAAAAAATAGGCTATCACATTTTGTTTGCTACTTTAACTATCTTGCTTCCTGCTTATTAAACTAGAAGCTAAAAACGATACTTGTGCATTTGATAAACAAACTGGGCTGCCAGCTTTTATTTATAATTGCGCTATCGATTTTGTTGAAGTTTAATTTCGTCTATTTGTTAGCTTAGTTTACTATTGATGTCTTTTTTTATTTACCTTCACTTCATTTTTATTTGTTAGCCTGAGTGTGCAATTTACAAAGACTAATCTTTATCCTGCTATAAAATATCCTATATATAATTATCACATGAAGTAGTTCTTGAAACTTGAGTATTACAAGAATTTAGTCTAAAGACCAGATTCCTGGGGTTTTCATGAGATTTTACAAGTCATGGCTGGCATTGCTGGAGGAAGCAGTACTCATGCAAAGCGTTATGAATGCTTACTTACACAAATATAACATGAAAATAAAAGTCTGTCGGAGCATATTTATAATATTATTTTTATAATATTATAATGATGCTTTATAATAGTATCATGATCTTCAGTTCACTGAACATCCTCAGATGCCGTATGGTCACTCTGTTGCTTGGTGATGTGCCAAACCAGTCCTCCAGATGGTCCTTTTGTATGCGTTTCAGAAGTCTTCAACTTTCTGAAGATGAGTCATTCCAGACACACACCATCCATCCATCTCATTGAGGGTCTATCCCTTCCTCTTTTCCCAGAAACTTTACCTTCTATTACTGTTTTGAGAAGTCTTTCTTCCATCCTTTCAATGTGTCCAAATAATAGTTTTTACATTTGTATAATAGTATTTGTTCTGTAAATAAATAAGAACATTTCCTGTTCTGATACTCAACATTTTTAAAGTTTCAAAGTGAACAATTCATCTACAAACCACATTTTAGTTAATAGTTTATCTCTCACACATAAAACAGTTCACCGATTTATTAGGAGTTAATTTGCGAACTGTAAAGTCGTAAAGTTCATATATGAATATATATACCAACACGCCTGACAGCTTGCAAAAGAATGCTAAACTTGAAATAATAAACTTGGAATGTCGAATACATAAAATAAGCAGGAACTGTTCTGCTATGAAATTAACTTTTCTATCAAAATGATCTTTTACAAGCGAGAGAATTCTAAAATTATACCTACTAAGTACCACTGTAGTGGGTGGTGACGGTTGGCAGACACTATCATCCTTTACCTGAATGGCCTCTTAAAATACGATAACAAGTCGGTCGCCATCCCAGTTAAACTTAGAGGAATCATTTTTCAAAAAGAGGTTTCGACTGACAGTAGTCCCTAAGCAAAAGGGGAGTGTTTCAAAATGTCGACTTTATTCCAAATGAAAGAAATCTAAATTCTTCACTCTTGTCAGGTTTCCGTTTAAGATCTACTGAAGTAACTTTTTTTTAAGTGAAGGACGCCACAGTGTCGTAGCCGTAAGTCATACAAATCCGTGTACATCAATGCGGTATATAATTATGTAGTCGTTATGACAACCATCAATTATAATCATAAAGCCCACAGTAATTGCCGCGGCATTAACCTTGGGTTTTCCATCATCAGTCAAGAGAAACGATAGCTCTATGTAAACTCGTGTAATCATCTGCTGATAATCGCCTCGATGTTTGCTTTGTTTTTTTACATACAATTGTTAGCAGACACGAGGAACGATTAACGAGAATCTTGGTATCTTTTTCTGGAGCGAATGAGTAGAATGCTGTAGGAATTACTTTTCCAGCCAAATGTTACTTGCTTATCCACCATCACCATGCCTGCTAGTGGTTCATTAAAGACCATTATTTTGGTCGCCTTAAAATTGGTGGGAAAATATGGCCAGCCTCAAGATGAAGATAAAGAAATGCTATTGTGTAAAAAAAAAGAGAAACGACTCTCTCTCTCTCTCTCTTTCTTGGAAACCCATATATTAATACAACGAAAACAGAGTGGATGACAGTAAGTAATGATTGTGATAGTCAACGGCAGCTGTGGAATCTCTTTTATATATTTACACAAAATGTTACAAAGGATATTTCATCTGGTTTTTTTTTAAGCCCAAGGGGAGAGGAGAAATGATCTAATCAGATGAAGATTATGGTGTGCACGCCTCTCTCATTATCTCGAATCATTAGTTGATGACAAGAGTGAGAGTTAAAAAATTCGTTCAATCATTTGTTCAAATTTGTGGTTCATTAAAAACAAACAAGATCATAAAAATAAAAAACAACAACATATATTTGTCTAATGAAATGTTGTTAGGGGCGTTCATCAATTTAAAGTTTTTACACCATAGAGAATACGTACTCATTTCCTCAATATCATGCAAGACCACTACTTGTCACCTGGGTAGTGTCTATGTTGGTAGATGATCATCGTGGCATGCACGTGACCATGTTTGGTTTCTAAACATCATACCGATGTGTTCCAACTTCAATGGTTGGAATATTGTTATAAAAATAACCACGATCAATTTAATTCAACTACTCATACCAGTTTGCCAAGTGGCCAGGTGGCCAAGTGGATAAAGTCTGCCGCCAACGGCGTTAGAATCTTAATGTGGCATGGATATTTATGAAAATTATTTTTAAAAGTATCCACAGTAGTGAATACTTTTCATCATAAAGTATTAAACCGTCATAATTAATATCGTGCTTACATGAGGGTGGGTGGGTTCTGAAATAGCGCGAAAATAATCAATCATATTCGTTGTTTTGAACAGGATTATCGAATTATTTCCCCGCCAAGGTACTAACGTGCTGTAAATTTCCAACTTTTTGGGAAATGTCATTTTAAAAAAAAATAAATAAGTCAGCCACTGCTTTAGGGCAGTGGCGGATTTAACAGGTGGCTATAGATGCTTTGCTACTGAGTGGAAAATTACAGACCTCAAAAACTGAGTTTATTCTACTAAAATCCTAACGTCTTCATCCATCACAAAATACACTACTTGGAAAGAAGTTAACGGACACCCCGATGGACAAGGTGCATCGCGCCATGTAACGAGTTACGTGTTTATAGTCGGTATAAATTGGAGAAATATGATGCTTTCAAGTCAGTGCAACTGTGTACTGGTGAAATGGCTGGAAGAGGAGAACTGACGGAGTTTGAAAGAGGCGTTATGATAGGATGTCATGTTGCAGGCCTATCTATTCGGCAAATTGTTTACAAATTGTGCCATCCTATGTCACCAATCAGTCATATCATACCGAGATGGAAGCGCAGGAAGTCAACGGCAAGTGTTATCCGCAGTGGACGACTTACTGCACTCACCGAACGTGACTGTAGAGTGCTATGATACGTAGGATAATATCTAAAAACTGCCATTCGTCGGCCGATACCTTGAATGCGAAGTTTCGGGCATAGATGGAACACGAATCTGCACAAACACGTTCAGAACCGAGGCCCGCAACATGGATTTCCATGGTAGAACTGCAATATGTAAGTCCCACATTACCCACCAACATGTGGAGTTGTCTTCAGTGTTGCAAAGAGCATGTACAGTAAGATGTGAAAGCTGTATTAGCAACGAATCACGCTGCACCCCCTACGGAACAGATGGACAGGTGGAGTGCGATGACCGGTGAATGTCTCTTACTACAGTGTATAATCCCAACCATAAAATTCGGAGGTGGCAATGTGATGGTATGGTCCTGTTTTTCCTGGTTTTGCGTCGGACGTCTGTTTGTGGTGTCACCAACGTTGAACTCCAAGAGGTATCTGAACGTGTATGCTTCCTACTTCGTGGCGTTTCTACGTAACTGACCATTGTTTTGCTGAATGTTATTACATACCTATAGGAAGAATGGTTCAATATTCCCATTGATCGCAATCGTACGCATGTGTAAAGTATGCCCCGTAGGATTGCTGCAGCCATTGCAGCGAAAGGAGGTCCTACATCTTATTAAGGTGGGCGTCATGACTGTTTGTTAATCACACTAGGGTGTCTGCTGACTTCTTTCCAGTGTATTATGTGATGGAACAAAAGTTCGATCACATATTATTTGCGGAAATTGTGGAGTAAAAGCTACATAATCATTATTAATTTTAATGTTTCAATATTCACATTATGGAAAACTTCCACCAGGAATGACAACCACTGCGAATGATATAAACTGCGCACTCGAAGGAGTTAACCTTGTGGGACTCTTACTTTATCTCAGTTTTTTAAGCAGAAAATATTTAGATCATAGATTTGTTTATTCAAGGAAGAAATAATAGTCATTCAGGAATAAGAAGGCAAGGGAATAAGCATATAGTGTACACAAAATATTACATTAAACCAAGAGCGATCATTTGCCCCTTCATTTAGAAATACCTGAGTTCAAATCCAATAGGACGAGAGGAAAATTTAAAGGCTTTTCATGTGACGGTTAATTAAGTGGGCTCCTATGGAGGTGCAGGATTTTTCCTCCCAGAAATTCTGGTCTTTTATCTTTGCAAAGAGGCAAACCGGTCAGAGAAGTACCGTCATACATTTTCCTAATTTACGCTCACGCGTAGACCTATACTTTTTTACCGTGTAGGCATTCAGAACCGAAATCCTACGGAATAGGTTGATTACTCCTTATTCCTGGAGGTATCCTATGACTGTATACTGTGTGTTCACGGGCCGGTATGCCTGCTTGCTGGATGAAAAACCCCAGATAAACTGGGGGGAAAAAACCTGCTGCCCAGGCCCAAGACTAGCTAACTTGGCTATGGCTGAGGAAAAGTCTTGAGCTCCTCACGTCGTCGACGGAAATCGAACCTAGGACACTCCTTCCCCAGGTTGCGAAGCGCATAGCCACTAGGCTAACCGCGTGGACGACACTGTCATACATACATAAGAAAAAAAAATAAAAACTGCGCGTTAAATGTTGAAAATAATGAAATTTAAATCAGGTTATTACATCAGCATACTGTTTTAGCTCATTCACCTGACCTAACTTGGAAATGTAGCGGAATTTGCGAACTTCCTGAATATAGGTAATCCTCCAAAGTTCGCAAATTCTGCTACAGTTTCCAGCTAGGTCAAGTGAATGAACTAAAAGCAATATGTTGATTTGATAAATACTATTATCAAATTCACTATTTTCAACATTTAATGCGCATCTTTTTTTTATTTTTTTTATGTATTACAGTATTCTACGTTTGGACTGATTGAATTAGTCCAAACATGCCTAATTACATGCCTTCTCTGACTGGTTTGCCTCTTTTGAAAGATGAAAAAAAAAAACAGAATTTCTGGGAGGAAAAACCCTGCACCTCCATATGAGAGCACTTAATTAACATTTACATGAAAATCCTCTAAATTTTCCTCTCATCCTATATTGGATTCGAACCCAGGTATTTCCAAATGAAGGGGGAAATGATCGCGCTTGGTTTAATGTAATGTTTTGTGTGCGCTATATGCTTATCCCCTTGCTTTCTTATTCCCGAATGACTACTGTCCTTAAATAACCAAATCTATGATCTAAATATTCTCTGGTTAAAAACCTAAGATAAAGTAAAAGTCCCACAATATCCTTCGAGTGTGCAGTTTCTGTCATTAGCAGTTTTTGTCATTCCTAGTAGAAATTTTCCCTAGTATAAATATTGAAACATTAAAATTAATAATGATTAATAACATGTAGCGTTTACTCCTCAATTTCCTCAAATATATGGAACTCTTTCTTTCACAGCTTTTAAAAAATACTCGCTAGCTTTAGCTACTGTTGTTCGATCGACCTCACAAAGTCGATCGAACAACAGTAGCATATAATTACCTATTATAATTACAGATCGAATAACAATTATAATTACCTATTATAATCAAAGGAGTTTAATTACAAGCAGTGTAATTACGAGCTTCGTCCCAGTTATAGAAACAAGGAAATCTCATCTAATGCGTTACTTTAGAGCAGTGATTTTCAACCTTTTTCATAATATGACCCACTACACTAATTATTAAAATTCTGCGGCACAGTTACTTATCATTTTTGCTCCAAAAACAAATAAATAAATACGCAAATTACGACATTATTTCTTTAAATTAATTTGTTTTCACAAATGAAGACCATGATCATGTATTCACATCTGAAGACCTCTCACGGCACACCAATGTGCCGTGGCACACCGGTTGAAAATCGCTGCTTTAGATGTATACATGTAATTCTTGGTAAGGTGTTGTGGGATTAATATATCCAGCTTGATAAAATTCTCCGAAAGAAATTCATGATTTAGAATTGTAATACAAGAGATCGATTTGAAATGCAAGCAAGCACTGCATCAGCTGACGATTTTTCACCTTTCTTAATTAATGTAATTAGCAGATATATTATTAAAATAGGTGCAATCAGTAGCTATAATTTTCTTTGACTGAAAGATATGGGTTAAAATCGCGTTTAGGAGGAGATACAGATCCTTTTTTTTTTTTAAAAAAAAAATCTTTCCTTTCCAAGGATTTTGAATCCATGTCTGTGAGGTATATTCAACTAAAGACGAGTTAGCCGGACTCAAAAAACAAACAAAAAAAAAAACAAATAAACAAAAACTTGTCGGAAATATATGCATTGATAGACATGACAAAGATTTATAAGATCGTTATCTAATACCTAATGAATGAGATAATTAACAGACCTAAAAAAAACATGCGGGTTCGGAAAAAAATAAGACATATATTAATGTTTTTTTTGCACTGAATTCATAACCAAATACTGAACACTTCAGCTGTTCTATTCCAAATGTTGTGTATGAGTACGTAATAGTTAATAAATGAACTCATTATTAGGAACCTAGTTTTTATCTAAATCTTAGCCTGCCCACGGTATTAAAGTACAATAGGTTTACCTTGACAAAAAATAAAAAATATAAAAATATCCTTCAACTCTGGCAAGGATCGTCACCACAAGTGGCGTTCTTCGAACAATAATCATACTTCATAGTAAAGTTTCCTTCCGTATCTTTGAATATTCCTGTCATAATAAGACAAACTCCTGTAGGACATGTATCATACGAGGAACATTTCAAAAGTTCTGCATGCTTTACTTCTATTGCTAAACTAAATATTTGTTTACTTAAAGAAGTACATTTAGAGCTTTCAGTATAATAACTATTCTGATATTATATATTATTCTATTATATTTTTCTATAATATCATATCTATTCTGCCTTATTATTGCGTAAGGCAATGATAAGGCAGAATAGATATAAGTCACATGTTCCTGTCAGCAAACATTTTGGTTGATGTATGTTTGATAAGTCGGATAACTTCAGTAGACATCTTATCAAGGGTAGTGAAGCGTCTTTTACAGAGTGGCTTTTTCAAATTAGGAAACAGGTCGAAGGGTCTCATGGCAGGACCGTGGTCAAGGAGAAGGAAGCACTTGCCATCCAAACTTTTCCATAAGATTACTTCACGTGGAATCTATTTGAAAGCTAGTTATTGCTCGATATCCGATGAGTCAGATTCTTCACCATTTTGAAGCCTTATTTTGGAACCAAGAGCACCAGAAAGAAAAAAAATTAGCATATGATAGTTTTCTTAGAGACTGACTTGAAGATTGAAATATTACATCATTCCACTGGCCACGCATGAGCAGCGTGCAGAACTTTTCAAATAATCATCGTATATCCAAAAATTTAAATACATCGTAGATTAATGCGATTTGGTTATTAAACGCTTTGCCTACTAATTTGAGTTATATTAAAGTTAACACTTATTAATCCATTAAGCAGCTAAATATACGTTAAGTATATTTAGTTAATATAGCGCTAAGATAATAAAGAGCTTTTCCCTATTTGCTAACATTGCTGGTAAGTTCACTAATTAGGCATGCTGCTCTCTCTCTCTCTCTCTCTCTCTCTCTCTCTCTCTCTCTCTCTCAACGAAAAACAGCATGCACTTGTGGTGTCGTGCAGGTCTGACCCTGTAATACGCGAACCCACTGTACACTAACATGGGTCATAACCGGCAGTTTTTTCAAGGAAATGAACTTCTCTTCCTGCTACAAAGACAGTATAGTTGGGAAATTAAAGAAAAAGGACAGCGCAAAGAAGTGACATTTTCTTTCCTTAGCCGCTTTCCAATCTCTATCTCATCCAGCTGAGCAGATGGACAAGAAATATGATGCCATGTAGATAAAATGAATCAAGTATCGTCCACAGATTGCAGAACTTCATAACAGCTGGCTTTCATCAAGAGATGGGCACAAAAATTTCAGATACCTAATGATAAGACTGTCGGTAAATCGCTTATTTTTGGTTATTTTCGTCTTAGCAGTATTGACAATATCTGTGCAAGTTATTCGTAGATTTATTTATTTTATTTCGACTCCGTCCAAGATTTAGGCATAATCACAATGTTCCTTGATGAATGTACATTCTATCTGTGATGCACAATTCACAACCAGAATTTAGTGCATGCTTGATTGTTGATGTTTAGAATTTAATACTGAGCAAGCAACTCAAGTTTATGAAACGAGTAATATGTCTATCACTCGCATTAATTTATCTGGTGTATCTGTATTGAGGAAGAGGAGAAGGAAACTAGCTTTCTGGAGTTGGTTGGAATTATGGCCGAAGCAACTAGTCAGTTCATTATGGCTGTTAACTGACTAGCAGACTATCAAAACTATTGTAGAGACATAAATTAAATGAAGAGAGAGAGAGAGAGAGAGAGAGAGAGAGAGAGAGAGAGAGAGAGAGAGAGAGAACTGGAAGAAGCAACTTGATATAAAACCGGAACAACAACTTGACGAAAAACGAAGAAGAAAGTCTTAGAGTAAACTGCATTAACGATTATTTCATTATTTATTAAATTCCAATAAATAATAAATAAATAAAATTGTAATAATTTTAATTACTTAATTACTTATTGAAGAAAACAACTTGAAAGGGTGGAAGAACTTGTGACTAAATCTTTTAACAGAAAAGATAATAATAAATGACAGACGGATTTTTTGTAGAGTTCGTGCGTTTCGCAGTATACAATACCCAGACTCAAGCTGAAGATTTGTAAATTCGCATTTTCTCTGAAAGTTTCAAAATGTTCCAGTGAAACATTTTTCACTATTTGGTAAAATAATAATGGATATTTATTATCCACTCATTTTAAGAGTTCATTAAATTTAATTAATTGCTAATTAAACATCTAATTTTGTTACCTCTCAGCTCACCTCATCTTCCCTTTATGTATTTGGCTTTATACCTCGTTTCCTATATCATTTAATTAAAAAGTAAAACTGTGAAACATTAAACTTTTTCTACAAATATTTATTGTATACATAAATTGTTAAATATTATATACATTTAGTGGGTGGGAGTGACATAACATACATTATATCACTCCATCCACAAAGGATGTGCTAAGCTATAGAACTTTAGTACCTTGGGTGGGCTAAGGATTAAATAATCCTGAAACTCTACTATGGAGACCAAACAAGGGACATTTTCAAGTCACCTAGAACCTCTAAATATCAGTAATGGTGGTCTCACACCGAGGGGTGACAAATCTAGAAAACTTTTGCCGAAAAAAAAATCCGTTATTATCCATTTAATAAAACAAACATCTAGATGTACCCGATACTGGGTATGGCCTTAGGATGGGAAAGTATTTTTTGCAGTCTTTCTTAACTGGTGTATTTTTATGGATGCCTTCTTATTCTGGAATGTATATAATGCAATAAGCCATTTCCAAATCCTTAACTATCTCCTATCATTATTACATTAACTTCCAAATAGAACAATATTACTATTGAATGCCACTACCGTATATCGGCCAATTCCATATTCATTACAGCTAACCAAAACATATGAGAGCTAGAAAGCGAATTGATTATATCAAAGTATCCCCATCATTCATGTGATAATCAATGCCTTAAACTTAAGCCATCATTTACAAACCTCTAAAATCTTTAAATTCTTCCTTATAGATGTTAATTATAGGTTAAATTAACTATAATGAGACTGTGGGTAAAAGGGTAGCTGATGTTTAAGGTACAACTTATCACGAAGTGCTGGTAAGCATCACTGCCAGACGTTTGAAAAGGACACAAGAACTTGGAACACTTCGGTAAACCCGCTCATGAAAAGGGAGGAGGTTTGTTTGATGAACCCCGAGGTCAAAGTATGTCCTTCGACCGTGGTTTAATTATAAAAGAGCCTTATAATCAGCAGGATTGGTGATTAATTATCAACCTTGACCAGAATAAAAAAACAAATAAAAAGAAAGGTCTGTTGAGAAGTTAATACATCAGCTGGGTAACAAGATCGATGACGCTGCAATATTCTACAGTGATCTCTCTAATAACAGGGTACCGATTGGGAGGCCCTCTTCTCTGACGAAGACGCTCGCGGATAGACAACTGCTTAATTCTCCCCCCCCCCCCACGTTATACATATAACCAGTCTCTTCTGTAACTTTTTAAAGACTAAATATTGGGAGAGAGAGATAGGGAATAGCGATGTGGAGAAATTCATATTCTTGAAAAAAAAAAAAAACTATAATTTTTAAAAAGATTCCAGTGTTATGAGTTGAACATTTAAAAACTTTTCAAACGCTTATTTTAAATTTGTCTTAAATCATGTACAAAGACTCATCGTAAAAATAAAAATAAAATAACAGTCTATACTTGCAGTCTAATGTAATATTTTAACAATATAGATGTAGATATAGTAATAATATTTTAATAACATATAAATAATCTATGGTTAATAGTAATTCCACCTACAAGAGCTTGGAAACCTATAGCACAGGTAAGATTAAATAATCTGAAAATCCTGCTCTATAGATCAAACAAACAAGTCTTTTTCAAGCCACGTCAGGCATCTAATAAGTATGGTGGTGTGACCCTGGACGATGAAAATCATCTACCACTTAAAGCCTTTCACAAGCATCCGTACCACGATGGGATTCGAATCCAAATGGTAACAAAGCGGAGACAACATGCACTCAGTCATCTAGGAATTAACTAATTTAATTTTAATAATAAACAGTATAAAATTATATATATATATAATTTTTTAATTAGAAGTTATGAGGATACTTTGAACGACACTAGAATAGATTTTGGCGGAAAAGTGGCAGTTTAAAAAAAAGAAAAAAGAAAAAAAAGATACTGCTGGTTACATTCCCTAGTTGTTCTTCACTTAGATACTGTTCAGCAAAGGCTGAACAGCCTTTGCTCTAAGTGAATGCCCGCAGCTTATCCGTGTAATATTATCAAAACAATGCCAAGTAGTACAACATTTTTACTACGGCCTACGGCTAATAAGCAGTGTTAACATCCGGTGTTCCGACCCTTTTGTCCTATATATAAAATAGAAGAAAAAAACAAGCTTAAAAAAGTGAGGCAGTCTGCACTAATTTGAGAAGTAATCTTCATAAACGAAGCGGCATTTATGTATGTGTGTGTGTGTTATCCTCCCCTCTTCACCCATTCCAGACAAAAACCATTGCACACATGCACACAATTCACAACAGATAGAAAAACAGCATCACGAATTTCAGAAATGAGTGAAATTCAGATAATATCTAGCATTCCCCGCTGCAAATCCGGAGCACATTTTGAAACGATAAAAATCCACTCCTCAGTTTTCCATCTGTTTCTTTCCGCTCTTTGCCTTCCTTAAATTAGCTTCACGATAACGTAGGCGTGCTCGAGGCACCGGCGCAATCAGGATTCCGCGAGACAGCCCACAAGAGAAACGGTGCTTATGGTCAGGTCGGTCAGAGATAAATCTGTGAGGAAGAGGCGCGAGACAGGAGACAGCAGAGCGTGCCCTGGTGCGAGAAACCGAGTAATGTATTGCCTGTCGTGTGGAGCGTACCCACGCACCAGAATAACAACGGTATTGAACACGTGCAAGGATGTTTTAAGACGCACGGTGTCGAGGAATGTTACTAGGTGAAGGCAAAGGGGAGAAGAAGTATCTTTTCGAGTGATAATGTCAAGTTTCTTTGCTGCAACCAAATAGCCTGCTTATGTTTGACTTGTACCCAGAATGGCTACTTCACACCTGAAAAACACTTGGTAAAAAAAGCAGTGCAAAAATTTCTTTTCAGGGACAGAAGAAAGAGAAAAGGGATGTGCATGAAGCGTGACTGAACATGATTGAAGGTCTTGAAAAAGGGAGGGGGGGGTTGAACGCTTAAGCCAACAGCAAAATGTACATCACGCTTTGTAAAACTACAGTAATACGTCATGTCCCACCCCCCAAACCCGCCTTTTTTTTTCTTTCCCTCAAAATCGTTTATAGTTGGGGTAGTTTATGGCTACCGCCCCCTAGCAGTATTTCATGTCTTATTTGGCTGCATCTTATTACGTAGAAAAACAAAAACATTTTACCTTTAATATCTCGTAAAACGTTTTAAGCAAGTACATGGCCGTCATGACTCTGTTTAACCAAAATCGGAGAACGAGCGATCGCTTAACCACGGATAGGGTAATATTCAACTAGTTGTTTTTAATGACTGATCTGTTCCAAAGCGATACTAAATTGATCTTACTATTTATTAAATTTATAATCCGCATTTTATTTAAATACAGTTTTCATTTCCATATATATTTTATAAAATCGAAGTATCGCACATGCAACTTGATAACTGCACATTTATCGACTCCTGATTCGGAACCTAAAACAGCTGAAGATACTATTTCCTGATTTCTCTATATTCTTTAATAAATGCTCTGCAAATCTACTTTCGTGTGTTATTATGATTTTTGGTCGATCACCAAATACATTTTTCGAGTGAAAATGAAGTCACGAAAGATGAATCTTTCAGAATTAGCAAACGGAAGTATGAAAATATTGAGAATGAGTGAATAATGAAAAGCCATGAAGGGTAAATATTCCTGAATAAATAAACTCAGAGATTTGAGATCAAAGCATGAATTTCATCTCAAACTTTGTAATAATATGGAAGATCGAAGGAGAGAAGAAATGTCAGGTATTTTCCTTTCTGAACAAAATACAACGTCTTTTGGTTTCGCGCTCAGCAGAAAACCGGAATAAGATAATTAATAATTATTTTAATTAAAAGCATGGCGTTTCTTCCTAATTACTTAAAATTTCTTCAGGTGTTTATTTTTAAAAATTTGGGGTAGTGTGTGTGTGTTTTAAAATTAAAAAAATTTTAATTTTAAAAACACGAAAATTAGTATACAAACATTGCATAAAGACTAATAAAAGTGACAACCACTATGTAGTTATACAAGAAATTGATGTTTTTAAAATATTGATAAATTTAAAAAAAAAATTTTTAAATAATGATAATCCTACTCGTGAAAACTTATTTAATATATATTTAACGATAATTCCTCGTGGAAACTTATTAAAGCACATCAGAATCTTGGTTAAACTCAGAGTTAAATAATTCGAAAACCCTACTTTAGTGACAAGGAAAGTACTACATCCCATACAGTTAGACTCCGGTTTATCAAAATGACTTACAACATGCAGGTCTATAATCACCAACATAAAATACTTTCATAACCCTCCATGCCACAACGGAATTCAAATCCATAACACGATAGATGCAAGGTGGATACACTATTCACTTCCAGCAATACTGAATATCTTACTATAGGTATAGATGGTTGTGAATATCTTTAGGTGGTAGATAATTTTCTGTGAGACTATACCCTGCTTATTGGAGGACTGAAGTGTTTTAAAAAATATTTTTTTAGAAAATTTTTATATATAGGGCAGTGTTTTCGAGTTATCTAACTGTTATCCCACCCACGGTACTTATGTATTATTTGTTTTAAACTTTCGTGGGTGGGATTCATACAATATCACGATGCTACTTTCACTTAATCTAATTTATTGCTCGTAAATCAATAAAACATGACCCAATCGCATAGCATTATCAGTGTTACTTTTTCCGAAAAGAAATAATAGGTCTAAAGGCAGTAATTAAACAACGTGTAGGTTTAGTAATTAAATGTTAGCCAGTTTAGTCTGATGAATTAAAAAAAAAAAAAAAACTCATGGGATTAAACCTGAAAATTGCGAGATAATTGCTGCATCAAATAAATTAAGCAGACGGTAAGAAACTGTTCATTCAATCAATTGTACTTATATACTGTTCTTACGTACAACACATCATCGACGCATTCACAACGGTATCGCTTCATAAATCGAGTATTTTCCTCCATTAGTAGCAAGAAAATATAAAAAGCTTATTTCCCTTTAATTAAAAAAGTATTTATCATGGAATTTGTTTTAAGTCAACTTTCTGCCAGAAGGTATTGCGTATGGTTTCGTTACCATTTCTCCTGAGATGGCTTAGATATTATGCATTAAGTATAGACTTTATTATAAAGTTCGCACAGTGTTTCTAGATTTTACTACTTTAACACATTGTTATATCCAGTCTTATGCTTTTCCCCATTTTCTTTTGCTTGTCCCCAAGCTATCAAGCAGCTGGTAGGGTAGACCTCCGACCGCACATCTGCTTTTCCCTCTTTTCTTCCAACAGATTCGGGCCACCCCGGGGTTAGTTACACTCGACGACGATCTAGGCGCGGTCTAAACTTGCCCAGCAGGCTCCGTAGTCTCAACGACATCGATCACTCTGCAGGCAGGCAGTCAACAGAAGGGAACTCAACTTTGAGTATGCTCCACCTGACCGAGGTCGCGAATCAATGCATTAGAATGTCCCACACAAAGCCTCTCTGTTTCTAGAAAACGAATATGACTTGTCAAAACCCAAGAATGACATGCACATGTCTCTGGAGGTGGTCGGGTGTTCTCTTTCCCATAATTCTATGCTTTGGAAATTCTGTTTGCTTTTCTCATACTGATGTATTATAGTGGAAAGTTAATTGACTTAATATTTTACTTGAAAATTCGACAGGACGTCCGGAACTTGTTATCATTGTCAGACGAATTTTTCTATCTGACGTAAGATTGGTAATGGGGAAAAAGAAAGTCAACTTTAATTTTCAGTCTTGCCAAGCTAAGCAACTATTTCATATACATTACACTACAGCCAGGGAGATGAGCTCAGTGATTTCATCAGTACAGTCGACAGGGTGTAGCATAGGTTCGGCCATATTGCGGTAGGCGCCGTATTAGGGCAACAAGATATTTTACATCTGATGTAGATGCAATAGATTTGTTTGAAGAATTAAAAATTCACTCAAAAATAATACAAGAGAAAAGTGGTCCTAACCAAATTTTATCATATATATATATATATATATATATATATATATATATATATATAACCAAAATCTTGTAGAAATTTATCCCAATGTAACCACCGTCGTAAGGATATTGTTAACAATTCCTGTTAGCGTAGCAAGTGCGGAAAGAAGTTTTTCCAAGCTTAAACTGATTAAACATTATTTGCGAACAGCAATGACCCAAGAAATATTGGTTGGTCTAGCAACTATATCGATAAAGGCAGACATAGCTTATAATATTAATTTAAATTTAGAACAGCTTAATAAACAGTTTTATTGTGCGATATTATTATTATTATTACCTAAGACCCCATGGAGTCAAAGACTCATCTGGAATATCTCCGTAGAGCAAACATTTAATTAATATTATTACGTAATTGTTTTGCATTAATGTTTCTTTGGTAATAAAAACAAAATAGCAATTGGAGATTTTCTTATATTTTTGTCTTATAATCCATTAGGGCGATATTTAATTGTTTGCCTCAGGGCGCGATCTAATCTGGCGACGGCCCTGGATTTCATAGTTTCAAATTGCTATTCGTGCATTTGAATGAATGAAATATATTTTTAAGTTGCTATATTAATTACATACAGGAAGCTTATCAAAGAATGTTTTCACCGCCTTTAATGACAGCAGTGTGCACGTGACAAGTAACAATAAGCACAGCTTCAAGTTGCCACGTGAACAAGCTCATTTTTGAAACTCATAAAGATATAATAATAATAATTTTTTTTGACAAAGTTTATTATCCTCTTCATATATACAAAATATTTACAAATATACAATTGAAGTATTACTATTACATTTTTGTTCACTACAAATATTCAATATTTAATGGTAAGTGAATATCTTATTTAAACACATAAATAATAATAACTAAATGTATTTTCCATTTTCCATACATATTTACAATTATTCATTTCATGTGTTAAGAGAGAGATATTGGGGTGGAAAGAGGGGAAAATAGTTCCACTGCATAAAGGAGGTTCCACGACTGCTGTTGTAAATTACCGACCGATTAGCATATCAGGAATCTTTGTCAAGGTCTTGGAGAAATTAGTCAAGAGAAGAATACAGGATTGGATAGATGAAAATTGGATACTGTATGGGGGACAACATGGTTTTGTGAAGGGTAGATCATGCCACAGTAACTTGCTCACGTTTTATATTTAATGACGGCTGAACTGGATAAGGGTAACGGGTTTACAGTGATTCTACTGGACCTTGCCAAGGCCTTTGACAGGATACCACATGAAACTCTAATCAGCAAACTGGAGCAGATGGGAATGGATATAGGGTTGGTGAGATGGATAGGAGGGTGGTTGATGGAGAGATACCAGAGAGTGGTTTATTCAGAAGTGGAGTCCAAAAGACGGCTTGTGACTAGTGGTGTGCCGCAGGGTTCTGTTCTTGGACCACTACTTTACAATTTGTTCATTAACGATATAGTAAAGGATCTGAGAGAAAGTTTTCACTTGTTTGCTGATGATGCAAAGTTGGGTAGAGCAATTGCGAGTGCACAGGATGTCAAAATTTTGCAGGATGATTTGGATAGTTTGGAGGACTGGGTTAGGGAAAATGGATGTCAATTTAATGTGGTAAAGTGTAAGGTGATGCATTTTGGAGTGAAAAGATTAGCAGCAGTATATCACATTGGTGGAACCGTACTCCAGGAGATTGATGAGGCAAGGGATTTGGGAGTGTTGGTGGATAGGGAGTTGAAGTTTAGGGGGCACATTGCAAAAGTGGCCAAAACAGCTCATCAAATCACTTGGTTGCTGAAAAATACTTTAACAAGCAGAGACAAACAAGTTATTGTTCCTCTATATCGAGCCTTGATAAGACCCCACTAGACTACTGTGTCCAGATATGAGCGCCAGAGTTTCTTCTTGATGTGAAGGAGGTGGAGAGGATCCAGAGACGAGTGAACCAAGATGATAACAGGTCTGTGGAATGAACCTTATGAGAACAGGTTGAAGATTTGTAGGTTGCAAAAATTGGTTGATAGGCGGAAAAGGGGTGATATGATTGAGACATTCAAATTACTGAAGGGTTTCTATAAGATTAATCCAGAAGATATTCTTGATAATAGGACTGGTGGTGGGAGGACTAGGAGACATACATGGAAGCTGGGCAAGAATGTGGTTAGCAGGGGTGTTAGAGTTAGGTTTTTTACGTGGAGAGTGGCGAATG
This sequence comes from Typopeltis vanoorti, assembly GCF_054136105.1. NCBI lineage: Eukaryota > Metazoa > Arthropoda > Arachnida > Uropygi > Thelyphonidae > Typopeltis > Typopeltis vanoorti. Next base: position 32,356,943 of record NC_143570.1, read on the forward strand.
AGTGGAATAAGCTGCAAGTTGTGCGTGTTATGACAGTGAATGAGTTCAAGGCGAGGTATGATAGATACTGTGTGAATGTCGAATAGTTGTTCTTGACATGATGTTAGGGCCTCCCTCGATGAGTCCGTCGACTCCATGGAGTTGCCCGAAATAATAATAATAATAATATTTTTTTTTCTTTTAATATTTTATTATTTCTCAGATAAATTACATACATTATATGAAGACAATTATGCATAACAAATACTTTCTCGTACATAAAGTTTTTTTTAATAATAATAATAATAACTGTTTAGAACATATATTATTATAATATTCATAACGATGATTATTACAAATGTTTCTTTGCAATTTTACACTCTATATATACAATAGCAATGGATATAATCATCCTATATTGCATATTTTTGTTACAGTTACATTACATACATTTGTTTACATATAATACATACATTACATACTTTGGTTTGCATGTGATACGTACATTACATGCACTTGGTAACATATGATACATCTTGGATGAGAACTAATTTCTCTGCTTTCATCCTTGAAACTTATATGTAAGCTTATCTGAGGATGACACCAGTTGATTATTATTTATTTATTTTTTTTTTTTTTTTCTGTGTTGGGAAGCTACGAAATTTATGATTGAGAAATTCGCGCGCGCGCACTCGCACGCACACACACACACACACACACACACACACACACACACACACACACACACACACACACACACACACACACACACACACACACACACACACACACACACACACACACACACACACACACACACACACACACACACACACACACACACACACACACACACACACACACACACACACAATAACTTGGAATGTATTGATGCGTCGCTGAACTGGAAGCTTGAACGAATATATTGTATTTCATTAAGTTTGTATGGTATTTTGGGTGCGTGTTTCTTGTTCATAGTATGTCCTTAAAGCTCTTTTCAGGCTACTGTAGTTTATAAGGTAACTGTATTCAAAAGGTAATTTGTTTATCATGTCTGGGATGTAGAAGTTTTGCGTGGCCTTTCCGTAGTGATTACTGTATTTATATGTGATATAATTAGTAGTCTGCGGTCTTGTTATACGGTATGTATTTCTGACTGTCCTGTAGTTGGCATCGAAATAATGTTTTAGCAAAGCTGCATAGCGACTGCATAGTTATTTTGGGTTCTGACATTGCAATGTATATAAGGTCGTTATTTTCTCTTTGTTCCCAAAAGATCAGTTTTATCATTTTGTACTGTAGCGACATTAATCTATTTAATTTGTAGGGTGCACAGAAAGCATACGTTGTTATAACGTATCTTAGTATATTTTGGCATAGTGCTTTGTATATTAGTGTTTTTAGGCGTAAGGGAACTATGTCTTTTAACCTGTAGAGTTTGCCACTTATTGTTCGGAGTTTATTGTGTAGCTGGTTTATGTGGCTATTCCAGTTCATATCTGCATCGAAGTAAATTCCAAGGTATCCTATTGATTTCAACCTGAGTGATTGTAGTGGTTTTGCTGTTCTGTGTGTTTTTTATGTTGAAAAGTGGATGTTGGATGGTTATATATTTGTTATCAACTGGTCGAGTCAGTGGATTTCTGAATATCATTAATTTTGTCTTTTCTGAGTTTAGGTGTATGGAGTTTTTCGTGAGCCAGTCTATGATCAGATTTATGTCATGTTGCATATTTGTTTGGACTATGCTTGCATTATTATGGAGGGATATTATTGCTGTATCGTCTGCGTATTGGAATATCTTACCTTTGAGTTGTAGCTGATTAATATCGTGCGTGTAAATGTTGAATAGAGTTGGGGAGAGTACAGCTCCCTGTGGTACTCCACAGGTTACTGGTAGCTCTCTGCTTCGATCTGACCCGAAACGTGTGATATGCTTTCTATTTTGAAGGTAGTTTGTAAACCACCTGTGAAGAGGCCCGTCTATTCCAACATACCTCAGCTTTTCTAACAAGGTTTGATGTGTAAGGGTATCAAATGCTTTAGTTAGATCAATAAAGACTACCATGGCAATTTTGTTTTTGTCTAAGGCGGTATTAATTACGTCTGTAAAGTCTTCCAAGAGAGATGTTGTTCCCTTATTTTTCTGAAAACCATATTGTGTTTTGGGGATAATATGAAAGATTTCAGTGTATGCTGTGAGTTTCTTCAGTATGATTCGCTCCATAATTTGATTGATAATTGGTAATGTTGCTATGGGTCTGTAATTGCTGATTAAATTTCTTTTTCCATGTTTGTATATGGGTGTGATTATGGCGGTCTTTAGCATACTTGGTATCTGTCCTGTTTTAAATATTTTATTTATTAATTTTAGTAGGATAGGACTTAAACTAGTGGCATGTTGCTTTATATCTTTAGGTCTGATATCATCAATTCCTGGGCCTTTGTTTGGTTTGATTTGATGTATTGCAGAGAGAAGTTCTGCTTCTTTTATGGTTGGGAACCATAATGTCTGTTTTGATTGTGGTCCAAGTGGAGGGTCTCGTTTTGTGATTGGGAGAATATTCCTGTGCAGTTCTTGGATGGAGTCTGCAGAGTATTGGTTAAAGTCATTTGCTAGTTGTTGGATAGGTTTTGTGTTTTTCATGAAGCTGTGTTTTATGGTTTCGGAGGCAGTGGTGTTGGGAACAAAATCTAGCATCTCATTGATCAGATGCCAGGTTTGTTTCATGTTGTTTTGTGCAGAGGTTAGTTTGTCTCTGTAGTAGCTTCTTTTTGCATTTCTGATTTGTGTTGTAAGGCGATTCCTTGTTATCTTATATTCAGTTTTTAAGGTTGTGTTATTTGGATATCGCTTTAATTCTTTCCATAAAGCGTCCTTTCTGTGTATTTCTAGGATTAAGTTTTGTGTTATCCAAGGATTTTGTGTTGTTTTTGATCGAATTCGGACTTTCTTTGTAGCTTTCTTATATATTTCCTCCAGTGTGAGTTTAATGTTGTATAAGATATCTGCTGAATCTGATGCCAGTTGTTCGTAGTATGTCCTTAGAGCTCTTAATAATAATAATAATAATAATAATAATAATAATAATAATAATAATAATAATAATAATTATTATTATTATTATTATTATTATTATTATTATTATTAAACAAGCAAGCAGTCGCAAGCACGCTATTTCGATGCTCCCATATTTTAAGTTGCAAAGTAGATCTTTTCTTGTGAATTAAAATTTAAAGTACATCAGTGAACTCCGTTCTTCAAGACGAACATATAGATGTAAAAACTGTAAGTATCTGTTAAGTAATAAGTAAAATATAAGTATTCAAAGTTCGAAGTATACGTTGGTCAACTACGCGAGAAGAGAACAAAGGAAGACGCCATATTAGAAAATACAGCAAGATCGCCAAACAAGAAATATGAAGTGCTACAAATGCCAAGAAGACCTAACGGGGGAAGAAAACCACGTAACATATAGGAACTGCCAAAGAAACATGCATTTTTTTATGTTCAGGATTGTCCGAGACTACTTGGCAGCGAAAATCAAACAAGAATCGTGACGAATGGAAGTGTCCCCATTGCAGAGACAACAAAGGAACGTCGTCTTCGACCGCAGGTGAAAAAAAAAAATGCAGAAAACAACCGCAGGCATTAAACAGCTATCAACCACAGAGGGAATTAAAAACAAAGAAAACAACAACGGAAACCCAGGTGAGCCATCTTTAAATGCATTACTTGAAAATAGATTACAAAACCTAAAAGACTGTTTAATCGATTTTGTTGGAGAACTATTTAAAAAACATACCGCACAAATTACAGAAAAATTCAACCAATATGAGGAATTTATTAAATTTAATAATAACTCGATAGAAGGTATGTTACAGACCGTTAGAGAAATTAAAAACTGCGTCAAAGAGCTAACTGAAAGACAGCATAATTTAATTAAACAGACAACGGACCTACGGCAAGAACTAAACTCTCTAAAGCAACAGTACGAGCTCTCAAACCAACAGCAGCACAAAAATGACCTCCTCATAAATGGTCTCCCAGAAATAGCTACGGAACATCTAAGAGACACTGTAATACAACTAAGCCAAAAAATTGGCTCTCCCATTGAATCAAGAGACATCCAGTCAGTGCATCAGTTACCACAAAAAAGGAAAAGAGAAAATAATACCCGTCCTTCTCCCGTCGTAGTGCGACTCACCAACAGCCTAACAAAAACTACACTTATAAAAGCTAGCAGGATTAAAAATCCAGTAGTAAAGGATCTGAAAGGAGACCACGACAACACCCCAATATACTTGTCTGAATACCTTACTCCACACTATCAGAAAAATTCTACCAAGCAAGGAAAGTAAAAACAAAAAACAATTACCAGTTTATATGGATAAGAGACAGCAAAATATTCCTTAGAAAGACACAAGAAGCAAAACCAATCGAAATAAAATCCGTAGATGACCTCAACAGGCTGTCACATTGAAAGGAATATTGACAACTCGTAAAGAAGAACCAGCACCCCAACCAACATGAATGCACACCATCAAGCAGACGTAATCACCCCGGAACATGATAATTGCCACATTCTGAAATCAATATCAGAATGGAAACAACTGACAATCCCCAAAAAAGGACCATCTATTCTCCACATCAACATCAGAAGCATTCAAAAATACTGGCTGACCCTGCAAGCTTATCTGAAGGAAGATATAGACGAAATAGACATTTTAATACTGACTGAAGTATCTACGAAAAACGAAGAGGCATCCTCCTACCAAATGCCACACTTCCAACAACACAAACACTGCAGACAAACAACACGAGGCGGTGGTATAATAATATTTACCAAACATAAACTAGAAGTAACAGAAATAAACTATAAATTAGAATACGCAGAAAACATATGCATCGAAATTAAAAACATCAAACAAGAAAACTCCCTGATATTAAACGCAATATACAGACCACCCAACTTAAGCACCACAAAATTCCTAGAAGAACTAAACAGATGGCTTTCAGCCACGAAAGTAGGCACCTCAAAATACTTGATAATAATAGGAGACATTAATATAAACATTAGGAACATAAATAACAACACAGAACAATACCTAGACCTATTATCGGCATATAACATAACCCCATCCATACAGTCGTATACACGAGAAGACATAGTCGGAAACACAACAACCTCAACCTGCATTGATCATATAAATATAAGGGCCCCTCCAAATAGCCACACAGCAGCCGTCACAACATGCAAACTAGCAGACCATTATTTCACAGCATTGCAGTTACACACTGAACCAGAACCCACAAAAATCACTGAGACTACAAAACAGTATCATAGCATTGTAAACGAAGCAATAGTGAACGATGAAATCAGAAAAACAGACTGGATGCAGATAGCATCTCTAGACTCTGCTGAAGCTGTATATAATAATCTTAAACTTGCATTTAACAAAATATATAACAAAGCATTAACAAAAATAAAAATACGCCCCCAAACGAAACAAAATCCATGGATAACAGACAACATACTAACAGACATACAAAGAAAAGATGCCCTATGGAAACAACTTAAGAAGTCGCCGAACAATATCGCTTTAAAAGCTGAATACAAAAGAAAACGGAATCTCCTAACAACCCATATTCGAACGGCAAAAAGAAACTATTACAGCAACAAATTAACAATAGCACAGAATGACATAAAGGAAACCTGGCACCTGATTAATGAAATGCTGGACAATATACACAGAACCACTGCCACAGAAACAATAAAACACAGCTTTGCCTGCGACCCCAAATCCCTCAAAGAGTTGGCAAACAACTTTAATCAGCACTTCGTGAACTCTGTCGAAAAGCTACAAGAAACAACCTTTCCTCACACAAACGAACATTCTCCACTAGGTCCACGAGCAACCCAGTCGATGTGGTTCCCCACAGTAACAAAAGAAGAACTATCACTGGCAATTCAACAAATTAATCCTAACAAAGGACCGGGGATAGACGGAATCAGACCAAAAGACATCAAGAAACACTCAACCGACCTACTTCCAGTTATACAAAAACTGTTAAATAAAATCTTCGAAACGGGACACATACCTGAAACACTGAAGACTGCATTAATCACACCCATACACAAACAGGGAAAAAGAAACATAATAAGTAATTACAGACCTATCGCCACGCTGCCTGTAGTCAACCAAATCATGGAGCGCATTGTACATCAGAAACTCTCCACATACGTTGAAAAATTTCAAATCATACCCAAAACACAATATGGCTTTCAAAAAAATAAAGGAACAGCAACACTCCTGGAAGATTTCACAGATCTAATAAACGCTGCATTGGATAAAAACAGAATAACATTAGTGGTATTCATTGACCTAACAAAAGCATTTGACACACTAACACATAAAACCTTGTTAACGAAACTTACCCATATCGGAATTGGAGGTCGTCTACTCCAGTGGTTTAAAGCATACACGAAAAACAGAAAGCACATCACACGTATAGGATCAGCACACAGCAAAGAGGTACATGTAACCTGTGGAGTACCGCAAGGAGCTGTCCTATCTCCCATTCTATTTAACATATACACACACGACATAAGCCAACTACCCCTAAAAAGTAAAATCTTCCAGTATGCAGACGACACTGCCATAATATCCATTCACAACAATGCAAATATCGCTTACAAAAATATGCAACACGACATCAATCAAATCACTAACTGGTTAACCGAAAACGGCATATATATAAACCCTGGAAAAACAAAGCTAATGATATTCAAAAACCCCCAAACCCTGCCCATAGAAACTAAATATCTCACTATCAAACATTCATCCTCCTATACACAAAGTGCAGAACCTAAAATCACAACCATCACACAGGTGAAAACAACACGCTACCTTGGACTTCACTTCGATGCTGATCAAAGTTGGAATAGCCATACAAACTACCTACATACCAAGCTTAGGATAATAGCAAGCAAACTATACAGACTAAAAGACATTGCCCCAACCCACATAAAAATACTAATCTATAAAGCATTATGTGAAAACATTTTAAGATATGCAATCACATCATACGCATTCTGCGCAGACTACAGACTTAACAGGCTACAATGGTTGCAAGATAAAATGATAAAACTGATATTCTGGGAACAACCCACTCTTATGCAGGAAGCACGGACAAAACACAAAATATTTAAGGTGAAACACTTACGCCACTACACAGTCATGTTAAAACACTACTACAGCCCAACATATAGAGTAACCAGAACAACATATCAAATAACAAGACCACAGTCAACAAACTACATAACATATAAGTACAACAATCAAACGGCAAAGCCACCCGAAACTTCTACGTACCTGACATGATAAACAAACTGCCGTTCGACAACAGAAACCTAGGAACATACAGAGAGCTGAAACAGGCACTATATAAATATTATAGCGAGAATGAAAATTAGAGCAATTCCTGTTTCTCTCCCCCCCCCCCACACGCACACACACACACAAACCTATGACAAACCCCCTCTCAAAAACTATCACTACAAGAACACAAAGAAACAAACACACCATGTCTAAATCCAACCCTATTTGCACAAAAAAAAAAATAAAAGTTAAACTGTAATAGCAGTCGAAGTATTTCAAGCACGTACCAACAAACAGTAAAATCAACACCTGGCTTGTGACCAGTATAGGAACACAACCATGAAACCACCACCCTCTGTCATCTATTATCTTCCTCAGATCTGCTAAGCTTCGAGGAAGAAAATTACTAACTTGCAAGTATCTGTTATACACACTTGTAATGCGTTATAAATATTATATATATATATAATTACTACAGCAACTATGTATGCAATTCATCTGAGACATAAAAAAAAAAAAAAAATTCTGTATAATCCTTATTGTAAATACTGTAAATATTATTATTGTATGTAACTTATACTGAGACATAATAAAATGTTTTAAAAAAAAATATTATTATTATTATTATTATTATAGCCTGAAAAGAGCTCTCAGGACATACTATGAACAAGAAACACGCACCCAAAATACCATACAAACTTAATGAAATACAATATATTAGTTCAGGCTTCCAGTTCAGCGACGCATCAATACATTCCAAGTTATTGTGTGTGTGTGTGTGTGTGTGTGTGTGTGTGTGTGTGTGTGTGTGTGTGTGTGTGTGTGTGTGTGTGTGTGTGTGTGTGTGTGTGTGTGCGTGCGTGCGTGCGTGTGCGTGTGTGCGTGCGCGTGCGTGCGATTTCGTAGTTCCCAACACAAAAAAAAAACAATAAATAATAACCCGGAGCGTTATTATTTATTGGTTCATCGGACTCCGTACCTCCACGGAGTTCGAAGACTCATCGCGGGAGACCCAATCTATCCACACAATCTACCATACCTCTCCTTGAACCCATTAACAGTCCCACAACTGACTGTGACAACCCATTCCACTCATTCACCACTCTCCAAGCAAAAAATCTAATTCTCACATCCCTGCTGACCACACCTTCATTTAACTTCCAGGGATGACCCCTTGTTCCGGTCCCTCAAGCCAAGTGCTGAAACATCTCCCCTGCATCTGTCCTATAAAATCCTTTAAGCAACTTAAATTTTCTCTCATATCTAGCCTCTTTTTCTCCTATCAAACTTCTGCAATCCACACACACCTTCAATCTATTCACTTAGGGAACATTCCATAGGCCACTCACCATCATCTTGGTCACTCACCTCTGAATCCTCTCCACCGCTTCCTCATCCCCAAGAAACCCAGGGGGAACAAACTTGAGCACTGTAATCCAGATGTGAGAGTATCAAGGCCTTGTAAAGAGAAATGACAACTTCCTTATATCTACTTGTTAATGTAATCTGATGGGCTAACTTAGCAACCTATCCTGTAAACTTTAACTCTCTGTCTACCCCCCCCCCCTAAATCTTTAGCTTCATCTATTTCCTGGAGCATAGTGCTATCAATGTGATGCACGGCTTGTAATCTGTTTATCCCAAAATGCATAACTTTACATTTCTCGGCATTAAACTGACACCCATTAACCTTTGCCCATACTGATAGCCTATTTAAATCATCTGGCAAATTCTCCACATCGACTTGATTAACCATTACACTACCTAATCGCATCATCAGCAAACAAATGAATATTTCCTTTCAGGTTATTTCCTATATCATTTATGTATAAGTTAAACAGCAGTGGTCCCTGCACTGAACCTTGTGGCACACCACTAGTTACCTGTTTTCGCCTCGATTCTGCTCCTTCATATACCACTTTTTGATATCTGTCCAGCAGCGGCCCTCTTATCCACTTAACCAGTGTCATATCCATCCCCCAGTTGTTCTAATTTGCATAAGAGAGTTCCATGTGGTATTCTGTCAAATCCCTTTGCAAAATCCAGCCATTTACTTTATCTGACTAATTGTTACTCTATTATAAAAAGTTGGTAAATTACTAAGGCATGACAGATCCTTCACAAAATCATGTTGACCCGCATACAGTATAATAATTTATCTATCCATTCTTGAATTCGCTTTTTTGTCAATTTTTCTTGTACTTTTACTACCACGCCTGAGATATTGATTGGTATATAATTTGCAACTGTAGTCTTACAGATGTAAATTATAAATTGAGCGCAATAATCCAGATGTGAGAGTATCAAGGCCTTGTTCAAAGAAATTATTTTGCCCTCTTTCCACTTCCTTGGAACTTTACCAGAGCTGACACTTAAACAGCTAGTCAAAAGCATTGACAGCTCCCTTGCACATTCTCTCAAAACCCTAGATGATATCCCATCTAATCCCACAGCTGTATTTACATTCAGATTCCTTAATATCCTAAAAACCTCCAATTCATCTACCTCTGTTCCCACAATAGTGTCTGCCACATAGATTAAAGCAGTAACTTCACCAGGAAGACAAATGCATGCAAAGTGGTCACATGTACGCAATATTTTCTCCGCTTCTGTCTCCTCGTGACCATCATCACTCATTAAGGTTAATTTTCCATAGTCATCATTCATTAAGGTTAATTTTCCTTCCTCTTACTTGCCACATAACGAAAGAACTCTGGGATTTCCTATGGCTTGTTCGGCTAAATTCTTCTCATAATCTGATTTTGTCTTCCTTGCCATGCTGGTCACCTTTCTTGCCTGAGCTTTGTACTGTTCATGAGTTTGCTGGTCACCTTTCTCTTTATATATCCTCCATAGCATTTTCTTCTTCTGCAGCTCGTGCTTAACGATATTACTCATCCATCTAACTCCTACCCGATTAACCCTCCTTACCCGAGGCTTACAGTTTAATACTGCTTCTAGATGATCCTTAACTATATCAAATGCACTAATAACATCCTTACCTTGCAGTGTTTTATGCCATGGTACAGATTTAAGCTTCTTCCTAAGCATGTCATAATCACCTGTCTTGTAGTTCCACCAATATCCCTTCTTGATAGAATATTCCTCATGTTTTATAATCTCCCAAGTCAAGACTGCATGGTCACTTCCACCAATTGGAAGCAATGTTGTCTCTTGGTTATGGATAGCTTTTCTGATTCTATGAGCAGGTCCAATACTCTCCCATCTAGTCCCCTCCATCACATGTTACCTTAAGTAATTATCTCTCTCTCAGCAGGTGTATAAATTCTATTTCCTTTCTACCATGTGATCTTTCTTTCTTCTAGTCTATATCTCCATTTAAGTCCTCCAAAATAATCACTCGACCTGTACTCATTGTACTAATTTGGCGATGCATGTCTTCTAGATCATCTGTGGAACTCTCTGGCAACAACCAACTGTATATTTTGTCTTACTGGTCTTAATCTCACACCAGATTGCTTCAATGAACAGCCACCGTTCCGTCTGTCTCTTATTCTTTTTGGTTGCAATTCATCTGCTATCATCAGCAGTACTCCTCCCTCTCAATTTAATGTGAACTGTTGTTATTGTTTGTTTGATTACGTCCTGAAAATCAGATGTAAAGGTCCAAGGTTCATTTTTTTTTTCGGCAAACGCGAGCAGCTATTAACTCAATTTTTTTTTTTTAGCCTTTTTTTTTTTTTTTGGAATACGAGTAAACAGAGGCACAGGAATGCTATGATGTTGGGGCAGTTGCCAAGGACATCGGTTTCAGAAGGTCGCGAGCAACGTATTTTAACGGTTATCGAAATTGTAACACTGAAAAAAGTTATTTTAAGAGCTGAGCTGAGGGACATGGATATACAACAATGGATTCTTTACTGGGCCATACCATGGAGAATTTCACCCAAATCTTCTACAATCTAGCCCTGGACCTAATTACTAATAATCAGAATCCCTTTTGGCACACCTCGCAGAATACTGGCAGCAAAATTATCGCTAGCTCACATGAAAGCCTCCTAAAGCTTTATCATTAGGTTCGGTTCAGTATACTGTCTATTGTTCGGACTGCGAAACCTCTTTGAAGCAGGAACTTCTTTAAGCAGAAGATGATGATTCTTCCCGTGGTATCTGACATAACTCACACTGCACGCTAGAAGAATTTGCGAAAAAGTAAACCGAGTTTTGGGCCACCTCAAGATTCTGACAAAGTAGGGGTATTGCATCAGGCGACGAAACTCGTTTACTATTTAGTGGGGGACTGGTAATACAGTGGCTTGGTCTTACCTGTTAGGAGTGTGGACGCCACACCTCGACCCACCTCGATACGTTAGTTTGCTCCTTAATAGCTTTTTCCTGTGGGATGGTTTTATGTTTGTTGAACAGAGAAATATCATGGCAATTAACAAGCCCACCAACGTGAAAGTGTAAGTAAAAGATTTGGTTGCCATAGAGTAACCGGACTTAACATAGGTTTAGCATATTCCACTTGTAGTGATCAGAACATTAGTGTTTTACACTTCTTTCTGAGGTTTAGCTATAGATACTGCAATTATGCAGTCGATCTGATATCTCGAGAAGAATGACTCCAGGTCCCTTCTAAGTCCAGTATATCATACGTGGTACGTAAGGAAAACGACAATACTTGCTACTATACAATCGTAACTGCTATAAAAGTGTGTGTGTGTGTGTGTGTGTGTGTGTGTGTGTGTGTGTGTGTGTGTGTGAGAGAGAGAGAGAGAGAGAGATGCCTTAATGCTGGATTTGTATACGGTTGTTTTAAGAGCACCAGAACTTGTTTCCACATCAATCCTCCCATTAAAATTTAATTTAACAGAAAATTTAATCTTTCAAGTTAAATTTCAAAAAATTCCCTTCTATATTCAGTCTCAGAAGATCTTGCTAACTTCGATGTTTCGAGCTAAATTCAGTTTTTTTTAATTCACAGGCTATCTCGAACGTAGCAGTAATATTATATTGGAGATAGTATATTACCTAATTTTCTAAATAACTTAAATTTGAACTAAACTTTTTTTTATTTGAGTGTACAACGTACTACTAAAAATAACAAACAATATCACATCATGGAATACTTCCAAGATTTCTTCAATACAAAAGTAAATTTTAGTGGAAGTATGGAAGTTTTCTAACAGTGTTATTTAAAAAAGATCCAGAACCATTTTCAGGGTCAAAATCATGAAAAAAACTTTTTTTAATTCTAATATATATATATATATATAATTTTTAAATACTCATTGCTTTGTTGTAAACATTGCTTCTTAAAATGTTATCTTTTACAGCAGAAAGTTTATTATGATCACCAAGCAGTCCCGTTTCTGTGTCCCACCTGAGGACAAATATGAAACTGCAAAACGTGTGATTAGAATGTCTGAATCAGGTTGGTTCCATGATTAATAATTAACACTTAGGCTTCATATTATTTATCTACTAAATTTGAGTTGAAAATGTCATTTGCACGTGAAATAGAAAAATTTTAGGAATTTATGTACAGCTAGACACGCCTGTAATAAATTATTGCCTCAAGTTACTTTATGTATCTGCAAATGAATCCCCCTGACCTCCCAGAGATAAACAGATCTACGAAATAAACTGTAAGAGAACAGATGAGAGAATTTCGGGTGGAGATGGGATGAGGGGTCAGAGGAAAAAAAAAAGGTTCGATCTGAGCTGAAAATTTAGATAGAAGAAAACTGATGATTGTTTCAGATAGAATTCTGTATATAATAGCACTTCTTTAGATTTTAGTAGACAGCATATTCATTATGATTTTTCAGTGGGTTAGAAAGATTTGCATACCTAAAAAGATGCATGGGAGCAAGTTGCGTGTTCCATAATATAATTAATACACAAAACCGTTAAAGAATTAACAGAATACAAAAATTTCAAACGATCGATTTGCATAGCAACTGATTGCCCATGCATGAACGCATGCTACCCAGAGATTTGCAGTGATTCTAGATAGAAGGTAAACAAGCCCAGTTAAGAATAAAAACTTGCAGTCATCTGTCTATCTTTCTTCCCCCACTACTTCCCAAACCCGCCCAAGTATTCCATGACCGGACTAGTTTCTTTCTGTCAGCGATATTTAATTAACTTGCTTGCATAACCTTGTCTGCAACTGAACTGAATGGTGGGAAAAGAAGGGTGATGAGAGGTCACGTGTGTAGGTTGTCCGTGACAGTCTGTAATTAGCGGGTGATGCAGGGGGAGGGAAGGCGGCATTTAGCCTACCAATCAGAAAAGTTTAATGGTAGTCACGAAGAGCGCAGGTTAAATGCGCGAACAAGAAAGTGATGAAAAAGTAGCCATCACACCACTACATCATCGTATGCTAATAGCCAGAACTCTATGTGAACACATTCTTTCTGCTAGTTTGCAGACCTAGACCTTGAAATCTTCATTTTCTCTAGGCAATTGGCAGAGAGAGAGACAGAGAGAGAGAGGATGGGTGGTCATCGTATTATCCCGCAAGCAGGTGCGTTTCGCTTGCTATCAGTGTGTGTGCGTGTGTGTGTTTCACATGCTTGAAATGCGCCAATGTTGCCCAAAGACTATTCACACACACACACACACGCACGCACGCGCGCGCACACACACACACACACACACACACACACACACACACACACACACACACACACACACACACACACACACACACACACACACACACACACACACACACACACACACACACAGAGAGAGAGAGAGAGAAAATCGGTTGAAATGATTTCAATGCAAGTGAATTTGATTCCGAGTTAATCCCTTTGATAGTGAAGGGATATCAGTTATCGGATCAGTAGGATATATATTTTGTGGACAAAATATTAAACTTTTATTATGATCGTAAGATTTATTTTTCAATACGGGGTTTCCGTTCTAAAGATATTTAATCACTCAGAGAATGAATAGAATTTTTTTTTGTTGTTTAATTTTCTGATCGAATTTTCGCTATTGTGCAGTATAACTGTATAACATAATGTACAGTATTAAGTATATACGTATTATATTAAAGAATACGTATTATATTATATTAGACGAAGCCATTTGGTCGGAAAGCCCTGAGCTCGATTCTCGTCGGTGACGTGAGGAACCTTTATCTGGTCTCTTTCGACGAAAGGTGAGTTAGACAATGTCATACGGAGGTAGGGGATTTTTTTCACCTGGAAAGTCGGGTTTTTCCCGCCAGCCCCGTGAATACATACACGGATTACAGTCATGAGCATCGTCCATAGGAGGATGCAGCAGACCTGGGAACCGACTGCATGAATTCGTCGTAAGCCCCCCTCATTAAGAGGAGGGATTCAACCAGTCCTAAGGGACGGATAGGATTAAATAAATTTAATGACTAGAAGCCGAGATATATAGCAAATTAGAAAAAAAAAAAAAAAAACTATTTATTATTTGAATGCACAACCTGGTTTCGTGTTCTTAGAATACCTCATCGGGTGCATAACATGTAAAGAGAAATACAAAAATATGCATTACAAGAGAACAACAGCTATAAATTAACTTGCAAACGTATTGCTGATATTTAAAGATGATTTTCTGGATGCCATAGTATTATTGGACACGTTCATGCACGCATGTACGCTAAAGTTGGATAGCTGAAGAGTGACAATCAGATAAGTTATAACTAAGATTGACCGGATTGAGGACAATTTCTGTTAATTCCACAATTCGTTTCTCCAGCTCATCGTTGGATCTAAAAATGTTTTCTGATTTGTTCCAGATCACTGGATGAGTGACAGAATCTTCATCATTAGAGTGAGTTGAATTAAGAATGTGGTTAGATAGTGCGCTGACTCTATTTCTGCCATACGTGATG
Organism: Typopeltis vanoorti; assembly: GCF_054136105.1. Classification (NCBI taxonomy): domain Eukaryota; kingdom Metazoa; phylum Arthropoda; class Arachnida; order Uropygi; family Thelyphonidae; genus Typopeltis; species Typopeltis vanoorti. The sequence continues at coordinate 32,372,154 of NC_143570.1, forward strand.
TCTCTCGCATGTTCTTTCATACGCAACTCAATGGATTTCTCCATCTGACCAGAATATGGCAATTGCAGTTACACCAAATTCGGTAAACTCCTGGATAGATTAGGCTGTCATATTTCGGTTTAGGTGTACCGAGTAAGGAACGGAATTTGGATAGAGGAGTAAAAGAAGTGAGATTTTAAATTTCTTGAGAATTTTACCTAACTTTGATGAAAAGGAGCTAATATATGGTAGAGATATAAAGCCTCGTACATCAGTACTATCTTCAGTACGGTGAGCAGAGAGGATTAAATAATAGCTTACGAACAGTCTGTTTAGGATATCCGTTTTTCTGAAAGGTTGTAAGAAGAAACTGTAGTTCTTTGGTGATCTCTTCTTCTTCTTCTTCACTGAAGAGGGAGCAAGCACATTTGCCTAATGTAGAAACGATGCCAAGCTTTTGGGACAGATAATGATTAGATTGTGCATGAAGCTATCTGTTGTATGTGTGGGTTTCTATAAATAGAGATCTTCAATTTTTCTGACACCCGCGTGAGTTTCACATACATGAACGGGAGAGAACCTTTAACTTTCAGTTTAGGTAAATTGTATTCTTGGTGTTGATTGTTGAGTGTTGATGGTTCAGGAGCTCCTTTAAACAATCTGGTTCATGGCTCCAAATTAAGAAAACATCAATATACCATTTCCATAATCTTGGCTTTAATGGGAAGGAATTGATTGTTTTTTCCTCACAAGTTTCTAAATACAAATTTGCTAATACAGGAGATAATGACCTATGGCCAAGCCAAAGTTCTTTTGTAAATAGTTTTTTTTTTTTTTTAAACGAAAGTAATCATAAATTGTGTAGTGGGTCAGGAGTGACATAACTTTTTTTGATAATTTATCTTTAAAAAAAATTAAAACCTCTTCTGTAGGTGCATTTAGTAAAGAGGAAAATAACATCGAAACTTGCTATAATTTCACCTTTTTGAAGATGTATGTCTTTAACAAAGTGTTCAGAATTCTTAAGAAAGGAGGTGGTCGAGCCAGAGGCGTAGCTAAGGGGGGTGCGGAGGGGGCGGGGCGGTCCACCCCGGGCGGCACTTTGAACCTTTTGAACTTTTACAATTAATTCTAAAATACAGTCTCGAGAACTCATTTCTCAATATTGTAATACTACTGTGAATTTTTCTCACAATTGCTGTAAGAGTTGCTAGTTGTGAGAGGAGTTTTTCTAAATAAAATTGATTAAGACTTACCTACATTACTATAAAATAGACTTCACCAATGTCATCGTCATTTTGCTAACAGAAAAGCAAGAAAAATAACATTTTAGAATGTTGAAATTAAAGTTTAAATTTAATTAAAGCAATTTATTTTTACTTCAAAAATAAACATACTGTTTTAATTTATTTCCCTATACGTCGTTTTGACTTTTTATAGTATTTTTGGTATGTATTGAGAGGGGCGGCAAACTCAGGGACCACCCCTGGCGGTAAAAGCTCTAGCTACACCACTGGGTCGAGCCTGTTAAACTTTCGCCAAATGTTTTGAAAGCTTATACTATTACGTATATGGGAGGATTTTTCCGTTGCACCAAGTAAATCTGTTTCATGGTTGATTTATGGTTGTCTTGAAACTCTCAACTCTACTAATCTAGCTCATTTCAAAATGTTTCAATAAATATAGGAAAGATAATTTTAATAAAAATTACAATTTAATTAAAGCAAATTACAATAGGCAAAGGCGGCAAAGTCTCGTGATAGCATCCTTGAACTAGAGTTGCAGAAGAAAGACCACCATAAGTTCGATTTTAACTACCGATTAGAGTAACTTTTCTTAACGCCTTTTCTGCTCAGTAACTCCACAAAAAACAAAAAAAAAAAAAAAAAAAAAAAAAAAAATCTTCAGCATCTATCACTTGGTCGTTAAGCCTTGTGCAGCGCAATGAACTGTTCAGGTTTAAATAAAAGCAGTCGCTGTTTTTGAAACGGGGCATGAAGAGCTGTAAAGCTACAGATACGAAAGTGCTACTATTTCCAAGAAGCGTGATAACGAAGACGGCATCCATTTTATGCCATACATCCATAGTTCGGAACTACATATTAAAAAATAAAAATAAAACTGCGGTATTTACTCACACTTACTCAGGAAAACATACAGTTGACTTATTAAATTTTTATTAATATCACGCTACGATCATTTTAAAAATTTGTATGAATAAATGGCTCATGGAGATAGCAACTTTAGCTCAGAACAGCTTTTTAATTTTTCTTCCTCAAATCAGAGACTGGTCGGTAAACATAAACACGAATTTGACAGACATAATACACTTGCCTCATGGCCTAAGCAGCCTCTGCGTTAACTAAACAACTGAATCCAACTGAAACTTCTCACGAAGTATGTTATTTAAAAGAAATAAATATGTTTATTCTTTCAGCAAGGATAAACAGAAGCCAAAACAAAATGTAGACATAACCTTGATTTATTAGACATTCTTGGTCCCTTCTGTAGATCCCAAGTCAAACAAACTACAAAGAGTTCTGCAATAATATTAGGTTTCTAGTTCCTTCAATAAAAAAAAAAAAAAAGTGGTGCCAGACTCAAATTGTTTATGTGTGATGCCTTGGTCTGTTTTATAGCCGTCAACGGAAGGAGGAGAGGGACACTACACTTGCCAGAGAGGAATTTAGGGTTCGGTGTAAGCAGATTATTTGACAGTGAACTCATTTTTTTTTATATTACAAACTAAATAATCATACGGTACTTAGGCATACTATTCGATAAAAATTGTTATTCTAGAGTTATTATGTTATAATGTAAAAGTTTAATGTTGTAAATTTTAAAAATTATAATTAAAATTTAAATATCAAAAATGTTAAAGTTATAATAGTAATAATAATCCGTTGTACTTATAGCCTCCCTTAAGGCCAACGACCTGTCTTAACTGTCTTTCGTAATCATAATTTTAGGACAAGATGCTAGTCTTACGACTAAATATGCATTTTGCGTAAAATACATGTGATTTCCTGAGTCGAGTTTGCTTGTTTTGTAGGAAGAAAAACCCAAGTTTCGGGGAAGTAAATCCCTGCACCACCTCTGTATTGAGACAGACTAGCTCGCCTTCCATTGAAAATCTGCGATTTAGGTTCATCTCTTGTCAGAAGGAATTTGAATCCAGATCTTTCCAGCCAAAGGGTTTCATCGAAACTGATTTCATAGTGAGCTCCGGAAGCTCTTAAATTTAGGTTATGCTGTATTAAAAAACATTTGATGCCTTTCAGAATTGGCATTCTAAGCAGTTATCTATCCATAAATATGGCACATGATCTCACTTTACACAAAATATAGTCAAAATCAATGAAATAAACAGTCCGTATTATTATTTTTGTTTTTCACATCAAAGTTGGCGATGGTATTAACTCACTAATTTTCTGTTTCAGCGGATAAGGATGAATTGTATCTTATTTTTTCTTCTTCATGTATATTTCTGTCTTATCTGAACCCTTTTCTTCATCTCCTTATAATGTCTATACTCCCACTCATTTTTTAAAATTATTATTTATAAATAGAAAGAGTGCAGGTACATTTATATCACAGAGACTCCAAACCAAACAGACAAAGACCTAGCTATCAATCGCTCATATCAAACTGACACTCACATTTGTTATTCCTCCTAAGTGTTTCGGAAACTTCTCAGCGCAAGTTTCTTAAACATATCGAATAAACTGTTTGCTCGTACATGTTGATGTTATTAAAAAAAAAAAAAGTAATTCCAATTATCCAACAAAATGTTTTATGATGAGATAGTCATTCCACATGATTAATATAGTATGCCATACGCGTGCTTTTTTTGAATTTGTTCTGCATGTTCTTAATATCAGTGCGTTGTAATAAGGGAAAATAAACTATCCCTAAACCATACAATTAGAGCACTCTGGAGGAAATTAATTTGCCACTATTGAAAGGGCGGTTATAGAAGATTAATTAAAGATACGACATAACTTAGCCGCTCCTTTGGTATGTTGTTGTTGTTGTTGTTCTACATGTAACAGAACAAGTACGTTTCTATCACTAAATTACCTGTACCAGCCACACCATTATGTGTAACAGCTTCAATATGATATTAATGTCGCTAAACTAGTTTAATTCATGAGATTTGCCAAGTCTCGATGTGTACATAGGTGATTATTAAGCTCATGTAGAGTTGTTTTTCAATTCTAAAATACTGATTTATGTAGCAACAGTAAAGTAGCTTCATAATAGTTTAGGTTTACTTGACTTTATCAAGTTAGTTACCGTATGTATTACTCTTTTTTTTTCTCCTTTTTTTTTAAAAATTAAACAGATATTTTAGATCGAAGTATGTGTGCAATTATTTATTCCTCTTACATGACCTTCTAGTTTATTTACACCGCACTTTCTAAAACTACGGAAAACAGAAATGGAAAATAACATGGTTGCTATGATACTCGTACATCACATACGAAGCAATGATGTGCACCCTTTGGTTCTTCTAATCCTCTCCCCTAACCACTTGTCATTTCTGTTTTCATTACAATTCAGTCACACCTATATGGCATGGGTGGGAGTCACATTAAAAAACAAAATGTGACATTTAAACATATAAATGTGTCATTTATATATAAATATCTTATTTATATATCGATGCTTCATTGTATGTTGTCATTTAAACATGCAACATGCCTGTATGTTGTATGTTTAAATATACATACCATATATATTGATAAATATATATGGTATGTATACATGCCATATATATATTGATAAATATACAGATTAAGCTCACACAGTTCATTCTTACACAGTACTAAAGGAAAAACCTAGAATCTACGAAAATGATACTTCGTATTTTTTATGTACTTTTCTTTCATTTTTTTTTTTTTTAAATAAAAAACTGCCAATTTGGCAGTAAGTCATTGCAGCATCTCTGCAAATCTCATACGTTTTAAGAAAATGTGTGAATTTATGAATAAAAATATTTACGAAGAACTTAATATGCAGGATATATAATACGCATGATAATTTTTCCATCGATTGTTTTTCATGAGACTTCGTGAAAAAACCATCGGAATGAGAGCGAAGATGTGAACAGTTTTACTGCATCAACACAAATCCAATTTACAAAATCTACTTCGAAAACTTTATTTCACCACCAATAACAAATCATCCGAGTATTTAAATAATTGGGATAAGTGCAAGGGATTGGGAACATTGGCAGGATAAAAAAGGAGTCGCTAAATGGACGTTTAACGCACACTTAAAGACTCATTTTGTAAGTCAGGAACGTTACTGTTAATATTACCATCAAGAAACAACATTATTAGAATAGGTAAATTCAGATGAAATGATTGAGTAAGGAAAATATCGTCAAAATTAAAACTTGTAGTAAATCTGCAAAGAAAAAACGAAGATTCGTATGCGTCTGTAATATCCATTCTGCTGATAAGATAGTAGACTGCACGCAACGTCAACATTTGGCCGACAGGAGAACCGTCTGTGGGATAACCGGTTTAACGTACGAAATTAAGAGGCCCTGTAAAATTGGGTTATATATGTTTGCACTATATTTTGGCTGCTTTTGTCCGTTGTATAAACAGTTTTCTTTATCAGAAAGAGCTCTCTGCTGAAACAAAACTTCATCCTTTGGCATTCCCTATGCCAGTAAATCTTCGAAAGATCGAGCGTATGCATTAAAATTGAGCGGAAGTTTCAAGGGTAAAGAGTAATAAGGTTTAGACACAATGCAAACAAACAACATGCTATTTCTGACTACGATTGTTTTATGTGACAGTCATTTACCCTCCAGTCAATCATTTTCAGTGAAGTTGTTAATTTTCCATGGAGAAGAAGGGGGGGGGGGCATGCAATTCTAAAACCCTACATAAAAAAAAAAAAAAAAAAAAAAAACTTATCTTAGTACGCTTATCTTTATTGCTAACATGCAAGTACAAAGATATTTGTTGTCTAGTAACCGTCGTAAATGACAGATTTCACGGCACGCACGCAACGTCTGCTATGTTAACACAATCGTGAACGTTACTTCCATATAATTTCTTTCAAAAAGTTCTGGTAATAAACGAAATTGTACAAACCGTTGCGTGCTATGTAATGCATGAAGTCAGCGTGCCACCAGAGGGAAAAACTAAATGAAGTGATGGTGTACTGTTTAAGACTGATGCTGATTAAAAAAAAAAAAAAAGAACGAAAGGAAAAGTCACTTCATCAGCGTTTGTTATGGACTACACAACGGAAGCTTGCATGTTCGAATCCTCTGTTCTTAACTGAGTAGTGACTCTGTTAAGTAGGAGGAGTCTCGAAGATTATCACTGGAGTAACTAAATACTTTTTTCCATAAGAAAAGTAGTAAATAGCAAAAGAATAATACACAGTTTATTTTACTATTAAAAACTGAATGAAAGGTTTGTTCGAAAATTAAATATATATGGTTTAGTACGAAACTTGCATTGATTTCATTTTTTTTATAGCAGCAATATTTTTTGTAACTTTTGAAACCAAATGGATATACTCATTGTTTCGTTCTATCGATTTCAGCGTGAAGATATCACTAGTTTTGCTCTTTCCTCCAAATTGTCTCATAATATTTCTATATCATGTCTGGTATTTCTTACTCTGCTGTTTATATTCCCAACAGGAACCAGATTTTCTTTTGTGCTTATGCCTTCTCTACTGATCAGCTGCCTTCTCTAATGACTCGAAAAATTGCTCTACTTCCAGTACCGTCGATAGGGTGTAGCATAGAGGCAGCGTGCCTCACAGCTCGGCTTAATAAGGGCGCTCGTTCAGCCATATTGCGGTAGGCGCTGTCGCTACGCTAACAATTCCTGTTAGCGTAACAAGTGCGGAAAGAAGTTTTTCCAAGCTTAAACTGATTAAAAATTATTTGCGAACAGCAGTGACCCAAGAAAGATTGGTTGGTCTAGCAACTATAACGATACAGGCGGACATAGCTTATAGTTTAAATTTAGAAGAGCTTATAAGCAGTTTTATTGTGCGATATCCCAGTAGAGCAAACATTTAATTAATATTATTATGTAATCTTTTCGCATTAACGTTTCTCTTGTAATAAAAACAAAATAACAATTGGACATTTTATGAACTTAAATTGTACATATTTGGTCTAATGTATTAAAATTAAGAACTTTTATTGCTAAAAGACCATAAGATATAATGATAAAATATACAAAGGGCCAACAAGTTTCACTAGCCACTGTCTATCATTTTCAAGGCTGTACTGGTGTGAAAACAAATGCATCAAGTTACATGAAAAACATACACTTTAGTAACTGCTAGGCCGTTACATTTGATAATTCGTGTTTGACGGCGTGCATGCGTTCGAATGCTTCAGTCAGAATCCGGTACATGACCACGTGTTGTGTAGATTTTTGCATATTGTAGTTCTGTTAAACTGAGAGAAATGATGAGATTTTTCCATATGTCTTTAAGAAAAATACCTTGATTTCTATTTAAATAATTGCCTGTGCGTAGCACCACAGCTGCTTCTTTGAAAGTTCTGTGTCTGTAGTCATTCTCGATGTAAGGCATAGAACTGTTTTTCCAATCTATAACGTGATTTGATGTTGAGAAATGATGAGCTAAACCAGATGTGATGATTCTATTGTGATTGACATCCCCCACATGTTCCTTCTGTCTTATTTCAAAACTTCTAGGAGTCTGACCAATGTAAGAAAGGCCACATGTGATCAGACAAATCTTAAGATCATCCAAAGATGAGATACCTTTCTGCAAATTTCCTGGAGTATATGAAATTCCATGCACGTGTGGCCTTTCTTAGAAGTTTTGAAATAAGACAGAAGGAACATGTAGGGGATGTCAATACTTCTTCCTTTCGTTGATTACTATTGCCTGGTATAACATCTGTTAGTTACTATTTAATGGTGTTTCATATCTTCTTCGTCTCGGTGATGCCAATTACGTCGAAATGGTACGCCTTTGATTATTCTACTAATTCCACTTCTTTTACACTGATACTTCTTACGATGATGATGATGATGATGACTATCTTAAAATTCTGCTGAGGTTGAGTTTATTCCAGTAATGGCCTTTTCACTGTTCCTCCTGGTTTCCTGCCGAAAACAGCAAGGACTTTCTTTATCCACTGCCTTATGACATTTCATATTCTTTAACATAATTTTTGTTTGTAGTTTAAGCCAATACTGAATACAGTTTAGTCTGCTAAGTCTGAAATTGCTTCGTTTTGGGTGAATGGGTACACCAGATGAGAATCTCCTCACAGATATCTAACTCTGACGTTTATGCGATCCCTTTTATAAACAATACCTGGAATAAAATAAATGTTTTACACTCTCTTTTATGTATTCATTTCACCTAAAAAATATACACATGCTATAAACTTATGAAACGGCATTTGATAAGTATAAAATGCAGGAAATATTTAGAAAAAAGACTATTTAGTAAAACTCCAAGAATGAAATTGTCTATTTCGATTTTTTCGAATTAATTTGTTTTAGGAAGGGATGGGGGTATTCTATAGGCAGCAGCAGATGTTTCAAAAACATTCTAGTTGTAAATATGTTGGTTAGATAACGTAGGCAAATTTTACAAAGAGAGCTTAAATAAAAACAGTTAGCTAGTGTCATATCTGCAAAAGAAAGGGCAAAAGCACTAATTAACAAATACAAAACAAAATAGAATAAAAACAGGCCTCTAATCATGGAGCATTTCGGTTTTCTGTTATTTAGGTCATGCATTCACGTGGCTGTCTGAGTTGTTCTTAACGAAAGCTGTTTTATTTATTCTTCGTAAGTTGCATACGCCTTTCTCCGAACAGAAGGGGGAATAATTCAACAAGAGGCCATTCAACAAGACTCCGTTAAAATGACTGGTGGCCTTACAGCACTACGACCTTTCGGTTTATTAATTCAAATAAATGGGAAGACGTTTCATGACAACTTCATAAATCATGTTAACCAGCCGTACAGCTAAACGGTTGCATTACTGAGCGCACTTCTGACATTTATTTTACATTGCATGAGTGTACAAAAGACCAAGTGGGCGCATAGGTGGGTCTCAAGACAAGCTAGACTTTATGAAATGAATGCGACACCCACTTCACTGATCTTCACTTTGAAAGGAGAACATCTCTTGCAGAACCGTAAACATCGAATAAGTTGCAATTATCTGAGTATGAATTGCTCAACTAAAGGTAAAACTGCTATCATGTGTAATCAAGACGTCTTTTATTGAATTTCTCCATGCTATACAACACGCAGCAATATGATGAGCATTAAAAAAAACAGAAATGTGAGGCAAAAACACAGTTCAAACGCAAACTTTTACATACGGATTATGCAATTCTTACGTATGCAATTAATTATCATATTCTTTAAAAAAATCTATATACTAACCATGTTGAATTCTGTGACATCTCCATCAGACATTAAGAAGAATTATTTAGAAATCTAATTCATTCTAACTATCTAATTCACTTTCACTCTAACTCCAATTCACTTTCACTCTAACTCACTCACTAAGAGCGATTTTACAAACATTATAAAATCGTTATAAAACTATTAAAAAAAACAATAAAACTATATGTCTCTCTCTCTCTCTCTCTCTGAAGCGTAGTCAGTATGACCTGTTCTTTGGCTAAAACTGAGATTAGAATATCAGTTTTGGGAACATCCATGAGAGCTTTTCAACGAAAGACAATTTAACCGGTCTCATACAGAAATGGTTAGGGATTTTCCGACCGCCAAAAAAGACAAACCCAAATAAAGCAGATTAGAATTAAATTTCCTATCATAGTATTAATTCAGTTTATAAGAAACAAGTTACTTGGCAGTGATAAGGCATTTCGTTTGGCGAGGATAAATAGCTAACATATCTTTAGTCATTTAGGTTGCTTAGATGTAACATAATGATATTACATTCAAGGGAATAACGGTACTCTGAGCATTATTTAGAAGAAAATCTATTACTAAACAAATCTACGACTCAAACTCAGGTCTTGGTTAGGAAACATGCAAAGAGGTCGACAGCTAACGCTGGGCCAGGACTCTTCTTGTCAGAGCTGGAAACATGTTAACAATTTCAGAATCGATTTGAACAAAATTATATTTAATTTGCTGACCAACAGGCATGCAAAAACAATATACAATAAAAAAAATCTTATAATATACAATAAATACTAAAAATGACCGCAATCATATTAGCAATAATCTACTGAATTATTATTATTATTATTATTATTAGACATAGAATATTATATACAGAATAGAGGGCGCTGTGTAGGCATACAAACGGTTGCATGGTTGTATCGCTGGTCCAGTTTTTATATTTTAATGTGGTTCAAACTCCTGTTGTTAATTTAAAAGTGTCACAAAAGTAACTCTTGTCACGCTGAAGACAGTGGTATATAATTCATCGAAATCAGCCAAGTGAAACCCAAATTTTGAGTGTGCTGAAAATTGAGCAGAGTTCATCGTGGTCACTAACAAGCATAGAACAAAGGACGTCGCCATCTTTACAGTTGTCCAAGGGAAGAAAGGTGAGCCATGAAGTGCAACAAGTGCCTGAAGGAATTATCGTCCGACGGAAGTCATATAACCTGCAGGAAATGCCTTAAGAATCTTCACTTTACATGTTCCGGTTCTCAGAAACAACATGGCAACGCAAATCCAATGCCAAGCGAGAGGAATGGAAATGCCTATACTGCAGAGAGGACAAAGAAACGCAGCCACCCACGACGCAACTGATTACGCCGGAGGCAGAAGCGGACGATGAACTGAACAGACAAAAAATACCGGTGTCTTATAATTTGAGTTCCGTAAATTTATTACTAGAAAAAGGTTTAGAAAATATAAAAGCCAGCTTGGTAGATCTTGTCCAAGAACTATTTGATAAACAGAATAAAAACAAAAAAAAATTAGCGAATATGAAGAGTTTGTTAAATTTAATAATTCAAAAGTTGAAGAAGTCTTACAAACCCTAAAAGACATTAAAATCAGTATTAACGCATTAACTGACAGGCAGCACAAATTGATAAAAGACACATTGGAACTCCGTCAAGAATTTAATTCCCTGAAACTACAATACGAAGTTTTAAACCTACAACAACATAAAGAAGACTTTGTCATAAACGATCTTCCAGAAACTGAATCCACAGAAAATCTCAAAGATGTAGTTTTAAAGTTAGGCCATGCAATTGACATTCCCCCTAGAGCATAATGATATTCAGACCATAAATCGGTTTCCCAGGAAGAACAAAAAACAAGGCTTGCCACGACCCGCACCAGTCATAGTTCGTCTGACAAGCAAGGCTACAAGAGACTATCGGCAATCTCATAAAAGCCAGCAGACTGAAAAAACCAGTAGTTAAGGATTTAAATGCATCGCAAGACAATACGTCAATCTTTCTATCTGAGTATTTAACACCTTTCAATCAGAATCTTTTGAACCAAGCAAGAAAAGAAAAAACAGAAAAAAAAGTATCAATTTTTATGGATCAAAGACGGCAAAATATTCTTGAGAAAGTCACAGACTTCAAAGTCTATACATATAAAAAGCTCGGAAGATATAGATAGGTTGCCAGAGTGAAACAAAAGACTCCAGCTTAGTTCAATAAGATCTCAACACAACAAAAATGAATGTGAACCATCAGATAGATGTAATTACACTAGAATACATCAGTAATTGTACTTTCGAATCGCTTGATGCATGGAAACAACAAACAGTGCAAGCGAGAGGTCTCTCAATCTTACATATTAACATCAGAAGCATCCGAAAACATTGGTTATTGTTACAGGCTTATCGGAGGAATTACGCTGATATTATTGATATATTGATTGTTACAGAAGCATCCATAACTAATGACGAAGCGACTGTTTTCCAAATTCCAGGCTTCTAACAACATAGATCATGCCGCCAAACAAAAAGAGGGGGGGGGAATATTAATATTTATCAAACAAAACTTAATAGCAAAAGAAACGGCCGATCAGTTTGAGCATGCTGAAACTCTTTGCCTCGAAATCACTAATACCACAAATAGACAGCATCTCATAATACTAAATTATATTTACAGGCCACCAAACCTAAACATGATAAAATTCTTGCACGAACTCAATTGCTGGCTTTCAAGCCAAGAAATATGCTCAACCGAATACCTAATGATAATTGGCGACATAAACATAAATATTGCAAACGAAAACCAGAACAACACTGTACAATACCTAGACACGCTATCCATGTATAATCTAATACCAACAATAACATCATGTACTAGAGAAGAAATATTCCGAAATACTATCACTGCCTCCTGTCTAGATCACATAAACGTCCGTGCACCACCAAACAGTTACACTGCATTAGTCATAAAGTGCAAAGTAGCAGACCATTACTTCACCGCTCTAAACCTGCACACCAAGACAATATCCATGCAATGTCCCACAGAAGAAAAGCGACAGAAAACAATAATAGACGAAGAAATAGTCAACCACGAAATAAGAAAAACACACTGGGAACACCTGGCATCAGATTCGGCAGATATCTTATACAACAACATTAAACTCACACTGGAGGAAATATATAAGAAAGCTACAAAGAAAGTCTGAATTCGTTCAAAAACAACACAAAATCCTTGGATAACACAAAACTTAATCCTAGAAATACACAGAAAGGACGCTTTATGGAAAGAATTAAAGCGATATCCAAATAACACAGCTTTAAAAACTGAATATAAGATAACAAGGAATCGCCTTACAATACAAATCAGAAATGCAAAAAGAAGCTACTACAGAGACAAACTAACCTCTGCACAAAACAACATGACATAAACCTGGCATCTGATCAATGAGATGCTAGATTTTGTTCCCAACACCACCGTCTCCGAAACCATAAAACACAGCTTCATGAAAGACGCAAAACCTATCCAACAACTAGCAAATGACTTTATCCAATACTTTGCAGACTCCATCCAAGAACTGCACAGAAATATTCCCCCAATCACAAAACGAGACACTCCACTTGGACCACAATCAAAACAGACATTATGGTTCCCAACCATAAAAGAAGCAGAACTTCTCTCTGCAATACATCAAATCAAACCAAACAAAGGCCCAGGAATTGATGGTATCAGACCTAAAGATATAAAGCAACATGCAACTAGTTTAAGTCCTATCCTACTAAAATTAATAAATAAAATATTTAAAACAGGACAGATACCAAGTATGCTAAAGACCGCCATAATCACACCCATATACAAACATGGAAAAAGAAATTTAATCAGCAATTACAGACCCATAGCAACATTACCAATTATCAATCAAATTATGGAGCGGATCATACTGAGGAAACTCACAGCATACACTGAAATCTTTCATATTATCCCCAAAACACAATATGGTTTTCAGAAAAATAAGGGAACAACATCTCTCTTGGAAGACTTTACAGACGTAATTAATACCGCCTTAGACAAAAACAAAATTGCCATGGTAGTCTTTATTGATCTAACTAAAGCATTCGATACCCTTACACATCAAACCTTGTTAGAAAAGCTGAGGCATGTTGGAATAGACGGGCCTCTTCACAGGTGGTTTACAAACTACCTTCAAAATAGAAAGCATATCACACGTATCGGGTCAAACCGAAGCAGAGAGCTACCAGTAACCTGTGGAGTACCACAGGGAGCTGTACTCTCCCCAACTCTATTCAACATTTATACGCACGATATTAATCAGCTACCACTCAAAGGTAAGATATTCCAATACGCAGACGATACAGCAATAATATCCATCCATAATAACGCAAGCATAGCCCAAACAAATATGCAACATGACATAAATCTGATCATAGACTGGCTCACGAAAAACTCCATACACTTAAACTCAGAAAAGACAAAATTAATGATATTCAGAAATCCACTGACTCGACCAGTTGATAACAAATATATAACCATCCAAGATCCACTTTCCAACATAAAAAACACACAGAACAACAAAATCACTCAGGTTGAAAAATACGATACCTTGGAATTTACTTCGATGCAGATATGAACTGGAATAGCCACATAAACCATCTACACAACAAACTCCGAACAATCAGTGGCAAACTCTACAGGTTAAAAAACATAGTTCCCATACGCCTAAAAACACTAATGTACAAAGCACTATGCCAAAATATACTAAGATACGCTATAACACCGTATGCTTTCTGTGCACCCTACAAATTAAATAGATTAATGTCGCTACAGTACAAAATGATAAAACTGACCTTTTGGGAACAAAGAGAAAATAACGACCTTATATACATTGCAATGTCAGAACACAATATACTGACAGCAAAACATTTATGTCACTATGCAGCTTTGCTAAAACATTATTTCGATGCCAACTACAGGACAGTCAGAAATACATACCGTATAACACGACCTCAGACTACTAATTATATCACATATAAATACGATAATCACTACGGAAAGGCAACGCGAAACTTCAACATCCCAGACATGATAAACAAATTACCTTTTGAATACAGAAACCTTACAAACTACAATAGCCTGAAAAGAGCTCTAAGGACATACTATGAACAAGAAACACGCACCCAAAATACCATACAAACTTAATGAAACACAATATATTCGTTCAGGTTTCCAGTTCAGCGACGCATTAATACAGTCCAAGTTTTTTTTGTGTGTGTGTGTGTGTGTGTGTGTGTGTGTGTGTGTGTGTGTGTGTGTGTGTGTGTGTGTGTGTGTGTGTGTGTGTGTGTGTGTGTGTGTGTGTGTGTGTGTGTGTGTGTGTGTGTGTGTGTGTGTGTGTGTGTGTGCGTGCGTGCGTGCGTGCGTGCGTGCGTGCGTGCGTGCGTGCGTGCGTGATTTCGTAGCTTCCCAACACAGTAAACAAAAAAAAAACCCAATAAATAATAATCAACTGGTGTCATCCTCAGATAAACTTACATATAAGCTTCGAGGATGAAAGCAGAGAAATTAGTTCTCATCCAAGATGTATCATATGTAACCAAGCGCATGTAATGTACGTATCACATGTAAACCAAAGTATGTAATGCCTGCATCATATGTAAACAAATGTAAATAATGTATCATATGTATTCAAATGTATGCAATGTATGTAATAACTGTAACAAAAGTATGCAATATAGAGTGATTATATCCATTGATATTGTATATATAGAGTGTAAAATTGCAAAGAAACATCTGTAATAATCATCATTATGAATATTATAATAATATATGTTGTAAACAGTTATTGTTATTATTATTTTTTTAAAAAAAAACTTTATGTACGAGAAAGTATTTGTTATGCATAATTGTCTTCATATAATGTATGTAATTTATCTGAAATAATAAATTACATAATAATATGTAATTTATTATTTCAGAATAATAAATTACATATTATTATGTAATTTAATAATAAAATGTTATTAAATTACATAATAATATGTATTTTAATAACAATGTTAAATTTTAACATTGTTATTTTAACAAAGTAAAATTTTAATAATAAAATGTTAAAAAAATTTTTAAAAAAATATTATCTCGGGCAACTCCAAGGAGTCGACAGACTCATCGAGAGAGGCCCTAACATCATGTCAAGAGCAACTATTCGACATTCACACAGTATCTATGATACCTCCCCTTGAACTCATTCACGGACATAGCACCCACAACAAACTCTGGCAGCTTATTCCACTCATTCACCACTCTCTAAGTAAAAAAATCTAGTTCTAACACTCATGATAACCACACTCTTGCCCAGCTTTCATGTATGGCCCTAGTCCTCCCACCACCAGTCCTATTCTCAAAAATATCTTCTGGATTAATCCTATAGAAACCCTTCAGTAATTTGAATGTCTCAATCATATCATCCCTTTTCCGCCTATTAACCAATTTTTGCAACCCACAAATCTTCAACCTGTTCTCATAAGGTTCATTCCACAGACCTGTTATCATCTTAGTCACTCGTCTCTGGATCCTCTCCACCTCCTCCCCATCAAGAAGGAAACCCTGGCGCCCATATCTGGGCACAGTAGTCTAGATGGGGGTTTTATCAAGGCTCGATATAGAGGAACAATAACTTGTTTGTCTCTGCTTGTTAAAGTATTTTTCAACAACCAAGCGATTTAATGAGCTGTTTTGGCCACTTTTGCAATGTGCCCCCTAAGCTTCAACTCCGTATCCACCAACACTCCCAAATCCCTGGCCTCATCAATCTCCTGGAGTACGGTTCCACCAATGTGATATACTGCTGCTAATCTTTTCACTCCAAAATGCATCACCTTACACTTTGCCACATTAAATTGACATCCATTTTCCCTAGCCCAGTCCTCCAAACTATTCAAATCATCCTGCAAAATTTTGACATCCTGTGCACTCACAATTGCTCTATCCAACTTTGCATCATCAGCAAACAAGTGAAAACTTTCTCTCAGATCCTTTCCTATATCGTTAATGAACAAATTGAAAAGTAATGGTACATGAACAGAACCCTGCGGCACACCACTAGTCACAAGCCGTCTTTTGGACTCCACTTCTGAATAAACCACTCTCTGGTATCTCTCCATAAACCACCCTCCTATTCATCTCACCAACCCTATATCCATTCCCATCTGCTCCAGTTTGCTGATTAGAGTTCCATGTGGTATCCTGTCAAAGCTCTTGGCAAGGTCCAGTAGAATCACTGTAAACCCATTACCCTTATCCAGTTCAGCCGTCATTGTGTTATAAAACGTGAGCAAGTTACTGAGGCATGATTTACCCTTCACAAAACCATGTTGTCCCCCATACAGTATCCCATTTTCATCTATCCAGTCTTGTATTCTTCTCTTGACTAATTTCTCCAAGACCTTGACAACGATTCCTGATATGCTAATCGGTCGGTAATTTACAACAGCAGTCTTGGAACCTCCTTTCAGTGGAACTATTTTCTCCTCTCTCCACCCCCTCGGGACTAACCTAGACCCGAGACTCAAATTAAACAAAATGGTGAAGGGTACGGACAATTCTTTAGCCGCTTCACGTACGACACGAGCTAGTATACCATCTAATCCCACAGATGTATTGCCATTGAGGTTTTTCAATAGACTACTCTCCTCCACTTCATTCACCACAATTCCCGTATAATCTATTGGTTCATTCATTTCTGCAATATCACCACCTGGAAGATATATTCTTGCAAAGTGCTCGCTCAGTAATTCAACTATATCAGCTGATTCGGTTACCTCCCTACCATCGGCATTCTTTAAAATCATTCTTCCATATACATTTTTTCTTTTACTAGCAACATATCGAAAAAAACTGTTTAGGATTCTCTTTAGCCTGCATGGCCAATGTTCTTTCATAATCCTTTTTTGCTTTTCTTACCACACTCGTTACCCTTCTGGCCTGCGCTTTATACCGTTCATGTGCCTGCAGGTCACCTTTCTCCTTACATTCCCTCCATAGTTGTTTCTTTTTTTGCAGCTCGAGCTTAATGGTGTTATTCATCCATTTAACCCCTACTTGGTTTATTGTTCGGACTCTAGGTATACAGTCAGCCATTGCTTCATGCAAACACTTCTTAACCGCCTCCCATGCACTATCAACTTCTAGCCCTTGCAGTTGTACATGCCATGGCACTGAACCAATCAATCTCCTAAGCTTGTCATACTTACCAGCCCGATAATTCCACATGTACCCCGTCTTATTGTAAAATCCACACCTTTAGCCACCTCCCAAGTCAAGACCCTATGATCACTCTCACCAATTGGTGGCAACGTGGTCATATTCGTTACAGTCAAATTCTCAGATACAATTACCAGGTCAAGCACTCTCTGATACCCTAGTATTATCCATTACATGCTGTCGCAGATAGTTATCCCTTAATAACCGCATAAAATCCAATTCCTTCCTCCCATGTGTCCTCTCCTCCTTCCAATCAATGTTATCATAGCTGAAATCTTCCATAATAATTACCCTCCTTCCACTCATTTCTTCTATTTGCTTATGCATACTATCTCCACCATCTATTCCATCACCTGGTCTATAGCATCACCCAACTGTATATTTAGTTCTGCTAATTTCAATCTCACACCAAATAGCCTCAAATGTGCTCTTTTCGCTATCCTGCAGTTCCACTTCTATTCTTCTTGGCTGTAGCTCATCAGCTATCATCAATAGCACTCCTCCCCCCATTTTATTCTCCCTGTCACTCCTGAACACACCATACCCCTCACATTCAATCCCACTAGCTGTGTCATCTTCTGTCAACCATGTTTCACTAATGTCAATAACCTGTGGTCTGGAAGTACCAACCAAGGCTAAAAATTCTTCCCTCTTGTTCCTAATACTTCTGGCATTTGTATACATGAATTGAAGAAGCCGATTTGTCCCATCCCTATTTTGATGCCTTATACTAACTATCCCATTCTGATTCGTGGTTCTTCCTACTCGCTTGGGCATATTACACACATTCACACACTCAACTGTCTCCCTAAAATCTGCAAATCTACTCCCCCCCCCCCCTTAATGACTCTAGTTTCCCTGGTTCTGTAATTTCACTTCCATCACATTTGACAACACCTTTTCAAGTCTCCGCACACCAAATTCATTCAGATGTAATCCATCCATTTTATATAAATCCTTTCTCCCATCGAACTCATTCCACACATCCACAAATTCCACACCACTCATCAAACATACTTCACGCATAAAGTCATTAGCAATTATGGCCCTCCTTCTCACCATCACTCACCATCCTAACTCTCTCACTCTTTTCTTTTGCTACCTCAAGCAATTCCTTCACATCCTCACTCATAGCCTTTTTATTTCCTTTCAAATCATTTGTACCCACTACCACTATCAATTCCTTCACCCGCTGTTTTTGCATCCTAATCGACTCGCTTACATTCTTTACTGTCGCACCGGGTTGGTAGGATTTTGTTAAACTCTCAACTAACATACCTCTTACTAGGGAATCTCCATACAATACACGCTCTTTCATTTTGTTTACACTCACTATCATACCCTTATTTTTTCTATCATACTTTTGCCGATTATTTATCGGTACGCTTGTTAAAGATTTTTGCAAACGTTCCAGTTGCTGGTTTACACTATGTATCGTTTCGCGTAATAGAGCTATTTCACTCATTGAGTCAGTGTTGTCATTTTTATTTTCCGATGATTCATTCACTCGTTCTGTATGCTTAACTTCATTCACTCTATCAACGCCACTCTCACAGCTACCTCGCAAATATCCTCGTTCATACCGCTGTTATCTAGATTCACACGACCTGAAATATTCTTTAAATCCTCACATTCTTTACACTTTTTGCACACATTCACTCCACAATCGTTATTTATCCAGACTCCAACCGCTCTCCTCGATGCATACATTTCGCAAACGGAACACTGGATCAAGTCTTTTAAATTAAGATTATCAGACAAATCTGGAGACCTAGACGCCATCTTTATGTTCCTCTTTATGGGAGCCATGAGCACAGATAATCGATCTATCAGTTTACTATTAAAATATTCAAAAACACACAAAATCACATTAATACAATATTAAGTACAATACTTATTATTGTATTAATACTTACTACAATATTAAGTATTACATAGTACACAATACTATGTACTATGTAATACTTTCTATTAGAATAACTTATCTCAATCAGGAGCTCTTTTTAGACACGTCCACAGCGCTTGGCTCACTAGCTTTCTTTCACTCTTATATACTTTTTTTATATACTCTTCTCAAGCGATTGTAAGGCAATTGTACACTCAAATGAATTATAATTGCTACAACAGTGAATGAAGTATGAAAGAATTCATCGAAAAGGTAATTTTTGTTTTGCGAACTATTCTTTAAAAGTGTTCGGTAAGTACTCAAGATACAGACAGTGACTACTTACATGATGTAAGTAGTCACTGATACGTAATAATTACTTTGTTGTATTTCAGAACAAATTTTCTGTAAGTATACATACTGCTTCATTGTGTTCATAGTGATTTATCTCTAGACAACAAATTTCGTTCTACCTGTTTTTTCATAACAGCAATGATCAGATTGAAATCAAAACTGAAAAATTTTAATATAGATCTTGACTATAAAATTTCATTAAATTTCACCAGCCAGAACGGAATGACTAATATCACTTCGAAACTTCTCTTTGAAAATGTTATAATAAAAGTGATCCAGTTGGAACTAAAACTGAACCACGCTGACAACTTCTTGTACAGACAATTTCTTCGAATTCCACTAAGTCAGAGAGTTATTGTAATATATAATTTCGACACGTTGTCTCTTTGAAGCCCCAAATATAGTTGGACTTGTGTGCGTGCGTGCTGAAGTCACATACTAATACTAATAGTAATAATAATAATAATGGAGCCTCCGTAGTTCAGTCGGTATAAACGAAGCCCTTTAGTTGAAAGACTTAGGTTCGAATCCCGTCTATGTTATGAATAATTATTATAGACCCTCTTCAACTGAAGACGAGTTAGCAGGACTCATACAGAGATGGCAGGGCTTTTCCTCCAGGAAACAGGCAAACTAGTCCCATGAACACAATTTACAGACAGGAAACACTTATCGGACAAGAAAGACAATAAGAAACCATGTTGTTCCATAATTTTTACCTAGTAATGTGGCATTGCTATCCCACCAACCATTAGGTTGATGAGAGAGGATGATGAGTGGGAATAATAATAACATTATTCTTATTACTACTAATAATAATACACCTACTATTCATAATAATCATTCATAGTAATATTAGTAATAGGTGCCTTTAATTAGGAACGTAAGGATTCCATAAGTATTTATATCGATATAAAGATTTTTTACATAATATTTTCAAGATTGTGTAAAACACACACAAAATACACGAAACGCATATACTGACTGAAAGGAATCTTTCTCTCTCTCTCTCTCTCAAAAAAAAAAAAAAAAAAAAAAAAAAACTAAAAAAACCCCACTCATCTAATATATATAAAGGGAATATCTTGCTAAGCTTCAACTGCATCACAAATTAATCCAATAAAAACTGCAGTTCTTTTTGATAAATACACTTCACTTTATATGTCTTATAACTAATTTTTCGATGAACTGTTCATTCGATGATTCGTAGTTTCGGCGAATTCTGATTTTTCGATGAATTGTTGGTGTTCGACGAATTGCCTTTCGATAAATTATGTTTTTGATTAATTGCCGTGCGATGAATTTCTTTTTCGAGAAACTGCCTTTCGATCAATTGCCTTTCCGTAAAATGTCGTTCGATAGATTGCCTTTCGGTAAATTGTCGTTTTTTGAAAAACGTGGGGAAAAAAAAGCATTACTCTTGAAAATGAAATCTTTACACTGCGATCTCTTCCTATAATCCCCCCAAAAAAGTAACAAAAAAAAAAAAAGACTTAGAAATACGTTTCTCAAGAAATGCATCCAAATATAAGAAACTGCAGTGAAGTGTTACATTCCTGTTTTGTTTCGTAACATTTATGTATAGAAACCTGACATGAAGATACAAGTTTCTCATTAATTATTATTTAAATATAAATTTAAAATTAACTGTATTTTTCATTATGTTTTTAATGTGCAGAGAGAAATGAAAACAAGCAACTTGTTTTAAAGAAAGTAAATCGCATAGCAAAATAAGTTCAAATAAGTTATTATCCTTATACGAAAATAAATAAGAGGAAAGAAGATAAAGTTTTCTCTTCCACGATCATAACTGTTATTTATAGGAGCGTGCAAGAAAATCTACTTTGAGCTAATTTTCGCCGGCAAATTTGAAAATTGATTTATTGAATTTAAAAAAATAGTAAAATTGTGTTCCGCAAGCTTTCCACAATTTACAGGACACAAATTTCACTAAATATTAGCCAACAGAAGATGAAGGGTAACTAATTCACGACTTCTCGTAGTTACTTCAACTCCTTTCATTTTTTATTTTTATTTTCCCTTAACTCCTAACCACGAAAGTGTTGTAAATCTGTACTTCATCAGTACCGTGAGTGACCTAGGGATTAATTTTTTTATATTTTTACATAGTCCGGAAACGTTGATCTAGAAACCAAACAGAACTTTTTCAGGCCACTTCTGGCCTCCAATAAACAGGGCAGTGGTCTCACAGGGAGCAGTGAAATTCACCTATAACCCAAAGACAAGCACAAACATCCATGCTCATAGGCGGGATTCCAATCCACAGCCTGTTAGTTGAAGGGATACAAGTTTAACCAGTTGGCTGACCAGAACGGTAAATATAGTTTTGTGATTCTTATTATCAGTAGTAGTTGAATAAGTATTTTTTTTAAAAAAACCTTCTTAAAATTGTTATTATTTTTTAACTTTTTTAGTGCTGATAAGACGTTCGTAACAAATCTTGCAAGCCACTTCTATGATAAACCGTCTCCTTACCACAGTTTTATATATGTCAGTGATACGAGAAATAAGATCTAGATTGCTAATTTTGTAATTACCACTAAATCTAGATTGCTAATTTTGTAATTACCACTAAGGCAAGTAAAGCAGAAAAGGTGAATGCATTATGTCTGTCGCCTACTTGTGTCACTGGATCGTCAACTTTTTCAATGGTCGCTCACTATGTGTCATGGTGGACGGGCTACTCTTCTCAGATTTCCCCACAAACGCAGGTGTAGGTGTATCCCAGGGTTTTGTTCTTTCACATACTCTCTTCCTCTTGTATATAAATGACCCGCTCTCTCAGATTTCCAATCCTATCCATAGCTGCCGATGACAGTACATTCCTCATTTTCATTCGACAAACCTTGCAGTGCTCAAGTATTACAATTCTCAAGATCTACCATGACCAGTGACCTGAACATGACCAGTGACCAGTGACCCCACTTGGATATAGCTCTTCTAGCTATATCCAAGTGGGGCAAGGACAACCATGTAAATTTCCATGCCACCAAAACTCAGTCCTGTCTAATCTCTCGCAAGAAAAAGCTCACATCCCTCCCCCTTACCTTCAGTACTGAGATATTCAAACATGATCAAATTTCTCTACTCGACCTGCACCTCTGATTTTTTCCTAGCACAACCACATTTCAACTATAGCTTCCGCAGCTGCCAAAAAACTTAAGTATACTTTTTCGCGCACGACACTACTTCACACCTTCACAACTGCTAACTCTATACAAAGCCCAAATCCACCCAGTCATGGAATATTGCTTCCATATTTAGGGTGGAGCACCCAAATCCTCTCTAAGATTGCTCCATTTGATCCAGAGGAGGGCAATCCTAATTAATGATCCCTCTCTCGCATACCCACTTCAATCCCTCTCTCACAGACGTTCAGTTTCTGCCTTGTGCACTTGTGTGCACTATTATCCTACAGATACTTTCGGGGACAGTGCTCTGCTGAATTGGCCACTATTATTTCTCCACTCTTCTCCAAAATTATTAAAACAAGAGCCACTGCTGACCAACACCCTTTTACAGTTCATGTTGAAACTCACCGAACCAACTTCACTGCTTCCTCCTTTCATCCCATCTAATTCTGTCCTTTGGAACAGTCTCCCCCACTCTGCCTTTTCCAATAATTACAACCCTTAACTGTTCAAGCAAAATGTGAAGAGATTCCTCTTTTCTTCCATTCCTCTTGCCCATACATAGCACTAATGTGCTACAGGTCTTGTGGCCTTTCGTGTGTGGATCAGATTTAAAAAAAAAAAAAAAAAAGACTCGCACCTGTAATCTACAAAATTTGTTATCCGCAGATGACCTCGAGGCAACTGACCACTGCTATTTTTCAACATTGATATTTCGATACAAAATTGCCTGGAAAAATTAATGGAATTTCACATCTAATATATTGTTAGTTGTACTCATAACGACTTATCAAGCATGATAATTTACTGCTGAACCATTAGCAATAAATTCTCACAGCAGTTTCACGCCCTATTAACTGCTAGTTACGATAATAGTATCTCTAAAAATAATCTAAATTGTGTTATGAAAATACAGCACTAAGTTAATCGTGTTAATTGACTGCTAAAGCTTTATTGAATACTAACAGCCAACTTTTACTCTAATTACTTTCATATTAGCATGCTATAACGAGCCGCAAATATGTAACCACCATTATGTAATGCACTGTAATCACAGTTATATATTCCCAATGAGAACGACATCCGCGTACGAGAGATAAACGAGGCAGACCACCCACCTATCAGAAATGTCTAGTTTGCCTTATATTATATTCATTCTTCTGCCAAATAACTGCTGAAAATGAAACCGATGTTAGTGTTTACTAACGATGAGAGAAAATCTTTCTTTTCTCTTGTGATAGTAGTCCGTGGGCGTCACTCGATTCCATAACACCTGTGATAGACGCGAAACTGGAGCCACATAGGAAACATACGCCTCTAGTAAAGGATCTTTATAAGTTCCCTTACTATTTAATGAGGGTAGTTTTTCTTTACTGCCATATTAGAAGGGATGAGGGAAGTCACGATGTGACTCACGGGTAAACAACGAACAATGTATACTCCTTTGGCGTCCGGCTCCAACAAGATGACTTCAGTTGTCATTAAGTCTCAATTATCTGTCTGCCCCTTCTCGAGGTTAATGCAGACTTTTCAAAGATGGGAAGAGCAGCAGAAAAAAGAAGAAGGAAAAGGGAAGGGATAAGCGAAAACAATATAAATTCCTTTTACTTGGTTTTACGGCTTCCCTTTTCAGATGATGACTAGTTTGTATTAAATTTCTTACTGAATATTATGAAACCTTTTCCTTAGTAATATTTTAGATAAAGTATGTATAAAACAAAAATCAGCACGTGCCGGTAATCATCGCACGTGCGCTTCAAGTAGCACAAGCTCCACTTAGTGTAGAACCGTAGAGTAAATGTAAAAAGTATTTTACTGTTGTGCAACAGAAACATTAGCTTTGCCATTAACAAGCTATTATTTAAAAAAAGAAGAAGAAGACGAAGCAGAAAGAAAGAAGCTGAAGGTTGTCGGCAACGGTGAAAAAGTTCTCTGTTTTCAACCGAAGTGGGTGTCGTGTTGTTGCCGAGTGCTACCACGTTGTGAGTTAACGACATACTCTCGTCTACGTTACTCTACTTGCTTATTTTCCATCTTTCCCTTCTTGCGTTTACCAGGACTGTCGGTAAGGGGGAGGGAAAGGAAAGGGGTGGAGGGGAAAATGTCGTCTGGTGGATGAAAAGGTCGCCAGTTGTCCCGTTACTTGATATCTGCGGTCTGCCAACCATAGCTAGGAACGCTAGGATTAAGTTACGGACATTTTAACAAGAGCCATAAGTGAGTTTACTTTCTTTGAGTTGTGAAGTGTGGAGAAGTTAAACTGCTGGAAATGGAATGGAAAGAACAGTTTGAAGCAGTGTTATCACAAGACATGGATATGTATACCATCTAGCAATGTTTGTAATAAAAATAAAAAATAAAATGGTGAACAGCGAACTCGTCATCATTATTGAAGAGGTATCAGAGCAACTCATGCTCTTCGAAATTTGCGTTCTACAATAAGCCCAAAATGGTGATATCTTAACAGTATTTCTTGAGTAATTTAAAAAAGAATGGAAACTCGATCTTCGTATCATAAATAGGCACATTTCGTATTATGTTGAGAAATGTATAGTGGCATTTTCAATTACACAACGTAATTGATTATCGCACTATGCTCTGCAACTATGCTAACAATAAACTACTACAAACATGGATTTCAAGATATCTCCTTTCTTCTTTAAGCAGAGCCGTAGCTGGGGGGGGGGGGGGCAGTCCGCCCCGGGCGACACTTTGAAGTTTTTTGAATTTTTGCAGTTAATTCTAAAATACAGCCTCGACATACTCATTTCCAAATATTGTAATACTATTGCGAATTTTTTTCACAATTGCTGTAAGTGTTGCTAGTTGTGAGAGGAGTTTTTATAAATAAAATTTATTAAGAATTACCTACATTACTATGAAATAGACTTCGCCAATGTCATCAACGATTTTACTAACAGAAAAGCAAGAAAAATAACATTTTAGAATGTTGAAATTAAAGTTTTACTACAAAAATAAACATAGTGTTTTAATTTATTTCCCTATAGGTCGTTTTGACTTTTTGCAGTATTTTTCGTGTGTATTGAGAGGAGCGACAAACTCAGGGATCGCCCCGGGCTGCAAAAGCTTTAGCTACACCATTGTCTTTAAGTGTTTTTAGAAAGTAAGATTAGATTGTGGGGAAATAAATAAAAATGCGAAAGAAAAATTTTCCCAAGACCACTAAATTATGCCTTGTGAAAAAAAAAAAGGGGGGGGGGCACATAACAGTACTACCCATGACAGACGGATTTCAATTTAGGTCTCTTTCTCAAACAAGTGACGCGAGAATAAACTGCTCAGCTCTCTACAGCGTCAAAAAAAAAAAAAAAAAAAAACTATAGAAATGAAGACTTTATGTTTGGTAGTGTAAAATGTTCAAATTAAACCAAAACTGAATAATAATAATAATAATAATAATAATAATAATAATAATAATAATAATAATAATAATAATAATAATTATTATTATTATTATTATTATTATTATATTAAGAGAGACCTCCAGGGAGTCAGGGACTCATAGAGGGAAGCCACATGCAACACGCACCAGCTATCATACTTATTCTTGAATTCATTCATACTGCTTGCACTCACAACATCCAATGGCAATCCATTCCAATCACGCAGAGAAAAATCTAGCCCTCACCCACCGTCTTAGTGGCATTCATCCTCAGCTTCCAAGGATGCCCTCTAGTCATAATATGATTGATAACAGCAATGTTATATTATATGCATATAGACGAACAATGCAATGTTAATAGACACAACAGGTGAATTGTGCATACCACGATAGTAAGTAATGTGAGCAATTTAGTCAGTAAAGAAAATGCACATGCGCAGAACGATGATTCGAATCTTCTCCCAGGCCAAAATACCTTTTTCCATGTGCGTTTTCATTTCTTACTGAATTAGTCGGTCAAGGCTTAAGTTAAGTTGTCTTCAGGATAATTTAATCAAACACCTGAATGTTTCCCCCCAACAAAGATAAACTGACAAAGTCCTAGGCGAAACTTTAACATTTCTAATATTTCTCAAAACAGTTCATATTATCACTGTCCATTCCTATGATGGTTTCCAGGTAATTCATGAGAAGAAGAGAAAGAAGTATACTGTTCAGAGTAAAACTTTTTTTTTCTTCTTAAATAGACGATATGGCGTTATTATATATTTTAAGTCCTCTCCGTAAAAAAATTATGTAAAGAAAGGATGACAAGTTTTTTTTAAAAGTAAGGATATCAGTTTTAATCATCAGTTGGTAGTTGGTTGTTTAGTAGAATCATATGGCGACCAAGTAATGTTTATGTCTGTCTTTCAGTCAACAGTTGAGAAATTAGCTTTCCACTTGCTTAACAATTTTCCTCTTCTTTCGGCATGGTTACCATCTTCAATATTTTTCAGTTCCACTATAAGTATTTACTTAGTCATTCTTCATTTACTTAGAAGTGTCGAAGTTTTAAGAAATACTATTCATTTCTTAGTCTATTCCTACTTATTTTCTTTTCACGCGCTCTTGCAATATTATTTGGAATCCCCCCCCCCCACGCGCTGTCTAGTTTCTTCGCATTTTGCTTCCCAAACTTTGTGTGGTAGTCTGTCCATGTACATCCTTTTCGAGGTGTCTAAATCGCCTAAGTTGAGTTTCCTTAATTCTCTCTCTCTTGCAAAAAATGTATCCCAAATTCTGTCCGATAACTTGATTTCTTATTTTGTTTCTTCTTATCCAATTTGAAAATCTTTCTTTAAGCAACGTATTTTCAGGGTCTGAATTTGATGTGTTGTTGAGTGGTCAGTTCCTAATCTCAAAGTTTCTTTTATTCTTACATTCAACTCTTTTTTCAAGTTATAGAACTGATCTTTGATTAGAACTTTCATAATTTCAGTCATGTCAAGAGATTGACATGATTCCATGCCAATCTCTTGCATTTGGGAAATAGTTATCCGTAAGCTGAACATTTAAAATTGTTATTAGTCTTATAATTAAATAATAGAACGCCACTTTTCAATTGTAAACGTGATTTCATTTGGTCGATTCGATGTCGTAATTGTTTATCTTATAGTCACGATGCTATGCTACACTAGAGAAATATAAGCTAAGATTTTAACAAACTTATTTTTTCCCTCAACATATTTTTTATCATTAAAAATCTAAAATTTTCTCTCTCCCTTTTCCTTTCAGTCTTTCATTCTGGGTCATCACCGTCCCAAATAACTGAAACTTTCCGCCTCCTCCAGACTTTCTTGCTTCAGACATAAGTTGGCTAGCTTTTCTGTCTTTGATATTTTTTGTCATGGTCTTCGTTTTACTTATTTTCACACTTATTTTCATTCCTTTTTTTTTCATCTCTGTATCCTGAACATTCAAATTGTATTGCATATCACTGATTTATACTGAAAAGTACTTGATTCGGCAACTAAAACGTCAATTGTAAAAAGTAGTTGACACATATACGAGAGCCAATTTCCTACTTTAAATTTCTTAGACCGTATTTTAGTCTCTGACAATATCATAAAATTAATAAGATGAGTGATAATATGTCGCCCTTGTTGGAACACCTGTGACTCCTCATTACCTATCGTAACATAATTTCGATAGCACTACTTATAAAAGCTCTCACTTACAAAAGATTGGTTGAGATGCCTTTCTTCAGAAATGTTTTCCACTTCATTCCATGGAAATCGAAAGCTTTTAAGAGATCTAAAAACACAAATTCTGTTTCCTTTCCCCCCTCAAATATCTAATAGTAAACATGTTGTCCTGGGCATTTCTTTCTACTCTGAACCTCGTTCAATTGATTTTCATTAGTCCTTAATTTTTGTTCTAGAATTCCAGAATATATTCTAGACCAAAGATTAAGGATTAATGGAAAATTCCAGAATATATTCTAGACCAAAGATTAAGGATTAATGGAAAATTCCAGAATATATCCTACCAGGAATGCTAAGGAGAGAAACTCCTTGATGATTACAGCAAATCTCTCTCATCTCCGTTTACAGATTGGTATTATGGCTGCTACTTCTCTATTTTTATGAGGTTTCTTTCTGCCTCCCTCAAAATTCTGAGCAACAGATTTTTTTCCCCTGCATTGTCTAGAAACTTATTCACCTCTTGAGCTATCCCGTCATCTCGATGCCTTACTAAATTTCATTTTCTTAAAAATCATCTTCATTTCTTGTACTGTAATTTCATTCTCCATTATTTTTATTATTCTCTTTTTCTCTTTTCTAACTCCGTGTTTTAGGAGGACTTAAAGCTCTTTTTTATTTATTTTAATTTCTTATATTTTTTAATATTTCGAAAGGATTTTTTTTTTTGTTTTTCTATTATGTTCTTCTTCTGTCCCACAGATCTTTCATATCTATTAAGACTCGTTTAAATCTCAGTCAGTTTTTTCAAGGTCTTCTACAGGCTCTAGGACTGACAACTGCCTTTCGATCGTTTCTTTACATTCTTCAGTTACCAACTTATTTATTTTAGTTTATTAATTTAATGCATTTATTTCAATTTATCTTTTGTATCATATCCTATCATATCTATTAAGAGTAGTTTAAATGTTTGCCAGTTTTCTCCAAAGTCTGCAAGCTCTAGGTTTAATAAATGCCCAATGTCCGCTGCGGCCACTTCTTTAAATTCTTAAATTTTCAATTTCTCTCTTTTCTTTATGTGTTTCTTCCTATTTTTAATTTTCCCTCTGGTCTTCTCATTCTCTGTAGTCACTTGTAAGAATAAATGATACTGATTATTAACATTTTCTTATCTATTTTTGGAAGACGGGTACGAAATTGGAAATGATCATTATATTTCAGCCATTACTTCTCATACAAATTTACAAACGTTTCTCTGTACAGTTATATAATCAATGACTTTTCTTTTCTTGCTGGTTCTTATCTTTTTAAAGCTTAAAATTTCTGTATTTGTTATAATTAATTTATTGGCATATTACTAGAGTAGTCAATTCTTCAGTTTCTTCACCTAAATTCCTCTATTTTCTGGAGTTATTACGCATTCTTCTTCCGCTGAAGTCTCCAAGAATTATAAGTTCTCCAGAAACTTATCTGCTATCTTTTATAGAAGTCCAAAAACTTGTCTTCAATTTTTGCCCTTTCATCTTCATTGGGACGGTAGACAATATCCTCAACTCATTTCCTAATCCATTTGTTTACGTAATGTCAACGTTTTATTTATAATGGTCCGAACCTTAATTTTATTCGTTGCCCTTAATAATAGTTTAACTTCTAATGTAAGTAACACATATTGAAATTCCAGAAATTGTTACTTCATTAAGAAGATTTTCCAAAATTAGCGACTGTTTATACTAGAAAACCTATGTCTCGTGCGACAAGATCACAAACCAATGGCTTAATATCATTAACACTTAGAACAACAACATAAACTTGCAGTAACTCGATGCTGAAAACGTGAATCGTTGAAGAGGAGTTGGGAGAGGTGAATTATTACAATTACCGAAATGAATAATGTATTATACAATATCTTATTTCTTTCGGAAATGTCTAAAAATCATATGCACACTTCCCTAACGTTGTCTATTAAAGCTTACTTGGTGTCCAAGAAAGAAAACCAGTGACGTCAATTGAGTCATTAAAAAATCTGGCAAAACTAATTAACGTCAGCCGTATATGAAAACTACGTGAAAGACACACTGTGTGTATAAGCCCTTCGTGGCACGTGATTCGGACAGACTCCCGTGAGATAAAACATGTTACGAACCTCACCAGCTGTTGGCAAGACAGAGAGAGAGAGAGAGAGAGAGATCACATCTTCACCCATCCCATATGTTTTCCCTTTCTGTGCTCTTTGCAGCTCCAGAAAGCATACTTTATTCTCCCCTCCTCTCCTGGTGCATTTTGGGAAAAATAAGAACATGCTAGCTAGGGTATGGCAATTCATCATTATGCGAAGTGGGTGATGTTTTGTGATGCAAGGACCGATTTATTTTACTTATATTTTCATTCTTTACCAAGCGTGTTCGCTATTTGATTTGAATGAATTCGCAATATGATTTGAATAGGCTGGAAATTTTGGGAAAACGAAAATGGCTATCAGTTTAATGTTAACAAGTGTAACGTTATGGACTTCGGCATGATTAAAGTCCCAGCGGCATATTATATTAGCGAGGTTATGCTACGAGAAACTGAGGAGGAAAGGGATCTTGGCGTATTGTTGGTGGATATGAATTTGAAGTTCAAAGGTCACATAGCAAAACTTGCAAATACAACTCAGAGGATAATTGCGATGTTGTAACGAACCTTGACGTGTAAGGATAAGGAAGTCATTTCGCTTCTTTATAAGGCTTTGATAAGACCACACCCAGATTATTGTGCGCAGATTTGATCTCCCGGGTTCCAAGAGAATAAAGAAGCTGTGGAAAGGGTGCAAAAAAGAGTTACAAGGATTATATCCGGATTATGGGATTTAGATTATAAGGACATATTGAGAGTATGCAGATTGTAGACTGGTTAACAGGAGAAAGAGGGATGGCATGATAGAGGTCTATAAACTTTTGAATGGGTGTTATAGGATATCATCTGATGAAATTTTTCGTTATATGGAAGGTGGGGAGAGAACACAGGGGGCATCCATGGAAGTTAAATTTATTTGCAGTCAAGAAAGGAGTAAGAGCTAGGTTTTTCTCCCAGAAAGCAATGAGTGAGTGGAATAGTTTGCCTTTAGGGGTATTGAGTGCATCTAGTGTGAATGAATTTAAGGGAAAGCATGACAGCTGGTTTGGGTGATTTATAGCCTCCCTCGATGAGTCCTTGACTCCCTGGAGGTCTCAAATAATAATAATAATAATCATAATAATAATCTCCGAGCTTGTCCATAAAATTACGTAATGCTGTTGTAGGGGAGAGGGGGGGGAGACTTAAAATATATTACAACAAAACGCTTTTATCTTGTCCCAGATACAAAAATCTGTAATCGGAAAAAGAAATAAATATATCCTTCCCTTTTGTCCTTAATACAACTTAATGACTACATTCATATGTTCATTAAATCAAATAACCGTTGTTTACTCGTGTCGTTTTTCTTATATTTTTTTTCTCTGAGTAAATGTAAATTATTACACTGATTTTGCTTTATTAAAATGTCATAACGTGACAAAAACTTGGCATCAATTTTCCCATTATCCATTTCCCAGGTAAAGCTGCGAGGACGCCACCCAGGGGCGCCATTTCGTAGAAGCATAAAAAGCACCAAATTCTGGCACCATTTGTAGGGGAACTAGTCTCAAAATTTTCGGCTTGGCTTTTAGATCAGATCAAGTTTAAAGATTGGATATTAGTAAAATAAATAAATGAACCCATTTTGAAACAAGATTGGTTTCATTCCATAGTTTTCATTTAAACACACAATTCAAATATAATATTTAGCACATTTAATAAGTATTATTTGTACTTAATGTGAAACGTTAATAAAGGACACATCCTTCCTTCTTGTTTTGAAAGCCTGCACTGTACCATGCAGGCTTTGAAAACCAGATCTAACAGAATAGGGTAGTGAATCCTTATTCCAATAGTCTCCTATGTCTGCATGTATTCTTTTGATCGAGTTTTGCGGAATAAAAAAACCTGAGTTTCCTGGAGGGAAAACCCCTCAACCTCCGTATGATGCTGGCTAACTCACTTTCTATTGAAGAACCCTGATAAAGATTTTTCCCATGCTAGATGTGATTCGAATCACAGTCTGAGCTACGGAGGATTGTTAAGTATGTATAACCAGTTCAGTTATGACCACACTGTTATTTCACAATCAAAAAATAAACCTCTCCAGCACTGGTATCAAGTGAAAGCCAGTATACAAGTTGTGTGACGTACTGTTCATTCCAAGTAGCAAATCAATATGGGCAAGGGAAATTACTTCTGTGAACTTCAAAAAAAGGTATGATTGTGGGGTACAAGTTGAAAAAGTATTAGTAAACCACGAGAAATGCTGTAGCCAAGATGTTCCAAAAGTAAAAGTAAAAGAACACTCTGCCATGAGATCCTTAGGGGTCTCATGCCAGTTGATACCAATTGAGCTATCGGGATTGGATCGAAAAATGGGATACCGAAAGGAAACAGAAACAAAAACTGACAGAACTATTATCAGTAGGGACATGGAATGTACGGACACTTTGAATGTCAAGAAAACTAGAATTACTTCGCGAGGAAATGAAGAGATATCGATGTGATATACTAGGACTAGCGGAGATGCCGTGGATCATCAGGAAAAATAAATGGATGCGAAGTCATATGGTCAGGGCATGACACCAAGCACGAAGCAGGAGTTGGCTTCCTTCTTAAAAAAAGGCTAGAGAGACACTGCTAAGTTACAAACCAGTCAATGAACGAGTCATGGTAGCAAGATTTCAAGCAAAACCATTTAAGATATCAATAGTCCAGATATATGCACCCAAATCTGACAGCACAGATGAGGATATTGATTTATTTTACAAAGATCTCACAGAGACAATGGAAACAATACCAAATATATATATATACTAATTATTGAAGGAGACGGGAATGTTAAAGTTGGAATAGAAAATGATGGCTGAGAAAGCGTTATGGGAAAATATGGTTTTGGAGAAAGAAACGAAAGAGGTGAAAAAATGTTAGAATTTGCTGTGGACTACGAGATGATCCGTAACACAAGATTCCAGCAAAAGGAGTGTAGAAAATGGGCGTGGCAATAAAATGATGGGAAAACCAAGAACATGATCGATATGACTACGATTAAAAGACGATGGATAACATCAGTACAAGAATGTCGAACTTTTCAAGGAGCAGATATAGATCCGGATATAGAAAAAGTGTGGAAAAAGGAAAAAATTCGAATCTAAGAGTGAAAGGAGTAATGAAGGTGATAAAAGACACAGTTGAAGAACAGTACCAGAAGAACGAGCCAGATGTTTCTAGCCGGTATAAATTGGAGGAATATGATTCTCCGAAGTCAGTGCAACTATGTCTGGGTGAAATGGCTGCTAGAAGGGAACTGACGGAGTTTGAAAGAGGCGCGTTGTAATATCATGCCATGTTGCAGGCCTATCTGTCCGGCAAATTGTTGATAAAGTTGGCCATCCCAGGTCAACCATCAGTGATATCATACTGAGATGAAAGCACTGAAGTCAACTGCAAGTGCTACCCTCAGTGGACGACCTACTACGCTCACTGAAAGTGACTCTAAGGTGCTATGAAGGATAATATGCAAAAACCGCCATTCGTCAGCCGACACGTTGATTGCGGAGTTCCAGGCATCGACTGAACACGAATATGCACAAAAAGCATTCAGAACCGAGGCTCACAACATGGGTTTCCATGGTAAGGACCGCAATATGCAATCCACATATTACCCGAACCAACATGTAGCATCGTCTTCCGTGGTGCAAAGAACATGTACATGGCTTTCTGCTCTATAGTGTCCGTTGACATTTTTCCGAGCAGTATGTATGTTCATAGGGCTTTTGCCTTTTTTCCCCCCCCTTTTTTTTTAGGAACGAAAAACCCAGTTTCTACGGGAAAAAATGCTAACTCACATTTGATTGAAAAGCCCTGATAAAGGTTCTTCGTGTTATAGACGGGATTTGAAACCAGGTCTTTCCAATTCGAGGGCTACATAGAAACCAACTTAGCTACGGAGGCTTGAGGACTTGGCAACCAAAACAAATCACAATTAAAGATGAAAAAGGCAAAGTTCTGATGAATAAAAATAAAATTGTACAGCGATGGACAAGATATTGTAGTGAGCTATATTAAGAAAATCTAGATTTAGATGGGGTTGGGAAGCTGATTGAAGAATTAAAGCAGATATCATCGACAGGTAATGATTATGATATGAACATTTTAAGAGGAGAGGTAGAAATATCAATAGGACGTCTAAAACACAACAAGAGCCCTGGTAATGATAACATCACTGGAGAAATGATTAAATATGGTGGCGAAAGTATGGTTACAGAAGTCACCTTGGTAAGGTGATGATGATGATATTGACAAAAAGATTGAGAATACAATTGGAAATATACCTTGCAGAAGAGAAAGCAGGATTTAGGAAAGATAGAAGTACAATTAATCAGATTTTGACAATGCGGTTAAGAGCAGAGAAATCTAGGAGAAAAAAAAAAAAAACTCATTACTTTGTTGATTTTCAGAAGGCATTTGATAGCATCGACCAGAAAGTGACATTAGCAGTGCCAGAATCCTATGGAATTGACAGAAAACTAATAGCCATATTAAAAGATGTTTATACGAATGCAATCTCAGCAGCTAGAATATGTGGATTTGGGGAAATGGTTTAGAACAAGCAGAGATACTAGACAGGGGGATCCAATATCACCAAGCATTTTCAATGCACATTTAGAAAGAGCGGTGGACAAAATGAAGGAAGATGCAAAAGGAATATCAGTACACGGGATAAAAATTAACAATCTGAGATTCGCAGATGACATTGTTATTATTGAAGAAGACGAAAGAGAACTACAAAAAACTGTTGAATGAGGAAGGGAAGAGATTTGGATTTGTTATGAACTTGGAAAAAACAAAGACAATAGCAATTGGCGAGAAGAACATGAAATAAAAGATACAAGTGGACGGAATGCAGAACAATTCATATATTTGGGAAGTAAAATGACATATGACTTGGACTGTAAAAAAGAAATAAAGATCAGAATTGTAAAGGGAAGAACAAATCTGAAGGTCATGGATAACATCTGGAAAATAAAACGAGCAGCCTGCAAACGAAATTAAGAGTACTAGAAACATACATCTTTAGCGATGTACTGTATGGATCTGAAATGTGGGTAATAAATAAGGAATTTAAAAAAAAAAAGAATTCTAACATTTGAAAGAACTGGTTACAGGAAGATTCAAAGACTAGGGTGGGTACAGAATATCACAAATGAAGTTCTAGCAGAAGAAACAACCAAAGGAGAATTTAATGCAGAAGATTATACAACGGAAACTGCAATTATTTGGACACATCTGCAGATGAGCGAGGATCGGAAGATAAGGACATTCATGTTTGGTATCATGGATGGTGTAAACAGAAAAGGTAGACCACTCAGAGAATGGATAGACGACATAAAGGCTAGTGTGGAATGGGATTACAGAAACTGCGACACTGTGCACTGGACAAAGAAAGGTGGAAGAAGATAGTAAAGAAGGCATGAGATACCAACGGGCAGTGTGCCCACAGTTCCTGAGGATGATGATGATGAAAAGTAAATGGATACTGGACAGAACAACATTCACCCGGCCAATGTAGAAGTCCACTTTTCGTTGATGCTCCAAGTAAAACAGGTTATTCTTTTACCGCTGCATGCAAACCTATAGACATAAATTCAAAAAACCAGCTAACTGAAGCATTTAACCAGAGGACGAAGCCAACGGCCAGTCAAGGCACTCATGCTTATGCTTAATCAACGAAGACCACGTCTATAGTTTGCATCTGAGAGACATCACTAGACCACTGAAGACTTGGAAAAAAAGTTTGTTTGAATTATGAATCAATCTCTGGATGAATCTCTTTTTTTAGCTATGTTGTGTAGATGGTGGACGTAAAGTTACAGGAAAACCTGTGGAGAGGAATCACCATGATGTCAGGGTTCAACAGAAACAGGCAGGAGGCAGTAACGTTATGGTATGACGGATGTTTCCAGGGAATTTCTTGGAAGCTCTGTATCAGTATATTGTACTTTGCTATAAAGTGTTGTACCTATCGGTTGTAGCTGATTAGATTCTCCCTTCCTGATAACTACCTTTCCAGAACAGAATAATGCATCATGCCACGTTGCCAATAATGTATGAGAGTTAGGGTGATCAACTCTCCCATATTTCCCGGGAACTCCCGTATTTTAGATAATTTTTTTTTGGATCATCCCGGCTCCCGTATTGATTTTCAAACACTCCCGTATTTTTCATAATCAATCATTGTCGTTAATTTTTCAATGTATATTATAACCGCCAAATACAATTTGACACTAATATCGATAGTCTGGAAAATTCTAATCGATACAATTCTGTTCCGGTCAACGAATATAAATGGGTGTTCCCACAAAGATGTTATATCGTTGAGTTGATCTTGTAACCTTTGGCCCCATTTCAATAATGGATACCCATTCGGAATAATCAAATTAGCGATTTTCGATATACACTTCCGGATTTTGTTTGTCTGTTTCCTATCTTGCGTTCCTACTAGCCGTTGTGTCTGCATTCATTCATTCTCAAAGTATTTTCAGTATCTTTGAACATCGAATGCCATAGTATCGTGATGGATAGTGACGGTGACACGGAAAGTAATAATGTAGAAAGGCAGCCAAAAATGAAATGTAAACATTTGTGTGTTGAAGAAATGGGAAGAACAGTACTCGTAGCTAAAACCCGTGCCATCTAACGTTCAAAAAACTAATTGTATATTATGTAAACATGACTTCCGTATCGCTCATGAGGGTAATAATGACTACAAGCAACATTCTAGCACTGAAAGACATAACTGGAGAGAGAAAGATGCCAAAACTTCGAATTTGAACCTCTTTTTTAATACAAGTAAGGACTTAAACAGCACTGCAGGTGAGTTAGCGTTAGTTTTTCACACTGTAAAACATAACATCAATTATAGCATGGACTGCGCAAATAAGCTATAAAGGGACATTTTCTATGATTCGAATTTGGCCAAGAAGATTTCATGTGGTCGAACAAAGGCAGAAGCAATTGTGAAAAATGTTCTGGCTACAAGAAGTGTGCAGGACTTTATCGATTTTTTAAAAGATCTTTCAAAAACCAGCAACTTTTTTTCAATCGCAACTGATGCCTCGAACCATAAAAATAGAAAGATGTCTCCTCTAGTTGTGAGATATTTTGACCCTCAAAGTGGCATAAAAAACAGGTTCCTGGACTTCACTGAGCAAGTTGATGAGGCAGCTAACTCCATTCATAGCATGATAAAGTCTTCCCTTGATGAGCACAATTTAGATGTAAAAAATGTTACTTCATATTGCGCAGATAATGCACACGTGAATTACGGGAAACATAATTCTGTAATGAAGCTGCTCACAGAAGACAATGAAAACATGGTTAAAACAAACTGCTACAATGATATTTTGCATAATGCAACCAAACGTGCCTTTGATGGATTGGATATTGATATTGAAATAATAGTTTTAAAAATTTATGGACACTTTGCAGCTGCAAAAAGAAGAGAAGAATTAATATCATTCTTTGATTTTCTTGAAGCAGAATGGTCTGAAATTCTTCGTCATGTTCGTACTCGGTGGTTTCTTTGACATTAGCTGTAGATAGGTTAATAAAGAACTGGTTACCTATTAAGAGTTATTTTAAAAGTGTCAACGACTGTCCAAAAATCTTGAAAAAAAAAAAAAAATTCAGTGATGAGGATCCAGAAAAGGAGTGTGTTATCGAGGTATACCTTCATTTTTTTTCCAACATTGGTGCTAAACTTGTTCAAGCTGCCAAATCCCTTGAAACTGCAGATCTTAGTATCACTGAATGCTACAGTAAAATACAATGTTTAGGTAGTAAAATTCAACAGACGATAAAGGAGAGTTTTTTTGGTGATGTCACTGAAAAGATT
Source organism: Typopeltis vanoorti (assembly GCF_054136105.1). Lineage (NCBI taxonomy): Eukaryota > Metazoa > Arthropoda > Arachnida > Uropygi > Thelyphonidae > Typopeltis > Typopeltis vanoorti. Next base: position 32,410,808 of record NC_143570.1, read on the forward strand.
TGAAACTATATGACCCCAGCCCTGCAAAAAAAAAAAAAAAGATGATTTTGTTAGTTTTTACTTTTCATTGTGCAATTACATTTCCAAGAATTTTGATTCATCTGTTGCAAATCCCATCCATTGTTTTGTGCCCCTAAATTTGGACAGTGAACTTTCTTTCAGGCATTTGCAGCCATTGTTCAACAATTTCATATTGATATTGTAAATGAAGACATTCGGTATGAAGAGTTTTGTAGTGCAGTGAGTGTTGTGAATATGGTGAAATCAGGAAGTACTGAACAAAAGTGGGTGAATATATTTACTGAATTAAATAACAAGAAAATCAATGTTCCAAATTTTGGTAAATTTTTAGGCTTTGTGTTAAGTATTCCAGGCTCAAATGCCTACACTGAGAGAATGTTCTCAATGATGAACAATAAATGGACAGATCAGAGAAATCAAAGGAGCTTAGAATTAATTAAATTAGAACTAATTGTAGTGATCATTTTGATTACGATTGTAAAGAGTTTTTGCAGTTTGTACAAGGAGACAAGAAAAACAAAGCTGCTGCAGCATCTGTTGATAAATCTAAATAAGTTTAATCTAAGAAGTATGGATATTTTAATTCTATGTAAGTATAAATGTTTAAAATTATATTAAATATTTTGATGTGCGATAATTTAAATTGCTATTTGTATATTTTAAATATAAACCATCCTATCAATTAATATGCAGGATTCACGGCCCAAAAATTTCGTTAAAATTTGTCGGGACCCAATCTCCCTTATTTTCATGTTCAGGTTGGTCACCCTAATGAGAGTGGTTCACTGAACACAATGGTGACTTTCAGGCATTGCCATGGTGTACCTAAAAAAAAGCAGTAATATTTTTACAGTTATTTGCCGATTTGGATTCTTTTCGACCTTCCGGGATAAATTTTTACACTCTAAAGAAATATAATATATTACTTTAAGACTTGCGTTATCCACCGACCACGATCATCGAAACGAGAAGTACTAAAGGCAAAAGATGATTAATCTGTTAATTTTTTTTCTTTTAAATATCATTTGGATACAAAATACGAATCACAATCTGAGAAAAGCATACATTGCCACCTCCGTATCGCATACATGAAAAGACAAAAAAAAAAAAAAAAAAGTCATAAACTCTATTTGAAATTAAGGTGCTCGAGTAATTCATATGCTGTTGTTTTACAATGCTATGAACCAAAGGCAAGTACTCTTTTGCAGCTTCATCGCACCACTGACTTCGGAAGAGGTTTCACTTTTGTCGGCACGAGAAGCATTCCTTGGTTGCTGATTTAAGCGTTGTTTTACTATAAGCGTGCTCGGCTGACGCGCATTACATGCTCTCGTAATAGAAAAAAAAAAAGTTTATCTTCCTATCCTTTTCAGTTGTCCCATAATGTAAAAGTAATGGCTATTAATTTGTTTGCAGTTCCTTCTAATGTGTGTGTGTGTGTGTGCGCGCAGCGCTTCTGTGTGTAGAGAGGGGAGAGCATAAAGAGAGAAAACATATGCCAAAGGATGCCGAATGATTACAGTTTTTCTCTTTTATACACAACCTTCATGATAATCATGTAACTTCAGAGAAACACTTGTACATCCTAGAAAAATGAAACAAAGCTCATAGTACAAGCTTTCAGAGGAGTTGTTAATCCCTAAGAAGCGATGCACTGTAGAGGATTTTGTTTTACCTAACTTTGCCATCTAAATAATCCAACAAATAAAAAAATGTTTCTGGCGGATTGAGAATAGGGGTAGGTGAAGATAGAGGAAATTACATCTTTTACAAAAAATCAAAGAATAGTGATATAAATAATATAAATGATATAAATACAAAGAATAAGTATTTAGATGTATCACATGTATATTTTCGAATTATAAAAGCAAAGTAAAAAAAAATGAAACGAAATCTAGTGAAAAATGTTAGTAAATTATATTAATAAAACTAGAAATGTAAAACTTAATATTCAACTGCTCGCTTTCACTAAAATCTGAATTTCCCTTCGCAGTATTTGTTAATCTCCTCCCTACTCTGAAACTAATACATAATAAAGAAATCCTATAACGCCTTTTCATTCCTCTTAGGAGACAGGCAGGAAATTTCCAAAAATAAATAAATAAATAATAAAATTTTTTTTTTTCACGATGAGCTCCGTTCATCCGTTCTGATGGGACTTTCTGTGTTATATGAGGAAATCTTGCAAGATAATAAATTCGGCACACGTTATTATTAAATGTTGCTGAAACTGATTTATTTATAATTTGATTAAATCTACAGTTATTTATCTATAGCTGTATACTGTATATAAGAAATTGCATTGTAAATTTTTCTGTATATAATGTAGACTATAATTTATGTTGTGGCCGGAACTTGCTGGTAGTTCCCAAAGCAAAGAAAGAAAATTTTCACAAATCATTTCAGCACTTAGCAACAAGCAGCTACAATAAACTGACTAATGAAATAAAGTCTGTAACATCAGGTTGCACTTTTAGAAAAGATTGAGAGACTAACTCATGGGAATAATGTTGACTTTTATTTTAAACGCATATTATAGAAAATTGCTCTAAATGTTTTATATTATGTCTTAATTGTTTTTTATATGTATTCATATGCCCACACCCACACCCACCCACCCACCCACCCACACACACACACACACACATTGTACAGTAATTTCCACTATATTTCCATTTTATGTTCTTTATTCCCAAGTCTTTTCTTTTACTATCAATCTCTATATTATCACTTGGAAAATTATAGAATATATTGCATGTATGTATGTATGTATGTATAATAATATATGTAGTATTACTTTTTTACTAAGCTATTATTATCACTTGCATTGTTCCAAATACTTGCTGCAACTGTTGTATTATACTTATTTTCATTTATACTACTTATTCAGTATGTTAATAAATTACTTACTTACTTATCATCTTATATAATCGCATACACTTAAAAAATAATATACCATCATTAATACGCTTACCAGTAGGGAAAAGACATCATTATTCCTTTTTATAAGGATCTGGTGCATCCGCATCTGGATTACTATGCTTAGATTTGGGCGCCTGGGTTTCTAGGCGATGTGGAGATGGTTGAAAAGATTCAGAGGCAAATGACCTAGTATCAGGTTTTGTGTAGAACGCTTTGTATGTAGATTGAAGATATGTGAGTTATGTGTATTACAAAAATTTGGTTGAAGACGGAAGAGAGGGGAAGATATGACAGAAACATATAAGTTGCTACAAGAGTTTTATAGAATGGAAGCAGGGAAAATTTTTCAATATACACAGAAGGGGAAAGAACAAGTGGTCGTCATTGGAAGTTGAGTAAAGTGTAGTTAAAAGAAGTTAAAAAGTGTAGTTAAAAAGAAGTCAGTAGCAATGTGAATTTTAGATTTTTTGCTACGAAGGTGGTGAATGAGTGAAATGGGTTGCTGAGATGGTTGTTGTTGTGTAACTCTATTTGCTAATACATAACACACAATTATCCTGTCATCATCATACAATGGACAGGTTCAGTCTGCCGCGGTGAGTACTACTTGGATGCATTGTGGAGGAATGAGACGTATGATAGGTTTTATTGTGAAAAATTGTTAGTGTGGGACTCCCGCGATGCCATGGACGCAATGGAGATACTCGGCTAGCACTAATAATACATTACTAATAATATGATTCGCATCAAATGAATAGGTTTTTGTTGTGGGGGGGGGGGGCAGAAAACAAGGAGCTTGTTATACAGCAGGATCTGTCGTGACATTATATATATATATATATATATAATCCTACGGGACATACTTTCCACAAGCGTACGATAGTGATCAATGGGAATTTTGGATTATTCTTCCTGTAGGCATGTAATGAGATCCTGGACTGTTGTGAGGGGGGGTGACGTCCCTTGACCTCACCCGACGCTCCAGTTCATCCAACAGATGCCCAATAGGATTGAGATCAGGGCTCTGTGGAGACCAGTCAAATGTGGTGACGTTCATGTCCACAAACCACGCAGTTACAGCACTTTATGACTTGCTGAAAGAGACAATGGTCAGTTTCATAGAAACGCCACAAAGTAAGAAGCACTGCACAGTCCAGAACGTTCAGACACCTCTCGGAGTTCAGTGTTCGCGGCACCACAAACAGAGGTCTGAGGCCAAACTAGGAAAAACAGGACCATGCCATCACACCACCACCACCGCCGAATTTCATAGTTTGGGTAACTCACTCTGGTAAGAGATGTTCACTGAGCATCGGACACACCCGTCCATCTGCTTGGTAGAGGATGTAGCGTGAGTCGTCGTTCCATAACACAGCTTTCTAAGCCTCTGCATCTCACTGTACAAGATGACGCTGAATATTGATTCGGGTAATGGAGGGCTTGCATATTGCGGTCCTACCATGGAAACCCATGTTGTAAGCCGTGTTTTTGAATGTGGTTCTGAATGTGTTTTTGCAGATTCGTGTTTCAGTTGATGCTCTGAACTCCACATCAAGGTATCGGCCGACGAATGGCAGTTTTTATATTTGTAGCACTCTGCAGTTATATTCGGTGAGTGTGGTGAATTGTCCGCCGCAAGTAGTACTTGACTCCTTGTGTTTCCATCTCGGCATGGTATCACTGATTGTTGACCTCGGATGGCCCATTTGTCAACAATTCGCCGAATAGATAGGTCTGCAACATGGCATCCTACCACAATGCCTCTTTCAAACTCTGTCAGTTCCCTTCTCGCAGCCATTTCACCCGGACACAGTTGAATTGACTTGGGAGCATCATAATCCTCTAATTTATCCTAGCTATAAACACATGACTTGTTACATATCACGATGCACCTTGCCCATGAAGGCGTCCGTTCTCTCTTTTGATAACAAAAGAAAGTTTTGATGACGCCTAGAACAAAAATGATATTAAAACAACTGATATAACTACAAGAAAGAAAGAACATACTAGTAGCAGAGTTGTGAAGATAACTTATGTTCTTTTATTCTTATATCCTCCTATGTTGTTTCTTGTGGTTATATCAGTTGCTTTAATATCATTTATGTTCATATTCTGGTCAACTTAAACTCAAACATATATTAGGCTTCAGAAGATATTTCTGCAAGAACAAACTACAGATTTCTGGTAAGGAGTTGTGCATGCTGGAATACGCAGTGAATGACAAAATATGAAATTAGTACATTCAATTTAGGCGGACATATTAATAAGAGTGACTTGGTTGCCTCGCTACTTTTGTTCCTAGAATAATTTATATGATAGGAAGAGACTACCTAACCTACATTGGCAAAGTACCACAGTAAAGAAAGCACACCTGAACATTCAGGTCTGTGAGCCGTTTAGACTTTTAGTGTCTTTCAATTAAAGTTTTCTAGAATTACAGTATAGAGTATTGTCGCAGTACAGTCAACCAAGCAAGTTTTTTTCTGGTATAGATTCTCTTTCACTCAGCTTTAATTTTTTTTTTTTTTAAATTCCGTCCATGAAAACTGTAAATCCATTGTACATTTAAAACGGAGGTGGCTATGGGCTAAATAAACTGGAAAACTCCATAAATCAAACATAGTGTTATTCAAGACACTTCTGATCTTTATTGATCACATCTAAGGGGGAAAAAGTAATCTTTATTTGAAGGCTTCTGTTTAAAGATTCAATAAGGAAAAGGCAATGAGTCCTCGATTCATCTAAATACATCAGATAAATCGAGGCTCTAGGTATATGCTGAATGTTTGCACTGTCACCAGAAACCTGGCATAGGTAGTTACAGAAAGATGGACACCTCGAAGGTCTCAAACGATTGAAAATATTTCCTAGTAGATTTTTCAAGTGAAACTTTTAATTCAATAACGTTTCTCAGTTCACATAGGATTGATACTTTAAATAAGCACTCTTCACCATGAGTTAATGTCAATACACTTAATTTCATTTAAATATTCCGTTTTATCAGTATTGCAGTTCGATATGCATTCTCAAGAACTGTTTAACTTGATTTGTGTTTCATACGAGTTAATTTACGAAAAAAGATATTAGAGGAAGTTTAAATAATAGATGAAAAGAAAGTAGGCATAAAGAAAGTACGCACAGGTATTTAAATACTAAACGGATGAAGGAAAGAGAGCGTGATGATTTTGCACTTTTTTGCTTTGGCTCACCTATTTCAGCGTTTCTAGAAAATTCAACGGTCTGCAAAACATAATTTTTAGGATATCCAAGAATAGTTAACAGTATTTTATCATTATGCTTAAGTTCTTCTCACGCAATTGTCAGAGGAGCATTTTTTTCCCCTTTATTCCATACTTAATATATTATAACTACATCTTTGTGCTTTTGAAGTCTGAGATGTATGTTTTTCAGGCCATTCAATAGAACATGCTGTATGTAAATGTATATATTATATTCTTAGTTACGTGTTATTTTTCACTGTAATGTATTACATATTTCTGAACAATATTTGAAAAATCTGTACCTGCAAGCGAAAAATATATACTGAAGTTTTTTTTTTCTTTCAATGCATGAACCATGAAATGATGATTACATTGCTTAGAAAAGAAAATACTCCAACTATGGAACCAATTTTCTTTGTGATTATTCATTCCTTATGCTTGTATTCTCTACAGAATCAATCCTGTTTCGCATTCACTGAAAATTATGATCCATAGAAATAAAAATCCAATGATAAATTTTTTTTAGTTCTTCCTGTCCAGCTATTCACAGCTAAGCGCTCCATGTTTGACTGAGGGTCAACTATCAATACAAAAAGAAGATTAAGGGAATTAATTTCCTTTTATGCTTTTGTAAAGCATTCTTAACTGCCCTTCCTATTTAGAAAGGACCGGTCTAAAGAAAGACCGATTCATCCACATTGTACTGAATAAATCTATTACTGGAACATCTGTCTGTATATGAAAAACAATCCATTCAAGTCTGAAGATATAAATTATGAAGGATTTAGGACAATTTATTTTTGCAATTTGATATGATGGAAACAAGTTTGCACAATACTTTCTTTCCTCACCCCCCCCCTTTTGTTACAAAAGTACAGTTATGAATAGCATGCGATTCCCCTCCCCCTCCTCGAGAGTTTAACATCGCAACATTCTCAACTTGCTACAAAATGCGAATTTTCATCATTTCATTACTTACTATCCGGTTTAAATAATAGCCTATACTTGGTACCTTGTAAGATCACCTCACTGCTTATTGGAAGCCTGAAGTGACTTTGAAAAAAGTATACCATGTTTTGTTTCCAGAGTTGGATTCCCAGCTTATTCAGTCCTCAGCCCGCTTACCCCCGGAACTAAATACAACCAGTTTACCAATGTAACTAAATGAAATTGATTAAAAAAAAAAAAAATGCATTGGGACACAGCATTAGGAACAATTTAAAAGTAAGTAAAGCGTTGAGTGAAATTAAATATAAGTGAAGACTTTTTGTATTATTTTACATGCTTCTACATGCTTACCTTGACTGAAAACCAGGAAGGTAGCAAACTAAATAAAAAACAGAATTTAAAAAAAAAAATTTTTCTCTCTCTCTCTCTCTCTCTCTATATATATATATATATATAGAAGTGAAGAACTGGATTCATTCATATATATATATGAATGAATGAAGTTTGTATGAAATTATTTTAACAACAAGTATCAAAACTTATGGGTTTTTAAGCTTATGGGAAATGTTAAAATTACTGAATAAAAAAAAAAAAATGTACTGTTGACCTTGTACATTGCGAATCGCTTTCTAGTCTATAAAAATTAATTTGCAACCATGACCATCCTATAATGCAGCCTTATCTCAATTTTAAAAATACACAGACAGTCATTCTTAAATCAGAGAAGTTTATATAATAATTTCCGAATACTCTTTTTAAAGTATAACAAGCTTTATTCACCTCATATGAAAATTTACAAAGTGAGTAATGTACAAAATTATCACCAGCTCATGTCATTATTTTCTTAACATCAATATGCTAAAAATGAGTAGTCAGCTAGTCCCAACTACTGTAACAAATGACAAAATTTACAACAGTTCAAATATTTATTTCAACTAATTCTTCGTTTGGATCATTTACAATAGAGTTGTTTTTCTTTAATTCACGTGAACATTTTCTCCACACTCACATTTCAAACATGTTACAGAAAATTATTTGTGATTTAAATATTTTCTACGATTCACAATTCAGCATTATGAAAAAGGATTTAGACACATGATATATGAGTGAGTGAGTATTGAGCTCATGACGGTACTACTACAACGAATGTTTCACAAATAATTAAATAAGACGCTATTTTGCTAATATCTTTCTATTTATAGCTAACAAACTACAGATAAAAACAGCGAAAATAAAAAAGAACAGAAGAAAACAGAATGCAAAATATGACTTTTGATGTTTTAGATTGCTTACTCTTAAGTAAACAGCAAAACAATATCACCTACACTTGAAATCCCAACAAGAAATTGGAAAGGGCGGAAAGTGCATATCAGACTCTTACCAGACGTCTGGTAAATCCACTGGGAAGGAGATAAAAAGGAAGTGGGATGGTGTTTTCCTTAATTAAGAGAAACTAGCCCAGTATTTATTTATATGAACAGTAAATACTGATAAGGCAGCGAAATTGTTAAGGCTCACAAAAGCAAAGGGATAGCATTACTTTCTATTGCAAACACTTGCACTGTATTAATAGCGTGAATAAATAACAAACAACTTTTAAAATTCAGTAGTGAAATTCAAATACTAAGTTTCTTAGAAATTTATAAAAACATACAATTATGTAAGTGTTAGCATTTTCAAATATTAGCAGTAGATATGGCACTGATAATTAATGATTAGAATATATAATATTTACCTTTTCTGGAAGTCACTTCTTACTATAACTTTCATATAATCACTAACACGTTCATACAATCAAGCGTTTCTATACGTAACACTTACGAGAGCCCAAACGACATGATAAATGAAGGATACTTTTTCCAGCTTAAAAAATTATTGTATATTAATTTGAAAACACTATTAATATTCTTTATTATTGTTTATTAGTATTAATATTAATTAACAATATTATAGTTCTCTTAATATAATTTATAACACGAAGTACACCGCCACCTACAATTCAATTATAAAGATTGTTATTTTTAGAAACAAATATTTTTATCGAAATACAAGCGGCAGATTGTTAGATTTCTGGTTTCACTAATTTTAATTAAGCTATCAATTTATGGAAAATTAAAACATTAAACTTTATAGTTTAACGCTTAAAAATTACAAATCAAGGAGTTTTAATTTTTATAGAAATAAACATTTCTTTTCGGCTTAAATTTTAAATATCTCTCATCGTTTGGTAAACAATTAACTACATTTTTTAATTATTATCTCCTATTTTCGGATTTACTATTAGCTCGTTTTTAACTAAATTCACTTGAGTTCTGCATATCATTGAAATTAGCTGCAATAAAACTGAAAATGCAAATATTATTTATCTACAGAAATAGATGATAACAATAACAATATTTTCCCCTTTAATTTATGCATCAGTAAAATATTAATCAAACGATGCTGAAATTATAGCTTATGGTTTAATAATTTATATTAATTTAGAAATAAAGTTAAATTTAGTTATTATAATTACAGTTATGCTGTCTTAGACACATTCTAGATTTGTAGTTCATTTTATAAACGAGATATATTTTAGATGAAGTTTTTAATAGATATAAGGAATGAATATTTACTAACAGTGAACATTTATTTATTTTATTCATGTAATTTGAAATAACTGATTCTGGAAACTTGACAAATTACATACTTAATTCTAAACAAATCATTTTATTCAAATACTACCAAATATTTTAACCCTCAAAATCTGCTTTGAAATTACAGCAGTACTATACCTTATTTTTACAGTTAAATAAAACTATATGCAAAATGAAAATCGTAAATGTTCAATATATACAGTAACCGTTTTTACATATGTACAGTGTGTGCTAAGAAAGTTTTCAGTTCACAGTCACCAAGAATAAGTTTATTGGTTTTAGTAGCATCTTATATTTGAGATACGACCACGTACACCACTGTTTCTTGGCTGATACAGTTTTTTTTCCTCTCTCCTAAATTAAGAGTCAAACAATTGTCTCACTTCCTCCTACCGCTCTTAGTTTTTTTGACTTATCCATGGACAAAATATAAGTACGTGGCACTGCCTTCAAATAAGGAGGAACAGGTTGCTTTCGGGTAGAAAACCGTTTACTTACTTTTCGCCATGACGTTAACGGTGTCTTGCTCGACCAGATCCATAGTCCCGTAGTAATCCCGACAACTAAAGACATAAAAATCTTTAATGTGAAGATTTCCACATTTGGCTGCGAAGCAGAGCTGACTAGAAGCCATTCTGCTCGCAATGAGTACTCATAAAAGTGGGCAGCTACAACACATGTGGCGGGAATTATGTAGAGCGAAGCAAAGATACCAACACGTACCATCATTATCTCCACCTTAACTTTGCGTTGCTGTGGTCGATGATTCTTTGACTTCAAAATAGCAGTGGAGCCAGCTACTAAGAACATAGAACCTACTAAAAGATAAGTAAATGAAGGTATCAAAACGAACTGCATGAGGATCTGTGGATTTTGATTTCCTACGTAGCACATTCCAGTCAGTTCATCGGCATCGACTGCACGAAGTACTAAAATTGCTATCGTTTTTGCAGAGGGGATGATCCAAGCTGCTAGATGAAAGTAAGTGCTTCGCTGTTCGATTGCTTCGTGAGTCCATCGCAGTCCTACTGTGAGAAACCAGGTGACAGTTAGAACTACCCACCAAGCAGCGCTAGCCATTCCAAAAAAGTATAGCAACATGAAAACAATAGTACAATTAATGTTGTCAAGTCCTTCTTGAATAAGCACCGGCACATCGTATTGACTATCCATGTGACATGCGACTTCGTTACGGCCAGCAATGAGTCTAATAAAATACGCGATGCTGTACGAATTATAATTGATACTAAGAAATACGATGGCTCGCTCCGGGAAACTAAATCGCGACACATCGGCCAAGAAGGTCAACACAGTGAATAAAGTGGAAATGAAACACAGTCCGCCCCAAACAGCAACCCATATTTCGGCAAAGTCCTTATTGTCCTTTGTGAACAGGATATCCGAGGTACAAAGCGGAGCACAACGCGCGGTCCTGTTAATGTAATAATAGTGATCAGAAAACTTCAAATCTTGACACAATCCATAATGCTGACCCCGCAGTTTTACATGTTGTGACCCTACTTTGCCGCTGTTCACTATTGACGTACGATGGCCTGGTCGTGATGGCCGGCGGTCTCGGGGAAATGTACGAGGACGGCTTCTTTCGTGTTCACCAGGTTCAGGGCCCTCCATACACATATGCTTGTCGTTGTTCTCGGGCGGGAACTGTGAACAGTTTAACGCCAAAGGCCACGGAAAACCAAATTCTAATAGCACAGGCTCGCAACGGGCTTTCGCATCTTCACACAAGCGTCTGCAAGGCCCGATAGGTTGGGGAACCTTTTCGGTACACATAGGAACGTACACGGAGCATAGAAAGAAGCGAAGTCGCGAAGAACATCCGTACTGAACCAGAGGAGCGAATGTCTGTAGTTGTAATTGAGCATCTTGTTGCAGCTCGTGACCGACAAGGTTTGGCATTCCCGTCACGTTATAGCCCAGATTCTTGCACATATCGATGCGTATGGGTTCGCACGTTCGCATGACTTCTGTGCTGCTTACAGGTTGGAGTAGTCCGCTGAACGAACTCAGTAAAAGAACTAAGAAAACATACCTGAATGATGTTCTAGAACTGCGATAAGTACACTTCAACCGTACACCAGATGTTGCGAACAACGGAAAGCTCAAACGAAACTTCAGTTCAGCTGCTTTTTCCATATCCTTGATTACACTCGTTAACGAAAGCAATCGTAAAACCAAATAGGGGGCAACGAGCGGTCAATTAACGAAGCGGTGCCGAGGCCGATGGGCGACAGGCTGGCGGGACGCTGCACTGATGGCTCACTAGAACGAGAAGCTCTCGAATAACCTTATCGTGCACTGCTTCACCAACTGTGTGTACATGCTAATGCTACTTAGTGACATTAGTCATCACTGAACGAGAACACGTTTACAGGTTCGCGAGAAACTGAGAAATCCAAGTTACTGTAGATTTGGCAGCAGTTTTAAGCAACAAACTCTCCCCAGGCTTTCCTTTCACTAACACCACTTGAACTAAGCACAAAATGCTGGTGGGAAGACGTTTATTATTTCTAACCAATCCAGTGCGAGTACTCATTTTTCAAGCCACGCCTCACAAGAGTCCGCGATAACTGTGACGGACAATGTAATTGGTCAACTGTTAACGAGGCTTCTATCTCGTCGAACATCAGTGGAATCGCTTTGATGGGTTTCAAAATTGTTTGTTGTAGACTTGAAAGGTAGTCACGATTGGCATTTAGCCGCTCCTTTTGCTGGCATCGGCTTGGAAGGAATCAGCGGAATATTTGCAAACACATTCTTTCATACTGCTTGAATGTTATTTGCAAACGTCATTTTTGTCCCTTGTTTCATTCTGGAAAAAGATATACATTTTGACTTAAAAAAAAAAGCTTTTATATAAGTCCTTCGCATTCTCCTATATATATATATATATATATATATATATATATATATATATATATATATATATATATATATATATATATATATATATATATATATATATATATATATATATATATATATATATTTCAAAAAAATAGATTTAATGACTCCAAGACCGAGATAACATATAAAGATTTTAATGATAAATTCTACTAGTTTCGGCATATAGCAGCCTTCTTCAGGTATTTATAAAGAAAAGGAATACTAATAAACATTGAATTATTTAAACAAACTGGAAATTACAGGTACAAATTGCCTCACATAATCGATACATAAAAACGTTGTATTTTTCAAGTTGTTCCAACTGGCGTGCCATTGTTTGTTGCAATTGTGCGTGCAAGTTCACGTGAACGCCAATATTGAATAACTGCAGCATGGCTATCTGGGATGTTATAACTTAAATTATTATTTAAGTGGACCGGGTTCAGTAGGATTTCCCTTGATTCTACGATTTTCCTTTCAAACTCATCTTCACAGCGAAAAATATTTTCTGATCTATTCCAGCATACAGAGTGGCTTTGTTGGTCTTCATTAGGATTATTTGAAAAAAGAACATGACTGGATAACGCAGTTGCATGAGATCTTTTGTATGAGATGTCTCTTCTATGCGTTGTTCGATAGATTTGTTAGTTTGACCAAAGTATGGGATATTGCAATCACACCACAATTTATATACTCCAGGGTACTTAAGGTTGTGATGAGTAGGTTTTGGATGGCTGATTAGAGAGCGGATTTTTGGAAGTGTGGTGAAGAAGGTCTTGATATTATATTTTTTAAGGACTTTAGCTATTTTCTTAGAGACTGTGCTAATGTATGGAATGGAGATGCTACCTTTAAAATTAATAGTCTCTGTTGTGCACTGCTTAGGAGGGTTCAGAAGAAATTTCTTAATTGTTTTTTCAGAGTATCCATTTTGTTTAAAAATAAGAGTGAGGTGATTCATTTCTTTTTGTAGTTCATCTTGTTCATTTAAGAGAGAACGTGCTCTGTGTCCTAAGGTAGATATAATTCCCAGTTTTTGTGGTGGAAAATGATGAGAAAGATTATGCAGATATCTATTGGTATGCGTAGGTTTTCTGTACATAGAGATTTTTAATCTTTCAGAGCATCGTGTAAGCATAACATCCAAAAAAGGTAAAGAGTTATTATTTTCTATATCAGCAGTAAATTTTATATTAGGATGTTGGATGTTTAGATGACGAAGAAAATCTGTGAGAGCTGTGTGCCCGTGATTCCAAATAATGAATATATCATCAACATATCTTTTCCAAACTTTTGGTTTAAATGAGAAGGAAGATATGGCTTTCTTTTCAAAGTCTTCAAGGAAGATGTTAGCTAGCACTGGGGACAAAGGGTTGCCCATTGCCAGGCCTTGTTTTTGTTGGTAAATGGAGTCCTTATATCTGAAGTAACCAGAATGAATGCAATGCTTTAATAAAGTGAACATTTTTTTGGATAATTTGTCCTGTAGTAATGTAAGTACCTCGTAATAATGTAGTAATGTAAGTAAATAAATAAATATATATATATATATATATATATATATATATATATATATATATATATATATATATATATATATATATATATATATATATATATATATATATATATATATATATATATATATATATATATAGGGAATTTTTAATGTCCACAATTGCAATATTTCATTCATACTTTTTTTATCGTTTTTATTTAAATAGGGTACAGGGCTGTAGTGACCATCTCTTGTGAATCAAATACTGTACTTGAAATCTGTAATCTGTGCTCGTTTTTCAAGCATTCTCATTGACAGACCATATAAAGAGGTACCATGATTGAGATTGATTTCGCATAAATTTGTACGAAATATTACAATAACATATATTATACTTGACAAGAAATTATATTCTTGTTTTAAAATAAACAACATTAAAATAATATTTAATTCAAATACTTGAATTTCGTATATCATGTAAAATGTGCAGAAAAATATATTTGATTTAGTTTCTTGGAAACATTTTATTTCTTCCTTAAACAAATTTTGAGTGTAGTGGCTTTATTATTTATTTTTGATTTTTTTTTTTTAATCATACCCGCAAACGAAAGTATACAAAACCCATAAAATATCATTGCTGTGTTTGGATAAGAAGTTAAAGTGAAAGAAGGAATATATCGACGCATTAGAAACGATAGATTGAGGAAAGCAGTTCAGAACAGCGGTAGATGAACTATAAAAGGAGGGGCGGGGAAGCTCATTCAGTGCTGACTGACCAGCAGCTTATGTTCTTGCGGTCCTGAAAAAAAGTGGAGGAATGATGGTGGTCAGTACATGAGATATTATTACGAAAATACATGTGTCAGAGACATAAAGCAGAAACCGTGTGTGTGTGTGTGTGTGTGTGAGAGAGAGAGAGAGAGAGAGAGGTATCAGTTAATCAGATTCTGCATAGCGTCAAGCATTCTTAGGGTGGTTTATACGTGCACCACCCGAAACGTGCGAACTTCCAGGTTGAGCTAATATTTGGGATTTATAGGGTGTCAGCAGATGTACAGATGAGAAGTAGTCTTGAGCAGAAAAGTACATCAAGATTTTTGGGAGTTGAAGGAGCTATTAGCTAAGGTGCGTTTGTGCCAGGCAAGGCTAGAGGTGAAAGCTAACCCAAAAAGAGAAAAGAAAGATGATCATATTTGGAGATCTAGGTATTATCGAAAGTGCGGAGCAGTGAAGTGAGATAGTCTTGCTAGAAATTAGGACTGGAAGCATTGAATTTCACAAGATTATCCTCGCAGCACAGCAATAGCAGAAAGATTACGGAAATTGAAGCATTTTCGTGATTGCTTCATTCTTCATTAGACAAACTACAAGGTTTGTGTAATGAAGAGTGTCATCCGAAAAGCTATGGATATGATTTAGGGTCAAAAAGGGAGGTGAAATTAAAGTCCTGGAAGTACTAGAGTATTAGTGGAGAAATCTGGCCATCTACCATGACACAGTCAGCAACGAGAAAGGAAACCAGCAACCTAATTGCAAAAGACAGAAGGAAATCATATGATATTCTCTATTGTGTCAGACTCAGTCAAATGCCCTGGGCATGTCACTAGTGACCAAGTGAGTTTCTCCACGCTTTTCCATGGTTTGTGCCAGGAAATGGATGATGATAGATTAAAAAAAAAAAAAAAAAAAAAAAAAAAAAAGTAGCTGTGGACTGCGAATAGCAGAATCCATATCGTTGGGTTGGTGACCCTTAACGTGATGAAAAGTTGGTTCATGACCTTCTCCATGATTTTTGATAACTGACAAGATTAACTGGACGATAATTTGTCACATTCTTTTATCACATTCTTTCCATAGTACAGTGTAGAGGCTAGTCGATTAGGAAAGACTGAAAATGCAATATAGAATAGGTGTTAATTTTAGAGCACAAATTTGGGTCACAAGAGAGAGATATATATCATCAGAACCAAGTGACTTAGTGATATTCAATCTCTTTAGGATTCATTTGATTTCTTTCTACTAAATTACTAGAAGAGGAGAAGACACAGAAGGAGTTGTTCTTGGTAATGTGGGAGATAATTTGCGGAGAAAGATGATGCCTGGAGATCTGCCTTATCTTTGGGTGATACCTTTGGTATCACCCACAGTACCATTAGGGAGAGTGGTGAATGGGAGCGTGGAAGGCCAAAAATTCAATGGGCCTGTTGAGAAGCCAAATTGTTCTACTATCATTTATCATTTAAGCAGTTTTTCTGCAACTGAACATTTCAAATTGTGGATAGTTTATTATTTATTTATTTATTTATTTTGCAACCGCAGTGTAGGCCGAATGTGAAGTTGGAGTTTTCCAGAGTCCCTTTGATAGGATGAACTTTTTCTTGCACCAAACTTTTTCTATCCACCAAAATATGCCAACTGCGTTGGCATATTTTGGTGGATTACTAAGGCTTGGACAGTGGTGGGGATTTTTGATAGAATGCCAGTTGGAATAGAATTATTTCTATTATTCAGTCAGAATATGTGTCTGAATCAGGAGAATGAAATAATCAGACCATGAAGAGCCAGAGTAGAACTCATGTCTGTCATCTCATTTGGCATCATTGGAATGCTGAAGAAAATGAAACAGAATGTCTGGGTGAGGTGGGGTGTTCCACAATAAAATAAACTTGGACGATATAGGGTATCTCATATCTGTAGGGTATCTGGAAGGAGAACTGGCTTTGAAAAGTATGACAGTGTTAACGGGATGATGAGAATTATCTAGTTCTTCTGAGTATATGGACAATATGCACTGCTAACAGGAATACCTTGGCATTCCTTACCTGCTTTATCTCTGGAATTGAAAAAGGGAAGGTAGTTTGAGTTGCGGATGTTGTAATCGTCAAGAAAGATGGCCTAACCGTTTGAATATTTAGAGGGCCGAAAATCAAATTATAGAGATAGGTAATCAGAAGAATCATAGTGGTTATGAGAATTTGAAGAGGGATAGAGAACAAACGAATGTAACTTGTTGGCAACAAAATCTTGAGGCAAGCACAGCAAATCGAAAAGAGGGGATTCAAGGTTTGGCAATCTCTGACGCCAGTGATCAAATCTTACCAAAGCACAGGTAATGCCTTCCCTTATGAACGAAAGGAATTGTGTAAAATGTACTTTTGGACCTTTGAAGAGTATGGTAGTAGATCGCTAGTTGAATTTCTGCTAGAAATAACAACCCTGTTTGGGATGGCTTTATAGTGGTGCACGTATCATCAAAACCAGATGATTTGTAGGTTTTGCAACAAGAAACGTATCGCTGTCTCACCCCACCCCCTTTCGCACATATAACAACACATAATACGGGCTACTATCATTCTCTGGGACAGTTCACTTTTTAATATTCTGTCCAGATCAACTTCATAAGCCACAATATCCCAAAAATTTCAGTATTTCGTAAATGTGTAACTGACTTAGTGAAATCAGTGAAGAGCGATTTCGTTAGCACTGGCGATTTGTTCTTTGGTCTGTGAATATTGACATTTTTGAAACATTGTGGTGGTTCAGGGGGAGAATGATGGGACAGAATTTTTAAAATCAGACCATCCCAAAATATTCTAAATCTACAATTAGGATTGTTATAGGAGAACATTTCAAAGAAAGAATTTGTGAATCTAATTCCCAAATTCTTTCATCGATTTTGAATTTTGAAATGTAAAATACTAAAGGCAGAAATTGGGCATTGAATCTAAATTTAAATCCGAGAAAAAAAAAAGAAAAAAATAAAGAAATTCAGTTCTTCAATCTTATAATCTCGTTTTTCAAACGCCTTTACATGACTGAAGGATTTCTTTTTCATCCTTCAGTCATGTAAAGAAATACATATCGCCAAACAAAACGAATATTTAAAAAAAAAAAAAAAACTTTTCTCATAAATACAAGATTCCAGGAGGTGGTTGTTTAGAATAACGACCGAAGCAACTAATACAATTCAGCCACTGTGTCATATATGTTAATCATGTGTTTACTAACCAGTGTTGACTGTTTTACGGGATAATAAACTCAGAAACCTATGAAACTGGCTAACTTACATTCAGTTGAAAAGCTCGTTATAAAGGTTCGCATCGTTTCAACCACCATCATTCTAGTCATTGAGGCATCGTCAATAATAACTGATCTACGAAATCTTTAGTCAGTAACTACAGTTGCGTGCTTAAAGTTTAATGGCAATTTAGCGAATAATCTCGTCTAATTTTGAATCTTAGTTATACTCCATATGAATATCGACTCTATGTGGGCCGACGCACATACGGATGCCTTCTAAACTCTTTAAGTAATAAACTCGCAGCTTAATTATATTACAGGGAAGGAGGAAGCGCGGGCGGCCAAAGAAGAGATGGAGAGAAGCTGGTGAAGGAGGACTTTAGGATGAAGAATTTGGATGTGGTTACATCCTAAGACAGGAGGATGTGGAGGAGACTCACTAAAAACAGTGACCCTACTTAAGTGGGACATGCTGCAGAAGAAGAAGAAGAAGAAACAAAAACCCGCTGTTTAATATAATATGTATGTAGAATCGATTCTTAACATTTTAAAAATGATTTATTGGTAGCTGTCGATCACGGCATCTCAGTCATTGTTGAATCCATCTTACTCGCTTGGCATAATAGGATTCTAGTCATCCACAAGAAAGGAAGCAGTTTTCTGTAATATACAGATTTTGTTAAATTAATTCTGTGAAGATGGGGAAGAAATATTTGAAGCTTAATGGCAGGGTGTCCTTGGTATATCATCTGGATTCAGCACTGATCATAATTATTAAATGAATATTACCCCCAACTTTTTCCAGCAGTAAACGAAATAAACCATTTTGTTCTTTTGACAACACTGTATATTATCCCGTTAGTTATATGCAAATCTTGAATATGAGATGTCCAGTTGGCGCGTGGCAGGAGGAAAAAAAAGTTTTATATGTGGAACAGTTAAGATTTACACTGAACAGTTACGACTTGCCCTGGAATTTCAGGAGAAATTCCAAATTTTCTCCTGAAATTTTGTCTCATGGGATTGAGTGCAGTCCTTCATATGGAGAGAAAGGAAATAAAGTTCCCTTATAACATATGTGACATATATACATATGTGATATGCTTTGTTACATTTTCGATAAATAGTATAGTATAACATTTTTATAATTGAAATGAGATTAATATTAGTTGTCTTGGTCACACAGACAGCAAACGACTGGGAAATCTTTAAAAAAATTGTTCTTTCAATATCGTTTTCATGAGAACCCATCATCAACACCAACAGTCCTTGCTTGAGCTGTCTTGCCTCATAATAACGAACAGAACTAATTATACGTGTTTTGCAACCTCAAGCAAATTTTAGCCACTCTGCCCTTTTTGTTAACTTTTGCATTTTTTACTGCAATTTTTAAAATGAAAATAGAAAATTTGTATTTTGCAATAAAAACTTTTCCTATTAATGGTCGTTTCTATTTTAATATAATATTGAAGATTTAAAAAAAAAAAAAGTTATTATTATTTGATGAAATGTCACCCATTTAACTGTCACCTCCAAGCATGCGCTTGCTTTGCTTATGCCGAGAGCCAGTCCTGATAACGAGAAATAGAACATTCACGTAAAAAATAATGTCTACACACAGATATGTACGGTATTTTCATTATTCACATTATTGATATATCATATGCATAAGAGATCTACATTCCCAATTTTATGAATTAGCTAATAGAATGAGACATTGTTCTCTGTAAAACAGTTTTAGAATAAAATTTGTTTCAGACATTAGTCTTAATGAAAATTTTATTCAAATGCGCATTCATTATTAAACAAATCAATATGTAATTAACTGTAGTAATAATTTAATATGTTTATTTTGGAGATAAAAATAAATACATTTTCCAGAAGCCGAGAACAATCTTCTAAGTGTTATAATTTCGGTAGCGGTTAGCGAAAAGACTTTTGATAGGACCTTGCTCTGCACAGAATAGGTGACGCAACAAGTTCCCTGCAGAGCCTTCGGACTGGTTTATTCATTTTTGAATAAACCAGTCCGAAGGAATCCTATGGGATCATTTTTGTATCCAAGAAAACATTTAGTGACAGCAAAATGAAAAAAAAAAAAAAAAAATATATATATATATATATATATATATTGTCCTGACAGTTCGAAAATACCCCAATGATTTTTTATTTTATTTTTTTCCTGGAAGATGTTTATAATGAAAAAAGCACTCTTTCCATTTCTTGACCGCACTCAGCGTACATTTCAGCCACTGTCACTGAGCTGTGGGAATCACATCAAACAACACATCAGCAGAAACAACATAGCAACTGAAAGAAGCAATTCGTTTTATTTATTTATTTTTTCATTATTTTTAATAATGCCACTCATGTTAAGAACTATAAAGCATCGTACCTAGAGGCAAACCACTTCCGTGTGTAGAAAAGAATGTGTCTACACACAGATGTATAGACCCATTATTTTCATTATTCACATTATTGATATATCATATTCATAAGAGCCATATCAATCCTTAAGTTTATATGCTACCTAACGAGAGAGAGATTCACTTTGCAGTATAATTTATACTCTCATTAGAATTCATTTCGTATTCGGAAATGAAATATTCCTTTGTTCTTATTTTATTTTTCTTTCTTTATTATTATTATTATTATTATTATTTTTTTTTTTTTAATGAAATGTTGCAGTAGCTCACGGTAAATGTTACTATCGATTTTACTTCTCGTTTAAACTAACCAACTCCTCTTTGCATCTTTTGGAGATTCATGATGTGCTTTAACAGATTCTGGCGTTTCGGAAAAACGAAAATGTCATTACAAAACACCTTTTTATTATCGTCTTGGATCATTTCACACTTGTTGTTGTTTTAGGCTGTTAACTAATCGTGATGTTGAGTAGGACGACTAACAGCGACAGTTCTAGAACAGTTGAGATTTGATTGTCTAAAGCAGTGGTCTCCAAACTTTTTTGATCGCGTACCCCCAATTGATTGAGCAAAAAGTATTGTAATAAGTATTATAAAGAGGAAATATGCCTTGTATCATCATATAATAATTAAAAACGCTAGATATTTTTACACATTATTTTTATTATTAACAGCTTACAAACATTTATTACAATATTTAATGTGAACAATGGCCTTGCATTTCTTTCATAATTTCTTGAAATTCTAGTTTGGTGGCTTCTGATACTGCGATACGTTGTTTCTTTAAATTATCTGCAATGATTTCTATACGTCTACCAATAGTTTATCTGCATATTCTTTTCCATGGATTATTTCTACCATTTTTATGGCGGTTGGGAGTACAAGTGTTTCCCCAATGGTGTGTGGCTTTTGGTCTTTTGCAATTAAGAATGCAACCTCAACATCGTTCAAAGAATTGTAAAGATTTGTGTTCATGTTCAGGATGTTTAGTTTTTAAGTGTCTTACTAATAATGATGGTTTCATACTTCTATTACATAGCGTCTCATGACACAATACACATGTAGGACGAGGTTCATTGTTGACTATCGTCGATGTAAATCCCAATTTCAAGTAGTCTTCTTGATAATTTCTAAACTTTCTAAGGCAAGGTTTTGTTAAGATTAATGTTTTTATCACTTAATTTGACTGATAACGAATTTGTTTGAATAGAAAAATCAATCCTATCTTTTCCTTGTTGTTCGTCTGATGTAGAAGTACTATCGTAATTATCTTCAATTCGCGGTTTCTTTGGAGGAAATTTTTTTAACCATTTATCCATTTTGTGAGGGTTAATTTGTAAAATTTAAATATAATTCATTTGCTATTGATAATATCAAACACTTAAAAAATGTAAGCAATTTTGATAATATTAATTCACTGTTTCTAGTGTAAACGTAAAAGTAAGCACAAAAAGGCGTTGGAATTGCACAGAAACAATATATACTAAAAATCGTCCAACTTACTACTAATAGTCAAATAATTAATACAACTGTGGGGTCATCTGTAGATAGCAGGATAACTAAGCAATTTTCCTTCTCTAGTTGGGCTTGTCAACACTAGGATGCTCTACAAACAATGGCAATGATAAGAAGTAAGAGATTTACTCGCTAGCTATAAAAAAAATGACAGCTTTGCCACGGACGATTATGTGTGCAAAGTCACCCAATGTGCGCTACTCGCAAATTTAAGTTTACAGGATCTTTATAACGTCTTTGTCTATATTAGATATATGTTTAATTGATGAAAGAAAGTAATATTATTTATCTTTAATTAATTACTTACTTATTTTCCTATCAATATAAAACTTTTTTTTGAAGACCTCCACGTATCGACTCGCGCACCCCCTGGAGTTCGCGTATACTTTGGAGACCGCTGGTCTAAAGTACGTACTGAATTTTTGTACGTACGGAAATGATAATAAACTTATTTACTTTATAAAATATACGGTTGTGCTTTTAAAATTGGAAGAAATCTGTGACCTGAAATCTGATTATATTTTTACACGATTGTGTACCAGACCTTTTTTTTTTAAATGATGATCATGATAAACATCCGATCACTGTCCCAAATCTCGTAGCTGAAATTAAAGTTATCGTCTACATTCAATACGACATAGATATGTGAAAGAAAAGGAACTTGCTGCAGCTGATGGAATCATATTTCGTTCTTTTTTTTTGCTTAAGTGCTATCGTTAATTATTATCAGTGATCCTGAGGGTAAAGATGTTTCTTTACAGCTCCGGTTGCAGCATCGGACATCTGGTATACCAATTTTTTCCCCGCTGAGTAAAGAAGATTATTGCTGACACATGGTGCTTTTCCATAATGAATTGCAGTAAATCAAAGTTGAGGAACTTCTTGACAAATGTTAACTTATCTTCGTCTTTACATAGTTTTTCCAACATTGTTTATCCCCATCGCTTTCATTAAAATAAAAATGATAAAGAATTAACTCTAAAAATTATCCTTCAGCTTTATTAATCTAGATTTAGTTATAATTAACAGAATAAAGATAGATGGTACTAAACTTCACTTAACACATTTTATGAAAGAAAAGTTTACTATCTATCTATCTATTCCCTTCTGCCATACGGTCTGGGGGGGGGGGGTAGCTATATGCTACCATACTAGGGAGATGATTATGAGCAAGGTGGTTTCCCGTTGCCTTCCTTGCCGTATTATATCCTATGGCTGTATCCTGTGTGTTCACGGGGTCGGTTTGTCAGCTTGCTGGATGAAAACCCCCAGAATAAACTGGCGGAAAAAACCTGCTGTCCACGCCCAAGACCGGCTAACTTGGCTATGGCTGAGAAAGATACTTAAGCTCCTCACGTCGTTGACGGGAATCGAACCTAAGACACTTCTTCCCCACGCATATGGTTGCGAAGCGCACAGCCACTAGGCTAACCGCGCGGAGAAGTTTCTATTGAAAATTTAAATATAATATTGATATTGAAATGAGCTTTCTAGTAAAATAAAGAGGAAGTTTCTGTGCATGAAAAAATTTTGCCTATGGCTGTAAATTTAAGGAGGGCTGAACCTAATTAGTACTCTGAGTAGAGCTAAGGGAATTAGGTCTGCTCTGGAGGCCAAATATAGATTTTTTTTTTTTTTTCTGCACTGCACAGACCTTCAGTAAGCAAGGTGGTAGCCTCATACCAGGCGATGAAATTGATCTACCACATCCACACCAACGTGGAATTCGAATTAACAGTCTGTTGGTTGGAGAGTTAATACACTATCCACTCGGCCAACCATGTTGAATATATATATACGCTATGATCAAAACTATTTGGAACATCCCACGTGATGTAAAGAACACACAAACAGAAGTGATTCAAATAATATGGCTGATATTATAGGAAGACATGCATTATAAAGGAAACTTCAGCGACCGTCATATTGAGTTTGAATTAAAATGGCAGTCGGAGCAGAGCTCACTTCGAATGGGATAAAGAACTGAATCTAGACGACTGGAACTGGATAATTTGGAACGATGAATCTTGCTACAATATGATTTCATGAATGGTAGAAACGGGATCTAATGGCAGCCCGGTGAATGATAGACGAAGGATTGCATGATTTACTCTATCATGCTTCACAATCCCGACTTTACATATTGACAATGAAGAGGCCATGGTGTAGGAATGCTTTTTTTGTAGCGTGAAATTAGTCCATCGGTTTTTATGGGATTATCATAAAAGGGAGAATCATAATAGTATCGATCCATGTTCTCGATAAGGTACCTTTTTTTTTTGCCTGCAAATATGGAACTGGCACTTATCGAAACAATGAATCGCTGTTGTCACCTAACAAAATATGTGGCTTGGTAGATTTTGCTGACATGCTTTGAGGATAACATGTTTCTAATGGACCGACCAGCTCTAGGAAACGACGTGCAAAGAGTAGAAATATATTATGACATGGGAGTTGTTTCGTGTTTCGTTCTATATAATTGGTTTACTAGTATTTATCGATACTATAATGTTTTTCCGCATTCTGAATAACGTCGCATTCAAGAATTCAACGACTAAAGACCATAACTTTTTCAGCATGACACAGTAGCCTACTTATGGCATAGTTTGAGAATAACAACCTTTAATGGACCCACGAAGCCCAAATCCCCAATCTAAGCACAATGTGGCATCCACTTCGTGCTACATATATTATACTTCAAGTATATATATATATATATATATATATATATATGTTAAAAATACTAAGCAATTTTAAAACCTGGTTTTACTCCATTTCCCAAGTAAGCAAACAGACAAGTCAAGTTTGCGCCTGCTAGTGATGCAAGTCTAGCTGATCCTACAGGTAGTGCAAGGCCAAGGCAACTCGTGGTAAAGGTGACATAAGCTCTGATCACTAATTTTAATATTTACCTTTAATGCCAAAACACATCTCCAAGAAGGGGATGTATGATGTTTTGTATTAAAGGCAAGGGGGCCACTACCCAGACCGGTTTCGACCTTTATTGAGGTCTCATCAGTGGGAGCCAGGCTAGAAATACCAAGATTTTAGTATTTAGATTTTTTGCCACCTTTACCACGAGTTGCCTTGGTCTTGCACTACCTGTAGGATCAGCTAGACTTACATCACTTGCAGGCGCAAACTTGACTTGTTTGTCTGTTTGCTTACTTGGGAAATGGAGTAAAACCAGGTTTTAAAATTGCTTGGTATTTTTAACATTTATCATACCCAAGGTAAAATACTTTCTACACACACATATATATATATATATATATATATATATATATATATATATATATATATATATATATATATATATATATATTAAAGATACAAAGCAATTTTATAACCTAGGTTTTAATCCTTTTTCCCAAGTAAGCAAACAGACAAGTCAAGTTTGTGCCTGAACATAGTTCAGATCTGAGGCAACTCGTAGTAAAGGTGGGGCAAACTCTTCTGATCACTTTCCTTAGTATTTCCCCTAATGCAAAGCACATCCCCTTGCAGAGATGTAAAATGCTATGCATTAAAAGCAAGGGCCACTACCCAGACCGATTTTGACCTTTATTTCTATATATATATATATTTCCCCTAATGCAAAGCACATCCCCTTGCAGAGATGTAAGATGCTATGCATTAAAAGCAAGGGCCACTACCCAGACCGATTTTGACCTTTATTTCTATATATATATATATTTCCCCTAATGCAAAGCACATCCCCTTGCAGATGTGTAAGATGCTATGCATTAAAAGCAAGGGCCACTACCCAGACCGATTTTGACCTTTATTTCTATCTATCTATCTATCTATCTATCTATCTATCTATCTATCTATATAATAATCCAATTTCCAGCATAGAAGTGACACCTTTACCCCCCCCCCCCCCAAAAAAAAAAAAAAAAAAAAAAAAAAAAAAAAAAAAAAAAAAAGAAAGGGGGAAGAAAGAAGGGTTGTTGTGCTTAACAGTGCGAAAGTTAATCAGCTGGCACTCTCATGTTAATAGATAATATTGTGCAATAGTAACTTCTATGTTCTTCCACATTTATGTTCTTATGTTAAAACAAGATCTTATGTTATCATGTTAAAATAACTCTTAATGGCTTTAATTTATTTAAAAAAAAAAAAATTTAATTAGCCTTATAAGTGACTTCGATGTAACATACCTCAACAAGAGTATGTAACCTCTCTGTCTGACTGCAGAGAACCAAAAACCGGTTAATCCTGTATATAAGATTGTTATGTTTACAATAAAAAAAAAAAAAAAAAAAAAAATATCTATATATATATATATACAGTATATATATATATATATATATATATATATATGATATTTTATGAAGTATTTGTTAATTGGAACAAATTTTTGAAGTGTATAAGTGAAACTAATAAATAATTCCCTTAAAAAAAAAAAAAAAAAAAAAAAAATATCTATCTATCTATCTATCTATCTATATATATCTATCTATATATATATCTATCTATCTATCTATATATATACGCTAGGTGGCCAAGGTGTTGCACGTGCGTTCATACCGCTCCTGCCTTCCCCCACCTTTTATACGTTTATCCGAAAGGAAGGACTTATTTTTTTATATAGGTATATTCTCCAAGCCGAGAGCTATCTACTCATACTAGTCGTGTACGCGTAAGTGTAGTGATAAGTGATTTATGACAGTTTTCTTCTACTGCTGTACGAGTTCGTATATATCTTCAATTTGGACGCCATAATTCCTTCTCGGACACCTGCACCCCTCACCTGAGGCTATAGCCGGCGAAGGATTAACCGCCATGGCAACGGCACATTCATGTACTACCAAGGATTTAGCAATTCAAAGACCCCCTACGACTTCGGATCCGGAAGGAAGAGCAAAGGACACCGGAGCTATGTACACAGAAAACAGGTCAGTCAATTCAAAATCTTATGCTAATGTTGTATCTAATGGAAATATCCTATCGTCCCCCAAAACACTGATCTCACACACGAACGCCTCATCAGCCAGCAATAAACCGATTAACGCAAAAATAACTACCACTGTTACGAACGTCATTTCCCGAGAAAATGGGATTGTTATTTTCGCCACCAAAGAAAACATCCCATTAGAAGATTATCTGACGGCGATCGCCAAAATTGTGCCCGCAAAAAACATTACTGACGCTTCCCGCGTAGCTGGAACTGTGCAGGTATATTTTAGCCATATCTCATGGGCACAAACGGTACTGCAAAAAGGAGTCGATATTGGCGATTATCACTTCGAAGCAGCCCCAATAGCACTGGCCCCAACAAAAGTAACAGTATCAAATGTTCCCCCTGAAATTCCTCATCAACTCATCAGATCCATGTTATCAAGATACGGTTCGGTCACAGGAAAAATACGCACATTGTCAGCAGCCACGAAGAAGCCCGAATTTGCCCATGTCAAAAGCTTTCGAAGGCAGGCATTAATGCATTTTCCAAACAACGACGCACTGCACGACCTCCCAAAATTAATCAACACGGACATAAACGGAATAAACTATACTTTCTACTTATCTTCCTCATCACAGTGCTTCTTCTGTCATGAAGATGGTCACATTAGGAAACAATGCCCCTATATTACCAACAGTTCATCAACAAACATCCCAGCCCAGAATAGTAAACCAGTTGAACAGAATAACATCGCACATGAAGAAAATCAAAGCATAGGAAAAAGTAAACCAAAAATCCTCTCCTCATTACAAACTTCAGAGGAAAGAAAATCCCGAACTGAAAAAGACAACGCTCACGTTGCTCTTGAACGCCTGCCAAATAATGAGATCCAAGGCTCAGAAAACGAAGTCTCACAACACGAAAACACGGATCCTCCCAACAGAGATGACAAGGACGAACTAATTAAAAGCAATCCCCAGACCCAGCAACCAGAATCACTAACTCAGCCTCCCACTAATTCAAAACCTCACCCTATAGAAGAAACTACTCAAAATGGCCTTTCTTCACCTGCAGCCAGCCAAGAAGAAACAGAGTTCCCAGACGATGAGGAAACTGTATTTCCACATGACGACCTAGAAGAAGAGGAAGCTGAGGGCGAACTTCCTCACACTGAGGGTACCCTAACCATGAAGCAGCTGTCATCCTTCATACAGAAAGTGCGAGGTTCTCCTCACAAACTAACTATAGCCCTTAAATACACCACAAGAATCCCAGAACTAATATCTCAACTTCAGGACCTACACTCGAAACTGAAATGTAAAAAGAGCAGAGCAGAGGTTAACAGGAGTAAGCGAATCTACTACCTAATTAATGGTCTACAAACACAGTACCAGGACCAATATTAGATTAAACTTACAATCAAACTTTCATAAATCATAATGTCTATAAGCCTTTTCTCTCTCAATGCAAGAGGATGTGCCTCTGCTCTACGCAACAGAATAGTCTTTGACCAGGTACAAAAATATCATATAGACCTAATACTAATGCAAGAAACAAACATCAACTCCTCATCCAATTTATCCAGAAGATGGGCAGAGTGGCCTTATGACTTACAGCACTCTGCAACCCAACAACATCATGGAGCAGGAGTTAGCTTAGGTGTACATCATAGATCTCCCTACAAACTAAAAGTGATTGCTGATATACCAGGATATGCCTTGTATGCTCACATAATAGCACCCAACCATAATACCCTGCATGTGTTCAACATCTACATACCACAGCAGGATGCTCTGGCATCACAAATCCTGGATTTCGTTCAAAACCATCTGTCTAGTATAGACCAAGAACATGTCATAATAGCGGGAGACTTTAATTGCACTCTTGACCAAGAAAAAGACAGACTTCAGTGTGCTGAACATCGTAGCCAATTAATAAACAAACTTCAAACATTGGTAAACGATAATGAACTCATCGACGTCTTCCGGCATCAACATCCTGATAAGAAATCCTACACATGGAGGTCAGCAATCACAGTGACAAATAGGCCACTCTACCAAGCACGACTGGACAGATACTACATTTCCAAACATACCTTGCCTCTAGTCAGAAACATCTCACACATCCCTTCCTACATTTCAGATCATTGTTTCGTCAAGCTGCAACTTTCATTATCCTTGGAAGCATCCAAATCAGGAAGTGCCTACTGGATCTTCAACAATACTCTCCTGAAAGATCCAGATTATATAATAAACACTCAGGCTTTAATAACCAACCTCACTCACTCGAAAGTGGATACAGAACCAATGAAAACATGGTGGCCCCACCTAAAATCACGAATAAAATCCTTTACGCAGATCTACAGTCACCAGAAAAATCAACAGAAGAACATGAGAATCAGACAACTTGAAGAACAGCTCAAGTATCTCCCAGAAGAAAGCCCTGAACATCATTCTGCCTTGCAAGCCATGCAAAGACAGGCAGAATTATCGGCAAAAGGTGCCCTACTTAGATCGCGGCATACACAAATAAATCTTTCAGACGCCCCCACAAAATATTTTTTCTCTTTGGAAAAAAAATGCCAGGCAGCAAACTCCATCTCTGCTATCAGACTTCAAGATGACAGCATCACAGAAGATCCAAGAAAAATCACCTCTGAAATCCTACAATACTACAAGAATGCATACAGCACTGCAGGAACATCCCATCATGCCATTCACGAAATACTGAAAGAAACAAAAAAAATCTCTGCAACAGATCGGAACCACTTAGAAAAGAAAATCACTCTACATGAACTGAAAACCGCATGCACATCCTTGCCAAAGAACAAATCTCCTGGCCTTGATGGTCTCACGTCAGAGTTTTTCCAAGCCTTCTGGAATCAACTCGGACCACTTCTCCTCGAAACACTGCAAGAAGCCTACATCAATGGCCTCCCACAATCCGTCACGACCTCAGTAGCACGACTGATACCAAAGAAGGGAGACCACACGGATATCCGAAACTGGCGTCCACTCTCCCTAATTAATACCGATTGCAAAATAATTTCCAAAGTTATAGCAAACCGAATAAAGCCAACACTGCCTGAAGTTATTGGCCAACATCAAACGTACTCTGTCCCAGGAAGATCAATACATGATAACCTCCATTTAATAAGAGACCTCATCCACATCGCAAATAGCCAACATGAAGACCTAGCACTCGTCAGCCTTGATCAGGAGAAGGCTTTAGACAGGGTAGAGCACGAATACCTTTATGAAGTTCTAAAGGCATTTGGCTATGGTCCTCTCATCATTGAAACAGTGCAATTGCTTTACAGAGATGCACACTTCTGTTTAAAAATCAACAACAGGCTCACTCGCAGTTTGTCATACTCTCGAGGGATCAAGCAAGGATGTCCCCTCTCTGGTCAATTATACACACTGGCCATAGAACCCTTCTTAAAAAGAATACACGACACCATCATCTGCAAACGAACCAGAATAATAGAACCACATCAAAAAATTACCTTATCAGCATATGCCGATGACGTCACTGTAATAGTACGAAATGAAGAAGAAATGACAGTAACCGAGGAAGCACACAGACTATATGCACAAGCCTCAGGGGCCAAATTAAATTCTGCCAAAACCACGGGCTTGTGGTCAGGCAGATGGAAGTCTAGAAATGATTCTCCGATCGAATGTACCTGGTCAAGCGAAGGACAAAGATACTTAGGTGTGCACCTTGGCAACACCAAAATATATAACACACTGAACTGGACGCAGCTGCACAATCGTTTTAAACAGGTGCTAGGTAAATGGAACAGCGTTCGTTCCATGTCTTCACTTAGAGGAAGAGTACTAATAGTTAACCAGATGGCTGCTAGTGTCTTATGGCATACCCTCAAAGTACTCACACCTCCTGAAGAATTTCTCCACCACATTCAAAAGGAAATCAAACGTTTCCTCTGGAACAAAACTAACTGGACAACACACACTCAACTCTGCAAGCCACTCAGCAAGGGAGGTCAAGGCCTGATTTCCCTTGAAAACAAGATTCGATCCTTCAGGATAATCCTCCTCCTAAAGACACTTCAATGCAATCACACTTATGTAACCACCTTCGATTACATCACGAAAGCATCCACCAGAGGACTTACACTTTCCACAATCCTCCGAATGGCCAGTCCTGCACCATCTCCTCCTAAACTACCTACCTTTTACAAAGATGCTCTACAGCGATGGAAAAACACAGGACTCCATCACACACTCACAGGATCAACAGAGTCAGCTGTACTTACAGAACCACTATTTTCAAACAAAAACATCACAAGTCTCACAACTGGCCAGCCTTTTCTTTTCCCTACATGGAACTGGGCAGGAATAAGAGTCATAGGAGACCTCCTAACCCACACCCTAAAGTGGAAAGCATTCACAAGCCTACCAATGAATAACCCAAAAACGGAAAAACAATATCAACAGATGCAAGCCTCCATTATAAAAGCCTATCCAGATATCGCTACACCTCAGGAAATCCGTATTCCTTCTAGAAACTGCTCGGGGCCAATATTTCATCTTGTAAAATCTGAAGCCTCACTTCCAATTCATCCCTCCAACTACAAGAAAATATACCACTTCCTCATGTCAGTGTCCCCATCCTCACCATTCTTATATTCAGCCTTAACACTCTCATCTACAAGGCTGCATATACCACACAGTTTTCAGTGGGATCTGCCATATAAATCAAAATGTGCCAAACCAGATTCCGAAATACAGTGGAGATTATGGCATAACATCTTACCAACTCCTTCAAAGCTCTACAAATTTAAGCTAAGAGAAACGGATCTGTGTCCATTCTGTGACGTTTCAGGCACCCTGGAACACACATATCTGACCTGCCCTGCAAACAAAGTGATAATCACCTATGCCCTGAATACCGCCTCTAGCACCTGTAACTACACACACAGCCAAGAAGACTACTGGAATTTAGTCCACACAGAAGAAAACAGACACAGAACATGCAATTTCATCTTCATCTGCGCTAAGGCCGTCATCTACAGCTTTTACCTAAAACAGACAAGAAGTAACCAGCACCCATCGATCACTGAAGCTGCACAAACCCTCATGCACATCCTCCGTCGGAAACTAAAAAGCAGGCTTCTATTGGAACTTGAGCACTTCAAAGAAACAAGAACTGTCGCGAAATTCCTAGAGGAGTGGAATCCAACTGGTACCCTCTTCTGGATTGACGACGACAATGTGCTCCATCTGAATGATAACTCAGAATGAAACTGAACTGTTAATTTTGAATATTCATTTATATCTCTATTGTACACCCGAAAGGAAAATGTTTTATTTCTTTCTCTGTAAATATACACTTATAATATGTAAATAGTCATTGTTGCCTATCGTGTAATGTTTATTTTAACAAGTTAAATAAAAAAAAAAAAAAAAAAAAAATCTATATATATATATATATATATATATATATATATATATATATATATATATATATATATATATATATATATATATATATATATATAGTAGGGGGGATCCCCCTGATTCCCCGACGAGTTCCGGACTGGTAGGCCAGTTCTCCTAGCATTCTGATGACTCGAATTTTGAAGACTCGAAAGGGGGTTCTGCTCCCTGGCGCTTACGGCCCCCAACCCCCCCGTGTTCTGGACTGGTAGGCCAGATCTCCTAGAATTCTGATGACTCGAATTTTGAAGACTCGAAAGGGGTTCAGCTCCCTGGCACTTACGCACCCCCCCCCCCCCGAGTTCCGGACTGGTAGGCTGGTTCTCCTTAGATTCTGATGACTCGAATTTTGAAGACTCGAAAGGGGTGCAGCTCCCTGGCACTTACGCCCCCCCCGAGTTCCGGACTGGTAGGCTGGTTCTCCTTAGATTCTGATGACTCGAATTTTGAAGACTCGAAAGGGGATTCCTCCCCCTGGCTCCCCCCCCCCTCGAGTTCCGGACTGGTAGGCCGTTTCTCCTTGAATTCTGATGACTCGACACTCAGGGTAGCCCCTGAGTTTCAAATAACTTGACAAAAAACGTGACACAAAAACGTTACATAAAAAGGCTTATCATTTTATATCTATAGGGTAGATATAGTTGTAGGATGAAAGACGCGCGATGATGGACATTGCGCCCTTCAACTGGATTAAACTATAAAAGAACTAAGTTTGATTTTCGTTGCGACGAGAGGAATCTTTATATGCACTTTAGTTGAAAGTGAATTAGCTGATTTCATACGTAGGTAGTATGGTTTTCCCCCTTCCAGAAACTTGGGTTTTTCTTCCCACATATAGAGGCAAATCGGCCATGAGAAGGCACACAATTTTTATACAATATATATATATATATATAAACCAGTGTTGGAGTGGACGGTATATAGTGCTGCGTGTTGATAGTAATAAAGTCGTGTAGTTGGATTTTAAGTAAGAGAGACGATGAGTTGTAGTGGAATAGTGTGCCCTCCCACGATGAGTCCTTGGATTCCTTGAAGGAGTCACGTAATAATGATAATAATAATTTAAATGTATTAAAGTAAAGAAAATATCCGACATAATTTTTCTGTTTTCATAGTTGGTCTACACAACCGAATCACGCGGAGTGTCACTTAATAGTAATATAATCATAATTATCATAACCAAAGCTCGCTGTTTCTTCCTTCACTTTAAAGTTTCTAAGGAGAATCTTTTTATTTAGAAAGCATATAACATTTCTCAATTTCCTTCCTAACCTGTGATTTAAAAAGGGGGGGGGGAGATAAAGAAAGAAACAAATAAGTTGTCGATAGGAGGAGAAACCACAAACGAAATGCAGTTTCGCATGTGCCTTAAGTAATTGTAAAAAGCTGTAATAAAAGAATATTCATTATATAAATGAATAAGTTGTTGATAGACAATTGCTTAAGATGAAATTCTCTTTCAAAAATAATATTAATTTTCATTAAACGAGATAAATCTCTCTCTCTTGTAAATTCAAAATTTGCTTTCCAGTGTAACTATTACGAGAGGAATTGTTTACGTAAGAGGATTGGACTTGATTGAATTGTTTTATATACTTAATATTTCAACACCTCATCCGGGGTGGAGTAGTTAGTATTCGTATTTATATTAATTAGCAGAGCTACTACACATTTTTCTTTCCTTTTCATCAATAATTTATTTGCTGTGCACATGATTCTAATATATTCTCGATAAAAAATAAAACTGTAAAAAAAAAAGAAGTTTCCTCTCTACCTGAAAAAGTTATAAATGGATGTATGATTGTACATAGCTGACAGCTTGTTTGATCTTGCTGAAATGATAATGAGGCATAGTGACAGCTGTACTGTTTCATGGTGAATTCTACCTTAGCACTACACGATAAGCAAAAGTGAACTTAAAAACACGCAAGTGGCAGCCTACGGGCGTAATTTTTATCCTTTCTTTTCAAAGAATGAGTCCGTCATATGTTGTAATTTAGGGCGAGACGTGTATTGCTGAGTAAATAGGGGGATAAAACATGTTATCATATATCCCTTGACACCCTAATTACAAGTCTTGCTCCGTAATACCGGCTTCCTGTTCAAAATGCCCTAAGCAATTTTCGTTTCTGCTGTTTCGGATTCTTCAATTCTTCAACTAGCGACATCTGTTGGACGTTTCAATCGATGATTATTCAGTATCTCCTACTCGTGGAAAAAAAAAAAAAAAAAAAAAATTAAAATAAATAAATAAATCATTTAAAGCGGAAACTAGTAGACAAATTTATGCATGAATAGCACCGGACCCGAACGCTATCGTAACACATCCCGATATAACTATCCAATATATATATATATAATGTCATGATTCAATAATGTAATCAGATTCTGACTTTTCTGGACTCTGGACAAATAATTAACATAAAACTCAGAAAAAAATAAATACCAACTCAGATATTCTTCTATATTTTCTTCCTCATAATTCTTAAGATATATTACTGTTAATTTTCTTAATTCGTGTTATTTTTAAGCGTTTATGTCTGTGGTTTTTAATGATAATATCATTTTTGAGAATTAATACACTGGCTTCATAGCTTTAGTTGCTTCGGTCATAATTCGAAACAAACTCCGAAGATTTAATACACCCATTTTTTTTTTTTTTTTTTTTTTTTTTTTGTCCCAGGTGTCAGAAAGCTTTCAATCTGCAATGAATGTGTTGATCGAGAATAGTCCTGAATTGATTTAGTTCAAATCTCCACATTCAGAAATTCGCAGACAGTAGAATGACTGCACGTTTAAAATTTTATGGCAATCCTATCTATTTCTTCTTTTTCTTAAGCTTCACGAATCCTTAAGGTTCTTAGCTGTAAGCACCACAGCTCTCCATTTTTTCCTATCCTTAGCCAACTCCTTCCGGTTTCTCAGCTTCAGCTCTTACATGTCCATTTCAATCTTATCCACCCATCTTCTGAGGGGTCTTCCTCTAGGACGTCTTTCATTTGGGTGATGTAAAAAG
Organism: Typopeltis vanoorti; assembly: GCF_054136105.1. Taxonomy (NCBI): domain Eukaryota; kingdom Metazoa; phylum Arthropoda; class Arachnida; order Uropygi; family Thelyphonidae; genus Typopeltis; species Typopeltis vanoorti. The sequence goes on from NC_143570.1 coordinate 32,446,309, forward strand.
GTTCTCCTCACTATCCTGTTATCCTCCATTTTTTCCAGGTGACCCAACCATCTCATGCGACTAGCTCTGATTTCATTTCCTATTAGTGGCTTCTTATAAAGTTCATAGAGTTCTTTATTCGTTCGCCTTCTCCATTCATCTATCACAGGATCTTTAACTGGACCAAATATTTTTCTTAAGATTTTGTTTTCGAAGCGTTGTAATTGATCTTCATCAGCTTTTGTTATATTCAGTGTCTCTGCACCATATAATACGACTGATCTAATTAGCATTCTGTAGGTATTTATTTTAATTCATATGACAGATTTTTAAATGAGAGGTGCTGAATGAGAAATATGATTTATTACCTGCTTGGATTCTATCTACTAGAGAGTTTTTATCTACTATTCTATCTACTACTGTCTTCTATCTATTACTTGGAATCCTATCTACCAGAGAGAATTATTCGTCCTATAGTACAGTAGTGCTTGGATGAATAGAAATTTGAAAGAAATACTTTCAAATACTTTCGCACAAATGAACTACTTTTTAATACCCCCCCCCCTTTTTTTTTCTTGTCAGCAGTATGACATAACAATAAATAAATTTTAAAAAAATGCCTGTTTAATCCTGTGGAAATTACATTTGCTTCCATAGAGCTAGGCTGCCCAAAACAAGATGACCGTTATATAATCGATTCTAGTTGCTGACTAAAGGAACTTTTTCTATACCTTGCTTCGGTAGATTTTTCCCAAAATAATCGATCTTTGGCAAGGGCAAAAATAGGGGTTATCCCCCTCGTCTCAAAAAAAATCAGCCGTGGAACTCACACCATAACTGACAATATTATGAGTGTCAGAGATTAGGAGCCACGAAATAGCGATAGTTGTATTTCGTACTCTCTTTCTTCCAGATTATTGGTTCATTGATAGCTTGAGCTCACTATCAGTGAAAACTAATAGTTGGCAACTTTCTGCTCGAAAGTTAAGACTATAAAGATCTCCACCTGCTCCTTTTTGCGAAAAAAAAGGCATTATTGGATTTATCTTTTTATTTGATTTGATTCCAGCTCAGCCTCTTTAATTTACGTTTTCTTCTTATCTAACAAAGATAAAGAGATCAAGCCAAAATCTAATATTTCATAAATGGAGAGAGAGAGAGAGTGACAGAATACGTGACCATCTTTATGGAGAAGATGGCCTTGTGTCCTAGGACTGAAGAGGGGTTTGATTGATTTATTCCCCTTGGAGAATGGTGAGTGAATGGAATTCGTTTATTTTATTAATATTAAAACAATTAATATTTTTAATATTAACAAGATGAATATGCATTTCCAGTAATAAAACAATTAAAATTACTTTTCATAAAAAAAGAGAACACTTAGTTGGAAAGAAAGCTAAAAAATTACTCATCAGAATTTAAGTTAAGTTCCTCGTGTTAGGAAAGCTTTAAAATTTTTAGTGCGCCGAGTTAAGTTATACAGCATGTTTCAAAAAGAATGATCCGATTTCAGATGATTATATTTAATAATAAAAATGTGGTACAGTTACAAAATAAATGACCAAGTATGAAGTAAGGCCTAAAGTTTCACCGGTTTCACAAGTACAATGATACAAGTCGCATTCATTTGTGGTTCGTGGTTGCAGAGCTATACAATTTTCAAATCGGGACATTCTTTTTGAAACACCCTGTATAATTTCGGGTTATCCCTGTGATGTCTGTAAGTAAACCTGAAGCTCACAATTCCTTGATAGATGTTACAGTCACCTTACCGGCCATTAAAGATCAAATACGCATCCTCAAAAGCTTCGTATCCATCATAAATTTCAATGTAATATCAATGGTATTACAATTTTAATATGCACTTCGCATCCATGGTAATGTGGACGTATGTATACGTCCTGGCCGGTAGCGTGGTTAAAAGATCATACATAATACGTGATGGCGTTTTGCCTAGTGCTCATACATTTGATTCGCGATTCTGATATTTGATATAAAATGTGACTTAATGAATTCAACAAATATTTTTACTGACAGTGAATAGTCCTACTGGTATAGTCAACCGGTTTGGTTCTTGTATAGGCTCATAAAAACTAATTCAGTAGGTAAGTTAACCTTTTTTCCGAAGCAACGGCGATACGCTAGGCCTACTGCCATCAGCATCGCCATTGTTTCATTGCATCAGTTATTATTTTAGAAACTACCTATTATCACAATACGGTAAATAGAAATGGAAAGCATGTCCTGTTCTCCAGAACAAAACGTGGGTCCAACCACAGACCTGCCGTACGAGGAACTCACCTTCAAACAGCTCCTGGCTATTTTCAAGCATATTGGAAATCTGCTACACACAAAATGGCCAGGTAAGGTAGTAGTTCATGAAATCCAAGAAGTTGATACGGACGACGTTCAACTTCTTGAACTACTCCAAGACAACGCTACTGAAAAAACCACAACGGCTGAAGATCATTCCCGTACTGACCACACTGATTTCCAGGAGGTTCGCGCAAGCAAAAAGCGCAAAACTGTGACCTCCGAAACACCAATTATAGATGTCATGGAAAAGATGGCTCTGCCCCAGCCTCACCTACCTCCGCAAGGGAAAAGATCCCCCCGATTATCCTGCGTGAGAAGAACAAATGGATGACTCTAAAGAGCATAATGAACAACCTAAAGATCTCATATAACAATGCAAAGAATATCACAGATGTGTAAAAATTCACCCTAAAACTGTCACAGACTATCGTAGGTTAACAGCAGAACTAAATTCCAGAGGAATTCAGTACCATACTTTCTCACTCGGTTCGGAAAAAAATCTCAAGGTTGTGATTAGAGGCGTGCCTGAGGATGTCTCCACCGATGAAATCATCACAGACCTGCACTCAAGTGATTTACCACCTATCAAGGTCAGCAGGATGACCAGGAGGGACAAGACTCCAATGCCATTAGTGCTGATCGAGATCAGTCAAACCTATAAACACATATATGACTTGACAACCATCTGTGGATTAAAAATCTCGGTAGAACCGTTAAGGAAGAGAGCTTCTACTGGGCAATGCCATAGATGTCAAAAGTTTGGGCATGCCCAGAAAATGTGTAGGGCCGAATTTAAATGTTTGAAGTGTGGGGTTGGTCACCCAACCAACACCTGTTCTAAATCAAAATCTACCCCGGCTAAATGTGCCAATTGTGGCGGTCCTCACACATCCAACTACAGAGGATGTTTGTACAATCCACGTAACAGGAAATCTGAAGAGGGACCATTCTCTCCTTCCATCAGCTCGCCTACATCTGCGGCTACTTCACAGCCTCCTAAAGTACAGAATAAAAACGCAGAAGCCCATCTGTTGAAAACTGAGGTCCCTCAAAAAACGACTCTAAGCTGGCAGCCCAGGACATATGCGGATGTAACCCGCCCTAAACAGACATCCCTAGAACAGTCAACATCACGCCCAAATATGACAGCTATCCCTGGCAAATATGCTATTAGATTTCAGCAGATCTAATCCTTCACAAAGTTCTACTAACAGATTTCTAAAAGATACTCAAGTCATCATTTCAGCGCTCACTAATGAACGGTAAAAAATTAAAACCAGAAGCCCTAGAGATAATAGCCTGGAATGCAAACGGCTTAAGAAATAAGATCCTAGAACTCCAAAATTTTGCCCACAGACATCGGCCAGATCTTCTACTAATAAATGAAACGCATCTAAGACCAGCAGACAATCCCAAAATCTATGGATATCAGTCGTATAGAACTGACAGATCAACCCACAGAGGTGGAGGCACGGCAATTTTCATCAAAAATTTTATCTCTCATCACTCCATAAACATTCCTACTACCTCCAATCTTGAGATCACTGGCAACGAGATTCTCACGAGCTCAGTAGGCAAATTAAAAATTTTTGCAGCATACCATCCACCGCAAAAAGCACTACTACCTTCTGATTTGAGCGCCATATTTGACACTGGAGAGCCTACCATTGTGGCAGGTGATTTAAATGCCAAGCATTCTACCTGGAATAGCCACTCCACTAACAAAAATGGACAGATACTACAGAACTATGCTGATTTCAACAACCTTCACGTAATAGGCCCTGCTGATCCCACCCATCACAACACCTATGGTAGGGCCGATGTATTGGACATAGCCATACTGCAGCACATCAGACTCCAATACAATCTAATAACAATCAATGATTTATCATCAGATCATAATCCAATAAGGTTAAAATTAGGAAATCTTGAAAAATCATCCCCATCCCCTCACTCATTTATTCCTTGGGAAAGGCTTTCCAAGATGCTCCCGAAATATATTGGACCTGTTCCCATCATTAAATCAAAAGAGGAAATTGACATAGCTGTCAAAAATCTAACAGAACAGATTACAGCAGTTACTACCCCTGCAACCACCCACAAGTCCAACCACCTGCCTGAAGATACTATGAATCTGATTAGGGAAAAAAATAAGGCTATAAAAAGATACCATAACACTAGGGTGCCACAAGATAAACGGATCTTAAATAGGTTAAATTCTGCAGTGAGAGATGCACTCGCAGCTCATAGAACTCAACTCTGGGAAGAAAAACTGACCTCCATCTCCGCTGACAGCCACTCTGTATGGAATCTTATCCGAAAGATCAAGAACAAAAATAAACCTCTTCCCCCTCTGCAAACAGATTCAGGTCTCATCCACACTGATGCTGATAAAGCTGAGGCAATAGCGAATCATCTTGAAAATCAATGCAAACCCGCATACGGTCACCTTGACATTAGTCATATCTACAAGATACACCGTAATGTCAGATATTCACTCGTCTGCTCCCACACACTCTACTCAAATCACACCCACCTCACCTGCTGAAATATATGCTATTATTCAGAAATTCAAAAATAAAAAGGCTCCTGGACCCGACGGCATCTCCAACAAAGTTATAAAACTTCTACCTAGCAAAGCTATTGTTCATTTGGCAAACATAATCAACTCCATACTTCACTACAAGTATTTCCCTTCCTACTGGAAATTGGCGTACATTGTTCCAATTCATAAACCTGGAAAGGATCCCACTCTGCCACAGAATTACAGACCAATCAGTCTCATTTCTAATCTCGGAAAAATAGCTGAAAAGGTAATTCTTACTAGGCTTCAAGATTCTGTACTCCTGTTAAACATCCTGCCTGAGGAGCAGTTTGGTTTCAGACATTTGCATAGTACCACGCAACAAATACACAGATTGGTGGAACATATCATCACAGGTTTTAACTGGCGCCAATGCACTGGGGCTGTTTTCCTAGACTTAGCCAGTGCATTTGACAAGGTTTGGCATTATGGTTTACTATACAAGCTTATATCATCCGGTATCCCAATCGGAATCATTCAACTCTTAAAGACGTACCTCTGCGATCGACGCATGCAAGTGAGACTAAGTGGAGTTCCACAAGGGTCCTTACTAGCACCAATCCTATTCTCCTTATACCTGCATGATATACCACACAACCCATTATCTTCAATTAAAGCTCTTTACGCTGATGACACAGCAATATTGGCCAGATCATTAAAGCCTCACTTAGCCATCAAGAAACTGCAAGAAAACCTACTGCAAATAGAGCAATATTTTGCCAAATGGCGTCTCCAGGTGAATCCTCAGAAGAGCGTAGCCGTCTTATTCTCTAGAAGATCAGTGCTTCCCAAAGAAGATATTCTCCTCTTTAACACAAAAATTCAGTGGAAAACAGAGATCAAGTACCTTGGTGTAGTGATGGACAGTAAACTGACTTTCAACTCCCATATCAAGACTCTCTGTGCAAACACATCCAAAACCATAGCCCAGCTCTATCCGCTAATAAACAGAAACAGCAAACTGAGCACCAGAATCAAACTTCTCATATACAAACTGATGGTTCGTCCAATACTCACTTATGCCTCACCGGCCTGGAGCCATACTTCAAACTCAAATATCATTAAATTACAACGCATTCAGAACAAGTGTCTTAGAATGATCCTGGGCGCTCCATGGTTCATCCGAACTGTCCAACTGCACCGCGACACGGAGGTCCCCTATATTTACACCTTCATACGGACTATAGCAACCAAATTCTTTTCAAAGGCAAGTGTGCATCCTAACAGACTGATCCAACTGGCCGCTGACTATGATGCAACGGACTATTCTAAGCACAAAAGACCTAAAGCCATCCTAAATCCCCTCACTGAGGATTAATCTCCTAGCCCAATCAGGGCGAGCAATATAGCTCATAAACTCTTTCCACTCACAGTCTCTGTTAAGATAGCCAGGAATATGAAAAGCTTTTGCTTCACCCGTTAAGCCAGTAATGTTACTAGTTACTAGCGTGGTTAAAAGTCATTCCAAAGTTATTCGCTTTAGAGCATGTATTTCTTTTTCGGCTAATTTAATTTTGGTGAAAAACAAATATTTAGAAAGATGCAAATTTCAAAGGCCAACTATTTAATAAGAAATGAACATATTATTATTATTAAGAATCCTTCATTGAACTCTGCATATTGCTACGAGCTATTTGTTAAACTTCAAGAACCGAAATAGGTATATCATCTGGTCAGGACTATTGCCCTTAGCAACAATAACTGGCAGGTAATTAAAATATTGGACCTCTAGTCGGTACACAGGTAAATATTTAAATTAATAAAAATAAAATTTTTTTTTTCGCCATACATACCCCCCCCCCCCCCCCGTGTAGAATTCAGTGTACATGGTATTCATAATACCATCTACACTGAATTACCCACACTCAGTCTCCATGAGTTAGACTGGGCTAAAAGGGCTTGCCTACTCCCTAGAAGGCGAAAAGAAAGAAAAAAAAAATTTTTTTTTGCTTTATTTTGAAAAAAAAAAAAAAAAAAAAAAAAAGACGTTAGCGGATTTGTTTATTTTTTTCCCTGCGATATTTCTTGAGAATAATTTCGTTCTAAAAGTTATCATGTGCATGTACTTGAATGTTTTAATGGCAGTCACCATTTAGTTGGATGCCTTGCTTGGTAATACTCGAACACGTAGGTGAAAGCTTTGACTTGACAAGATCGAGTCGATGCATGACAAGGAATGCTTCTAGTTGTCACTCAATTCAAAGTATTTTTGAAATTAGACGACAGTAGAGATATTATTTTGCCTTTTCCAGCTACTAACATTTCTGCACGACTTTTGAACTGCAGAAACTAAGAGCAGGTGCTTATGAAAAAAATAATTTCAAAACTATTTTTACGTGATGTCTGAATTTTCAGAATACCGCGTTGCTGCACTTTCTTTTATTATTTTATGGTTACGATTTAATTTTGAAATTTGATAAAATATCCTGTCACTGTCGCCCTTCTGATACAGGTGCCTTTGGTAACTGCTCCATGCTGTAGCTTTTGTAAGGTACTGTTTGCCACTGCAAATAATCTGAGTAAAATCAAAATTGAAACAACTCTAAAATGATAAATAAATATAAAGATTCTAAATACCAAATTTCATTAAATTCTGTCCAGCCAGTTTAACAATTCTTTCTGTTTGAACCATTTTGCCAAAGAAAAAATGTCTGATTGAAACAACTTAACTACTTGGTAATTCTAAATACCAAGTATTTAGATATTATGATGTGGAGCTGATCTTTCAATAATACTAATGTTTAAGGAAAATAACAGTTGAGGCAAACAACATTTGAACGACTGAACTCAAGTGAAAGTTGTCGGTCATGAATAGATGGCATACTAAATTCATATTCAACCACTGCAGTAACAGCCATACATACACCAACATTCTATAAAGTCACTATTTGACAAATTATTAAGGAAATTATTCTATTTCTATTCTATTATCTAAGCTTCCTAAGTATCCCTCTTCCAAAACAAGCAGAATGAATGGCAAAGATTATCTCTTCAGTCATCTTTTAAAAAATTTTAAAAAGTGTGAATAACGGAAATTTGAAAATCAAATTTTCCATTATTTGCACTTTTTTGTTATATCACTGTAAATTGGGGTATAAAGTATTAACTAAAAAACTTAACAGAAATAGCTAGAATACATACAAAGTGCCCACAACATACTTATTTGAATTACACACATGCATAAAAAAATTGCTTTTTTGCTTTGCAAAACAAATATCATTTAATTTAGGTTTTTTTAAAACTTGTATATACTTTTCTCACATTAGATTAGATAAGAGAGAAAGGAATTTCCATTGCAGAAAATAAACTGTACACTCTTGGACAAGTTAACCATGTTGAAACACATACTGATCTGACTTTAAAAACCATGTTTCATTCCAATTATTTTTGTATTTTTTGTGCTAATAATGTATTTTAATACATTATAGTTATAAATGCTAAAATGCTTTTTGTTTCCCTCCCCCCCTCACTGGCTCCCAGATTATGCAAGTATCAATTTTTTTTTTGTTTTTCCATTCCAATTGCTTTATTTTAGTGTTTCTAATATGTTTCAGAAGCCTCCGTAGCTCAGTCAGTATAGACGAAGCTCTTCAGTCGGAAAGATCCGAGTTCCATTCACGTCCATGATGTGAGGAATTATCTGGTCTCTTTCGACTAAAGGTGAATTAACAGTTCTCATACGGCTGTGGAAGATTTTTTCTCCTGGTAACTTGAGTTTTTCATCCCTCAAAACAGCCCATTGAATGTACACGGCTTCAGTCATAAATACTTATGGAAAGGAAGGCAATGGGAAACCACCTTGCATCATATCTCCCTAGTGACCAGTTGCAATCCTCTCAAAGAGAGAAGGCCACAGGATTAGGAATATATTTTAATGCATTATATACATATATATATTGTAACATTTATAAATGGACTGCTAAGAGAAAAGGATTTTTTTTTTTTTTTTGGATGGGGAGTGGATGATTGGAAGGCATTGCCTGAGAGCATGGCAACATTTAAGTATTTTTGGTTACATGATAATGTATTTCAATACCTTGATTTCAATCGAGTATTTTAGCAAAACAAATAAATCATTTCATAGACAAGTAAATTTTGCAAATAAGAAGATCACATACGTGTATATATATGTTCATATTATTTACTGATTGAATTCGAGAATTAGAAAAAACAAATTAATTTAATCAAGGAAAGGAATATAATGATGCTTATATTCCTTTCCTTGTAAATAATTTATACCACTGTTCCCTGACTGTTTATCTCATATAATAATTGTTCCAAGTTGTTTTCATGTGATAATTGTTTATATTTCAGACATTCAGCATATCCTTATTTACAGGTGTTATATCACTATCATCTATGATTCCATTTACTCATTCATTTCTAAAACTTTTTTTTTGTAGAAAGCCTCCAGAACATTTTCACCACACTCACATCACTTTTGTTACACTCTACAGTGTAACAAAAAATGATGATTTTACATCAAGCCTGGTCTTCCTTAATCCATCATGACACTTGTATCTACCAGTAGTATGTTACAGCAACCCACGAACCAGCAGCCTGCATAAAAGTGATGTACGCTTTCCATTGTTTAAATGTTTTCAAATATTTTTGGCTAGAAATGTGAATTGTTATTACTTGCTTTCTAAATTTTAATTTATTCGTGTTATTTCCTGATAAAGTGAAACAAAGTATTTCACAAAACTAGCCAAAATAATAAATAATAAATAGTTCTAAAAATGTCTTATCCCTTCAGAAGCCTATTCAGCAAAATGAACGATTTTTTTTTTCTTTGAAAATTCATTGTTCAGAACATCGAACAACGTTCTGTTCAGTTAATATTAATGAATAACAACAAAACAAGTTTGATTAATTTTTTAAGTCAAATTTTATATGTGGGCTTAAAAATATTTAAACTACTGGAAGACATATATTTCACATAGCTGTTTAATATAACTATTCCATACCAGCATTTAATTATTACTCACCCTATTTCCTGTATATATATATATATATATATATTAAAAACACAATCCAAAATTTTAGAAAAAATGATTTGGCAAATAATATAACATGCAGAGAAAAACAACAAGAACAACCAAACAAGATTTTATCTTTCCTGTATTGATTTACAAATTTACAAATCAAAATAACATTACTCCCATTACCTTATCTCCTATTTTATGGAATGAGCATTAGAGCATTAAAAGGAATATTTATATTTTTCACATCAGCAAATAAACATATATATATATATATATATATATATATATTGATACTATACATGTAATAGCATCTGCATATATTTTTATGTATATGTAGCACATGCAAACATACCTATATATTATGTTGGTCAGTGAATAGAGTTGCAAACCTAAGTACTCTGAATGTAAAACAAGTACTGCTTTAATTGTTCAAAATTGCATAATTTTTTTTATAATTTCATTTTTGCAGGAAAAGTAAAGCATTCTTTAACTGCAAATACAACAGATTAACATATAGTATAATTTGAAAAATCCTATACCACACATGGAATGCATTTGTATTTAAAAACCAATTTAAATAATATATATAATTAATTTTTAATTAGAAAAGTATAGAAATAAAGTGCTTTAGTAACTAGTTAATTTTGGAATAAGAGTAAGCAGTATTTCACCCTGCTATTATATAATACATGATTATATTTATATATGTCCAACAATATTATTATTATTTTTTGCTGTAGGGAAATAAAGCTTTATGTGGATCAACTAACTGATCAATAACCAATACTTGTACTTCACTTTGAAATATGAGAATTTTTTTGATAATTATATAATTACCATTTTTTTTATAGATGTTAGTAATAAACTGCATACCACACAGTCATCAAATAAGACAATTGCTCTGACTGTTCATTAGCAGATATTTAGTATTTTTTTGCACTTATGCCAATTTGAAACAGTTTATTATTATCACTAATATATTCATATATACACAGTGACTGCTATTAGGAACCCTTCTCCCAAAGAGATGTTATTAACTGTTCTTGTAGATAAACTTATATGTTGGTTACATATGACTAAACTTTTCAGGAAATGAGAACATATACTAAAATATTAATTAAAAAAATTTAATCAATACCTTCCTATATTTCAGCAAATGTAACATTGCCAAAATATAGGAAGGTATTGAGTAAATTTTCTTAATTACTATTTTCATATATGCTGTCATTTCCTGAAAAATGTAACGTCATTAACTGTTCAGTAAGGGTAACCACTGTAAGCATATTCCTATATAATATATATATATACAGTAATACCCCGACTTACGTGAATCCAGAGTTACGCAGTTTCTTATATGTATGTATTCCTGTCCTGCTTCACGCCTCACCACTAGTTGTATCTTTCCGGCGCCAGCCACATTCGCCAGTGTCGCACATGCTGTGAGCAAGCGCTGACATGTTTCGCGCGGTCTCCATTCATACACGATTTTTATAGTCTACAAACCTTGCAATTGTTTAATGTTATGTTCTTGATAAAAATTTTATCACATAAAAAATAATGTCTTCCAAAAGAAGCAAGTCCGATTCTTCTACTGCTAGCAAGAAAAGAAAAACATTGACTTTGGAAACAAAACTCAACATTATTAAGGATTTTGAAGGCAGCATGAAAATTTGTGAGCTAGCAAAGAAGTTCAATCTACAGGAATCCACAGTAAGAACAATCATAAAAGATAAAGAAAGAATTCTCGCTGCTGAGAAAAATGCCCAATCATTGAATTCAAGCATAATTTGTAAACGTCATGAGATTATTGGTGAGATGGAAACGATGCTTAAATTATGGTGTGATAATCAAGTGAGAGTAAAAAATTGTCCAGTTGATCAAACAACAATATGTAGCCAAGCCATGCTGATTTTTGAGGCTAAAAGTAGAAGCTGGAGAAGCGGCCAAAGAAGAAAATTTCATGGCCAGTAATGGTTGGTTCAACCAATTTAAAAATCGCCATAACTGGAACAGCATCGTGGAGAGGCGGCAAGCGCTGATTAAGAGGCTGTCTTCTTTTCCTGAGACACTTAAGGCTATCATCGAAGAAGGTAGCTATAGCAGTCAAACCACATTAAATGTAGGCGAGACCAGCTTATTCTGGAAAAAGATGCCTAAGAGAACTTTCATCAAACATGAAGAAAAAACGTTTCCTGGCTTTAAGGCTTCCAAAGACCGGTTGACAGTAATGCTTAGTGGAAATGCAGCTGGTGATTGCAAGTTAAAACCTCTCTTAATTTATCGCTCCAAAAATCCAAGAGCTCTAAAAAAAAATCTAAAGCTGGCTTGCCAGTGATTTGGAAGTCAAATTCTAAAGCTTGGGTGACAGCTTCTATTATTGAAGACTGGTTTGGTCACCACTTCATACCTGAAGCTGAACATTTATCGCTCCAAAAATCCAAGAGCTCTAAAAAAAAATCTAAAGCTGGCTTGCCAGTGATTTGGAAGTCAAATTCTAAAGCTTGGGTGACAGCTTCTATTATTGAAGACTGGTTTGGTCACCACTTCATACCTGAAGCTGAACATTATTGGCAGTTTAAAAAAATTCCGTTTAAAGTTATGCTCATTATTGATAATGCGCCTGGTCACCCTCCTGCAACTTTAATTGATTTTGATCCATGTGTAAAAGTTGTTTTCTTGCCTTCAAATACAACCAGCTTACTTCAACTGATGAACTAAGGAGTTATCAAAACATTCAAAGCGTACTACACACGGCATTCATTTGCAAGTCTGAATGAAGCTATGAGGCAAAATGAACAACTGGCTGTTAAAGAGTTTTGGAAACAGTTTAATGTTTTAGATGCTGTAAAGGTTATCGGAGATTCTTGGGGTGAAATTTCCCAAAAAACCTTGAATGGTATCTGGAAAAATCTTTGTCCATCCTTTTTTAAATGCAAAACGGAAATGTTGCCAGAAACTGATCAAGTTGCTGAGGCAATAGAAGAAGTTGTCAATCTTGCCAGGCAATTAGATTTAGAAGTCGAGAGTGAAGATGTCAGAGAGCTGTTAGACTCACAATAACAAGGAGCTTACAATTGACGAGCTCATAGAGATGTGTGAGCAAAGCACTACTGAAGAGACCGAAACCTCAGATCCAGTTTTACCAGAAAAGCACATGACAATTGCAAAATTAACAGAAGGTTTCAGCTTAATTAAGAAAGGTTTACAGATTTTGGAGGACATAGATTCTAATGAGGAACAAATTGTAGCCACAAGGCAAGGAATAAAAAAAAAATCATTGGCTTGCTATGAAGAAATTTTGCCATCAGACGAATCTAATTAGATTTTATGAAACTATCAACATCGAAATAACTTTTTTTTTTTTTTTTTTTTTATGTAATTTAACTGATGATTATATTTCTTAAAAAAATATAGGTGTCCCAATTGTTGGTTAATTGGTCCCAATTAACTAATATTTTGTATGTTTGTATATATAAATTATACACAAAATTATACCCGAGTTACGCGAATTCAACTTACGCGCTTTTTGTTTGGCCCCACCTACTGCGTAACTTCGGGGTTTTACTATATATATATATATGTATTTCTTTTTTATTATTTTTTTTTCCCCAATTAAACTCAGTTGTCTGAAAATAATTTACCCAGAATTTTTTTTTATAAAAAAAATAAAAGATTAAAAAAAATTCACACAATTTTTTATTTTTTAAATTGAGATATAAAAGGACCTGATAATATTGTTTAGTTAATATAGGAACACTGAAAATCAAGTTTTGTTGAAAGACAAATTAAGCCATTTGAAGTTATTATTATTTTGTTCTCTATGTTTTTTGAACACTTGATGAAGAAATTTCTATAGCTATAGAAATGAACAGGTTGAACAGTGCATTGCTAAAATTATTTTAGCAATGCACTGTTCAGTCATGCTAGTGTGTGCATATAAAGCCAACATATAGATCAAACACTAGAAAATATTTTTCTTTCTTTCTTTTTTGAAGTTTAAGCATATTTTGTAAACATCAATTTTCCTTAAATTTCTATAGCTGGACATGAAATAATGGAAACTTGTTTCTGAAATGGTTAACTAAACTTCCACATGCTCTGGGAATCTGAAAATCAGAAGCCAACATCACACAAACATTTAAAACAGTCTGCACAGGCAATAAAATAACTAACCAATGAAATGAATTTATTACACACAAATATTCACAAGAATATTTTTTAAAATTCTTTTTAATTTATTCTTGTGGATATATGTCTAATAAACATTATGCCACAAGTGCCATTAAAATTCATCTAATGAAATGCATGTGGATGGAAGGCTTTAACTGATGTCCAAGACCACAGGACTGTGAAGATGACTGCACAATTAAATATACGTACTTAGAAGCCCAATTAATCAGAACTGTATTGAGAGATTATTTAATTCACCAAGAACATGAGCTAGTATTATGTATCATACTTTTTGTTCATTAGGATGAATGCAGCCATGCAGTATTTCAGGAGAAAATTTTGCACTGCAGCAGATAAAGGAACATTCAGTAACTGAACACTGGTAAAAGGTTAACTGGGTTAGTCTGCAATTTTTACACTGTTGCAGACATCTGTTTCTATGCTGGTTCCTGCTAGCAAGATTACATGCTGCACTATACAGCTCATATCACACACTACTGGTGCCAGCAACATGTGCAGTTTTTCTCTGCTTCACAGTACTGATTAAATGCAATATGTGAATCCCACTAAATTTTAATGCAGAATGAGCTGACAGGTGCATTGATCACTTGTTATTTTATCTCATAATTAAGAGATATCCTATTTTCATCAGCTAGTATTTTTGCAGACTACTTGAAAGGAATGTTACATAATATTAGGCAAGTGTTCCTAAATAAAGCAGCCATTGTGTATCACAGTCAATTGTTTTTAATTTTTTTCATTTTAGCTGGGAGGAGGGAATGAATATAAATATTAAAAAAGTACATAATTATTGAATCTAATAAATATTAAGCACGGAACTGCAATACAACATGCAATTCGATATCCACAGAAGTCATATTCTAGTTTACTATAATGGAAAGGCAAATTCGTGAACAACATAAACAGATTTTTATTTATTTATTTTTTTTTTTAAAATATATGGAATTTGAAGAACTAATGAAATTTAAGCAAACAGTGTATAAATATATATATACAGTACTCCCTCTGGTTATTTGAGCAGCACATTGCTCTCCCACTGTGGGAGAGCAATGTGCTGCTCAAATAACCAAAGGATTGGTTAAGTGAAAGTACAATTACATGGTACTGTACCAGAAGTCAGTCAACATACCATATCATTCAAGGGTTGGAAACTTGAGATTACTAAATATATGCTTCTCATTTGTAAAATACATAAAAGCAGAGAATATTTCAATGCACAGTGTGTTTTTGAAAACACACTGTGGCCTTCCTGATTGTGCTGTCTCAATCCAAGTGCCTTTTCCTGCACAGTCAGAAAAATGCAGGCACAGGTATAGTCTGCCCACAGTTGAGAGAACCATAGCTGGCAGAGTGCCAAGAGTCAATTTATTTTGAAAGGGAGAAAAGAATAAGAAGTCTGAATTCGTCAATGACATGTGAAATCATGTGTTTTTATACGTAAAATTTTCCAACTGTTATACAAGCAAAATAGTTACCACATTAAAAACTAGCATGTTCATAAAAGAAAAGCTAATTTTCCAACATGTAATAATAAACACTCATCCCATGAAACGGATTAATTACATTATTATTGGAATGGCTTTGCCTTCTGCCATGCACAGAAGTGTCAAGGGTTCTCTCATCTGTAGTCAAATTGTACATACTGTTTGCTTAAAAGTAATGTCAATTCCTATGATTTCTGCATGACAAAAAACATCTTATTTATATATATATATATATCCATAAATTATTCTTAATGATGCAAAACAATACCAAAATCCTATTTTATTTGCCAAGGCTCAACAGAATTCAAAAATACTCAACAAATAACAGATACAGAAAACAATGAATGGCTGATAACAAACCTGAAAAACTGCTTTCAGTATTCCTCAAAAACAAATAAATATTGAAAGTGAAATAAGTATCAGTATTCCTCAATAACAAATAAATATTGAAAGTGAAATAACTGTTTTTGATATTTATGAAAAAAACTATAAATTCTTCAGTTTATAATCCGAGGTTGCAACTTTTTTTGTGCAGAACATCTACATTTATGGCCAAGTGTTTATGTCACTGACAGAATGAGTTGCATTACTGAGAGAGAGAGAGAGAGATGTGGAAGGAGAACATAAGATATAGAGCAGAGAAATGATAGAATAATCACACTCACACTCTAAAAGAAGTACTTAATATTATATACTTTTATAATTTTGTTGATATGTTATATTTAATCAATATTAAAAAGAGAGACCCTGTACCAAAAGATTATCACTATAATTTCATCTTTAACAACTTAAATATATTGGAGTTAAAACATTCAGAATAAACAAAAAGTAGCTTGTTCAATGTATCTTGAAGACTGATAATAGCTTAATTAAGAGTGATAAATTTATGTTAAATGAATTTGTAATGAATCATATTTCACTTATTCTAATACTTATTTGCAAAATAAAAAGAAGCAGTCTGTTCAATTATCTTAAAGACTAATAATAGCTTAATTAAGAGCGAAATATGATTCGTGATAAAGGAATTTATAATGAATCATGTTTCACTTATTCTAACACTTATTTGCAACAAACATTACATAAAAAACTACTTTTTTTATTTTATATTCATTTTAGTTATAGAAAAGTTCTTGAAAATTTTCATCAAACTATTGTACTTGCTGCAAAAGTGCTATAAGTGCTCTAAATATAGTGCAGTATCTCATTCATAATTACAAATATTTTTGAAAGTTTTTTTAAACAACTATCAGCAGCATAAAAGTATTATAAATATAAAAATGGAATATAAGTAGACAAATTTATGAAAGTTCCAAGGGTTTTATAAGAATATTTGAACATCTTAGTATATCTTAGTATGAAATCAAAAACAAATGTTTGTGTCACACAACAGACTATCTGGAAACTGTATTTATATTTTTGACACTGTACAAAACTTACGAAAAATTATTTTAATTTAAATCAAAATAGAAATGTAGCAAATATTAACAGTCATTTATCTGTTATAAACTGCCATCATTTTAACAAGTCACTGGTTGGTAGTATTCTTATAAAAATGGCAAAATAGTTACCTTTATTAAAAGGTGCATTAGTCTTATACATCTTATACCTTGTACATCCCTTCAATAGTTCTCTATACAAGTAACAATCAGCAACATTACAGTGCAATGCAATGTAAATCACAGTTTCTGTATAATATCTGTATGCTTGAGTGATGCACATGTGTGTAACTTTGTATCTCTACATGCTTGAGCATTAATATGCAACACACAGTAGTTCTATAGGGACTTCTGAAAAAATAACAAGTAGATATAAATGCACATTTTTTTTCTTTTAATAATTAAGTTCTCTGTTCAGTTATAACATTTGGTTTTTAGTTAATAATCAATGCAACCAATTAAAACTTCTTATGACAAATATATCTAACTGCATGATATGTAGAGAACAGTAATATTTAGTCATTCAATGTAAGTGGTTTTATAATAGATAACAGTACATAACAAATGATTTAAAAGGACCTGAATTTTCCATGGCACCATATTTATCTCTTTTCTATGTACAGTTGGCCCATCAGTCCTTGATTCATATTTCATACATTAAGGGGGTGAATACATGGTTCATTTGAAACATTACTCAAGTTTGATGGTATATTTAAAATAAACACTAATTTCTTTATTAGTGATATTTAAAAAAAAAAAAAAAAATTCGAAACTGTAACACAGTGAAACAAGGCACCATCTCATATTTTACAAATTAATATTAAATATTCAAACTGTTGTAGCTTATGCTATTCTAGCTAATATTTCTTTGAAGTGTCCAATGAGACACACACACACACGAGAGTCTATCATTTTTACATATAGCACCATCATTGAGATAGAATAATAACATTAATAATTAGAACTTTGATAACCCCACCATTTACACAATGATAATTTTATATATAAAATGAAGTGGACAGATGAATATCTAGCATTTGTCATGGACAGTCTATATAGTCTAAACTGTTAATCTTTTCAAGATATACTTATATGTCTATAATATAAAATAAATCAAGTTATAAGATTTCACTGGGAAAATTTGCATTTTTGTTCAGAAAGATTTCACAAATTGAACCAGTAGAGTCCATATAAATGTACATGCATATCTTGTAAATATCAACAGTTGAAAAGTAAGGAGTCCACAAGAAATATTATACATTTACCATTTTACAAATTAATGTCACTAATTGAATAAGAAAAAATATTTCAATTGATATATATAATAATGAAAGTGAGAGAGAGAGATCACTACATTCTTAAATATTAGTAACTATTTAAAATTGATTTAGCACAAAAACTTTCAAAACATCAAACTTTACCAATAAAAAAATCCAGTTCTTGTGAATTTTCATATCAAAACACAAGAAGTCCCTATTAAACTATAACATATATTTTAACAAGCAGGTATTGCAATATACATAATGGAATGTTTAACCACAACTCTGAATCCCAACAGCAGGCAACCAGATGATGAAGTGGGAACACATACACACACAAAAAAATAATAAAAAAAATATGAGTGGATGGCAAAACTATGAATGATTGTACAATGCTGCAGTCTTGCTCTCTGCATAATATATATATATATTAAACAGTGGCAGTCAAATTTTTTACACGGTCCATTTCCACTTGAAGAGCTAACCTTAATTTTTTTTCTTCATCTACTTTAGTCATAAGTTCTCTTATTAATTTACCATAATGATTCTTCTGATATTCTACAGTTTCTTTCAGTGAATTTACCTGAAAAACAAAATAAAACACAACTGGTATTTTATAACTGATTTAATAAAATCAATAATAAAGTACAACAACTAGTATTTAACATTGCTTTATTACTAAGAGCTGATATTTCGAATTCAGTTATGATCTAAAACAATGACTTTTGCTGATAAGGAGCTTTTATTTACTAAAAACTTGAAGGTGCCTTCCATTTATATTCTTGAATGGGGGACAGATTTCAAAATGAAAATGGATAATGTATGATTCATTTGTGCTTATGGTCAGAGTGAAGCCATAGGATATGTAAAATTATGAGAACTCTAAAACACAACTTACAAAGGAAAAAAACTAGTTATTTTTTAAAAACTACAGCAAAGTAGGAAATTAATTTTATCTTCAACTTCCCATCATGTGTTAAACTCAGTTGCCTTCAACATACAATAGCCATTCTATTAACACATTCACTGAATACTACTTTACTAATGCAACCCATGAACCATAGTATTATTGTTACCTTCAAGACACTGTTTAACAAATACTTTTTCTCAGTCTACACTACTACTACTGAAGGTGAGAAAACCTTCAGACTTTTTGGAAGGAATACAATACCTTGCATTGTACAAATAAGTAGATGCAGCATGGAGTGAGGTGACAGCAGAATGTATAAATAGTGTTTGAAAGAAACTGGCTGAAAATTCAGGATTCTGTCTGGCAAGTAATTCCTTCTTTCCTGGTCCTCACCTGCACCCCACATATATATTTATGTACTATAGGTTTTTTTTTTTAACCTTGTGTGTGTGGGATTGATATAAAAAAATTTAGTATTCATATATTTTCTCCTATATTCTCTAACACATGCTGACTTATTAGCTAAGAAATTTCAACTGATTAAGAGTTCAAAACCTTCTATTTTGGTACACGGTACTACATGCTTCTCAATATTCAATTCAATCAATATTTCTTCTGATTATGTTACTCAATCTCCAAAGTTTAGTTCTCATTTTCAAACTCCTTCACTTAGCCTCAGTAAGATTGGCTCAGCCTAATTACATCTGAGAATTATTAGTTTTCTTTTTTAACAAATCAAACTATTTTTTCTGCAATTTTTCGGTATCAATAATACCAAAATATCATTACAGTCCAAACTGAATTAAAGGGGAGGGGGAAATGACAGTTAAATGACTCTTTGGAAATTCTAATGTGCTGCAATTATAAAATAGCTTCATTTTTTGCTACTGACTGTAAATGACATCTCTAAGCTTGAGTAATTAAAACCACAATTTATAAGGCAGTTCTGGATGGTGTTGCTGCTAATTTTCACCAACTATCAGTGACAAACTATTACTTGCAAAAAGTTAATCCTTGCACTGACTTCCTTTGCTGTTGAAGATGATATCAATAGATTTTTTTTTAATTGTTTCAAAGATGTAGTGTACTAATTTCAGATATGACTTCAAATTTTTATTTTAAGGACTGGATAATGAGAGAGAGAAATTCCAGACAGATGCTTTTCAAGCAAATGATCTAAATGAGAGTATGCTTACAGTTCTCAAGAAGAAAAACAGCATAACTTTTGACTATCACTGCAGTCCCACATCCCCACTCAATAACCATTTCATAAAATTTCAGAAGTCATGCATGCATGCATTCTTGTTAGCAAAGCACAGAAATAGTGAACTCCATTCTAAACCTCTTAAGCATTGAGATTCAGCAATTTTTCCAATAACCAGCAGCTTCTGTTTATTAATTTGTATTTTAACAGCCTAATACATGCAATCCACTGCTTTCTCTGAACCCTAACAGCACTTTGTGTTTGTATATATCAGGGAACTGTCTAGCATGATACAATAAAATGGCCCCTGTGTCACTGGCACTGTAAAATGTCACCTGTGCAAAATTGTGCGAATGTACTGCAGCTGCCATGTTACTAAGTCAATAAATATGTCCACTGACCCAATTATATGGCATGGCATCTCAGCCAAGAGATCCAAAATATGTTTATTTTCACAACTAGTTTTTGTAATTTACGGTTTGTCACAAAGAAATAGCTGGTCCGATTAACCAATGGCCTAATTAACTGGAATCTACTGTATATGATGTTAAGTGTATAAACACATCATATACAGCATCTTATATCACACACATTTATTTTATTTTATTTTTTTAAAATCAAGCTAACAAAAGCATGGTTTTCAGAGGTTTAGTGTGTAAGAAGATAAGATATGAAAGAGTTGTTGAGCAAGGTAGAAAAAAGCATAACAGAGTCAAGATTGTAAATTTGCTGCCACAGCATGATAGGAGTGAGGTGGAACGCTGTGATTGCAAATAATTCAGTGAGCAGATTGTGTAAAAGAAATGGTGCACAGTATGTTGATATGGAGTGATTTTGATTTTCAAAAGGATTTGTATTGGTAGGATGGATTACATCTGAATGGGTTTGGTGTTAGTGCTTAGAGAAATTGTTCTGTGAAATGAAACTAGATGTGTCTGGGTGGCTGCATGAAGGTGTGGAACCATGCATTAAATTAAGAGGTTGTAATTATGATATAATGACATACAGAGTGATAGTGATAGTAAATTAAGGATGATTCCAGGAATGGCAGGATTAGTTTTATCAAGAAAAGTAAGACTAGAAACATATTGTGTCTGTATGGTGAGAGGAAAGGAATTAGTTAAGGAATCAACTCCAGCCTTCTGTATGAACCTCCTATCTGAACTGGTCATGTTTTAAGAATCAGAAGAATACTCAACAGCCTGGTGGTTTTTCTATTATGCATGTGCACTATTGCCAGAAGCAAAATTTTGAGGAATAGTGAGACCTGGTTGACAGAGGAGAATATCATTACAGAAAAGAATGTAGTAAGTTCAACTGATTCATTCAGGACACACAGAAAAGGAAGGAATAGGGAGTATTTTTAATACTGCAAAGGAGTTAAAATCCAACTAGTAGCACAAGTAATACTGGCAATGGATCTGAGGCTGTTTAGTGTGATATAGTGATTAAACTACCTCACACTAAATACATAATTGGGTGCTGCTACATACCAGGATCATCTAAAGGGAACTGTAAATATATAGACAGATCGTATGGATAAAAGGACGAGTCTCATTATGGGTAACTTCAACTATACAGATATAGACTGATGGAAAAAGAAATCATGTAAAATGAGGGAAAAAGAATTAGAATTACTGAAGGATAGAATTGAGCGTCCAGAGCTCAGTCGGTGTAGACAAAGCCCTTTGGTCAGAAAAACCTGGGTTCGATTTCCATCCATGACGTAAGTAACCTTTATCTGGTTTTTTTCACCTAAAGGTGAGTTACCGATCTCATACAGAGGTAGAGGTTATTTTTACCCAGAAACTTGGGTTTTTCATCCCTCAGAACAAGCAAACCCACCTCATGAACACACATGGATTTACAGCCATGAATACTTACAATATGTGGAAGATTCTCACCACATGTCGTAATGTCTGTAGTTAATCATGGGTCACATCATAGTAGTTAGCCTCCTAGATAGGAGATAGCACTTGAATAGGATTGAAGGATAGAATTACTGGAGACTACCTTAAACAGTATGTGATAGAAAGGACTTAGCACAAAACATTCAATCAAGTAATAGTATCCGAGAATCTCTATAACTGAGTTAAGCATTATGTTCCCAACTTGTGACATTTCAGAACAGTAAGAAGTATATATGGAATTATTATTATTACATGACACCTCCAAAGACTCATTGAGGTAGGGCACACACTCTACAACTCTCCATCTCCACCACCTAATCCACCAACTACAGCGAACCACCACCATCATTATCTACATCAACGCCATTTACTGCCCGCCACCACTAGTATTTGCCTGTATATATAATGAAAAACCAGAGTTGCCAGGAGAAACAACCCTGTTACCTCCGTATCTTCAAATGAAAAAAACCCATATAAAGATTCCTTTTGTCATGATGAGAATCGAACTTAAGACTTTTCCAATCGAAGGGTGCAACATACTGTTGTTCTTCCAATTGCACTACGGAGGCACTTAAGGCGCTAATTATAAAGCAGGCAATTATAATAAATTGAAAAGATAGTTTAAAGCTGTACTTTGACATGAGGAAACTATGTGACAGAGGAATCAATAGTGCATGGGGAAGTAATCAAAGGATGTCTGAAGGAAACAATATGACTACATCTCCAATGGAGAATAAATCTCATTAAAATGAGATTAAAAAATTAATTAAAATTTTTTTAATTAAAAAAAATACCACCTTAAAGCATGAGCTGCATAAAAAGAATGTTGTGGGCCTAATATCATGAGAAGAGTGATGATGAGACTCAGAAGTAGTATACAGAGCAAGCCAGGGTAGCAGTCAAAATACAGGAACAGGGTAATCCAAGAGAATAATTTTATTTGCACTTGCTGCTCATCCAATTCATCTGACAAATAAATCTCGTAGTGCTCAACCTTTAAGAACATCTACAACAAGTGTCTTAAAAACTGATCTCCACACCATCCATCAGTGGGACATTAAAAATCTAGTTCCCTTCAATTCCAAACACAGTGTTACTCTTTTTCTCTCCTTACTTTTGATAATGCTCACACTCAAGATCAGATTTCTCCTCTCAGACTGACTCTTACTCCTAACTTTTCCTGGCATAATTACAACTCTTCTACAGCTTCCAAACAACTTGATTATTTTTTTAATTAATGGGTTACTTTTCATCTGTCCCACTACTTATGCTCTACAAATCCAACAACCAACCAACCTTGAAATACTGCTCACATTTGGGCTAATGCACCTAAAACCTCTTTAAAATTTTGGATGTTCTCTGAAAATCCAAAATTTTAAAGAGGGCAGTTCAGTTGATTGATGATCCCTCACTCACAGTCGCTTCAGCCATTCTCTCAAAGACCATCAGCTTCTGCATTGTCTCTCTTCTACAGGTATTTTCTTGGATGCTGTTCAGCAGACCTGTCATTCATTATGAAATTGTGCATATGATGAGAGATTGAAGAAATACAGAGTTTGAGGAACAGACAAAGAGAAGATATGAAAGAGAAACATACAAGTTAATAAAGAGATCATATAGATACACGTGTAATTTTGCAGGTGGAAGCTGAACTCAGGATTCATCCCTGGAAGCTGACTAAGGGTGCAGTGAGAAAGCATGTGAGGGCTTGGTTCTTCTCATGGCATGTGGTGAGTATCTGGTTGTGAATGTGTCCTCTGTTAATATATTCAAGGAGAGATAAAGATGACAGGTATTTAGACATGAGTGATAAAGAAAGGAGACCTTTCTTAATAAGTCCTTAGTCTTTCTGGGAGTGCTATGATGATGATGTCTCTAGCATTTTCAAGTAGGTAAATATCATCTGTATATCATATCATTATTGTTCTACCAGTGTTATCTTTTACAGTTTGTTTAATCTATTTCTCTACAGTAAATTAAATAGACGAGTGAAGGGCAACTTGTTTTAATTCCATCTTAACACTGAAAGTTAAGTAAATAAATAAAATAAATGAAAAAAAAAATAGAATTGGAAGACCAAGAAGGCAATGAGATTAGACTGGAACAGATCACTTGGCCTAAAATCCATGATCAGAAGAAGTTGAAATACAAAAAAAGGCAGCCAAGCCAGAGTGAAGCTTTTATTTGCACCAATTTATAAACAGGGAAGTAAAACTGAACAAGAGAATTATTGAGAAATTTCCTTACTATTCAATAAGATTTTTGCAAACGTACAGGTCCTCCCAAATGAAATCATCAGTAAGCTGAAGTTGTAATTTTTGATTTTGAAACCAAGTTATTTTGTCATCCTATCATTTAGATGAAGGAATCCTCCCAAAAAAAGAACTACCAAATTTTTATTTGGTAGTTCTTCCAAATTTGTGATGGATTTTAAAATCAATCACAGCTCATTTCCAGGCTGTCCAATTTCATTGCTCAAGATGCTTTACTTATTTGCATTGTCAGACAAAGTACTTTTTTTTTTTTCTCCCAAGAGGATAATGCTCCTTTTCTCCATTTTGTACTCTACCCTGTTAGTTCTAGGTTCAATTCTCAAGTCTGATTTTTTTTGCAAATTTTATGTATACATAATACGAATGCTATCATACACTAAATCACCTTAATTGAAGCCTTTCTTCTATGTGAAACAAACAAACTAAAAAAAAAAAAAAAAACCCAACTCAAACCAATTATTTTGCTACTTAGCTATAAAACAGGTTTAATTTTGCCAGCTAAGTCTTAGCCGACATGACAATTTATGTTGTATAATCATCACATCACCAAAAAGGAAAATATCATTAAGTACTTTGCATTTTATTCCTTTGATATGTTTGTTTTAAATATTTTTTTAAGTAAAGCTAACAATCTCAAAAATTACTTTAGTAATTCACCTCTACTCAATACTTGTTTTATTTGGATAAAAAAAAAAAGAAAATTATATTGTTAAAGTAAGTTAAATAATGACAATACCTGTTTTTGCATTTCACTGAATTCTGCCTTATCAACTGTAGATTCCTGAAGAAACTGTATTTGTTTCCTGAGTTCTTTAATTTCTGTTTCTAATGTAGATCTAGTTTCAACATTGCTAGTACCACTAATAATATTGCTATTAATACCACCACCACTACATAGGTTAGAAATGGGCGGACTGATTAATGATATTCTTGTTGATGAAGGACTTGTGGCTGACAAAGGAACTACACTTGGTGATTTTGCTGGTCTGGGCCTGATTTTGACCTCTGGAAAGAGATCCAAGAATATATATAACACACACACAAAAAAAACATAAGTACTGTATAAAATTTACTGTACTGTTAAATTACAGATATTATACCCTGTTGAGTGGAGTACCAATTAATGGGAATTTGCTTTAATGCAAATTATTGACTTATTTTAATGCAAAAGCATTAAAATAAGTCAATAAGTTCCCCAACAAAGTTTCAAATTAGACTGGTAAGAGTTATTTTGCTGATCTTGATGCATGGCTGTTTTTTCTAGAATTACTTTTTTTTTTTTTTACTAAAAATACTGTAGAATTATTGAAAGAATTTAGTTAAAAAAAAAATCTGCATGCATCAATTTTTCAGAATTGCTGCTGCTCTGATATGACAGGAAATAGAACTCTGCACATGTATAAAGATTTAAAAAACCAAATATATCCTCCCCCATGCCCTGCACAGCATATTAGCAAATACTTATAATGAAGTGAAAGAATAAATAGGTAAAAAACATTAATATAGTGCACAAAAGTAAATGTAATTGGATGTTTTAAACATACATGCATACTAGACATTGTTATATATTTAGACAATTAACATATGTAGAAAAAATGGGATTTATTAAAACCCTGATATATTGTGTCCAATACAGACATTGTCAGGGAGAGAAAAGAAGCTGACAGAAGAAGAGAGAAACTAATACTGCTCTCACTTGACTCGACAGGGGAGAGCAATTAGACTGATAAATGACTCATCTCTTACCAACTCACTTCTCCCACTTTCACACAGATGTTTGGTTCAATTTGTATATTCTATAAATATTTCCATGGCAAATGTTCATCTGAAATAGTATCGATAATTTCCCCACTTAGTACTAAGCCCACTGGAACGTGTAGCTGCTGCCCAATATCCCTTCATAGTATACCTCGAAACCCACAGAACAAGTTTCTTTTTCTCTTCCTTCATCCCTGTTACTGTTGTATCATGGAACGGTCTCTCTCCCTCAATGTGTTTTCCCAATGAATACAATACACAGGCTTTAAAATCAAATGTAAACAGGTTTCTCCTTTCCCAAGCCACTACCCATATACAGTACAGTACTAATGTACTATAGATTGAGCAACCAACCTCTCATGTATGGGCTCAACATTATAAAAAAAAAAAAATTAAAAAAAAAA
Source organism: Typopeltis vanoorti (assembly GCF_054136105.1). Taxonomy (NCBI): domain Eukaryota; kingdom Metazoa; phylum Arthropoda; class Arachnida; order Uropygi; family Thelyphonidae; genus Typopeltis; species Typopeltis vanoorti. The sequence continues at coordinate 32,473,002 of NC_143570.1, forward strand.
TAAAAAATAAAAAACTAGTTAACTATATTTAAAACATGAATCTCAAGACATGAGTCATGTAATATGTGCTTAACACCACCACCACTCATTTCTCAGCCACAGCTGAGTTGATAGGAGAATGCATTATTATAGTTCAAAGGAACAAACAGGATAGCTTTTATAGCCAAAAATTAAATAGCTTAATCAATATTAAATAAATAAATAAATATATATAAAATTATAAATAGTTAATGTTGATCCAGTCCCAGAACTATACAATCCGAAGAGTTAGGGTTTGGATAATGTCATAAGGTTTCACAAGGAAACTTGTGAAACAAATATTTAAATAAGTTGGAATGAAGAATCTTGGTTTGGTTCCAAAGTTATTTATTAGAGTTCCTTTGAATTCTAACAGTGTATTCTCATGTCAAGTCAGCTAGGACCAACACACGAGCCAGTAAGAACATGCTACTTACATGTTGTGATTCATGTTTTGAATGTAGTTAACTGATCTCTCCCTTAACTGCATTCTGAATCGCAGTACATGTAACACTGTATGAAATATACTGGCGTTTTAATCAATTCTATTTTTTCTACATGCGTTAATCAAGTATATGACAAAACAATTTAATGTTGTTTTGCTGATTGTCCTGAATCTTTAGAGATAATAATTATTATTATTATTACACGACACCTCCAGGGAGTCCAAATACTCTACAGCTTTCTGTCTCCACCACTCAATCCACCAACTACTACTACTATCATCATCTACACAGGCGTTTCCCAAACTTTTCCTATGATGGAACACTAAACAAATCCTGAAATTTTAACTGAACACCTTGGTTATTTTGTAATGTGTTAATTAATAATTAATTATTAACACATTACAATATTAATAATTAATTATGGCATAATCATAAAGAGTATTAGTACACTTATGTATACGATGTGACATGTTGACAAATATAAAATTACATTTAAATCAGTTATCAATCACTGGACTAATGAAATCTTGTAGCATATTGTAGTTTCCTCAGGCCAGCATCATTAAATTAATGTGCTGATTTTCATTGACATATCCCATTCTGATCATCAAAAATTTATAATATTATAAGTGCTTACGAGTGAATGCAGACTTTTTCTCCTGTGTGCTGGTAGTTTTCCCCCTCCTTTTGTACATCCTGGAGATCGCTTAGTATCTGTTGTGTCACAAACAACTCAATAAGAGATTTCTTAATACCAAAATTAAACAAAGTCCTTTGTCTCTTATTCATATTAAAATTTAAATCTGCAGGCCTATTACTTTTAAAAAATCATGGCACTACGGTTTTTGAAACTTTCACCCTACAATACGAACTTGTGAAGAAAGTATTAGGTATTACTAGATTTGAGAACCGGATACAGACTACCTTGATCTTCGATTTTAGTGGAAAAATTTTCTTTATACTTCCTTGCTGATTGGTCACTAACATTTGCAACACAGATGTCATTTCTTTCAGTTTTGAGAACAGAGGTTGCACTGCCCATTGTTGTAATTGACTTGCAGGCAATTTTTATGATCGGTCATAAACAGCGGTATTCTCTTTCCCGATCGTTGAAAGATTTCAATGTGTGAAAATTAACGATAATTCATGAATATTTCCATGTTTATAAATACGCCGTTTGCTCACTGACATTTGCTACACGTCATCTCCTTCAATTTTGAGAACAGAGGATATGCTACCCATTGTTATAATCAGCTTGCAGGCAATTTTTATGACCGGTCATAAATAGCGGTATGCCCTTTCCCAAATGTTGAAAGTTTCGATGTGTGAAAATTAACGATAATTCATGAATACTTCGACGTTTAAAAATACACAGCTTGGTCACTAACATTTGCTACACAGATGTTAATAGGCATTCTGTGTCTGAGCTTTTCAACCATATTCGCGAATATTATTCTCCTCAGAATCTTCTTCTTCTGCAGCTTTTCCTGCTTAAGTAGGGTCGCTGTTTGTGGTGAGTCTCCTCCATGACCTCCTGTCTTGGGCTGTAGCCACATCCAAGTTCTTCATCCTTAAGTCCTCCTCCACCATCTTCCTCCATCTCTTCTTTGGCCGTCCACACTTCCTCCTCCCCTGCACATCCATCTGCATGACCTTTCTTCCCACATACTCTTCCTCCCTTCTCATCATATGACTAAACCATCTTAACCTTGCCTCCTGTATCTTTGCTCCTAAGTTCATAACTTTCACCATTCCCCTTACTCATTTCATTTCTCAGACGATCCTTTCTGGTTACACCGCACATCCACCTAAGCATTCTCATCTCCACTACTTCCATCCTGCTGATGTTATTTTTCCTCAGGGCCACAGTTTCCATAGCATACATCATAGCTGGTCTCACTACTGTCCTGTAGATTTTGCCTTTTAGATTGATCGGCACCCTCTTATCGCATAGCACTCCGGCCATCTCTCTCCAGTTCCTGCATCCTGCTTGTATCCTACATCCCACTTCCTTCTCAGCCTCACCATCCTCTTTCATGGTTGAACCTAAGTATTAAAGTCACTGACCTTCCTGATGACATTTCCTTTCAGCTCCAGATCTGTCTCCTGGCTGCCATCCCCCTTTGCGACACACATACTCTGTCTTACTTCTGCTCAGTCTCATCTCTCTCTCTTCCAGTACTTTCCTCCAGCTTTCCAGTATAGCTGCCACTTCTTCTCTTGATTCTGCACACAGCATGATGTCATCTGCATACAACATAGTCCAAGGCACGTCTTCTCTCACTTCCTCTGTCATCACCTCCATCACAATATTAAACAGAAATGGACTTAATGCTGACCCTTGATGCAAGCCAACTGTCACTGGAAAACTTTCTGTCTCTCCCAGGCAGGTTCGAACTCTTGTCTTCACATTTCTGTACATCTCCTGCACCAACCTGACATATTTCTCCGGTACCTCCTTCTCCCTCAGACACCTCCAGACGTCTTGCCTTGGCACTCTATCATACACTTTCTCCAGATCAATAAATACCAGATGTAGCTCCCGTTGCTTTTCTCGAAACTTTTCCTATCATCTGCCGTAACCCAAAGATAGCATCTGTCATCGATCTACCAGGCATGAAGCCAAATTGCTCCTTTGCAATCTCCACCTCCTTCCTCAGTCTTCCATCAAGAACCCTCTCCAGGATTTTCATTGTGTGGGACATCGACTTTATTCCTCTGTAATTCTTACAGTCTTGGGCATCCCTTTTACTCTTGTAGATGGGGACAAGAGTACTTTTCCTCCATTCCTCAGGGATATTTTCCTGTTGACAAACTTTTATTAGCAGGTCCCACAGCAGGTCAATTCCCTTTACCCCCAGTGCATTCCATGCCTCCACTGGGATCCTGTCAGGGCCCACCAATTTTCCACTCTTCATCCTCTTTATGGCTTCCTTCACTTCCACTCTACAAATGTTCTGCACCATCCCCTCATAAGTCTCCCCATCTTCTCTGCGAGTCTTTGGATTTTCTTCATTCAAAGGCCCTTCAACATATATCCTCCATCTGTTTCTTATATCCACATCACTCCTTAATACCCTTCCTCCAGAGTCTTTGATCTGCCTCACATGTACGATATCCTTTGATGCCTTATTTCTACATTTTGCAAATCAATAAATCTTTCTCTATCCTTCCTTTGTTTCTTGATCATAAAGGTCTTGATATGCTATGGCCTTCACCTGTGCGACAACTATCTTGGCTTCTCGCTTTTTCTCTCTGTCCTCTTCCACTCTTGACTTGTCCCACTTCTGCTTTACCTTCCTCTTTGTTGTCACTGCTTCTTGTACATTATTATTCCACCACCAACCCTCCTTCTGCTCTCTAATCTTTCCGGATGTTTCGCCAAGCACCTCAATTTCATAGCTTAGAATTACTTTTGAATTATGTCTCAACCAGTCTTGTAGATTTTCATCCAAAATCCTCTCTAATACCTTCTCCCTAAAACGGTTCCTCACACTCTCTTCTTTTAAGCGAAACCACTCAATTCTCTTCCTCCCATGGCTTCCAAAGGTTATTATCTTCTACTTTATTTTAAAGTCTGCGCACAGCAGCTGGTGTTGCTGCACCACTTTATCTGTTGGGATTACCTTACAATTTGTTACTGCCTTAAGATGTTTTCTTCTAGTCATGGAGGCTCCATTTGTCATCAACTAATTTCTTCTATTTCTTTTGAAGTTCAGTGGTAGATATCTGATTCCTTATTAGTCCTTGAAGATATAGGAAAACTAATGAACATGTAAACTTGTATGTACAAATAAACTATTAAAACAAAAAAACTTGACTTTTTTTTAAAATGCTGATATTATCTTAGTTGATGCAATGTATGTTATTTATGCTATTTATTATCATCATATGTAGAGAGGCCACAAGGTCTCTTTTAAAGAGAAGACACTTTTTTCTGAGAATTTTTTTGTTTACTTTACTGTGTGTGTGTATAAATTTTGCTTGCAGATTTAATGCTCAATATCAACTCTTAGCCAGAGAGGCTGTTGTGGCAGAAAAGTGTTCTGTGCTCTGAATCAATTTTTCTTTTTAATCCACACACAAGGAGTACAAGAATGTATTGTACATCAGCCGTGTATAAGGTGCAAGTAAGGATTGTGAGAGAGAGAGAGAGAGACGAAACCCATGGATATTTTTCTTGAAGAGCTAAAGACTAAGTTGTTAGGAAACACATTATGAGGAAGGTTTGTTTAGAATTTTATGGCACAAGGACTATCATGGTCATACTGCATCAGTAAGGGTCAAAGTAGTCTACAAGGTAAAAATATGATATACAAACAAAAGCTAAACAGGTCTAGATAAGAATGTAAGTGTATACAGCAAAAAAGTTTGTGAAACAGATAAAAGTAATCAAGTATTAAAAACCTACGTACAAAACAGTATAAATAAAAATAATGCAGATGTTGTAAAAAATATTGCTTTTTTTAAAAATTTAAAAACAAGCGAGGCACTTGGTGAGTCTGATAAAATCTGCTTGAGTGTACAGGGCTCAGACGGATTATGAATATGGCTAAAATAGTGACTGCACTAATTGACAGAATGAGGGCAGTCAATTAAAATATGACTGATGGTTAGTCCAGTACCACAGATCTCACACACAGACACATCACCTCTCAATAGAAAAGTGTGTGTGAGATGACTATAACCTATGTGAAGCTGAATAAGTACAACATTCTCTTTACAGACCCTGTGTAGACTGGACTACCACAATTTAATTTCCCACTTGATTTGACAGAGCTTATTATTAGCCTTGCTATCCCATGATGACTACCAGTAGAATAAAAGTTTGTCTTATTCTACTGTACTGGCAGACAGTGGAAGTTTGAGAAACAAGCTGACCTAGCTACAGTATCTACAACCTCATTTCCCTTAATTCCAATGAGCCTTGGAATCCAACAGAAGCATACATCTGAGTGTAGCTTCCATAACAGAAAAATGACATGTTAGATTCAAGAGAGAGAGAGAACTAGATGTTTTTGTAGCTCTGGTTTTCTTATTGCCTGTAGAGAACTCAGTGAATCTGTATATACTCCTTTGGTGGTGATACAGTCTTATGCAGTTTAATGCAAGCTCTACATGTGCAACTCAGCAGTGAAGTTGTTAGGTTCTAGTGGGATTTGAGCAGATATTGTACTGTCTGGGAAAATGGCAGAAGATTCCACTAGAGCCTCAAATTTTGAAAAATCGGTCTAAACAGGTGCAAAATCAGGGAATTCAATTCTATGAGCTTTAAATGGCTGCTGGCAGACAACAAGAGGGAATGGAAAATATGTGTAGCCTGCAGAAAGAAAAGCTGCATGGTAGTATGTATGAATGAATGCCACAGTGGACATCTATTTAGGAGTATGTTGCCATGTTGTCTACTCCAAAAACCTTGAGCTTCTAAGAGAGCTTTATTTGCAAACCAAAGAGTGGTATGCCATAAAAAAAAAAAAAAAATTAAAAAACAGTTGGCAACATACGATGGTCTGACAGGGATTTTATTTTTATAGTGTACAACAGAGAGAGCTGCTGCCATCGATGTGATAAAAGGAATTGGTGAAGTTCAAAGTGTTCCAGTTGCTATTCTCATGGCCTGATGATGAACAGGGTCTAGCCATTGCATGATATTCTCTCTTTCTGGGAGAAGCACAGACTTTTGACTCATATTCAAGTTTGGATCTGATCATGCCCTGTACAATTGAAACAGAGAACACCTGTCGGTATCCCAAGAGATGAAAGATAGAGTGCAAAGGATGTGAGGGAGGAAAGTGAGTTTCTTGTTAAACATGAGCCCCAAGAATTTGGCTTCTGGTGCAACTGAGATTTAAAGTTTGTCCTAGTCCGAGTTCTAGGTCAGGATGAAGACCACATCTCTGGAAGAAATTAATACAAACTGCTGTGAAAATCTAAACTTATTTGCAAGTGCCAATTTTGAAAGAGGTCCAATGGCTTGCTGCAGCTGTCTTTTTATGACTATGACAAGAATGACAGAATATAGTAGTCATCCATATAGGGGACAATACTTACAGTTGAAAAAGTTGTTCAAATATTGAGTTAACTTTGACTGCAAAAAACATGACACTTCGGAACTTCCTCTTCTTGAGTATATGGCCAGGAGAGAGAGCTTGGACTTATAAGATTCAATTGGATAAAAAGTTCTTTATAAAAAAGGAGATTCCCTCGGAGATCAAAATTGTGCAGGACTTTCAATATTTCAAATCTCCAAGTAGTGTCATATGCTTTTTCTGTATCAAAGAAAATCAATACTAAGTCCTTGCATTTCCAGAATTCATTTCTAATGGATGCTCTCAGCTGGACCAAACAATCTGTTGTGATATTTGCTTAAGCCATTGTTTAATTCCAGCAATAAATTCATGCAGAGGCACTAGTCAGAATAATTGGGCAATAATTTATTGGTGATTTTGGATCCTTCTCTGGCTTCAGGAAGGCAATAATAATAGCTTTTTAACAGGTATCCATAAAATTCTCACAGACAGTTCTGTTGCAAAGGCACAGCAGTTGACCCATAGTTGATGGCAAGAGATATTTTACATCTCATAATGATGTAATCTGGTTCAACAGCAGTAACGGCCTGTTGTATTCTTCAGTACTGCTCAAGGGAAAAAAAAATTTGTTCAACATAATATAGTATCATTATTTTGTTTAGGAGCACCTCCTAAGTTTTGAACACACTGGTTTAGACCTGTCATTTAGTGATTAAAACTATTAAGTAATACATAACGCATTCTGAAAAATATACCTTGATATTACATTTAGGGTGGAACTGGACTACAGTACTTCATGTGATATCTTGTAATATGTTCACTACCCTGCTTTGTCTTTGCTTTCTCTTTATTTAACTATCATTAATATGGTTGGCTGTCTTAACTTCCAATTGCTGCAATATTTGCTTATACTATATCTTATCCCCCATGCCCTATAGTCTAGCAAATTTATTTGTTTGTTGACTGCGCCAGCTTGACTACGAGGTTGGTCTGAAAAGTTCTCGGTCTAACAATGAAAAAACAAATTTATAATTTAAAAATTATGAATAATAGTAATGTCACATGAAGAATATAAAGAACAAGCCAGGAGAGTGACTCAGTTAGATAAGAAAACAAAAGTAGAGTATGAGCAGAAATTGGCAAATCAGGCTAAGAAAAATCCTACAGAGTTTTTTTAGATATGTGGCAAGTAGAAGGAAGAATGACCATGGAGAGATGAAGTTAAGGGATGAAAGTGGTAGAATGGTAACTGCTGCAGAAGATATTGTTGAAGTATTCAGTGATCAATTTATAAGTGTGTTTCATCCTGATCAGGGTGTGGAATCATGAGGAACTTAAGTGTAGAAGACATAGGAGAGGATAGCTTAATTGTGAGTGAGTAGGAGATATTTGAGGAAATAAATAACCTTGATGTTAATAAGGTGATAGGATTTGATGAAATATCACCACGCATCTTAAGAGAATGTTCCAGGGAACTGGCAGTAGCATTGGCATGCCTGCTTAACAAGAGTTTTGCAATAGCACAGGTTCCAAGGGAGTGGAAGGAGAGTAAAATTGTTCCACTGCATAAAGGTGGTGATAAGGCTGTACCTTCAAATTACAGACTGGTCTGTATATCTGGAGTTATGGTGAAGGTCCTCCTGGAGAGATTGGTGGGAAGTAGGATACAGAAATGGGTTGATAACAGCAGTATTCCCTGTGGTTATCAGCATGAGTTTGTTAAGGGGAGATCATGTTTCACTAACTTACTTATGTACTATAACAAGGTGACAAATACTCTGGACAGAGGAGATGCATACACAGTGGTGTACTTGGATTTTGCAAAGGCTTTTGATAGACTGCCACATGACAAGCTCTTAATTAAATTGAAAGAGTAGGATTGGATAACAGACTTCTGTGTTGGATCAATGACTGGCTGTTGGATAGGCATCAGAAAGTTGTATATGGGGGTGCAGTATCTCGAAAGAGAAAGGTCACCATTGGTGTGCCACAGGGGTCAGTTTTGGGGCCATTATTGTTCAATTTGTATGTTAATGATATTGGGTTGGGTTTAACTAGTGATATCCAGCTGTTTGCAGATGATGCAAAACTGGGGAGAGCAACGCACGGTCAGGCTGATGTTAATGCCTTACAAGAGGACTTGAATAGATTGCATGAATGGGCAGGTAAGTGGAACTGTCAGTTCAATGTTGCCAAGTGTAAGGTTTTGAGATTTGGTAAGCAACAATGGGATGCCAAGTATACCCTTGGTGTGGAAACTTTAACAGAAGTAGGGGAGATGAGAGATCTAGGTGTGATGGTGGACAAGAACCTGAAATTCAGGGGCCACATTGCACAAGTTGTGAAGACATCACATAGAATAATGGCAATGATGCAGAGAACCCTGACATGCAGAAATAGAGAGGTTATGATTCCATTGTATAAGGCCTTGATCAGGCCTCATATGGATTATTGTGCACAGATTTGGTCGCCGGGTTTTCATGCTGACGAAGATATGTTGGAAAGGTTACAGAGAAGATTCACAAAGGTAGTCAGTGGTCTTTGGAATGTGGAGTACGAGGACAGATTGAGGGAATGCAAGTTGCAGAGCCTCGTGAATAAGAGGAAAGGGGGGGGGGTTATGATTGAGACATATAAACTGGTCAGGGGTTGTTATCAGGTAGACATGATAACAACTCCTGAATTGGAGAGGGAAGTTGAACAAGAGGCCATTGCTGGAAACTGCATAAGGAGGGTGTGAACAAAGGAGTGAGAAGCAGGTTATTTGCATGGAGGGTGGTTAGTGAGTGGAATGCATTGCCTGAGTGTGTTGTGGATGTGGGCACACTGAATCAGTATAAGACACGGTTGGATGGGCATTGTATGCAATAGTACCTCCCAAGATGAGTCTCTGACTCCATGGAGGTCGGGTGTTGATAATAATAATAAGTATTCTTATTTTTCAACATAATCTCTCTTAATCCCTGGAATACATTTATTTCAGCGATGCTCCAGCATCATTATCCCGTCTCTGTAGTGGTTCTAAGCAAGACCTGCAAATTATCCCTCTACAGCTACAATCATCTCTTGATTCGAAGAAAAATGCTGACCAGCAAGGAAGAGTTTTAGTTTTGGGAAGAGATAGAAGTCAGAGGAAGCCAAATCTGGGGAATAGGGTGGATGTTCCAACAATTCATAGCGCAGCTCCTGTAATTTTCCCATCGCCAAAACACCTTTGTGGGCAAGTGCATTGTCCTGATGAAAGATGATTTTTTTTCTTCTGCAAAACGGGTCTTTTGTCACAAATTTTTTCACCTAGTCTGGTTAAAAGATCGGAATAATATTCTCCAGTTATTGTTTTACCCTTTTCAAGATAATTAATAAACAAAATGCATTTAGCATCCCAAAACACCGATGCCATACCTTTCCTACTGATGGAACCGACTTTTAAGAAGAAACCCTGGCACAGTAGTCAAGATGGGGTCTTATCTGTCTTCATTTGTAATTATTCATGGAAAATATATCCTACACGTTCTTTTGAAATGCCTATAGTCTCAGCAATTTCAAGCCCTTTCACTCGCTGTTCATCCAATATACCATATCGTGCACTTGATCAATGATTTCTGGTGTTGCTACACTTTTCGGACATCCTTCATGTGGATCATCTTCAAGGCTGATACAGCCATGTTTAAACCTGGCAGCCAATTTCTTAATTTTCAAAAACAAAGGAGAAGAGTGCCCATAAACTTTTATAAACTTCGAATGAATTTCTTTTGGTGTTAAACCTTCTTTTACAGAGAATTTTATAACTGCATGATACTCAATTTTATGCATTTCAAGGGACACTTTTGCTTTAGACAGTTGTATTAAACAAACTACTTGATAGAAAGACTTGCAATTTGACATGGATGTACCGATTTAGAAAAAAAAATCTTGCCGATAGTGTTGCAACATAATCTCCCTTAAGTTAATCCAAAGACTGCAGATATTTTAATTATATTCGTATTCCCCGCTTTAATCTATTCTACCTTTAAATTGTTCATGGCAAAATAAATAAAAATTGTATATACTTCTCTTATGCAGGTTCATATTTTTTAAGGACAGTGCACTCACAAATTCGAGTTCGGTATGTTGTTTACAAACATTTCATTAAGCCAAAAAGGAGTAATTACAAAATGATACAGTATACGCACAAAGTTGTTACAATTTCCTTACTACTCTAAGCTTTAGTTCTGAGCTAGCTAAGGTATCTAAAACATAACGTTACTCGATTATCAGACAGAGGTGCTTAAGGGTAAAAGCTGTATAAATGAGATGGGACCTCCACATAGCCTTTAAAGGAATGCACAGAACAAATCAGGGCTTCTGACCAAATGTCCAATCCTCATCTTCCTGTGGTGCACCCTGTTAGGTATCTACCTGGATACTGAACGAATGAGATGGGCTGGCAATTTGGGATTTAGCTGATCAAATTGTATTCTTATTGGCTTAAACCAAAATACAAAATGGTACAACATGACAGAATTCCATAATGTCAGCATCCAGGAATGCATTAGCAGAGCTAATCTCAGATGGTATGGTCACATAAACAGAATGGGCGAGGAAAAATTAGCAAAAGAAATGTTCTCTGCCAGGTTGGCAGGAAAAAGACCTAGAGGACGACCAAGATATAGGTGGATTGATATAAAAAGTGCTTTAGATGATAGAAATATAATATCTGATAATGTTGGAGTCTTGACAAGTAACAGACTGATTTGGACAAAAATTGTAGATAAGAAGTTAGTAATGATGTAACTTTTTCATGTATTACTATTATATCTTGTACACCCCCTTGAGGGTACATGGTAGGAATTTGATGATGATTATGAGACATGCTGGTTAAGCTTGGTTTACCAATACAATACTATGTCTCACAAACACTTTACATACTGTCAGAAATACAACTACTTACAAGTCAATCTTAGCAGACAGTCTTTCTATTGTTCCATGAGAATCTTCTTATCTTTCTCTTCACTTACTATGTTGCTCCTCATTAACTTCTTTCCTTGCTCAAGAAGTCGACCATCCTTTTCTTTCACAAAATTAACCCCAACTTTCAGCCAATAAAAAATAACCAATGATTTGATGTAGCCATTGTAGTGAATTCTGTGACCTTTTTCACTTTTCATCTCTAATTTTCTTCTCTCAGGAGAGTGTTCTCATTAATTCTGAAGAGGATGCCATATCAAAACGACCCATAAACCGTAATTATGGGAGATCATCTTTATTTATCATTTTTTCTGGGATTTTAAATTATTTTTCCATGCTATTTTTGTTTTTTTTTTAATTATAATTAAATAATGATTAAATAAAGAAAAATAATTTTACTATGTATTTTTAACCTTTATTCTTGAATCGCTTAATTATGGTTGTTCATTTCCTTCCTGTCTTTAAAACAATTTATCCATATAGTAACTATCTCAGTTATATTATCAGGTTTATGAAGATAGTAGAAGCAGGAATTACTGTGGTTCTACCCTCAATATAATATCAAGGTATGTTTTTACCAAAATACATTATCGATTTCATAGTAGTTTTAATGACTAAATCACAGGTCTAAACAAAATAAGCATGATATATTGATTTGAAATAAGAGGAGTTTCGTGAAAAAATTCAGTAATACCATCATCTGAAAAAAAAAAGAAAAAAGTTGCTTTTTTCCCTTTGGATTTTTGGGCAAGGAACTCAGGAAGATAAGGAGATTCTGCTGTTGTTTTTGCAAAAATCTCGCTGAGTGTGCCTGTTGTTAAGTTGGCAATTGTACATCAATCATATTCAAGGATATTGAGCTGGTGGGTGGTGTATTTGCCTTTCATTTTCTGGATTTTATCCTATACTGCTTTGCTCTTGGTTGATCTTATTATAAACGATGTATCTATCTCTTGTCCTCTCCTTACAAATGATAGTTACATTTCATAATGCCAGATCATTGCCAGGCTTCAAGGGAAAGCCTGAGGCTTTCTTTTGCAGAAGCATATTTGCATATACAAGGGTGGTTCCATAACTTTCTGGCCTCACTAACTTTTAGAGGTGATAGAAAGAAAACAACTGTGTCACTTTTCAACATACTTTTCACATCTTTAAATTAACATTTCTATGCCCTTGAAAAATATTATCTGTACTTTTGTTTTCAAAATGACCTAAAACTGCATCTTTCAACCTTATTGTCATCTGTAAATTTTCTTCCTCAAAGGTCTTTCTTCAGCTTTGAGAAGAGGTAGTAGTAGGTGCTAGATCTGGGTTGTAGGGTTTATTCAATCTCCTGGAAGCGACAGTCTTTCGCTGCAGCCTTTGCAACAATAGCCATGTGGGCTAGAGTATTGTCGTGAAGCAGGCGAACACCATGACTCAGCATTCCTTGTATCTTCTCCTTTATAGCATCGTGCAATTTGTGCAGGAGTGAAGTATAATATTCTGAATTCACGGTGGTATCCCTTTTCTTTAAGTCAATCGAGAATTCCCCAGTAATCCCTAAAGATTGTTGCCATGAACTTCTTGGTGGAGACCGAGTGACCTTGGCTTTTTTTCAGCGATGCTTCACCTGGTTTGGCCACTTCATGGATTCACTTTTGGAAAGATCATGGTTTCATTCCTGATGACAGTGGATTCCAGCATTCTCTCTGATTCTGTTGGAAAAGCTCTAAAAACTTGCAGGAACAGGTCACACAATGGTCCTGAATTGAAGAGAGAGAAGTTGGGGTACCCACCTTCCACTGACCTTTGTCGTGTGAAGCGTTTTGTGAATGATGCGAAAGACGGTTGTTATAGAAAGCCCCAACCTTGCTGAGATTTCTTTGAGCTTCAGCCATCTGTTATTGAGCAGTTCCTCCTCAAAAAGAGACATTTCCTCAGTTGTCACTTCCACAGGCCAACCATCACAAGGATCATCTTCGATGCTCTCTCTTCCTAGGCAAAACTGTTTAGCTGATTCTTCACAGTGGAATATGAATCTTCCACATAAACACTATCCAATTGCTGTTTGATAGCACTCGCAACTTTCTTTGGTGGAACTTTATCACAGCGAGGTGCTCAATTTTTAACATTACAGCCACTTAGCATACCATGTATTAGTGAAATGAGTGCCTCCAACTGAATGACGCAGGTAGAGAGTTGAAACTGGTACACTAATCTTCTCATAGATGGTGCTATCTGTCACGCATAGCATTTTAAAATTGGCGCAAATTTTGTATGTCAGACTGGAAACTTTTGGAACCTACCTCGTACTTCTGCAAGAGAGCCTTGTTGTCATTAATGTTTTGTCAAAATCCACAACAATTCCATTGTAGGAATGTTTTCATTATTTCTTTTTTTTGTGGTATCATCTGGCTTTCTATGTTGAGAGGTTTAACTAATGAAAGATTAACGAAAGCTAAAAGACTAATGAAAAAGTTTTCATTAATGTTGGGTTTTTTCCTTTTTCATGAATTGTGAACTGTCAGTGTTCATTATTTCTTCATCAGGAAAAATATCCAATACATTGTTATATTGGACTCTTTCTAGAACACTAGGTATATTAATTGTTTTATCTTTTTGTGTGTGGAGGGGTGGGAGGAGTGGAAGTATTGCTGTTTGTTAAGAGGTCATTTATTAAAGGGTCTGGAGGTATGTATTCAATCCTTTATGGCACATGTTCCATCATTTTTGAATAAGAGGATTTTCATGTGATGGGACCATTTTTGACATCTCCTCGCATTGAGCCCATATCAATTTTTCTCTTTGATTTGCTCCAAGGAGAAAGCAAGCAAGTCATACTGTTTGGGGATGTCACAGATCTGAAAAGGCAAGAATGATTTACAATCAATGTCCCTGCTAATACAGGGTGTCCCAAAATTCACGCAAGAAGTAATTTTGATAGAAAACACAGGTTTTTAATTAAAAATTGTAATTTCTTATTGATTCATAAAGTATACAGTATAGGGTTATGCATGGAATAGCATATTGGGTAAATGGCCTCCACGGTTTTGCTGGCACATACGCACTCTTTTGTCGAAATTTTCCATGACCATTTTGCATAAATGTGGCTGAATTTCGTTGATACAGTGCTCAATTTCCTCCTTCAAGGCATGGGTGGTCGTGGGCTTGTTGGCATAAACCTTAGACTTCAAAAAACCCAAAAGAAAAAAGTCCAATGGCGTTAAGTCACATGATTTGGGCGACCAATTCTGATCACCAAAACGGGAAATTACACGACCAGGAAATGACTCATGCAGTAATTGAATTGTTTCTCAGGCTGTATGGCATGTGGCACCGTCTTGTTGAAACCACATGTCGTCCACATCCATATCTTGCAATTTAGGCACAAAAAACTGGATTATCATGTCGCGATAGCGAGCACCATTAACTGTTATTGCCTTACCAGCTGCATTTTTGAAGAAGAATGGACTGATGATGCTTCCAGCCCAAAATCCGCACCAAACAGTGACACGTTGTGGATGCATTTGTTTCTTAACAATCACTTGTGGATTTTCTGAACCCCAAATGCGACAATTTTGTCGATTAACGAAGCCATCAAGATGAAAATGAGCCTCATCGCTGAAGATGATTTTGTTCGAAAAATAAGCATCCACTTGTTGTTGTTTCATAATCCATTCAACGAACTCTCTTCGCTGTGTGTGGCCAGTAGGCTTCGGTTCTTGAGTCAACTGAACTTTGTAAGCGTAAAGATGCAAATCTTTCGTGAGAATACGATGTAGAGAGCTTCTCGAAATGCCCAATTCAAGACCACGGTTCCGAATTGATGTTCCTGGACTCTCAGCAACACTCTCACGAACTGCTTCGATGTTTTCTGTTGAACGACTTGTTAAAGGACGGCCAGAGTGTATAAGTAGCTGCTGAACCTTCATTATTTTTAAAATATTTCTCAACAATGAAAATGCGTTGTTCTTTCGTGTAGCACTCCATTTTTAATAACCCTGAACTGTCAGCTGTCACACTGTCTTTTTTTTCTCGTTGGCAACACTTTACCGCACAAATGGCACTAAATTTAAATCTTGCGTGAATTTTTGGGACACCCTGTACTTTTGTAAAATCTCTCGTGGTGGTAAGCCGACCTTACATAAGGTCGGCTGCAGCATTGTAAAATATTCTCTACTTTAATTTATACTCTATCTTTCAAAAATTTTTGTTTTATTTCTTTGCCCACTAAAATTTCCCTTAAGTTCTATTCAGTTCTCAATTACATGTGCATTTAATACCTTATTCAACTTAGCAATCATCTGCTTATCTTAGGCCCTACAATTAATTCTTTCTATTCTTACCTATGTTCGTTCTGTTAATGAAAGACCCTTAGTGTTAGTCTGTCCACTATAACAGGTTACCAATACCCACACTGTGTAATTTAGAGAAATTTATTTGCTGTATGACTGTGCCACTCTAAATTATGTATACAGCATGAGAATTTAAGTTTGAACATATGTAAGATCTGAATCTTAATATACTCAACTTAATTAGTGGAAACAGTGCATTGGCTAATAGATCAGGCAAGAGATTTACACAAACAAAACATGTTCATTTTAAACTAAGTCAATTGTACAATGCATTAGATAAATACCAAACAAAAGCTCTTAAAGGCCTATCACTTACTCAGCATGTAACATTGGACATAACATATACAACTCTTATCAACTAGTTTACAACACTTAGCTATTTTGAGCTGTCTCTTACGTTATACTTAGATGAGTATTCTATCTAGGCATACATAAGTTAACATTTACCTTCTTTCTCTATTCCCATAACTTAATAATTAACTAATCACAATTTAACCTCAGTAAGTATACATACAATTCTTAAGTACAACTACTGTAACATTAACAGATCAGAGCTTACTCACATTTGCGTTTCACATACAGTCCTAACAACGTGAACGAAACTTCCATAAGTTCTGCTACACTTTGCCTTTCTTCCTGGGTGCTGGCTATAATTTGGATGGCCATTGGCGGTCTCTTTCTGGGGCAATTTTTCTGAGACAGTGCAGATTGATTCTCCTTTGGTAAACTGGAACCACTGTTGATGCCGCGAATACCACAAGTTTGTAGCATGTCTGGCAGCTACTGGAAATACATCAGACGATAATGGCCTCTCCTGAGGTCACACACCTGGGAAGGCTCGACACAAACAAAACTGAGAGAGAGAGAGAGGGCGTTCCAAGAGCCTATAGCCCCTTTATAGCTCTCTTCATTCTTTGTTCTTAAGCTGTAACTCCCCAGATCTTCTGCGAACATTATGATGTTACTTGGGCTATCTTCGTTTTTGGCAGCAATTTTCTACATTTGCATGGCCTTTCAAACTTTTGTTCTTACTGGATCAAACATAATCTGGGCTAATCCCTTATTTTACGTTACACATAGACTTTCAATATACATTGTTATATACAACTTAACAGTAGAATTATTATGTTTGTTTTAAAACTTTACAATTTCTACATGTTTTAAAACCTATGTAAAAGCGTTTTAAAACCTCATCTCATCTTCCTTATCCCTCTTTTACCTTGCAGTGTCGAAGGTTTATTAATCATCGGACTTCAAACCGCTCATAGGACGAGACGGTCAGCCCCACGCCCCTGGTGTATCCTACGTTCGTAGTGTTGAGATCTTAAACATTTTAAAACCTACATGTTTTAAAACCTATTATCGCAAACATTTTTTATAAAAATTTACTATGAGAGATTTTACACTTTCTTTACAGTTTGCCTTCTCGGTGTAAGAGTGTCTAGCAGATATTGCCACTATTGTGGTATTACTGCCTCCTGACAGGTGATGCATTGCTCTGCTTTTATTTTTCGAATTTCCCTTTTCATTCTTTTACTTTTGGCATGCTCAGAAGTACTCTTGGTAGTCTCCCTCACAGGGCATTTCAGTGTTCTGCACTTATGGTCTCAACTTTACTGCCACATTGAGCACAGATGGCACACCACCACAACAGGCAGTTTAAGAATGACCATCTGACATTTAAAGCAGTTCATAGGGTCCAGGATATAGAACCTTACTGGACTACTGAAATAATGTGTAGCTAGTTTGGTGTTGAAGGTAAGAATATTCCTGGTGAGAACAGGTGCCATCTCTATGCAGGAAGAAAATGGCTGTCACTTCTTGGTCCTTGAGTTCAGAGCAAATCTTCTCTTCATCGGGAACAACTAGGAGGTCCCACTCTGATATATGCCTCAAGAAAAGCTTGAGGTTTTGTACAACTGTAATTGGTATTCTCCTGATAGATGTTGTATGAAGTAATTTTTCTGATTGTGCTACTGTTGCTGCCTCAGTAAGAACATCTCCTGAATACAGTTTTTTTATGAATTTTGGAGATCGTGCTAGCAGCTTCTGATGTTTTTTCATTTCTTATTTTGATTTTAACTGATGTTTCTACAGTTTCTACACATGAGTGGACTTTTGAGGATCCCTGATAAACATGATGATGAAAAATTATCCATTTTTAGGAGGAGTTCAATTAAGTGCCAGAACTCCCAACCCACCACAGAGCAACATGTGAATGCCTGCAGTTTGGAGTGGAACACCAATACTACTCTGGGGGCCATACTGGCATTACAGCAATCCTTGGACCTGTCCCCATAGTCAGGGGACAGAGTTGAAGGCAACACCACTGACAATGCAAGCAAGCCAAGGGCCATCCAGGACCATTACTTGTCAAAGCAAAAACCCAAAATACTGCAAAACTACTAGGATTCTCCTTTCCAAGTGTCCATGGGTTGTACCACATGGTGGCAGGGCATTGGATCCTAGTGATGATTGTCTGGAAGACAGGTTAGTACAAAAGACTCAGGAGGAGTAAAGAATATGGGGAAAAAAAGTATAGTGAAAGAATAAGAACAAAAAGGGCCAGCATCATTACTTGGAGGTCTCCTCTACCATGTACAAGTGCTTTACATGGAGAGGTATCAGGAAGGTTGTTCCAGAGAAAGAGGAAGATGGAATAAATAAGAAGTAGGTTAATGTGTTTCCAAGGGATTCCAAGGAGGTAGGGAGGGAAAGATCGATCTAATAATTTCTCTTCCTAGAGAAATCATTACACATTTTTCTTTTTTGATAGCAGCGAACATGACCATGTTATTCTTGCTCCACTGAAGGATGTATAGAGATCATTGTTTAAGGCATTGGCTGCAGATAATGTTGTAGCTTGGTATTTCTGAAGGCTACATGTTTGTCAAAAGAGCAGGATGAATGGTGGAAAAAAAAAAAAAAAAAAAAAAAAAAAAAAAAAAAAAAAAAAGAAAAGCAGTTTGCCAAGTAGGCCTTGATGCTTGTAAAAGGATTTCTTGATGGATTTGATATATAATTGTAATGAGTGAAATGAGTTTTTGCATTACCTAGTTAACATTACCTAATAATTATCTTAATTTATTTAGCATATCCTTAATCTTAATTTATTATCTTAATCCTAAAAGCTTGATTTACTATATCTTTTCTTGGGTGCCTGACTTCCTTGACAACAAATCTGTAGAAGAAAGACAGCCTGATTTTCAAACTACTGACTGGAGGAATTTTTTTTCCTTTTTTTTTTTCTAATTTATTTATTTCAACTTCAGATATATGATCTCTGGATGAGGTATGCAGGTTTCTCTTAAACACTGAAAAGAAAGGCTTGGATTTTTAATTCTGCATATGCACCAAAATCAACTGCAAAATCCAAACACACATAAGTGCCAGATGGAATCAGAAACACTGTTTATCTTCTAGCATGTCTTAATGATAACTGAAAGCTGAAGATAGCTGCCTATCAATTCACAAACACCATAAAAATGCTATTTGTTCTGTTTGGGAAACGTGAATAATTTAGAGAATTTATTATCTTTCTTTTTGATAAACCTGTGTTTGACAACTGTTTGCATTCTATTTCACTTGATATAATATAAATTTTCTTTTGAGATGGATTGATAATGAAGTGAACGATATGATCAACATTTGCCTGAAGCATTTGAAATCCTCCTTCCCCCTCCAAATATCCCTTCTATCTGTCACATCATTGTAAAAAAAACGAAGCAGCAGACTTGTTAGCTGGTCAGATACAACTAAGGTTTTTAATTTAGCTTTCTTAACCAACAATTTGATCTAAAATTAGCACATTATAATAACAAGAAAAATAAAATAAAAATGAGGTCCTTATTGTTAATATAAACTGTTTCTGTAAAAAAAAAAAGTTGTTACATATACATACTCTTCAAAAAACAAATTGCATTAAAAGACAGTGTCTTACCCTCTTTGCTACTGATATCAGCAGCAGCTTTATAGACTGGAGGTACTGGTCTGCTGGGTGGTATTTTAGGCTGCTCCTCTTTCTCTGGTGTTGGTTCCTTCAAAAGCATCAAGTACAGAACTATAAATTATCATAATATTTAGTATAAATACGAGTTTAAATAAATGAAATATGCAAAGAGTTCATCGTGAATTTTTGGTTTTTACAAACTAGACTATGAACTTTTGACTTTTACTAAACTTACAGAAACAGTTATTCAATCTGTAGTTCAACCTACCAACAGAAGATAATTGTCACCATTCTCCCAATGCCCTGCAACCTTTCTTAACCAGCATTTCCTCCAAAGATGTCACTGCTGTTAACTCTCCTCTTGACACTAACATAATCTTGTCCAGTTTCCTTTTCTAATTAGTGATCACCAATATGGATTCTGCCATTCTCATTCTACTACATACTTCCTAACTCACCCACTTTTGGATACAGGTTATGGGATGATTTGAATAAATTCATGTGGTTGTTCTCTATATTTCCAAAGTATTTGATTATGTACTGAGGTTTTCTCACCAAGCTACCACTTTATGATCTACCTTCTGCCCTTTGTGATTAGACCAATTTCCTTTCCAGTCTTTCACTGCATGTCAAGGTGGATGGCTTCCTCTCATCAGATTTTTTTTTTTTTTATTCAAAGATGGGGTACACTAGATTTTGTATCATTACTCACACTCTTCCTCCTATACATCAATGAACTTCTAACTTCAAATTCTATCCATAGATTTGCAAATGATAGTACTCTCCATTCCTCCTCTTCATTCGAGAAAGCTTGTGCTCAAATGATTTGAGTTTCTTCAAGTTCTTACTTAACTAGTACATTCAATACTTTCTGACCATTCTCAAGTGGAGTGAAGATAATCTAGTTCATTTCAATGCAGTTGAAACACAAACTTACACTATTACTAGAAGAAAGATCCTACTTTTCTCTTACTTTTGAAAATGTTCAAATTTACCAATAATCCATTTTCACTTTTTGAGGAAAAACAGGACAAGTTTTTTGAATCTGAGAAAGCAATGGATATATTACTTATGCAAGGATAAGCTAGATGTAAACCTGGCATTAATAATACATCCAAGCTTCCTCAGCCTCAAAAAAAAAAAAAAAAATTTTTTTTTTTTTTTGAAATACTATTATTACTCTCATGCTCAACTCCTAATACTTTAGGAATCCCAAATCTGACTGACACTTAGATCATTGTTTTCACTGGTGGTGGTGAACTCAAATCCTCCCTAAAAATGCTTGATTGCAATACAGAAGGAGCAACTGCCTTCCAATCACTGTGCCTATGTTATGCCTTTTTTTTTTTTTTTTTTTTTTAGGTACATTTAAGGGCATGCTACACTGAACTAGCACTATAATTCCTCTGCTTTCTTCTAATCTTGTAAGAACAATGGCAGCCACTGGTCAACATTCATATACAGCTAACCTCAAAACATACCGAACCAACTTCCCATCCCTTCCTTCATTCCATCCTACCTGTTCTTTGGAACAGCCTTCCCCAAAATGTTTTTCTAAGAGAATACAACTCCAGTTTTACAAGAAAGCTGTCAAGAGATTCCTTATTTTTCCTAGAGATTAACGGTGTTCTCTCCTTCTTAGATCTAAAGATCAGTAGATCACCTGATTGTCTTAAATTTTCAATTTTTTGGTAAACCACCCACACTGATAGATATTTGCATGGCTCTTCTCATCACTTCCCTCCTCAGAAACTGGGCATCATCTCCACCCTTGCCCATCGAGCAAGATGTCTCACTTCCACAGAAGAAGACCTACAAACAGAACTTAACTTCCTGAAAAACACCTTCTTAAATAATGGATATTCATCTCGTAACATCACTAAACATTTGAGACCATGTCAACAACCTCGACAAGAAGATGAATAAAACCCTATCACTCATATACAGTTACCATTTATCAGCTCTCTTACCCCAAAACTATCTAGGATTATGAAGAAATTCAACATAAAGACCGACTATACTACTTTGCTAAAACTTCGTTCTTTTCTGAGTTGACCAAAACACAACCAACTGCATTTTCCTGGTGTTTATAAAGTTATGTGTGACTGTGGTCGACCTTATTTTGGCCAGACAGATAAATCTGTTTCACTTCGTCTTGAGGAACATAGATGTGACATCTCCTACAGTAGAACACGAACGAGTGAGCGCCCTTTCCAGTCATGTGCTGTTCTCCGCAAACTCTAACCTCGAAGAACAGCAACACCAAGTTGATTGGGACCACACAACCAATTTATATATATGTAAGGATGAATTTGAAAGACGTATTATAGAATCAAAAGAAATAGTTCTGGACCCTTCACACTTGAACAACAATCTAAGCTACAATTTGCCTGATTCCCATAGCACAGTAATCCAGTACTGGTGCTCTAAAATTAGCTGTCACACACATTCTACTCATGACAACAGTAGCACATGGTCACCTATTCAAATATGACTGTTACTATTCTGTTTCTTCTTTTTATTAAGCTAGAAAGTCCATGTTTTTTACCTTGTTATTTTTATGTAAGTCTTATGTTATTTCTTACTCACCTGAAGAAGTCTGAATACCGATGAAACTAGTCGTGATTTATTAAAGGTTTTTGTTATACTTTCTCGGGTTCTAGTCAGTTAAATTTTTATCTTATAAATATGTGTATGTATGTGTGTAGTAATCTTCTGAACAAGGAAAAAAGCGAAGGGTAAAGAAAAAGTAAATATGTTGAGTAGTCAATATCATGAAATTGAAGTCATGATTTTACAAAATGCAATGAGATAAAGCAAATCACAGGAAAGGGGATGTACTCTTCAAAGATATCTTAGAACAGTGGGAGAAATATACTGAAAAGCCTATACGCAGATAAACGAATTATAAAAAATGAGACAAATAGATGGCCCTTTGATTTCTGAACTGAAATATTAAGAAAAGCACTAAAAAGACCAAGTTGCTAATAAAGTATTAATGATATATGCACGTAAACACAAGAAAGATATTCAATTAACCAAATATTTCGGTCTGGAAATAGCAGATCATTCTCAGTGGTATTACAAGAACAGTTTAAAAAAAAAATACAAGCTAGAATACTAACAATAGATTGTTAAAAATAGAACACGCCGTGTGATGTTATATCACTAAGTATGAAACGGAATATTTTGAAGTAGAGACATGATAAAAAAAAAAAAAGAATTAGTAATCTTGATTAGACTTTCCTAGATTTTTGATATAGATATTTCTCCAACCTAGATCATTACGATTTAGGTTGGGACGATGGAGCAAGGCCTCCATGCTTTCTTTGAACAAACGTTCAAACCTATAACGGGATCTATGCAAGAGGATTATAAGAATTGAGAAGATGTTGAGTACTTTTTTCAGAAAAGCCATTGAGTTTCATGTGTTGTTGGATAGTAGAAAGTTCTTTCTGTAGATAATCAAAAGTAGAACAATTAGTTTTGGCTCTCCTGATGAGGCATTTTATAATTCCTGTTTTTTGACATGGATGATGGGCTGATTCTTTAAGAATATAATGACCTGTGAACATTGGTTTCCTGTATACTGTAGTTGTAAGAGTATTTGAAGATGACCGGATGAGGAGAATGTCTAAAAAAGATAACTGGTTGTTTTCTTCTATTTCCATAATAAACTTTATATGATGATGCAAGGAATTAATACTGTTTAAAAAAGAAGGTAAAGAGTTTTTGCTGTGTGGACAAATAGTAAAGATGTCATCTATATATCTTACCCAAAAGGATGTTTGAGGGAAAATAGATGAGAAGAGGACTTTTTCTAAATGTTCTAAATAAAAGTTGGCTAAAGCAGGAGAAAGAGGACTTCCCATGGCTGTTCCTTCTACTTGGCTGTAAAATTTATTTTGACATACGAAATATCCAGTATGTATTACGAAATCGAATAGTTTTATAATGTCTTCAGGAAAGATGTCAGCAAGTAATTTTAAAGTTTCCTTGAGAGGTACATTGGTATATAAAAATTCTATATCAAAGTTAACCATAAGATCTGTAGGTTGTAATGAGACATTTTTTAATTTTTCTAAGAAATCTGAGGAGTTTTTTAAAAAAGAATTAGAGTTGCCAATGTAAGATTTCAATAATTTAGCTAGATATTTGGCTATATAGTAAGTAGGAGAATCAATACAATCTACTATTGGACGAAGAGGAAAGTCAATCTTATGCATTTTTTTATTTATTTATTTATTTTTATTTTTTTTTTTTAGGAAGACCATAAAATCTAGGTCTTGCAAAATGAGTTTTAAGTCTTTCAATTGTGTCTTTATCTAAACTGAACCTAAGATTAAATTCTCTCTTAGAACCTAATCTAAGAGAGAATTTAATTTCTTTAGTTCTTTAATTTCATATCTTTGATATTTCTATGAAGTGTATTGTGTTCTTAGCATAAGAGGATGTTTTCCTGATGTGAGATTTCAGTAGGTTTGCCAGATGCTTAGATAATAAAGAAGTTGAAAAGTGACTGCAAAGATACTAGGATGCTACACTTGTATTAAAGGCAAGCTACAAAAGACTGTTTCTAGAATTTTTATTGAAAAATGTATGCAGGAGACAATGACGCTATAAAAAAATGGTTCAACACGTAAAAGAAATTAGAATTCATTTACAACTCTTATATATTTTGCTCACTGTACATGAGTATCATTCAGGAAGAGAGCATAAGAATTATTACAAGATTCAAAATATTAACACAAGAATGAGGGAGAGCATTAGTTATACTTTCATGTGTCTCAGCAGCAGCTGAGTGAGCAGGTGACAACAATATTAAAGTTGCAAGGAACTATGCTAGGTACAGTTGTGTAATTAAAAAAAAAATAGCAATAATAAAAAATGATGACAATTTATGGCAATTATTTTCAGAAACTTGTAGATAGGCATGCAACCCATTTAATTAAGATTAGGACAATGACATATTGTTTCTCACATTTCAAGGAATAGATGATTGAATTTAAATCTGCTGCAGCGTAGCATCTGTCTAATTCCACTAAATCCTATGTCTAGTGTACATGACATGGGAAGAAATGCCTGAACCCTCAGATTCCAGAAGTCTTATGTAATCTTAGTGTTTTAAGATTAATCTTAGCAGAATGGACCAAACATACTCTTTAGATGCTGTTGAAAAATTGTGAATTCATCATGCTTCCCCTCATATCTATGGCCTTCCCAAGGTACACAAATCTGGCTATCCCCTATGTCCAATAATTAATTGCATCAGTTCTACTACTCATTATTTTGCTAAATTATGAGTAGGAGATTTGAAATACCTTTCAAATCTTCTTCAAAATCTCACTGGTGAACCAATTCATATATTAACAACAGCATTGACTTCAAGGAGAAAATTGAAGCTATTCATTTGCTGGTCCTGAAATTAAGGGTTCATTTGATGTGGTTTCTCTATTTACACACTTCTCCAAGAGGTATTTTGCTCATCTTCGGTTTTTACAAGATAATTTTCCTGAAAGACACCATTAATTTGTTTAAATGTACCACTGATGCAAGATACTTCACATGGTAGAACAAACTATATCAGCAAATAGAAGAAACAGCCATGGGCAATCCAATCTCACCTGCTTTGGCTGATTGCTTCATGGCATATTTGAAAAGTCAACTTTTTAACACTATTTTTCCTTGACTTCGTATCTAGTTACATTTAGTTGATGATATATTTACAGTCTGGTTTTAGGCTGAAACAATTACTTCAGTTTTTTGGACAGAATAAACTCCTTATATCACATCAAGTTTCACTGAATGTGAATCTAACGGCAGTCTTCTCTTCTTGGATACCTTAGTAATTAATAAATCTATAGGCAATATTAAATTTTCCATCTACAGGAAGATTTCTTTCTGGCAGGTATATTCACCCAGCTTCAGATCATCATCCTTCACACAAGATAGTTATTATAATAAGTCTTGTATATGGAGCACAAATTACAATTTGTTCTTTGGAGTCTTTTCCTATAGAAGAATTAAATAAAATAGGAATCACTTTGTTGTCTAATGGATATAAAGAAACTGCTCTGCAAATACAATTTATACACTACTTTCAAACCAGCATAAAAGTTATCTTCCTTCCTACTATCTATTAAAGATAAACTGCCTCCAATATCCTTACCTGGTGTCTATCAAGTGCCTTATTCACATCGAATTGCACCAGACTGGCTGTTCTGCTGAGATCAATTACATAAGATTTCTAGAATCAGAGGATTCACTCATGCCATGAACACTAGACAGAGTTCAGCAAAATCAGACAAAGATGTTACATTATTACTTTTTAATAGTTTTAAAAATGTTGATTATGTCAACTGCACCATTCATTAAATTTATCTATATTTCACTATCCTGCTTTGCCTTCATCTTTCATTAACCTTCGTTATTATGGTCGGACTTCTGACTGCTGCCATGTATATGCTTATGCTATGTCTTATCCTTCACGTTCTATAGGTCTAGCAAATTTATTTGTTTATCGACTGCACCAACTAGACTATATATTGAGAATGAGAGTATAAGAGTTAATCAAAGGCAATGCAGGTATCTGAAATCGTAATCCCCGCTTTATCCCACTATAACCTTAAATCAGTCATAGCAATTGAATAAGCACTGTATATATTACTCACATACAGGTTCGAATTTTTTTTTGTTAATTCAAACTCTTTCTTTGTAAATAACATACAGGTTTGAATTTTTTCTGGAGATAGTGCACTGACAGTTCACAGTTCAGTATGTTGTTTACAAGCCATTTATTGAAACCCAAAGAATATTCACAGTATATACACTAAGAAGATACAAACTCCTTATTCTTCTAAACTTTAGTCCTGAGTTATCATAAGACCTAAATGTGACATATGCGATCGCGAAACACACGGTGGTTAAGCCTAATTTACTATTATTTATACGATGTCTCATTGATGCATTACATACAATAGTTGCATACATTCATTACACATTTTTTTTTCGAAATACAATTACAAGTTTCCTTTTCACAAACAATCTTCACGTCAAGCAAATGTTTCACAGGAATCTTCCTATTGTTCCTTTCAGTCACCGTGTTGCTCCTTTCTTTCCTGACATCTTGACATTATGTTTCCTTCGTAGTGGCAATCCACGTAGACGATGAGCGATGCCTCTCTTTCTTTTTCCTGACCACGAACGGCAGAGATTTGCAATTAAGAAAACACCTTGAGAACTCTGAAGATGAACCAATGAAGCTTCTCTTTCACTTTCCGACCACGAATAGTGGTGATCACAGGCAAGAGTAAGCATTGAGAAACCCGAGATAAATGAATGAAGCTTCTCTTTCACTTTCCGACCACGAGTGTCGATGATCACAGGTAAGAATAAGCACTGAGAATTCTATAGATAAATTTACTTATTGACGAAGTTCCTTATATGGGCCTAGATTTCCTTTGTTTTCACATTTGCATGTTTTTTCAAACTTGTCATGTGCTCACCTTCGGGTGTGTTGATGTCATCTTCACGAGCTTTTCGAAATCCTTGTCCTTGGCACTTATTGATGCTTTGATACTATGATGTCATTCTTTGCAAGTCTCTGAAACTTTTCACTTATGGTAATCCTCTTTGTTCTTTACTAAATTACTATAAATTTGCTGACTCCTGTGCTACATTATAGTAACAAAGAAAATTCCTTCTTGTTGAATACAATAACTTACAATGAATATTATTTCATTAAATGTTTTACACATCTTTTTTGTACATCTTTCAGAATTAAAACCCATGTAAAACCGAAAATAATAAGTTATGGAATTACTTATGAGAGATTTTACACTAGTACTAATATCAGACAAAGAGAGCCTCCACAGCTCAGTCAGCATAGACAGAGCCCTTTGATGGGAAAGACCTGGGTTCGATTCCCCCGTCCAAGACAAGAGGAACCTTTATATGGTCTCTTTCAACTGAAGGTGAGTTAGCAGGTCTCATACGGAAGTATGGGTTTTTTCCAATAGAAAACTCGGGTTTTTCAACCCCCAGAAGTCCTACACACACATACTTGCCAATAGTCATATCCCCTCCCCCAAATGCCAGACTCTGCGACAAGCTGTTTAGCTTGTCGCAGAGGGAAACAGGGAGTTTCCGATAGTCGCATAATCATGGTGTACCCTGCACCAAGTGGGATAAAAGCACTATAAGGAGGAAGTAGTAGTATCAGACAAAGATGTTACTACTATTTAGTAGACTTAAATTCAATCATCTATTCCTTGAAATATGTGAAACAATACACTGGTGCCTTAATCTTAACTAAAGAGACTGCATGCCTATCTTCAAGATTCAAGAAGTAACTGTCATAAATTGTCAATTTTTTTATTCTTATTTTTTATTTATTTATTTTTTTATCATCATCCTTGTTATTTTATTTATTTTTTGAATTATACAACTATACATGCCGTGGTTTCTTGGAAAGTAAAGATTATGGTCTGCTATCGTTGTGAGGGTAGCAGACAATATTCAAGACACATGAAAGTATGACTCATTTCTTTTGTGGTAATATTTTTCAATATTATAACAATTTCTATTGCTCTCTCCCTGAGTAATGCTCATGTTACAGTGAGTGAGATACATTATCACCATCATCAAATTCCTGCCATGTATCCTCAAGGAATGTACAGGATATGATAGTACTACATGAAAAATTTACATCATTACTAACTTCCTATCTACAATTTTCCTCCAAATCAGTCTGTTACCTGTCAAGACTAATCTTCTATGGCACTTTTTACCGTATCAACCCACCTATATCTTGGTCTTCCTTGGGTTTTTTTCCCCTGTCAACCTGGCAGAAAACACTTGTTTTGCTAATCTTTCCTCTCCCATTCTGTTTAAGTGACCATACCACCTGAGATTAGCTCTGCTAATGCATTCATGGATGCTGACAATGTCAAGTTCTTTCCTATATCCTTGTTTTTAATATGATATTGCCATTGATGCCATCTGTTCACACCTATAATCTTTCTCAGGAGACTCATATCTGCAGTCTCTAGTCTTTGGTCA
Organism: Typopeltis vanoorti; assembly: GCF_054136105.1. Lineage (NCBI taxonomy): Eukaryota > Metazoa > Arthropoda > Arachnida > Uropygi > Thelyphonidae > Typopeltis > Typopeltis vanoorti. Next base: position 32,501,788 of record NC_143570.1, read on the forward strand.
AATGTTTTACTTCTGACCCAGGTCTCAGATCCATAAGTTAAAATTACTTTGAACACTGTCTTGTATACAGCTAATTTAGTGTTCCAACTAATTTCTCTCTTATTCCATGTGAATTTATTCAATTGACTTCCTACCATACCAGCTTTGCTGATTCTGTTGTCTATTTCTATATTTAATTTACAATCTTCACTAAAAATTGTGCCTAAGTAGCTGAAATGTTTTATTTGTTCTATAGGTTCTGAATTCACAAAGCAGTTGATATTTTCAGTGATTCTGCCTATTTTCATTGTCTTTGTCTTTTTATTGTTGACCTTCATACCATATCTATTACAACAGTTATTCATTTTAGTCAGAGACTGTTGCAGACTTGAAGCGAATTTATTTAGAAATATAACATCATCCGCATAAAGCAAAGAGCTGACATTAACATCTCCAATTTTGATATCATGTTTAATACCACTTTCCTTCATAATGTGATCCATATAGATAATGAATAACAGAGGAGATAATGTACATCCTTGTCTCACACCAGATTTAACATTAAACCATCTTCCTGTACTTCTTTCAATTTTAACTGGTGACTTACAACTCAAATAAAGACTAAATATTGCTTGATATAATGTCCCATTGAGATCATACAACTGTAGCATTTTGAACAGCTTATGTCTTGGTACCTTGTCATATGCCTTTTCCAGATCAACAAAACTTAAATACAGATCTTTAGTTATATTCCCATGATTTCTCAACTGTTTGTCATAAAGTGAAAATCTCGTTCTTTCCCAAGCTTCCATTCCACCATCCTCAACCGTTTCTCATATTTGCATAAATCTTACCAGGAACACTTAGTAGGGAAATACCTCTATAATCACATTCAGTTTTATTTCTCTTTTTATATATGGGTATGGCCATGCAGTTAGCCTGGTGGCTGTGCTTCACAACCATATGCCTGGGGAAGGAGTGTCTCTAGGTTCGATTCCCGTCGAAGATGTGTGGAGCTGAAGGATCTTCCTCAGCCATAGCCAAGTTAGCCAGTCTTGGGCATGGACAGTAGGTTTTTTCACTCCAGTTTATCCTGGGGGTTTTTCATCCTGCAAAGCAGGCAAACTAGCCTTGAGAACTCAACACTATGGACATAGGATACATCGGGGCATAGGGCTGACCACCTTATCCTGTGAACGGTTTGAGGTCCAATGATTAATAAACCCTCGACACCACAAGGTAAAAGAGGGAAAGGAAGATGAGATGAGATATATGGGTACTTATTTATTTTATTTAGTGTATGATGTACAGGTCTCAGGATAATACATAAAAATTACATAAAACAGCATAAAAACAATTGTAAAAATCATATTAAAAGGGGTACACTAGGTTGAAATGATTAACATCAGAATTAAGAATCAGGGGTCAGAGCTTAATCCTTAAATCCCGGATCCACTCCAGGGATTCTGGGGTCAGTTTAAAAAAGTCCTCTTTAGAACCTGAGAATGAGTAGATAGGGTACTCAACTACAATGTGATTGATGGTCTGGATCCCTCTTCTGCATTCACAGTTTGGAGTATCGGACCAGCTCCATTTATGCAAGAGATGCTAAACATCTCCCATGTCCTGTTCTGATCCGATTTAAAGTGGTCCAGCCATGTCTAGGGAGATTGAAGCCCTCCAGACGAGATGTCGGATTTGAAGATTGGAGGTACGTTGAAACCAATACTCTCCCCTATGACTCGCATAGGTAGAAGTTCTGGTCATTTATTTGTATTGCGCTCCTCCAGGCATGGTGCCTGGATTTCGGTCTTTGTGAAGTGTGGAAGGAAATGTCTTGGTGGATAGGCAAGGAACTGTTTCCAATTATTTTTGTCCATAATTTGCTTAAAGCTTGGGTCCTGCAGAGTGAGGGAGGGGCTATATTACTGAGAGTTGGGAGCCAGTAGCCAGGAGTAGATCTTAAAGGTCCAGAGATTATCCTCATAGTTTGATTCGGCTGGACATCGAATAAAGCGTGTGTGCTGTTCAGCCATACAGGAGCACAATACTCTGCTGTAGAATAGACCAAAGACAGTGCAGTAATACGCAGTGTGTTGGCATCAGCAAACCCCAAGAAGTACCAGCAATATTTCCTAGATGATATTTAAATGTCAAACTTCTGTCTAGGATAACTCCTAGGTATTGTGGATGATTGTTAAATTTCACCTGTTTATTTCTGAAGTAAACTTTTGGGATATAGTTGGCCTGGATATGACTTAAATGAAAGGATGCTACTTCAGTTTAATTCATATGGGTGTTATGAGAGCTCTACTCCAATCATTTGGAATTCATACCTCTGTCCAGGCCTTCTGAGCCATGCAGTGCAGCCACTGTAAGACTTTCATACCTCCATGTTTGAGCATTTCTGGTTGAATATCATCTACTTCTGCTGCCTTTCCTCATTTCAAGCCTTTGATGGCTTTTTCTACTTCAAGTATGGCTTTGTATTCCTGACTGTATGCCTGATGAGCGTTTTTTTATCATTGTGCTATCACTGTTTCATTTAGCAATTTTTTGAAGTAATTACTCCATACATCATTTTTTCTTGAATAATGTTTGGGTATTTTAGTCTACAGTTTGCATCTGAGAGCTGCTCAACTTTTATTCGCTTTAAAATTTTCTTATATGTTCCTTTTTTCAATATGAAATTCAATTTTATCCTGCTCAAGACTAAATAGTGATTACTTCTAATTTAAAATTCTCTGTATGCTCTGGTGTCCTGCACTAGGGAGAAAACATCACTATTGACAATAACATAGTCAATGAGAATTTTCTTATTCCTTTTCTCTCCATGTAAAATTGTGCACATTTTTATGTTGGAACATGGTGTTAGTAATAAACAGTCCATGTCCTGAGCAGAAATCCAACAGGTATTTGCTATTATTATTAGCTTTGCTGTTTTCTCCAAATTTTCCCAAAACATTTTTGTATGTCTGACAATCATTTCCTACTCTGCTATTTAGATCCATAACAAGGACCAACTTTTCCTTTTTCATTGTGTCAGTTGCTTTCTCTAAAGCCTCAAAAAATTCCTCCATTTCTACCTTAGCAGAACCTTCTTGTGGGACCATAGGCACAAATAAGTCTCATTGTCCAGTTTCCCATTCTGATATTTTCCCACATCACTCTACTTGAGACTGACTGCCATTCAAGAAGATTAGCTTCACAATTAGCGTTGGATACTATGACTACTTCTTATTTTCTTTGATTGTCATTGCCAGAATATAACATTTTGTATTTATTGCTTAGAAAGATCTCACCAGTTTTGTCTTTTATGTTTCAGTCACTCCTATAATATCGATCTGGTACTTATCTAATTCCTCAGCTAACTCCATTTCTTTGCCATTCAGGCTTCTTATGTTGATAGTACCAATCTTGAACTCTGGTGATGTTGAGTTGGAGTGTGTTTTCAGATTTGTTCCAGTAGTTGACCTTTTGCTGTTTGCTCTGGTTCCTTGGTAAAAACAACGGGGGCCTTGTTTAACCAAGTGACGTCACAGCCGGCATGAAATTCTGTCATGTTGTATCATCATTTTGTGTTTTGGTTTAAGCCTATAAGAATACAATTTGATCAGCTAAATCCCAAATTGCCAGCCCATCCTCGTTCATTCAGCATCCAGGTAGATACCTAACAGGGTGCACCATGAGAAGGTGAGGATTGGACATTAAGTCAGAAGCCCTGGTCGATGCTCTACATTCCTTTAAAGGCTATGTGGAGGTCTCCTCTCATTTATACAGCTTTGACTGTTAAGCACTCCAAGAGTGAGATACATAAGAGTTGTAAATAAATTCAAATTTCGTTTAGATGTGTTAAACCTTTTAATAGTATCATTAGGTACAAAATAAAATTCTAAGAAGCATGTGAAGCCATCATTAATCAGCAGCTAAATGCAAGAAAAATAATGGACTGACAAGATTTGATGTACACAGAGGACCTATTCAACAAACTCAAGTTAAAAAACTAATGAAGAACAAGTACATCAAGGATCTCTAACTTCACTTGCTAATAGCTAATATGTAGTGTCTCATAATATGTTCCTAAACTATGACTACACACAACTTTAAGCTCTTTTCCTTTTTTGTGCATGTACATATAGATGAATACGGATGAAGCTTGCTTCCTGTACCCAGTTCCAAGTGAGGAATTGTAATCACATAGATCAATCATGAGAAATGCCAACTTATTGATAAATAGGACTGTAGGTAACAACAGAGGCTTATGAGGCTTAATCTTAATTGTAAGCCTAAAGAATTCAGCTGGCTATTTAAAAATTTAAATATAATGACATATCCCTTCATAAAAGACTGCAGTTCCTTGGTTAATCACTTAATCATTTGATGCAAAAAAAAAAAAATAAATAAAAATACACAAGATATCAGATTAGTCTATATTATGTAGTTTAACTGTTTACAACAAATGCTGTTATTTGCAGTATATAACAGTATACATGTGAAAAATACTATTGTTTACTCTGTATGATGAGAGTTGTTAAAATGCACTGAGATTTCAAACTTTGTCTTTAACTAAAAATGATTAAAATATAATATAATTTATATTATATAAATGGGCCTGGCTCCCACTGAAGAGACCTCAATAAAGGTCGAAACTAGTCTGGGTAGTGGCCCGTCCCTTAATGCATAACATTATACATATCTGCAAGGAGATGTGTTTTGCATTATGGGAGATACTGAGATAGGAGAGATGTTAACTTGCTCCACCTTTGCTAAGAGTTGCCCGGTGTTGTACTACCTTACCCCAATTCTGAAGATATTTTCAGGCGCAAACTTTGTTTGCTCACACTTGAATAAAGGATTAAACTAAATTTATAATTTTAGTAATTTATAAAGTATTTTTAAACTTGGCAAAACCAACCAATTTAGATTTATCTGATGAAGCTTGACTAGATTTTTTTGCCTGATTCTTCGATGCATGTTTCTTCATAGTGGGAACATCCCCAATACTGATTTCTCCATTTTCTTTCTCCTAAACAGATAAAAGCAGAAGTAAACAAAAAGAAAACTATTATTTTTATGGCATGTATACAGATTTTTTCTGAATTAAAATATGAAGAAACCAGTAAACAAATTAACATGATTTAGTAGTTTAGATCATCAGAATACTTAACTAAGTTTCTTTTGATTAACTGCATATTTTATAATACAATAATCCTAAAATTCTTATTTTACTACTAACACCATTGCATCTAATGCAATAACTCAAGTAATAACAATTTTGCATTGTTCAAAACATTTGGTCTGACTCAACAAAAACTGAAATTATGCAAGAAGCCTTAGCAGAAATTTTAAATACCATTCCAAGACACTGGATAATCTGTGTCATTTGAAATGAAGTGCCTAATTTTATCACTGCAAGTAGTGCAATTTAAATCAAAACTGAAATATTTACTTATCACAAAGAAGATGAAATAACTTTGATAAAAAAACATCACCAGTTTCATCATATAGTATTATGCTTATATATCCTCAAGGGGTGTGCCAGATATTGATAGGCTAACACAAAATAAAATTTGAAAGCTGGTTTCCAATCAATAATCTTCTAAATTGCTCTACCGTTTATCTGAATTGATCTGAATTAATCTGTAAGAATTGATCTGGTGTCACATGTCAGTTTTCTAAAGCCCTACTAAATAGGAACCAACTCACCTATATAGGGGTTTTCCTCAGGTCTTTATCCTGTCATTGTTTTCATGAATATAGATTAGTTCTGTTTGTACATTCCTGAATATTGAGAAGGTTAAGTTCTTATACAGAATCTTTATTTTTTTGTGTGTTCTGCCATTCTGATAATTTTCTTCAGAACTCAGGGTCTCAAGTATATGACCAACTGCCTTATTTATAATCCAGCTCTTGAATTCATGTTAAAAATGGTTTGAATGCTGTTTTGTATACTGTTAATACAATCTTTCGGCAGATTTTTTTCTCTCTCTCAATCTTGGTGTGTTCACTGTAATAACATTAATAATACATTGTTAAATTATTAGACCAATAATTTGCCTTGCATGCCAAGGTATTTGCATAAACACAAAGATACATCTCTACCTGCCAGCAGGAAGGTAAACAAAGCCAGTGTAAAACAAATTCATATGGGTATGGTGATCTAATCATGCTCAGTCTGCTAAATGTCTCAAAGCAATTATCTTCCAGATTTTGGGCAAGGTAAGGTAGCTATCATTATTATATCACACCTCCAGGGAGTCCAAAGACTCATCGAGGGAGGGCATCAACTCTTCATCTCACTACTCCACCAACCTTCATCATCTGACACCAACGTCATCTACTGCCGACTATCTCCACTAGTGCTTTCGCAGACAATCTTAATCAGACATAGCAAAGGCTGTAGGTTTGAATTCCGCCCATGGTGGAATTCAAACCTACAGCCTTTTGGCTGGAGAGCGGATATGCTAACCACTTGGCCAAACAGGATGGCAATATCTGTTTAAATTCAGAGACTATTGTAGTAGATTCCAGGAACAGTCTCTGAGATTTGTATTTGCTTCTGTATGATAGGCGAGAGGAAGAATTTATTCATATTAGCCAGAAAGATACAAAAACTTCAGTTGCCTCCAGAACAAATTGTAATTGATCCATTGTTATTTCAGTTCACTTCTTCAGATTAGTAAGAAGCAAATGATGACAGTATAAAAGGCAAGAGCCTAAAGCCCTAGCTGGTACCCTCTGTCAATGAATTGATAGGATCTTGCTAATTCTACCAAAGGTCTTAAAATGATAAATGATTGTCTCCCAGATTTTGAACAAAGTGAAGCAGCTATCTGTTTAAATTTGGAGAATGTTGTAGTACTGTAGCATATTCCAGGAAGCATCTCAAATTGCATTTTCTTCTGTATAATAGAGAGGTTATTATTTAATTTAGCCAGAAAGATACAAAAGCCAACAGAATAAGTTGCAATCTATCACTGCTGCAGCTCAGTAATGTAGTTTTCAATTCCCTCAAGCCTTGGACAACTATGCAATAGCAGTAAGGAAAACACCTAGTTTACAAATCATAGCAAAAACAGAGCGAGACATCTAATGCCTCCCTCCTCATACTGCCAATAATATCCAGTGAGATGGAGTCAGCTATATTCTGAAATATCCACCAAGGAATCTATCATTTGCTGAACTTTATGCATTAAAAACCACATCAAAACAAGTTCATCATCAACAAATTGGTTGGGGATAATGCTAAGGTAGTCCATCTATGTACTAAAGTTGATGCTGACTGTACCCACAAACAAAAAAGCACTCCAAAAATTATTAAACATTACATCCTGACCTCTTGAAGCTGTTCAAAAACTTAAACTACATAACCCCAGCTCCTATCCCTGATTTATGACTGCCCAGAATACATAACAAAACATACATTTGAGACTCACAGTTAACAGCATTAATTCTACTTATAAAAATGTCTTTTTTCAAATGGTCACCCCCCCCCCCCATACCATACATTAGAATTCTTATTAGGTTTAGGTTTTGTAACTTCACACAATCGGTACTAACCATATGCACAATAAGAAATTGATATTTATGTTTAATGAAAACATATATAGTGTTTTAGATTAAATGTATAATTACCAGATATCTGATAATGTAATAATTTCAATCTTAATTTATTCTCATTCACAATTTGTTCAGTGTACATTAATATCTGTTGCTAGTTGTGAAGACATTCTTTTGCTAACAATGTGATAAATTATCATTAAGTTCTTGCTTGCTGCTTAGCCGAACAAGTGCACACCAAGGAGATTTATAAGATTTCTGATAGCCACAGAAATCATGCGAATCTTTCTGACAGAAAGAGAGAAAACAAGAGGTAAAATTTTGAAAACAAAAACAAGAGAATTTATTTTGGAAGTGCCTGTAAGACTTAAGAAGTGGAACAGGTGACAGCTTAAGTGACAATAACAGGTCATTCTGAAAATGCTGAACAAAGGTGAATCATGCCTGATTATGTTTATGCTACCTGATTATGAACAGTTAACCGAAAGAGGCATTCAACAAATATTCTATAAAAATGTTTGAAATAATGCTAAAATGGAAGTTTTTTTTTTTTTTTTTTTTTTTTTTTTTTTAAACTCCCATGTCAAGGACACCAGTGACATAAGTAAATTATTTTCTTGGGAAGAAGTGGAGGAATTAGATAATCTCAAACAGTAAAGTAGGGCAAATGACAGACAGTCCTAATTTCTTTTCATAAATAAAGGAAAACAGTTTCCTTTATTTGTGAAATCTAAATAAAGGGAACCATTTTCTCTGATTACCTGACAAAAGATAATATTTACGCACAGTGTGAATGAATAGAAGAAGATATATATGTAAAATAAGGAAATGCTGCATAGTCCCACAGGAATTAAAAAAAAAAAAAAAAGACTTTTACATTAAAAAAAAAGAAGGCCTTGTATATTGTTTAATAAATCTTAAATAGTTTGTTTAGTTTTATTATAATTATTATTTTTTAAATTTAGTATGGTGTCAATCATTTTCTGGATTCTGAAAGAATTAAGTCTAAAGTAATTGCACCAATTGCAGGATATGAACTCCTCTAATTTCTCCTTAATATTTGATATGAACTGAAAGATGTGTTAATGCTAAATTGGTGCATCTGATAGAAGTGCATCAAGTGTGTACACACACACACACACACCCTACTTATAAAATGACCAAACATTTAACTTATAAATGTAATATGGTATTATCTTCTTCTTCTTCAACCTTTTGGTTCTCTCCACTGCTGGATGAAGTTCTCCCCCATGATTTTCCAGATCACTCGGTTTTCTGCCTCTCCATTCCATCACTCCTGCAATTTGTTCCAGTTCATCCCTCCACCTTCTTCTCGGTCTTCCTCTTTGTCTTGCTCCATCCATTGGTCTCCACTCTGTTGTTTTTCTAGTCCATCTCCCATCACTGCATCTGGCAATATGGCCAGCCCATCTCCACTTTGCCTGTTTAATGTATTTTACAATATCCATGACACCTGTTTGAGATCTTATCCAGGTATTTGTCTTCCTACCTCTTAATGTTATTTTTAGCATACTTCTTTCCATGTGATATTGTGTCATTCTCAGCTTTTTGTTTAGGGCTTCTGTTCAAGTCCATGTTTCTCCTCCATATGTTAGGACAGGAAGTATGCACTGGTCAAAAGCTTTCCTTTTTAGACTCATAGGGATGTCACTTCTGAATATGTCTCTCATTTTCCCATAAGCCATCCATCCAAGGTGAATTCTTCGTTCAATCTCTTTTCTTTGGCACTCCTCAAAGGATAACAATTGGTCCAAATATACATATGAATTAACGTGTTCTATTTCATGATTTTCAACTTTGACAGTTCTATGGTTAATATATTTATTCATCATTGTTTTTGTTTTTTCTATATTTTGTTTTAATCCAATTACCCTGGAGGCTTCATTTAGCTGATTTAACCTTTCTTCTAGATCTTCAAGATTATCTGCTATTAGGACAATATCATCTGCAAATTTCAGATGATGCAGCGTTTCTCCATTTATGTTTATTCCTTTTGTTTCCCAATCAAGAGTATGGTATTATACTTTTATGTAAATATTTACATATAACATATGACTAAACATTTGCTTTTCCTTGTTTTTATTAAAAAAAATTAAATGGCCATTGCTAAATTTAGAAAATGTAACAAAGTTATCTTGTTTTAATACCCCCATGCAAGATATTACTAAGTAATAGATATATTTTGCATAGGGGTATTAAAACAAGATAACTGCTCAAATCTGGGAGTTTTTCGACAATCACTGATTGATGAATACGAGCGTCACAGCTTTTTTTTTTCATATAATCTTTCTAACTAAAAAAATGAGCTTTGATGTAACATTTTATGTTTTTTTTTGGTACAAATCCCATGATTGGCATTTTATCAAAATCACAGAACTGGATGTATTATTAGTGCTCTTTAAATCAATCTGCATGCCTCTAATATGAACGATCACACCAACAAGGTGTAGAAATAGACTGCAGGTGGATATCAGATTTTCATGCTGAATCCAGACAAACAAGTAAGATCCCAGATTTTATTTAATTATTGTGGAAGTTGCCTTCACAACAAAACAAAACATGTCAAGCAAAAAGACATTACTAGTTCCCTTAAACTCAGCTGCACTTCAAATAATACTTGAATGAAGCAACTTCTTTAACTCTTCATGGGAACAATTCTTTTCCTGAAAAATTTTGGTAATTGTAGATTTCTTGTTTACAGTAAGAGATACCAGAGTTTAGAGGTGGATAATAAAATCCTCAATTCTGAATACTCCCATGTTCTTCCATAAAATGCCTTCCAGAAGAAAAGTAACAAAAAATGTTCCTCTTAATTTCTTTTTCAAGATTCCCAACTTCCTAATTCTTCTTATACAAAGTAATTCCAAGAAAAAATGATCAAACACTTAGAATGCTACTTCCATGTATATTCTCCAAAAAACGAAGTCAGTACTGTTCTAATGGAATTCTTAATGCCCATTAAACATTCTTCTTTTTATATGAAAAAACTTCATGTATATATCACGTTCCAAATTTCTATTAATTTCTTTCATTACTGTTCTTTCAGTCACCTTGTTAACATAACAGCTAAAACATTTAAACGAATTTCTTTCTTTATGAAAGACCACTAATGGAACTTTCTTCTCTGACTCAGTCTAAAAATTATTCCATCTCTCTCTCTCTGTCTGTCTTCAGCTATTTACTAGTAACTGTATTCTTTTCATTTGTGCATAATACTTCAAGTTTAGTTATAAAGTGAAAAAAAATTTATCTGTATACATCAGGATATGTATACAGATGTTCTATAAAGGAATTTTATAAATTCTGCATATGAAAGAGCAGGATATTTTTCCTCTGTAATGTTGCAGGAACAAGTTTAATTTATGAAATGAATGGAAGGAGACCTGAAGGTTTATTTGGCATTGAAGTCTGGAGAGTTTTTCAAACAAACCTTTGACATGTGGAAAGGAAATTCTGGTATGCCTTCTTGAAAATGAGGAAAAATAAGTCTATTAATTATGGGATGATATCAGAATTGGAACCATTACAGATGAAAGCAGTTTTAATAAAACAGTTTTTTTATTTTAATGAAGAGAATCTGTCAGTCATAATAGGTGTATACGAGATACAGTAATACTGTAATAATGCCTAACTTATGCACTGGATGATGATGATGATAAGAAGCATCAGCGCACCACCCTGTACTTGTTTAGTTTGTCTACCATGAAATATTAGTATTAGCCTATTAGTATCAATCTAATATTAGTCTTCAATTTTGAAGAATATCATTAGATTGTCTTTGGATGAAAATATCTAACCCATGAGTGTTTCTTCAGAAAGTTAATTCTGTCCACTCAAAAATTACTCTTGAAATATTAAACAATAAGATCCTTTCTTTCTTTGATCTTTCCCCTCCTCTTTCTATCTATTTACAAAATTCTTTGTCATGGAGTTTCATGTTAGGGGCAAACAGATCAGTTCAAGTAAGTTCAGAGCACCAAGAATACGTCCAGTTTGAGGATTATGATAAATAAGGTCTTACTAGATAGAAGGTTTAACAGGGAAAAAAAAAAAGACCAAAGTGTTATATCAAAGCCATTTTTGTTAGCTGTATTCTCAATGGAGAACCTACAGAACAAGTAAAATATTTCATCTATTCAGGCACAGTTTTTAGTGAAGAAGATAAATTAAATATGGAAATACACAACGGAATAAACAAAGCTGGTAAAGTACAGAGACATTTGGATACACTTATATGAAATAAGAGAAATTAGTCAAAACATCAAACTAGCAGTATATAAGTTGTAGATCTGAAAATTGGTTTAGAAATAAAGCATTGATTAAAGACTAGATAAAGTACTTTGTTTCTAAACTTTTCATTTTTTTCTAACTTTTTATTTTCGAGAGTAAACAGATGGCATGAACGGCAAAATCATATTAAAAACGAAGATATTAGAAAGGAACTTGACAATGTTACCATGCAAGAATGTGACCCCCCCCCTCAGATTAGCAGAGCTAATCTAAGGTGGTGTATGGTCACATAAGAATGGAAGAGGAAAGTTAGCAAAGCAGGAATTTGATTCTAAGATGACAGGAAAAAGACCAAGATCTAGGTGGAAGGTGGGGAGAGAACATGGGGGCATCTATGGAAGTTAAGGTTGTTCTCAGTCAAGAAAGGGGTAAGAGCTAAGTTTTTCTCCCAGAGAGCAGTGAGTGAGTGAGTGGAATAATTTTCCCTTAGGGGGTAGTGAGTGTATCTAATGTAAATGAATTTAAGGGAAGGTATGATAGCTGGGTTGGGTAATTTACAGCTTCCCTCGATGAGTCCTTGACTCCCTGGAGGTCTCAGATAATAATAATATATATATTTTTAATCCCTTAGCTGGTGCCTGGATTGGGCTGTAAATTACCCAACCCAATCCACGCACCAGCTAAGGGATTAAAAAAAATATATTATTATTGCCCCCCCCCCCCCAATTGCGATGCATGTCATCCAGATCATCTGTGGAACTTCCTGGCTTATAGCAACAACCAATTGTATATTTTATCTTATTGACCTTAATCACACCAGATTTCTTCAAATGAACAGCCACCCTCCCAACTGTCTCCTATTCTTTTTTGGTTGCAATTCATCTGCTATCATCAGCAGTACTCCTCCTGCCATCCTATCTTCTCTGAAAATACTAAACCCTTACATTCAATCTCTGTAACTACGTCATCTACTGTTAGCCAAGTCTCACTAATGCCTATAACTTTTGGCTAAGTTGCACTAACCAATGCCAAAAACTCCTCCCTCTTGTTCCTGATACTTCTGCCATTAATACATAGAAATGGCAACATCCCTTTAGTCCACCACCCACCTTTACTTTCTGAATTGACTATCCTATTCATTATTTTTGCTTGAGAGACTAAATTCCTCACTTGGTTTTTCTCACGCTCACTTCATGGTTGCCTTCACACAAACTCACTTGCTTCCACTCTAATTGCTTATGTTTCTTTGAACTTGCATGTTGGCATGCTCGGTTCCTTAAGCACACTGACACAGTTTATGCCACAGAACGTGATAGTAACTAGCACTGCTCTAACATTGCACATTAGTTAATATAACTTTTTTTTTGTTACTGTTTGTTGAAGTTCTTATAACATATATTATGAGTAATAATTTTTTCTAGTTTTTGTTTATATGTCTTATATCCCTGTTGACGTAAGTTTGGAACTTGTTAGGTTATATTGTTTATTTTAATAGATCTATTTATGTTTAAAAACATTTGGTCTCCATAATAGCAAATTAAATGAAGATTTGCTAAACCACAAAACATTTTGGTATTTTGTGGTTTAGCACATTTTACAATTAACTGTTGTAAATTTGCATAATAGCAAATTAAATGAAGATTTGCTAAACCACAAAACATTTTGGTGTAATGAGATATCCAATGGCATGTTATATTGATAGAATAATGTTAAGAGAAACAGACAAAGCTAGTTTTTCTGTGGATAGCTTAAAAAAAAGCTAATTTTATGGCTCTTGCTATTTTCTTCCAATTCCTGCACTAGTGTTCTTATGATACAAAGAACATCAATACCTTTCTAAACTTTCTACAAAAAGTTAACGTTTGGGATATTTGAGCTCTACAAAGTTTATGAACTGATTAGGAAGAATTCAGTCTGCTGTCCTCAGCAAAACTATGGATAGAGTTTAATGTAAGTAAGATGAGATAGTTTATGTATATGAGAAAGAGGGTAGATAATGTAACAGAATCCTGAAACAAATCTGTATTGGTAGAGATATCGGAAGAGAGAGAGAGAACTGTGCAACACAGAATCAATGTCCAGATGGAAAACTGGCTACTCAATCACAAAGGATAGAGGACCATAAGATGGCAATCTGAGAATCACCTCTCTATTCCAGAATATTAAATCCACTGGCATTGTCAAATACAATAATGTTCAGAGGTGATTGATATAAAAGGAAGGGATGGCCCACGAGGTGATGAAGTTGACTAATGATCTTCTGCATTATTTTAAAAAGAAGTGAGATGAGGCTAATAGGTTGATAATTTGATGAAATATTTATCTGCTCATTTTGGAAGCTGTGGAACAAACACCACCTGGGTATAAGATTGCAGAGATGCTACAGGAAAGGTTAGTTTCTAAAAAATACATATCTTAAATACCACTATAAGTAGGAGGAATACCATCAGAAGCCTTTTTTGGGATTTAGTTTATTCAAGATTCTTCTGATGTTTTACTAATGAAAGACCACAGGAGGAATGCAGTGCAACAATTCTGATATTTTATAACTTGGTCATCTTGCAAGAGTGAACAGTGATGGCAGAAAATCATTTTTTTTTTGTCTTCAGGTGTTGTTATAGCAGTGCTATTTGGATGAAAAGAGGATCAAAAAATGGAGAGAAGTAGTGCCCAATGAGCTTAGCAAAGGACTAGGCAGCATGATGACTGTCTTCTACATTTAGCTTTTTCAAAGTCAGATTTAGATTTGTTAATGGGATTCTGTTTGCAACTGTTGTAAATTTCAATATAAGATGAGAATGAAGCCAGGCTTTTTCCTCATCATTTGCAATATGCTGGTTAATTTTTTTTTAGATTGTCTTGGTACATCTGTTGGAAAACCAAGACTTGAATACTGGACAGGAATTTTGAATGGAGTGAAAAATGAAAGCCTTAATTCCAAAATAGGTAACTATTGCAACTCAAATAGAACAAGCATCTGAATATGCAGATTAGAAGCGAGTAGTCCAATGGAAAGGAGGAGTAGATGTCTTGAATTTTATCTCATGTGGTACTGTTGTAATGCCTCAAGACATGGCTGAGAGAAGGATATTTCACAAGAGAAGAAAGTTGTACAATACAAGATTGCATTCTTAGAAAATAAGCCTAAAAAATATGCACAACACAAATCAAAACAAAAGCATTACATAAACAAAGTCATGAAAAACTTAATGAGATATATATTAAAGTTTTTAATGTAATTGATAGCATATTTACTGAGTAATAGTTTCAATTACCGAACAGTATCTAATGCAAATTTATATATTATATATACGTAATACTTGCTTATTATTTGTTTGTGGTTTAATGCACTTCAAGTGAGCACATTTTCATTAAATGTCAATATTAAACAATGAGATACTTAAGTCATATAACCTTTATGATGCCCAAACAGGGAGAGAGAGAAAGTATGCATTCAAGTTTTGCATTAAAATATTAAACATTACTTTTTTTTTTTTTTAATTAAAATCTAACAATAACTCCATGATTATAATAAAAGTGTTATTTTTTTTATAAGGATGCATATTATTACTTGAAAAGACAAATATGAAACAGGTTTAAAACAACAAACTAAAGTTTTCCTTATGAAAATATTAGTGAAAAATTCTAGTAAAGATGATACAGAACTTACATTTTCTTTCAAAAAAATGTGTGAAGGTGGCCTTCGATTGGGAGCTCTTGGTCTATTTGCAGTTAAGTGTGTCAACTTTTCTGATGATGTTTCTATTGTGTCAAATGTTTCATCTATTTCACAAGAAAAACTTGTTTCACAAGAGAACTAATGTATAAAAATAAACTATTTAAAAAATCAGTTATAGAATATTGTGAATATAAGCAAAATGCTAAAATGTTACAAAAATTGTAGTATTTAAAAAATAGCTATGACTGCATTTAACCATTATTACATGTACCACATTTTTCTATGCTGCTTTGAAGCCTCATCAAACCTCAATTATCAGAATTACCAGATATTCAAAACAGTTAAATTATAATAAAGGCAGTAAAATATACTTGCTATCATTCTTGTTACTGATCAACTTATAGATTAAAATTATTAAAGAATTACAATATTAAATCAGAAGATTGCTGATTATATGTTAATCCTTCATTTGGTTTAACATGAACTCCAAACATTAAGTTTAAAAGACTGCCAACTGTGAAGAATTATCATCACATAACCATGACCATATTCTTAAAATAATAATAATAAAGTGGAATTGAAAACTATACATGTTCTTAAGAAGAGTTAGCATTAAGGTTATCTAAAATCAAATGACAAATGAAATGCCATGTTGTACCATCTTGTATGACTCTCTAGCGATGATGGTCTCATTAGATCGGGTTGATGGAATCGAAGGGATGAGCAAGCCACTATTTCAGAGTAATAAGTTACTCTGATATACAGGGTGACAATAAAATAACTTTCTCTCTTTGGAGGCATCTGTAGCTAAAACCAACATACGGAATGAGACCAAATTTTATATTGAGACTTTTGAAGGCATGGGAAGATGATCTATAAAATCATAATCAAATCAAATCTATAAAATCAAATGACAAATGAAATGCCATGTTGTACCATCTTGTATGACTCTCTAGCGATGATGGTCTCATTAGATCGGGTTGATGGAATCGAAGGGATGAGCAAGCCACTATTTCAGAGTAATAAGTTACTCTGATATACAGGGTGACAATAAAATAACTTTCTCTCTTTGGAGGCATCTGTAGCTAAAACCAACATACGGAATGAGACCAAATTTTATATTGAGACTTTTGAAGGCATGGGAAGATGATTTCCACGAAAAAAAGATTTAGTACCAAAAGTCATCGATAAGGGAAAATTTTGGGGCTGGCAGAGCCAAAAGCTGTCAAATATTTGCAGTAAACGCAGGTAAAAAGGATTATGCAAATTTTACTGTGCGTACGTGACAGCAGCGCCACCAATTCCACTTAAAAAGGGATTGGGAACGTTCGGGCAGTTATTCGAATGACTGACGAATTGTGCTCAATATGCATCCTACCTTGCCTCCTTAACAAGTAACGTACTTTACTTGTTAAGTTGTTTTACCTTAAACAGTGCAATGCCATAGCGGCCCTTCGGGAATTTAGAAGGCTTCATAACCTGCATACAGGTCCTATGTCAGCTGTAGCACTGAGAGCTATGATTAAGAAATTTGAAGAAACTGGATCACTAGGAGTTAGACCACGGTACTGGTCCCTGTGTCATCCAACACCACAGTAGCAAGACACAGGGACCAGTACTGGTCCAAGCGCTCGTACCATAGCTCACAAACTTGATATGGCTTATGGTACAGTCTGGAAAATCTTACGGAAAATGCTTCACTTCTATCCATATAAGTTCAGTATTCCGTATAATTATTATTCTTATTATCATTGTAACGCACCACATATCCAGCTGGAATGAGTGACGCGGCTGTCACTTACACCATTAAAATGTTATTATTCCATTTTATCTGCTTTTAATGTAATTATCCACTTGTTCTCAGCTCTGCCAGTGCCAAAAACTCCCCTATCAGGAACTTTTGGTACTAAATCTTTTTTTTCGCAGAAATCATCTCCCCATGCCTTCAAAAGTCTCAATATAAAATTTGGTCTCATTCCGTTTATTGGTTTTAGCTACAGATGCCTCCAAAGAGGGAAAGTTATTTTATGGCCACCCTGTATATATATAATGAAAATAAGATCCTTCCTTAGGAGTAGGTGGGATCATAGCTATTAGAAATAAGATTAAGTTAGCTATAAGTTAGGTTAGAAAAGGATCGTGTGCTTGGCAAACAAAAGAAACAGAGGTGCAAGTCGACTGGCCTAATCCGTGGCTGGTTCTGACCTGGCTTTAGTGAAGTGTCGGACTCCACCGATGCCTATATGGCTGAAGATACAAGAGGCCATAGTTGGCTTAGAAACATGGCCATCAGAATCCTGTCATCAGATGGGATTCTGATGGTCATGTCATCAGAACCAAGTCAGAATCCTGTCTAGTCACTGCAATGTTACCATTCATGCCTCACATGCTGATAGGCAGAATTAGCCATAGTTGCTTTCGTACTGTTACAATGCGATCGCTCTGACAATGAGGCCACTACTCCATTCAGGTGTGTGTGACGTGCAAGCACCAAATCATCTGCAAATGACCGTGATACTGAAGCAGAAAAAAGCCATCAAAAGCCTGAAATGGGGAAAGGCAGTGAGAGTAGATGATATTTGAGCAGAAATGCTCAAGTATGAAGGTATAATAGTCTTGCAGTACTTCCAGAGGGACGAATTCCAGATGATTGAAGTAGAGCTCTCACAGTACTCATATATAAAAAGGGAAATGAAACTATATACAAGTATAACTGATTACTTGTCTTTATTTGAGTAGTAACCCAGCAGTTAGAATTGAAGGATGTACATTATCCCCTCTGTTATTCATTATCTATATGGATCACATTATGAACGAAAGTGGTATTAAACATGATATCAAAATTGGAGATGTTAATGTCAGCTCTTTGCTTTATGCAGATGATGTTATACTTCTAAATAGATCCACTACAAGTCTGCAAGATTCCCTGACTAAATTGAATAACTGTTGTAATAGATATGGTATGAAGGTCAGCAATAAAAAGACAAAAACAATGAAAATAGGCAGAATCGTTGAAAATGTCAACTGTGTTGTGAATGGAGAATCTGTGGAACAAGTAAAACATTTCAGCTACTTAGGCACGATTTTTAGTGAAGATTGTAAATTAAATATGGAAATAGACAACAGAATCAACAAAGCTGGTATGGTAGGAAGTCAACTGAATAAATTCATATGGAATAAGAGAGAAATTAGTCGGAACACTAAATTAGCTGTATACAAGACAGTGTTCAAAGCAATTTTAACTTATGGATCTGAGAGCAGGTCAGAAGTAAAACACTTGACCAAAGATTAGAGACCATAGATATGAAAGTTCTGCGAAAGATCAGAGGCGTGAACAGATGGCATCAATAATATCATATCATATTAAAAATGAGGATATTAGGAAAGAACTTGACATTGTCAGCATCCAGGAATGCATTAGCAGAGCTAATCTCAGGTGGTATGGTCACTTAAACAGAATGGGTGAGAAAAGATTAGCAAAACAAGTGTTCTCTGCCAGGTTGGCAGGAAAATGACTCAGAGGAAGACCAAGATATAGGTGGATTGATACGGTGCAAAGTGCTTTAGATGATAGAAATATAAAATCTGATAATGTTGGAGTCTTGACAAGTAACAGACTGATCTGGAGGAAAATTGTAGATAGAAAGTTAGTAATGATGTAAATTTTTCATGTAGTACTATCATATCCTGTACACCCCTTGAGGGTAGACAGCAAGAATTTGATGATGATGAATATTCATAGCTAATCTTCTTGTATATAGAAGCTAAATGATAAAATATCATATATTTTTAATGAATGACAGCATATTGATTAATAAATATATGGGAGAGATGCCAGGTGGCATATTGTGGTATGACTATGTTTGGAGAGCTCTGAAAGCTAAGTTGTATAGTTAAAAAAAAAATAGTGTTAGAATTAAACTGTATCGTGGAGTTAATTAATTTAAGCTAAAAGTTTTGTTTTAAATTGTTAATTTAGTCTTTTGCAAGGTAAGTTACGTAACATAGCACATGGTACCAATGCGAAGAAGAACAATGCCGTCCAAGGCATCACTGTTTAAAGAATTTAATCAAAGGGACTTATTGCAGTGCAATGTCTGCAAAATGTGTCTTACTGAAGGCAGCTGGAATTTGGTTTGAAAGCGATAGTGGTGGGAAAGTGTGTCAAAAATGTTTTGAGGGCAAGGATCGAAAATATGTCTAAGGTCGCGTGATTGAAGTAATGAATGGAACTCAGAATACGATTGAAAATGTGTGTGATGTAATGCTAGATAGGATTGAGAGTAAGATTAAATGTGATACAATTGAGAGAGAGAGTAAAAAGTGTTGAATGAAAGAATGAAGAGTTGGCTGCAATGAGGGAGATGCTCATTACACAGTGATACACAGGGCGAAGCGGGAGCTGGAACCAATACGGAAATGCCTGACAAGTGATAACAGAAAGAAGTGCAAGATAAGAGAAATGATGGCTTGACCAAGAGAGGTAAAAAAAAAATGTTTGTGAGGCTATTAGAGCACAAAGGGATAGGGTGAAAGAAATGATCATAATGACTGGAATGTATGATTTAAAAGGAGAAAAGTATGGCATGAGAGAGGACATGAAAGAATTATTAGAAGTAGTGAAAGAAAAGTGAGAGTGTTCAGGCAGTGAGTCTGTTGCCATGGTATGACAGAGCTAAGAGTACAACTAAGGAGAGCCATAATAGCGAATGACATGATGCATAGGTTATGCAGGAGGAATGGTGTGGAGTGAGTTTGAGGAGTGAAAGTCCTTATACAAAAAGGATTCAGGTTTGTATCTGAATGGATTTGGTGTTTGGAGACTGGAAAAAATGTTGCTGAATGAAGTGAAAGCACATGTGGAGAATTAGGGAAACTAGAGCTTTAGAACATTAGTGAGGCAGCTGAGTGTAAGAATGTGTATAATATGCCTAAGTTAATACCAATGGTAACAAATCAGAATGGGATAGTAGCATAAAGCATCAGGATTAGGTGGGCCTAAGAGACTTTTGCACTTAATGCACACTAATGTCAGGAGCATTCAGAACAAGCAGAAGGAATTTTTGACATTGGTAGGCTCATCCTGGCCAAAGGTTATTAGCATTAGTGAGACATGGCTAACAGAAGATGTTATAGTTAGTGGGATAGAATGTGAAGGATATAGTGTGTTTAGGAAGGATAGAGAGAGGAATGGGGGAAGGAGTGTTATTGATGATAGCCGATGAACTTCAACCAAAGAGAGTAGAGGTTCAACTGCAGGCCAGTGAAAATAGCACAGTGAGGCTATCTGGTGTGCAAATGAGACAAGCAGAACAAAATATATAGTTGGATGCTGCTATAGACCAGGGGATGGAAAAGATGATAGAGACAGTATGCATCAGGAAATAGACTCAATGATTAGAGGACCAGTAATTATCATGGGGTGATTTCAACTATGGGAACATAGATTGGAAGGAGGAGAGGATGCATGGAAGGAAGGAAATGGAATTTATGCAATTACTAAGGGATAATTACCTGAAACAGTATGCAATGAAATACACTAGAGGTTTGAGAGTGATTGATCTAGTAATCGCATCTGAGAATTTGTTTATAACGAATATAACCATGTTGCCACCAATCAGTCAGAGCGATCATATAGTCTTGATCTGGGAGGTGGCTAAATGAGTGGAATTTTCAGTTAAGATGGGGTATATGTGGAATTACAGGGCTGGTAAGTATGACAAGCTTAGGAGATTGCTTGGATCAATGCCATCGCATGTAAAACTGCAAGGGCCAGAGTTTATAGTGCATTTAATTTGTTCATTAACGATATAGGAAAAGATCCAAGAGGAAAGAGGAACTGTTCAATTATTTGTCAATGATAGAAAGTTGGGTAGAGCAATAGTTAATACAGATGATGTCAAAATTTTGCAGGATGATTTGGATAGACTGGCAGACTAGGCAAGGGAGAATGGGTGTCAGATTAATGTAGCAAAGTGTAAGGCTATGCATTTTGGGATGAAAAGATTACCAGCTGTATACCACGTTGGTGGAACTGTACTCCAGAAAATTGACGAAGTTAGAGACTTGGGAGTGTTAGTGGATATGGAGTTAAAGTTTAGGAGGCCAAAAGTAGCTAAAGCAGCTCATCTGATCACTTGGTCATTGAATACGTTGACGAGCAGAGACAAGCAGGTTATTGTTCCTTTTTATCGATCTTAACAAGGATGAAGAAATAGGAGACTGAGTCCTACAATTACACTACCTATTGGCTTCAGTGGAAGTTCTTGGTTGTTGGGTTGATTGGGCAGATGAAGGTTTCCTATATGGGGGGGGGGGAGTCTGATGCAACATATTTGTTTAGGTTGGGATAGTTGATAAGAGCCGCAGATGATTCCAATTAAAGCCTAGAACTTGAATTTACTTTGGAGTAAGGTGGCTTTTTTCCAACAGATTCTGTGCCATGTATCCAGGGCATGGTCTGCAAATCCTGAGCAGCCATAGGGGTGAAACCAGATGTAATCTTGGTGTTCCGTTAGATTGTTGGCTTCCTGCCTGTTTGTCCATAATAAGAAAGGGTGTGGCTGCAGGGTACCTGGTAAACTCCAGGTAAATCCAGAGGTTGTAGCTGATCTTTGGAGGAGAGGATAAGGGCTACTAGCTTTTTTTTGTGTGGTTTATAGGTGGTCAGAATATTGTACTTTTTAAATATCTTGGCCACCTTTTCTGAGATGCCATGGATATAGGGCAGGGGTGTTCAACCCGTCGATCGCAGAGCAATTTTTGGTCGATCTCTTGTGTATTCCTCCTTACTTACAAATTTAATTAAAACTGAAAACATAATATTTTATTTATCATTAGTTTGTATTATTTTTAATTCGCTTTAAGTGTATTGCTATTGTTTATTTATTTTTTGTTGAAATCGTCAAATCAGTAATTTTCTTATAAGTCCGGGTAAATGAATTAATTTGGATCAGTGGAAGTCAAACAGTGAGCCGAGGGAATACGATTATAAGCAAAGTGTAAAAACTCGATTGTAGCTTAAATATTAAATATTTCAAAGCACATTACATCGATTTTTTACTTAGGTTAAGTCCTATGTGAATATTGTGAAAAAATAAACTTTGTTTGTCTCAGCATAGTTTGTATTAGATGTTTTTGTAAATAACTCTTTTGAAGCTAACTGTATATACTGTTTTAATAAGAATATGTTAGAGTGTTAAAAACAAAGGCAATGTTTTTGTTGCCGAAGCTGTACATGGCAGCATTAGAAAGACTGTTATTGAAACTTGTATGTATGAGAAAGGCTTGCAGGTTCTAAGTGTAAACATCTCCGAAGTCAGTCAAAGAGTTCAAACAACTTTCTGATGGCTGGCAACTTACAATCAAAAGAAAGCGGAAGAGAACAAAAGGCGTGCCGAACTTGAAACTTAAGATGCAAGACTCATACCGATTCTTTGGGGATTGCCAAACTTCATGCGAGGTCTGAGAGGAGGCCTAATAAAAAGGGACTGAAGCAAGCAGAAGGGGTCCCGGTTCCAGAGAGGAGGCTGCCCAGTCCAGAGTCACCGTCAGAGAGACTGCCCAGATCCACGTTGCTTGAGAGAGGAGTTTCCCGTTTCCAGAAAGGCGCTTCTCGGTTCGAGACGTCGCTAGAGAGAGACTACTTCTAGCTGATAATGTTCACTTGCAGACAAGGTTTCAAATTGCCGAAAGGAAGAGTTCCAATTGCCGGAGAAAAGTTTCCAGGCCAGGTTAATGTCAGACATTCGCCAGTGTGTTGCGTTTCCATTACAATTTGATGAATCAAACACTGATATTGCTCAGTTAATGGTATTTATTTGCATGGTATTTCAAGATTATTCAAGTAAAGAAGAACTTTTGAAAATTATACCATTATTGGGAAGGACTAGGGGAGAAGGCATTTTTTTGGCATTTGATGAATTTGTGAAACAACACAAACTTTTTAAACTTGTGTCTATTACTACTGATGGTGTTCCTGAAGTGATAGGTAATAAATCAGGCTTCATTTCATTATGTAAAAACGATGACAAATATCCAGATTTTTTAATGTACCACTGTATTATTCACCAACAAGTACTGTGTAGTAAAAGTTTAAACACAAAAGATGTTTTGGATATTACATTTAAAATTGTAAATTCTATTCGAGGAAAAGCCCTTCAACGGCAGTTATTTAAATTACAGGCAGATGATGATGATAGTCTGTTGTCCAATAATGTTCACTGGCTCAGCAGAAGTCAATTTTTAGAAAGATTTCTTGTATTAATTAACGATATAAAAATTTTTCTTGATGTGCTGAACAAAGCAGCCTTTTGCAGCTGCCCAGTTTTTAATCCAACTTGAGTATTTCTAGATGTTTTTTCAATGTTTTGAGGATGGCACCTGAAGCACATATTATGGAAACAACTTTCGTTTTCTTTTGCCAAATTCGTTCAACTTCGACTTGCAACTCACGATACTTTGCAGTTTTCAGTTTCTTTTTTTGTTAATTCAGCTATCTCCTGGTACTGATATTTCGAAAAACTGAACACTCTTGTTTTCACTTTTTTAAACCGCTGTTATATCATGTGTATTACATTCCAAGCTTTTGCCAGTCTGGATTTTGAAATCCCAGAGTATTTTAGCTTTTTCATTCTCACTCACTTTTTGGTCAATGAATTATCTTAGCCACATTATCCTGCCTTTTAGGTACTCAATTTGTGTGATTTTGCTGCACCAACTTATAATGTGGTCTACCATTTCTTCCCTCTATTTCTCTCACTCTATATATATATAGAGTGAGAGAAAGAGAGAGAGAGAGAGGGAAGAAATGGTAGACCGTTTCTTATATGGAAGGTTGCGATTGTATGTATGTATGTGTGTATATATATATATATATATATATATATATATATATAGTGAGAGAGAGAGAGGGGGGGGGAAGAAATGGTAGACCATTTCTTATATATATGTATGTATATATGTACATATATTAATTAAATATCATGACTAGAAGCGGAGAGATACCAAAATAGAGAAATACCATTTATTATTTGAGTGTACAACCAGTTTCATCTTCTTAGAAGACTCATTGGATACATAACATGAAAAGAGAAATACAAAAATATACATTACAAGAGAACAACAGCTATAAAATTAACTTGCAAACATATTGGTAACGTTTGAAAGCATTCTGGGTGCCATGGTAATTTTTGGCACATTCACACAGGCATGATCTCATGTACACCAAAGCTAGCTAAGGTTGAGATTAAGATGGATCAGAGTGAAGACAATTTCTGTCGATTCCACAATTCTTCTCTCCAGTTCATCACATAACCTAAAAATGTTTTCTGATTTGCTCCAGATTACTGGATTAGTGATAGACTCTTCATCATTAGGGGATGAGCAAAATTAAGAAAGTGATTTGATAATGCACTTGCTCTAGTCCTCATATGTATACTTCCATATGCAATATATATATATATATATATATATACACACACACACACACACACACACACACACACACACACACACACACATATATACATACATACATACATATATACTCTAAAAAATATTGAGAAATTTCTTTTCTGCAATCTTCAACCTACTACAGAAGACTCTTCTTCCCCAAGAGTGTATATCTCTTTGCCTTTTATCAGTTCCCCTCTCCCCCAAACTGGCTAAAATTCTTAAGAAATTCAACATCAAAACATATTTCACTACGTTTCCTAAACTGCACTCTATCCTCAGTCGACCTAAAGAAAAACATCACTTTCTTCAGTACCCAGGAGTTTACAAGATTATTTGTAATTGTGGAAAGCCTTACTACGGTCAGACTGATAAATCTATCCTTTTCCGTGTTGAGGAATACAAGAGAGATATTTCCTACAACAGAACCCGAACTAGCGCTCTCTCCAGCCACATCCTTTTCTCAATTAACTCCAACGAAGGCCGCCAACATCTTATAGACTGGTCTCAAACTTCAAACATACACAAGTGTTATAATGAACTTGAGAGACATATTCTCAAATCCAAAGAAATTTCATTTGATTCAACCCACCTGAATCTAAAGCCTCAGCTACAATTTATCTGATACGCACATTTCTGCTATCCAGTACTGGCACTCTCGTGATATCTCTCACATGCAGTTATATACAGCTGGAACTATAGCATGTAATCCAGTTTAAACTATACTACAGTTTATAAGAGATCTGTTGTCATTATTATATAATGTTTCTGTAGTTTTTTTTGTATATAATTCTTTGTAGTTAGACACCTGAAGTTGTTTTTATCAACGAAACTAGTAGTGTTCCTATTAAATCCCATTCTTTACTATTCTCGGTGTTTAGTCATTCAAACTTTTTTAATTTTCATATATATATATAAAATTCTAATATATGAATTACCCTTTTAACATTAAAAATTATTCTGACAAGACCTTCATTTACCTATGTTTTCATGTTTTGAAGCATTCTGCTGAACTTTGGTGTCGTCGATTAAATGGTCTGAAGTACTTACAGTTCCATTGATAACTGGCAAATTACAGAACTGTGTAGTAGTGGTAGAAGTAGTAGTGGTGGCGGTGGTGGTAACAACTGAAACAAGAGATGGCACTACAGGTGCTGTAGGTGTTGGGGATGTCCCAACAGGCAGAGTCGGACTAGGTAGCTTGGCACTAATGGAGGACCTCTGAGGTTTTTTCATAGGAGGTGGAATACTAGGCTTTTTACCAGGAAGTGGAGGTGTGGGCCTTTCCAGTTTGTCTTCTAATGGAAAAAACATAAGAACATTACTATAAAGATAACAGAAAAATTAAATAATATATTCAAAAGCAGTCCTAAGCAAAGTACATATAGCACCATGTTCTCACAATTGTCTGACTCGCATAACCAGAAACTTAGTCAATTATACCTGAATGAGTAACATGCCAAATGATTCCTAGAATAGCAGCACTAGCCATTTCTTAATGCAATCAAACAACTGAGATTACTGTATTAACTTAAATATATTAACTTCAATTAAATCAGAATGAAATCATCCAGATCAATTGTTGCTTACTAATTTTGTGATTATATCATAGCAGTGACTGCTGGTACCTGTTTAATTTTCTGTATAGATTCTCACAACAAATGTTTTTTAGATTTGTTTCATTAATGTGCAGAGCTTGACCCCTCCCTCACCATTTTTTTAAGGTGCATTATTATCTCCATGGAATCAGAAGACTCACTGTGGTAGATCCATGATTCACACAATACCTATCACACTTCTCCTTAAACTCATTCACTGACGAAGCACTCATAACCACCTCTGCCAACCTATTTACTATTCTCCAAACAAAAAATATAATCCTAACACACTTGCTAACCACACTCTTACAGTTTCCATGGGTAACCCTGCATTCTTTCCCTTTCTAACATGCACTGAAAAAAAAAAAAAATCAGTGTTAATGCTATAAAAAAACCCTTAACTTACATGCTTTGATAATGTCTCCTCTTTTTTTTTTTTTTGCCTATCACCTGATTTTAATTTATTCTCATAGGAAGCATTCCATAAATCTGCCACAATCTTTGTTACTTGCCTCTGGATCCTCTCCATCACTTCATCCCAAAGGTATATATATCCTAGTATTATTTAAATTAAGGGGATATTAAATCCCACATTGTTTTAAAACCAAATATAGTAACTATAAACGTATCGGCGACTACTAGTGTAAGCTAAAGCACGTAGTACAAACTAGGGCAACTCGTTGCAAAGGTGGAGAAAGTTCTGATCGCTATTCTTAGTATTTTCCATAATGTAAAACCCATCTCCTAGGAGATGTATTATGTCATGCATTATGGTCCATATGGACCACAATGCATGACATAATACATCTCCTAGGAGATGGGTTTTACATTATGGAAAATACTAGAACTTTCTCCACCTTTGGACCATAATGCATGACATAATACATCTCCTAGGAGATGGGTTTTACATTATGGAAAATACTAAGAATAGCGATCAGAACTTTCTCCACCTTTGCAACGAGTTGCCCTAGTTTGTACTACGTACTTGAACTAAGTGCTTTAGCTTACGCTAGTAGTCTCCGATACGTTTGTAGTTACTATATTCGGCATGAAAATCTTATTCGGTTTTAAAACAATGTGGGATTTAATATCCCCTTAATTTAAATAATGTTTTACATCACCAAAATGAAGCCTATTGGCTCTTTATTTTAAATAAATATATCCTAGTAGTTAATATCAGTTCCATAAAATGCTTAGTGATGCTGTTTGAACCATTCAAAGAATGGCAAAATCCATAAATAGAAATAAGGACAGTAAAAACATTAATTCGATAGAAAATATAATTTATTACATTAATTTTTGTTACTACAATAGTCCTTTATATGACATATATTCATCTGCATTTTAATGAGGTTAAAAGATTTTGTTTAGAAAGTTTCATTTTATTAAATAACAAATATTATTTTTTGTCCCAGTCAGCAACTATTAGCCATGTGCAAGTAGTTATCAAGCCTCATAATGTGTATTAATCTTTGTGATAGATATCCCCCACCTTTCAGGTGAACTTATGTAAAACTTAACACTACTTAGTATTAGGTTATACTACGAAAGAACAATAAAAAACTTCAGCAATACATTCAGAAATTCCTTTAATATGTTTCCCTTTAGACGAACTAATAAAGCAGTAGTGATATTCCCATACTACAACTTGATTAATTTTCAGCTGCAAAAAAAGAAGATTCAGGTGAGGACGAAAGGACATCACAATGCTAAGGGGTCTTAGAACTTCAGCAATATGCTCAAAAATTCCTATAATATATGGAAGTGGAATCTGAGCGATATCTTCAGCAGATCTCTAGAGACTAGTAGACTAGCTGCTGAAAGCTTCCTTGATAAGACTCATTATCATCCCAAGACCCCATGGAGTCAAAGACTCATCTAGGAGGTCCTTTTGTCATACACACAGCTCACCATACTGCACCTTAAACACACTCAAATTCTCTGTAGACACCACCCTCTCAAGGCAAGGCATTCACAACTCTGCATGCAAAAAACATACTTTTCAGTTTTTAAAACATGCTTTCTTATACAGCTTCCAGGGATGATCTCTGGGTTCTCCCCTGATCTCCCACTGTTTTCTTTAAAACTTCTTCAACATTTCCTATAACAACTCCTTACTAACTTGTAGGTCTCATCATATCACCCCTCTTCCTCCTATCCACTAGACTTTCCTCATATTCGACATTCCAGAGATCAGAAACTAGTCAGTCACCTCTGGACCCTTTCCAACATCTCTTTGTGCTTTTGAAAACCAGGCGACCAAATCTGTGCACAGTATTCCAAGTGTGGCCTAATCAGAACCTTATACAATGAAATAAGAATGTCCTTACTTCTACAAGTCAGTGTCCTCTGCATCATTCCCAGAATTCTTTGTTCTCACAATTTTGGCAATGTGTTCCCTAAATATCAAATCCTTATGCACTGTCATCCCAAGATTTCCTCCACTTCCAACAATATATCCCCACCAAGCATAAGTTCTACATACCATCATTATTTCCCCAAGTTTTAAGCCTTAACATCTGTGCGGTTAGCCAAGTGGCTATGCACTTCACAACCATATGTCTAGGAAAGGGGTGTCCTGGGTTCAATTCCCTCGATGACATGAAGCGCTTAAGGATCTTTCTCAGACATAGCCAAGTTAGCTGGTCTTGGGCATGGACTGCATGGTTTTTCTCCCTAGTTTATCTGGGGTTTTTTCCTCCAGCAAGCAGGCAAACTGGCCCCATGAATACATGCATCTACAGACAGGACATACCAGGAGGCATAGGGCTAGCCACCTTATCCTTGGGACAGGTACAGCTTAGAAAGGCTAAGGATAGCCCCGTAACAGGCCACTAAGCCTAATACGTGAAGGGAAGAAGAAGATATTTTGCAACAATGAACTGGCATCCCCATTCCCATTCACTCAATCTATTCAAGTCTTCTTGTAAGGCCAAAACATTTTCTCTACACTCTTCATAGTTTGTCCCAACTTTGCATCACCTGCAAACAACTGAATATCCCCATCCAAATTTTCGCCAATATCATTAACATACAGGTTAAAGAGCAATGGCCCTAAACCACGTCTCGTAAAAGTGACCTATGACTCACCAATAAACACAACAGCGATAAACAACAAGCAAAAGGACACTTGCCCCCAGTAGCGCATACATGCTTGAATCAATTTAACCTTTGCCCACAGAGAAAAAAGATGCCAACTCTGAAGACGACTAGAAGAAAAACGCCAAAATGGAGACAACAGCTGATAGACTACAAACAATCCAAACTTGTACAAAAACCAAGTGACACCACTAGCAGCCACCAAGGACACCAGCATGCAGACACTGCATAGGAAATGTGCAAGACCCTTGGGGTCAAATCCATGCCTCACAGAACCTTGCATATCCACTGTTCCAACAGCCGCGGCTTCAACTCCAACCTTAATAGCATCCACTACCATCTGCAGTCCATCAAACCCCACCTATTCTTCTTAACAGAAACTGAAATCTCACCTTCCCCCCAGCACTATTCATCTCAACCTTCCTAACTATATACTATTTAACTCCTTTCGACCCAAGGGAGGCGTCTGTGCATATATCCGCTCTGACATACCCCACCAGAGAGCAACTAACTTGGAATCGCCCAACTTCGACCTTCTTTGGCTGAAGATATCCCCCCCCCCCCACTCAGTCAAATTCATCCACTGCCTCTCCCGCTCTCCTAATACCACCAATCACTCTAAGCTCTTTCATTTCCTCTCCCTAAAAGTTGATTTTCTCCAGTCCCACTCTCCTAACAGCGAAATCGTCCTCCTGGGTGATTTCAACATCCATAATACCAATTGGCTTTCCTCTTCCAGTTATACAGATCCTGCAGGCAGAGATGCTGAAACATTTGCAGTCACCAATGACCTCACACAAATTGTTCAAAAATCAACCAGAATACCAGATAACCCAAACCACTCTCCAAATACCCTAGATCTCTTCCTTACTAATGACCCCCTCCAAATATGCAGTGAATGTAGTGAGCCCCTGGGCAATTCTGACCACAACTTAGTGCTCATCTCCTCCCCCATGCAACAAAGCTTACACTGTCACTCCCATACAAGAGTAGTTTGGCATTATAACAGTGCCAAATGGGTCAGTCTCCAAGACTACTATGCTTCATTCCCATGTATGAAGCATAGTAGTCTGAACGCATCACCAAAGTGATCCTCATTGGCATGAAAACATATTCCCCACACTACTCAGACCTGCTGTCCCCTAACTAAACCCTGGTTTTCCAAAAAATGTGTCAAGGGTATACAAATGAAGAATCAGGCATACAACAACTGGCTCAAATCAAGAACACCTATACTAAAGCCCATAACAAACACAAGAAAATTATCAATACTTCCAAAACAGAATTTGAATGGGCCAAAAGCAGGAAGCTTGCAGCCTGTCCAAATAGCAGCCATGCCTTTTGGTCTCTTGCCAAGGCAATTGGCCGTAACTTTTGCCCTACACTATTCCCACCTCTATCATACCCAGATGGCTCAATTGCAACATCACCCACAGAAAAAGCTAAACTTATGGCATCTCACTTTGCCTCCAATGCACACATAACTGACAATGGCAATTCCCTCCAGTCATTCCAACTGCCCATTATACATTGCTCCCTCTATCCTTTTGCCAAAAAGACATAACAAACCTACTGTCTAAATTAGACACTAAAAAGCCACCTGTACATACTCTCTTACTCCACTGGTATACATCCCAAAACCTGGAAACTGGCCTATATTCAATCCATTTCTAAAAAGGGTGACAAATCACTGCCATCTAACTATCGCCCCCATCTCAATCACCTCAGTCCTATCAAAAGTAATGGAGAAAATCATCAACTCTCAACTCCTAATCTACCTTGAAAGTACCCGGCTATTAAGCGGCCACCAGTATGGATTCCGTCAAAGCCGTTCAACAGGAGATCTACTCTCATACATCACCCATCACTGGACAAACGCTATGGAAAAATTTTGTGAATCTCAAGTAGTTGCACTCGATATCTCCAAAGCCTTTGACCGAGTCTGGCACAAAGGCTTACTAAGCACACTCCCATCATTTGGACTACCTCAGGACATGCAGATGGATTGCCAGCTGCCTGTCTGGATGCATACTATGTGTGATGGTAGACTGCTCCCGATCCTCTCACCATCCAACTAATGCCGGGGTCCCTCAAGGTTCAGTTCTCTCACCGATCTTCTTCCTTCTATATATCAATGACCTACTTCAGTTGACCTCTAACCAAATACACAGTTTTGCAGATGACAGCACATTACATTCCCCCCTTTCATCTGACAAACTCTACTCTACACAACTCACTTGAACCCACAGAGCATCAACCACCGCTGCCCTTAATTCCAACCTCCAAGCCATCTGCCAATGGGGCTCAGACAACCTTGTTAACTTCAACGCTAGTAAAACCTAGTTCTGTCTTATTTCTCACAAAAAAAGAACCATTTTCCCCCAGCATTGTTTTCGATGACACTCAAATTCACAGACAAGACTACCTTGATATCAAGCCTCTCCTGGCATAAACACATCACAACCATTGCATCCTCGGCTTCCAAAAAACTAGGTTCTCTCTTTCGCTCAAGACGTTACTTCACCCTTAAACAGCTGCTAACGCCATACAAGTCACAAATCCGCCCAGCTCTCGAATACTGCTCTCAGGAGTGGGGCTCCAAAAAGCACTCTCAAAATGCTTGACTCAATACAGAGGAGAGCAATTAGACTAATAAATGACCCATCCCTCACCAACTCGCTCCCCTCACTTTCACATAGATGCTTGGTCTTTGCAATCTGTATATTCTATAAATACTTTCACGGGAAATGTTCATCTGAAACAGCATCAATAATTCCCCCACCCTGTGCGAAACCCACTGGAACACGTACAACTGCCGCCCAACATCCTTTTACAGTACACCTTGAAACCCACAGAACAAGTTTCTTTTCTTCCTCATTCATCCCTGATACTGCAGTACTGTGGAACAGTCTTCCCCCTGACATATTTCCCAAGGAATACAATATGCAGGCATTTAAATCAAATGTACTCCTTTCACAACCCATCACCCATATACGGTACTAATGTACTATAGGTTGACAAGCTAACCTCTTGTATATGGGCCCAACATAAAAAATAAAAAAAAAAATTTAAAAAAATCAGGCCCATGAGACACAGCACTAGTGACTTTCCTCTTCTGAAATATTGCTCCCCCATACACAACCTGCTGATACCTATCGGATAGCCAGTTTCCAATCTAATGCACTAATCTAATATCCAACCCCATCTGCTCTAGCATGACTATCAACTTATGTGGTAATCTATCAAAAACCTTTGCAAAATCTAAGTGTACTACTGCGTATCCCTCTCCTCTGTCCAATGAAGCCGTCACCTTATTGTACTAAGTAAGTAAATTACTAAAACATGACCTCCTTTTAGCAAATCCATGCTGTCCATCAAAGATAATATTATTGTTGTCAACTGAATTCTGGATCCTAATTCTCACTAGCTTCTCCAACACCTTACCCACAACACCTGACACATAGATAGGCCTATAATTTGATGCTTGAGTTCTATCACCTCCCTTATGTAGCGGCACAATCTTCCCCCCCCTTCCATTCCTTTGGAACTCGATCCAGTGCAAGACATATATTAAAAAAAAATATATATATACATATATCAAGGCAGATGCCAACTTCCTGGCACATTTCTTTTAAAACGTTGTGATATATTATCAAGTCCCACAGCCTTATTGATATAAAGTTTGTTCAATTCCCCATATACATCTTGCTCACTTACAGCCAGTCTCTCTTTCCCATCATCAACTGCTCTCAAACTCTCCATGATGTCATATCACAAGAATGAAAGACCTTTATGAACTACTCATTATCTCCATTATATCTTCCCAAGCAGTTATTCTTATATCACTGTCTTCCTTCCAGAATCATTCATTCTTTCTTTTTCTATTTTTTTTTTTTTTGCTGGCTACATATTGAAAGAACTCCCTAGGATTCTTTTTGGTTTCATTAGCTTACTGCTGCTCATACTTCACTTTTGCCACCCTTACCAATGAAGTCACCCTCCTTGCCTGTTCTTTGTAATCCTTATGGAATTGATTATTACCACTTCTCTTATGCTGCTCCATAATGCCTTTTTTCCTCTGTATTGCATGCTTAATCTCTTCATTCATCCATTTCATACCTACCTTATTTAATTTTCTGACCATTGGAATACATTTACACATTGACAGCCAACTCCTCATTCCATGCTACACCTGCAAGCTGTCTCCTAAGCTCCTCATAATCACCAGCCTTGCAGTTCCATATGAGGTGTGGCTATTAAATAACGAGACTGGTTGTAGAAATGTGATTTATTATTACAATTGTACAACTTAATTGTTATCCCCTTCAACATACTCCCCTCCTCTATCCATACACTATTGCATACGAATTTTCCATTGTTGGAAGAAGTACTGCAAGTCATCAGGTGTTGTCTGCTTCAGTAGCACTGCCGTTTTCTCCTTTACCTCATCCACTGATTGAAAATGGGTGCCCTTCAATGTGGATTTCAACTTTGAAAAAAGTAAAAATCGCATGGAGCTAAGTCCAGCGAGTAAGGTGGATGGTCCAACATTGGGATCTTCTTATCAGCCAGATACTGCTTTACAGACAGTGCACTGTGGGCTGTAATGTTGTCCTGATGGAGAATCCAAGTGTTCTTCCACAGATCATATCTCTTCTTCCTCACTAGTTCTCTCAGCTTGGCCAGAACCTCAAATAATGGTAATAATGTTGGTTAACTATCTGACCCTCTGGTACCCATTATATATATATATATATATATATATATATATATATATATATGTTAAAGATACCAAGCTATTTTAAACCTGGTTTTACTCCATTTCCCAAGTAAGCAAACAGACAAATAATAAGTCAAGTTTGCGCCTGCACGTAATGCAAGTCTAGCTGACCCTGCAGGTAGTGCAAGACCAAGGTAACTCATGGCAAAAGTAGAATAAGCTCTGATCACTAATCTTAATATTTACCCATAATGCAAAGCACATCTCTGGAGGAGATGTATGATGCTTTGTATTAAAGGCAAGGGGCCACTGCTCAGACCGGTTTCGACCTTTATTGAGGTCTCATCAGTGGGAGCTAGGCTAGAAATATCAAGATTTTAGTAATACAGAGCTTATAAGTATTTTACCAGAACAAGTTACCAAAAATCTCAGGAGGAGATATAAATGTAGAAAGTATTTTACCTTGGGTATAATAAATGTTAAAGATACCAAGCTATTTTAAACCTGGTTTTACTCCATTTCCAAAGTAAGCAAACAGACAAATAATAAGTCAAGTTTGCGCCTGCACGTAATGCAAGTCTAGCTGACACTGCAGATAGTGCAAGACCAAGGTAACTCCTGAGATTTTTATTTAATAAGGTTAAAACACCTTATGGTAACTTGTTCTGGTAAAATACTTATAAGCTCTGTATTACTAAAATCTTGATATTTCTAGCCTAGCTCCCACTGATGAGACCTCAATAAAGGTCGAAACCGGTCTGGGTAGTGGCCCCTTGCCTTTAATACAAAGCATCATACATCTTCTCCAGAGATGTGCTTTTCATTATGGGTAAATATTAAGATTAGTGATCAGAGCTTATTCTACTTTTACTATGAGTTGCCTTAGTCTTGCACTACCTGCAGGGTCAGCTAGACTTGCATTACGTGCAGGTGCAAACTTGACTTATTATTTGTCTGTTTGCTTACTTGGGAAATGGAGTAAAACCAGGTTTAAAATAGCTTGGTATTTTTAACATTTATTATACCCAAGGTAAAATACTTTCTACACATATATATATATATATATAAACGATTAGCATTGCCTTCAGTTTTGACTTGCTCATTTTTGCTTTTTTCATTCTCAGTGACGTGGGAGTTTTCCAGTGCATCGATTGTCTCCTGAAGTTGAAACATTTATGAAATAAGAATGAAACTGGTGAGAGAGTATAATAAATGCTTTGAAAGTGAATGCAGACAGTGACAGTAGAGTAGAGAGCATTGATACAAGACTTGAAAATGTAAATATTGGTGATAATACTGAAAGTGAAGTGATGGAAGTTCAGGAGAATGTAGAAGACCTGAATAAAGAAATTGGGTGCTTGCATGTAGTCCTTTACAGAACAAAGCATAACATTGAAAGACTGCAGAAAGAGCAAAAGATAAATAGAAACAAAAAAAGGTCTGGATCCAAAAAAGACAATTGTAAGAATAATCGAGAGAATGAGCATAAGCAAATAATTATTTATGGCAATACTATGATAAGGGGAGTTCTTCATGAAAGTCCCTGGTGTGAAAATTAATAATATTAGTAATGCTGTCAGAATACAGAAAGGGAAGGTGAAAGAACTGATTGTTTTGGCTGGAACCAATGACCTGAGAGGTGAAAAGTGTTCTATGAGGGAGAATATGAATGAAGTTTGTGAGTGTCAGCTGCCATACTATGATACAGGCAAACTGAGGAGAGTGATGATAGCTAATGAATCAATATGCAGGTTGCAGAAAGAATGATGTAGAGTTTTGTGAACCTATGGCCTGAGTTTGATGGATGAAAAGATTTGTACAATGCTGATGGACTGCACTTATATGGATTCAGAATTATATATCTAGACAGAGTTTTGTTCACTGAGAGTGTGGAAGCAATTAGTCAGGAAAACTAAAGACAAAAATTAGGGCAGATGCAGATGAATGTGTGTGAAGGTACCCATGAATAAAGCGAGCATGTGAGTGAACAAAAAATACAGAATCTCTGTATTTTTTGTCTCTCAGGTAACAATACAGAAGAGGGAAGTCAATTCAATATATAAAGGTGATTGGGAGCCTAAGGGGATGCTATAGTTTCTATATATAGTAATGCTAGAAGCATCAGGAATAAGAGGAAAGTTTTTGGCATTGGTTAGTGCAACCTTGCCAAAACTCATAGGCATTAGTGAGACTTGGTTAACAGCAGATGAAGCTGTTACAGGGATAGAATGTGAAGAGTGTAGTATTTTAAAGGAAGACAGAGTAAACAGAACTGGGGTGGGGGCACTGCTGATGATAGCAGATGAATTGTAGCCAATAAGAGCAGAAAGCAGTTCTTCTGAGTTAATCTTATGTAAGATTGAGGCCAACAGGACAAAATATAAAATCGATTGCTTATATAGGCCAAGGGTGACATGGATGATGCATCAGCAGATTGCAAGTCGAGTAATTAATATGGGGACTTCAATCTCAGAGACATAGATTGGAAAGAGGAAAGATCACATTGTAGGAAAGAAATGGAATTCATACACTTATTGAGAGATAATTACTTGAATTAGAATGTGATGGAGGGGACTCTAGGTATGATAGTGTTGGATCTTGTTATAGGATCAGAAGCCACCTAAGTTATGTCAGAAGACATAACTAAGGTTGCTATGTTGCCTTCAATTGGGGGAAAGTGATCACATAGTCTTAACTTGAGAGGTAAAACATGTGGAAAGAGCCCAATTAAGAAAGGTTATATGTGAAATTATAAGCAGATGATTATGATATACACCCTCTGTCCAAAAAGAAACCAAACTTTTGATAGAAAATAAAACACAGGCCAATTATAATTATTCAAATCATTTATTTTAATCAATATACTCTAACTCAGCTTTGATACAGCATTTGGCACTGTCAATTAATTCGTTAAATGAGTTTTTTATATTGGTTTTTGGGATACTGTTGAGCGTCATGGTTACTGCAACTTGAATGTTTTCAATGGTGTCGTATCGCTTTCCTTTCATCGGCAAATGAAGTCAGGGGAAGATAAAGAAGTCACAGGGTGCTAAATCAGGTTAATACAGCGAGTGATCCAACACACAAACTTGGTTTTTGCTCAAAAACTGTCTCACAATGTTCGAACGATGAGATGAGATGGTGCATTATCGTGCAAAAGTGACCAACTGCTTGCATCACGATATTCATGCCGTACGCGACGAATTCTCGCTATCAATCGCTTCAAAACTTTGAGATAAAATCCACCATTCACCGTTTGGCCAGGTGGAATGAATTCTATGTGGATAATGCCCTTGGAATCATAGAAACAAATGAACATTGTCTTTACTTTTGCCTTCTCCAAGCGACTTTTTTTTTTTTGGATGCCCCTCTTCTGTTGGTCTCCACTCAGTACTCTGGCACTTTGTTTCAGGTTCATACTCAAAACACCATGTTTCGTCACCAGTAACAATTGTTTCAAGGAAGTTTAAGTCCTTACAAGCGGTTTTAATGAGGTTCTTGCAGTGTTCAATTCAATAAATGTTTCGGTCATCGGTCAACTTGTGGGGAACAAATCACAAATTCAATTTACAAAGGCCCAAACTCTCGGTCAAAATGTTGTGCACAGTTGATTTTGGAATCCCGAATTCATCTTCAATCTCATGGAAGATTTCAGGTTTTCATTGTAAAAATTTTATGGAATTTACAACCGTGTTAAAAACTTTTTTATTATCCCGACGTTTCGATCTTCACATCAAGATCATCATCTGGAGCATACATAAATACACAGGACAAGCTGAGTTACATCATTAACTGTAAGCTAGAGAAACAAAAATTATTCTACTGGCATGACCTCTGGTGAAAAAAAAAATTATTATAAATTACATCAAGCTAAATTCTATTTTATGATGACAGGAATAAACATTCTTTCAGAACAATTGGTGTCCTATTTTTAGTATTACAATTCTTATTTTTGATTTACAATACTGGATTTTCTACAGTCCTGTTTATAGTTGTTCTTAGTGAGGAAGGTTCTGTGGGTCAAATATATACCTTCCATATGTTTGGAATTTTTAGACCATCATTATTGTTCAGATTGGGGTGGGTGATAATAATCTCACAGGCTTCCTTGAATTTCTGTTCATACCATGTTTTAGTGTGATGTAGACAGCTAGTGGTTTTCCAGTCAAGTCTGTGTAAGGTATTCAGGGCATGATCAGAAAGGCCAGCTTCACCATAATTATTATATTTAATGTATCGTTTATGTTCCTTTTGTCTAATAGGAATTGCGCGTCCTGTTTCTCCTATATATGGTATGTTGCAAGTACAATAAACCCGGTATACTCCAGGGTGGGCTAGTGGGTCTTTGGATGAGGTGAGTAAGCTTTTTAATTTTGCAGGAGGTTTAAAGGTGGCTTTGAGGTTGTACTTTTGTAGTACTCTGTTTATTTTGATATTATGATAATTCATAGAGATTCGACCCACAAGCGATGTAATCAATACGGTAAGCTGAAGATCCAAGTTTCAAATTTGATCAATCGACTAGCTTTTTTAAAACGGTGTAGGGACAGCAATATCACTCCTAATTGCATCAGGCTAAAGAGAAAATTCACCTCAACAAAGGCACACCGAATATACCACTGCATCGAGAAAGCACTACTCAGAGAGCAGATCCAAGCTACCAGAAAGAACCTAGCTGCTACACAAAACCAGCTACTAAAAGAAAAAACGGAACTGTCTAGCTACTTAAACACAGATATCTGGATAATCCTAGAAAAGATTACGGACAACACAGCAAACCACATCCTCCAAAACGAAGAAAGAAAACCTAATTTCCAAATTCCAAAGACTAAAAGAACGACAAAACCAGCCGCCATATTCAAAGTTTGCCACAGTGAACAACAACAACCAACCAGAAGCAAGAAACAACAGGAGCCACCAATCACCCACAGGTATCAATAACACAGTCAACCTATCTAACCACGCTCTAAACAAAGACGAAATCTCTATACTTAACAAAGGTTTAAATTTTGCTATAGCACCGAAATCGATAAATAAACTTGAAGTTTTTTGTAATATGAAAAGAGGCCTAAGATTCATACCTAATAACATAGCAGACAAAATACGTATAGAAACTGCCAACATTTTAAACCATAACAAAACAATAATAAGCAACATAACTAAACACGAATTAACAGCGATAAAATCACTTAAAACAAATCCAAACATAGTAATAACCAGAGCCGATAAAGGAAATGCCACTGTCATTTTAAACCGTGCCACTTATGTAGAAAAAATGAATCTGCTGGTCTCTGACAATAACACATACAAATTAGTTAACTACAACCCAACCAACAGAACAAAAAACAAAACAGAGAAACTACTTAAGTCAATTACCACACGGCCTGAAGATACGGTGAAAAAAAAAATGTTTCCTCACTACGCACACTCCCCCAAGAATTTACGGGCTACCGAAAATTCACAAAGAAAACACCCCCGCTAAGACCTATCGTCAAAGGAATTGATAACCCGACATATCACCGCCAAAAAATTAGTGGCAACACTCAAGGAATTGGTAGGTCATTTCCCCCCTCCTATATCAAACACACACACAACACTTCATAAACATCATCAAAGACATTACATTAGAAAAAGATGATTTATTAGTCAGTTCTGACGTCTCTGCCCTCTTTATGAATGTCCCAATCAATGACACAATCCTTCTCCTACAGAACAAATTCCATCCAGATATCACGGCGCTCTTTGAGCATGTATTACGGCCGGGTTATTTTGTATGGCAAAATGCCTTCTACTTACAAAAAGAAGGCACAGCCATGGGCTCGCCATTATCCCCCTCCCCCATTGCTGACTTTTACATGGAACATTTTGAACAACTTGCCCTAGATTCCTCCCCTCTAAAACCCAAAGTCTGGCTCAGATACGTTGACGATGTTTTCGTGATCTGTTCCCATGGCCGCCAGACATTAGACACATTCCTTAGCCACCTAAACAAACAACACAAACCCATACAGTTCACAATTGAAATACACAACACACTTCCGTTTCTAGATACACTTGTCACACATCTTCCCCTCTGGCAATCTTTCCTTCACTGTTTACCAAAAACCGACACATACAGGACAATATATACACAAACTCCAACACAAAAACTAGGTGTCATCAACATGCTAAAAAACAGAGCTCAGATGATCTGTTCCAGTGAACAGGCACTGAAAGATGAATTTAAAATTATCAGTAATAACTTACAAAAAAACGGATACAGCCAAAACACTATTAACAAAATTCTCTACAAAACCACAATAAAAAAAACAAAGACAAACCAGACTACAGTAAAACTATGACCATTCCCTACATTAAAGGAATATCAGACAAAATAAACAGAGTATTACAAAAGTACAACTTCAAAGCCACCTTTAAACCTCCTGCAAAATTAAAAAGCTTACTCAACTCATTCAAAGACCCACTCCCTCCACTAGCCCACCCCCACCCTGGAGTATACCGGATTTATTGTACTTGCAACATACCATATGTTGCAAGTACAATAGGAAAAACAGGATGCACAATTCCTATTAGACAAAAGGAACATAAACGACACATTAAATATAATAATTATGGTGAAGCTGGCCTTTCTGATGATTCCCTGAATACCTTACACAGAATTGACTGGAAAACCACTAGCTGTCTACATCACACTAAAACATAGTATGAATGAAAATTCAACGAAGCCTGTGAGATTATTGTCAACCACCCCAATCTGAACAATAATGATGGTCTAAAAATTCCAAACATATGGAAGGTATATATTTGACCCACAGAACCTTCCTCACTAAGAACAACTATAAACAGGACTGTAGAAAATCCAGTACTGTAAATCAAAAATAAGAATTGTAATACTAAAAATAGGACACCAATTGTTTCTGAAAGAATGTTTATTCCTGTCATCATAAAATAGAATTTAGCTTGATGTAATTTATAATAATTTTTTTTTTTTCCACCAGAGGTCACGCCAGTAGAATAACGTGATCACATTACTGTTTCTCTAGCTCACAGTTAATGATGTAACTCAGCTTGTCCTGTATATTTATGTACGCTTCAGATGATGATCTTGATGTGAAGATCGAAACGTCGGGATAATAAAAAAGTTTTTTTAACACGGTTATAAATTCCGTAAAATTTTTAAAATGAATGCTGATCACCGTGTAACCCTAAAAGAAAGGATTTCAGGTTTTCTTTGATGAAATCATGCACTTTTTGGATGTTAACTTCACTCAGTCCAGTTTTTGGATGGCCCAGCTTTTCGTCGTCCTGAAGCGTCTCACGACCACTTTGAAATTGCTTAAAACTTGAGTATAGGATAAGCATTCATCACCATATGCTTTTTGAAGCATTTGTTGCGTTTCGGTAAAACGTTTCCCAAGTTTAACACAAAAGTCAATCGCAGCTCTCTATTTGAAACTCATTTTACGACCATTCGTCAAAACACTATAACTCAGCTTCTAATGAAACAAATGTCATAAATTGACAACAAAAAGATACAACAGGTGGCACCACTAGTTTCTTCTATTTTCGAAAAGTTTGGTTTCTTTTTGGACAGAGGGTGTACTTAGGAGGCAGCTTGAAGCATTATTATGGAGTATTATATCATAAAAGCTCGAGGGAAGGATGTTCACAGTGCTTGGGGATAGTCAAGAGTTACCTGGCAGAAGCATTATCATGCCATATACCCATGGTCAGGAGGGTAAATCAGGTTGCAGTTAGATGCATGAGTAGTATCATTAAGCATGGGCTATAAAAAAAGAAAATGTGGAGGGTACATAAGGAGAAAGGTGACCGGTATGGTAAGGAATGCAAAATCAGATTATAAGGCCAATTAGGTGAAAGGATATTTTCACCAAAATATCTTTTCATTATGTGGCAAGTAGGAGATAGAATGACTACAGAAGGATAACCTTAATGTGTACAGATGGTAGATAGGTAACAGCTTGATGAAATTTTTGATCATTCAAGCAAGGGTATATGAACCAAGTGAAGATATTGTAATGACATTATAAATTAGAGATGCCAAAAAATTATATTCTTGGTTTCATCCTTTATCCAAGTATAAGTAAACAATTTTGCATGAAGTCACTTAATGATTCAGCTACTTGAATACAGAGGCTAATGATTTCACATCAATTCCCTTAGTATCCCACAGTGCAACACATATCCTTATGGAGATGTATAATGCTATGCATTATGGGAAGGGACACCACCCAGACCGGTTTCAACTTTTATTGAACTCTCATTAGTGGGAGCCAGACCCAGTGGAGATACCAAGATTGAAGTAATGCAGAAGTCATATATTTCCCATACAAATAGTCAAAAGGTGTCACACCTTATTGCTAAAATACTCTAGATTATAGAAAGATGTTGAAAGTTTTTTCTCACTTGGTTCTACTATAAATTAAAGATGCTAAGAAATTATATTCTTGACTTTTGACTACTAGTATATGGGAAATGTATGACTTCTGCATTACTTCAATCTTGGTAGCTCTACTGGGTCTGGCTCCCACTGATGAGACCAAAATAAAAGCCATAACTGGTGTGGTAGTGGCCATTCCATTAATGCATAGCATAATACATGCCCATAAGAATATGTGCCTTGCATTATGGGCAGGGGTGTGCCAGTTTTGCACACAGTATAAGGATGCCAAGTAGCGTGCCAGTAGTGTCCGGCGCCTGTGTGCAAAACTTTAGTTTGCACCCCTATTGCCCCCCCCCTTCAATAAAAAAATCACTTTAAAAAAACGTTTTTTTTTTTAAGTATTTCCTCCTCTTTGGCACCTTTACTATCCTGGAGCCTGTGTGCACCGCACACATTACACATATGGCCGGCGCGCCCGATTATGGGATACTAAGGCAATTGATGTGATGTCAATAGCCTCTATATATACAAGTAGCCCAGTTGTGAATTTACTTCACATGAAAACTTTGTTTACTTAGATAAAGGATGCAACCAACAATATAATTTCTTAGCATCTTTATCTCAAAGTGGTGGTAAAAGTACTGGAAAAGTTGGTCAAAAAAGAGAATTCAGGAATGAGTGGATATGATACTTTATGAGGGGCAGCATGGCTTTGTGAAAGGTAGGTCAGCAATGTATTAACTTTTTATAGGTATTAAACTTGTATAGGTGACAGTCGAGTTGGATGAAGGGAATGGCTACACAATTGATACTGCTGGATTCTGCAAGGTGTTTGACAGGATACCACCTGGAACTTTATTAAGCAAACTGCAACAAATGGGGATGGATATGAAACTGGTGATATGGATAAAAGGGCAGTTGACAGATACCAAAAAGTATGTGGTGGAGCAGAATCCAAGAGAAGGTAAATCACCTAGTGGTGTGCTACAGGGCTTTTTGCTTGGACCACTGATGTTTAATTAGTACATAAATAATATAGGAAATAATCTGAACGGAGATATTCATTTGTTCTTTGATGATGCAATGTCGGGTAGGATAATAGTTAATGAACGTGATGCAGAGTTTGCTTGGTTACTTGTTAGAGATTACTTGGTTATTGAAGAACACACTAACAAGTAAAGATAAAGGGATTATCATTTCACTTCATGTAGCCTTGATACAACCACATCTGGATTACTTTGCTCAGGTCTGGCTGGGTTTCTCAGGGATCAGGAAGTAGTCCAGAGGCGAGTGACCAAAATGGTGAGTGGTCTGTGGAATGCTTCCTATGAGGAGCATGCTCCCTATATAGATTGAGAGTTTTTTTATCACAAAAGTTGGTTGATATAGCAAAAAAAAGGAGAGATATGATATTATCCCTGGAAGTTGGGTAAGAGTGTAGTTAGCATGGATGTGAGGATGAGATTTTTTGCTTGAAGAATGGTGAATGAATGGAATGACTTGCTTGAGTCAGTTGTGAGTGATTTGTCTGTTAATGGTTTAATGGAGAAGTACAGTAGTGTTGATAGTTTGGGTCTCCCAGGATGAGTCTTAGGACTTCATGGAGGTGCCCAGGCAATAATAATAATAATAATAATAATAACAACAATAATAATGTTGGTTTTTACCTAATCAACTCCTGATAAAAATCTGGAGAGTGGTCAAGTAAATAATTATTTACAATCTTATTTATAATAGATATTTTGTAAACATTTAAACAGACATCAGCTTATATGTGATTGTATCCTGCATTAACAAATCCTCAAAATAATGATTTGGTAATGGCAAATATAAGAACTCATGTAGCTTACATTTTTTACAGAAAAGACTGTCACACATTTTAAATACACATTCTAAAGAAGACTGAACAAATGACTGACAATATTATTAATAAAAATTAATAGAGTAAGAAATTTAAAAAAAAATGCTAATGACATGAGTTATTTTCTGAGGTCCTTTTAGAGGTAATTAATCTTTTTTAATAATCCATTTACTACTGATGAAATCAGAGATCTAGCTATACGTATGTTGTTACTCCTATGCAGAAATGGAGGAACTAATAACTCTAAAATGAATCAGAAATGATAAAGGTGACATGAAAAACCAAAAATAAAGAAATTCT
This sequence comes from Typopeltis vanoorti, assembly GCF_054136105.1. Lineage (NCBI taxonomy): Eukaryota > Metazoa > Arthropoda > Arachnida > Uropygi > Thelyphonidae > Typopeltis > Typopeltis vanoorti. The sequence goes on from NC_143570.1 coordinate 32,546,692, forward strand.
AGATGGCTGGGGTTATTACTTGGAAAGATCATTATAGGAAAACTGACAGAAGAATGATATAAAATATTCAAGAGTACATTACAGTCAGAGCAGAGAAAGCCATCAAAAACTTGAAAAAGCACAGACCAGAAATGCCAACATATGGAGGTATGAGTTTACAGCTGCTTACATACTTCAGAGGGCTTTGTCAAAAAGTCAAATTTCAGATAAATGCATAGGAACTATCATATTATTCCTCTATAAAAATGGGAAATACCACTAAACATGAGAAATTACAAACCAATTTTCTTACCAAGTGTTCTAGGTAAGATTCAGAGAAGGGAAAACTTTGAGAAAAGCAGGCTGAGTTCAGGCCAAATCATGGTTGTTAGGATTACATTTTCTCTTAGCTGAGAACTTGCAGGAGTATAACAAAGATCTCTACTTAGGTTTTGTAGAGCTAGAAAAACCGTACAACAAGAGAAAAGCATGGGTTTCCAGAGAAAAGCTTTTCAAAACCTTAGTTATATAGAGAAAAATGTAACATTTTACAGAGCAATATGTGGTCTACATTTAAGCATTTAAGTTGTAAGTCAGCTGTCAGAAAATTAAAAGAAGTAGAGGAAAGTTGTTTGATGTAAAATTAGACATAAGACATTACACATTATCACCATTTTCCTTCATCATTCATATGGATCCACTCTCCTTCCTCATCATATGAAGTAAACTAGCATTAGAAAAGTAGACTGATATCAAAATTAGAGATATTCAACTCACCTCTTTACTTTATGAAAAAGTATCCTCCACGCATGCTGAAGAGCAAATTCAGGAAAACTTAAGCAATTAGGGTGGAAGCAAGTGAGTTTATGTGAAGGCACCCATGAGGCGAGTGAGTGTCAGAATGACCACGTATGGAATCTAGTCTCTCAAGCAAAAATATTAAATAGAGTAGGAAATTCAGGAAGTAAAGGTGGGTGGGGACCTAAAGGGATGCTGCAGTTTCTATATACCAATGCCAGAAGTATCAGTAACAAGAGGAGGAGGAGTTTTTGGCATTGGTTAGTGCAACCTAACCAAAAGTTACAGGAATTAGTCAGACTTGGAAAAACAACAAAGAATCAAATTTTGGGCATGTGCACTGTGATAATAAGAAAAGAAATAAAGGCTATACAAATGAAAGAGAATCAAAAATGAAAATTAAGGGTAAGATACAAAGATCGCATTGTAACGTGTTGTTAGATACTGGTTCCCAGGCCTCTGTCATTTTGGGAAATTATTTTCAAGAAATAAAATCTCGTATATGGCGAGGAATTTCTAATCTGAGGAAACCAATCAGAATATCAGGGATATCGACATCCTATGTTTATGCGAACAAGAAAGTAAGAGTAAAAACATACCTTCCTGAATTAACTAGCAATTCTTGCCAAATAGACAAGAATTGCTAGTCCTCCCTAAGACATCCCACCCACAGGTTCAGGTAATTTTAGGAACTAACTTTCAAGAGAAGTACAAGTTTTCTTGTAATTTCTCTCGAAATGAATTATTTCTCATGGGAAGGAAATGGTTTAGTAGAGAGAATCATGAAGTTAAAAATAAGGATAGGAATGAGAAATCATATGAAGAAAGAATGCAGAGTAAAAGTAATCTCATGCAGACAGATGAAGAATGCGAAGTTGTAGAAAATAATCAGATTGAAAAAATTTGTTCAAACAAGGTACGCCCTCAGACCAAGGAAGAAGTGAACCCCCCCCCCAGAGAATACACAGGAATGACCAATAACAAACAAAAAAAAATTTTTTGATGAGAGAGAGAGAGAGAGAGAGTCTTTGTTAAGTTCTGAATGAAACTAAAATTGGATTAATTTACGTTTCCTTCAGACTTAACATGGGGTTACATTTTGAATCAATTATTGATATATCAGAATATACTAAACTCTTGTAAATTACTAAAATATACTGCGAATCTTTCATTTATTTTGTTATAATGTAAAGTATTATGAACTGCTAAATTGCTTAAATCTTACTGCTTAAGTGTAAGTACTTATAAATTGCTGGGAGAAAGAGATAATCCGATTAAATAAAAGGTGGCCGGAATCAAAAACCCGTGCAACAAAGAGTACAGGTGCACCCTTTTCGTAAGCAAGTAGTAGTAGTTCCCTCCCCCGCCCCCCACTCATGCATTCCGAAAATCACGCTAAGGATTCCATGTATGGCGCTCAGTACTGGGTGACGTGAAGTGACACTGAAAAATGGGAGGAGAAATCGATGACATAATGTTAACATGTGGTGCGCAATTTAAAAAGTCGTGCAGCGCCAGAAAAAATCTTCTTCTTACTCTGAGGCTTGTGCTCTCTTATGCTCCGGGTCTCGTGCGGTCTTACTGTGGTGTGTGGAGCCTCCTCGTGGCATCCCCTCGTTCCCCGCAGATTCGAGATAATGACTGAGGAACTTTGCCATGGATTTCCTGAAAATTTACCAATCGGCGACCCAGCAGAAGATATTCACTGATGCTTACGGAGATTTCGTTACGATGTTGAGCCAGTTCACCAAAGAATAACATCTACTTATTTTCGGAGGCAGAAGTAGGTGCAGATCGAACCCTTGAAGAATGCCTCAGAAAAAGCAGAAGGAACGTGGAGTCGAAAGTATTTGTCCTGACGAGATATGTGAGGTGGCCAAATAGTTTCCCCAGCAATTGGTAACGTACAGTCTAGTTTTTTTTTGCAAATGTGTACTAAAAGGATATCTGTAAATTTTAGGAAGGACTCTAGAGATTGTTTCTTTTAATGATTGAGTAAGTTATGAGAATTTTGTGAGAGAAATTGTATGAGAGCACGTGGAGCTACATTAGTAATTCAGTTAACAAATGTCTTTAATATTGATGAATAAGTGTGATCTTTCAAATATAAGTCGTAAATCATAAATGAAGTTCTTTGTCATACATGCTAAGATAGATATAGAGAATCTGTGAAATCAGTGCTCATTCATTAGCAATTGCAGATTACTTAATCAGAGTGCATTCATAATGTGTAATATGTATCAATTGAATTAAATGTTTTGTTCTTTTTGTTTAACTGATGACTTGCCTGATTTTCTTCTCTGTTGTACTTGCTCATAAAATACGGACCACAGCGGGAGATTAATTTATGGTGAGGCTATGACTGCAAACATAACCTATAGTAACATAACATTGTAAGCTAAACTGTTTCTGGTTCCTTGATTCTACATTCTTTGTTAATCTAGGATTCGGGGTGGTGCAATAAAAAAATAAATTTTCCCTGAATCCAAAAAATGAATTAGAACCAGTGTAGAGACAAGGGAGTTGGCATTGACCATTTATATTCCCTTTGTCCCCAAAACCACTAGCATCATTCTTATATGTAAAGATCGGCCAAGAGAAATATAGAAGTTATGAGAATAAAGTCTTACTAGAGAAGGATTTTACTAAGGGCACAGATACAAGTGCAATTTAAGTGTAATTAAGATTTAAAGAGAACTATACGTAAAATAAATAAAGGAGAAATTAAATTTTACAAGATGATGTAGTTACAGGGAGAGAATGTAAAGGGTTTAGTATTTTCATGGAAGATAGAGAAGATAGAATTTGGGGGGGGGGGAGGATACTGTATTGCTGATGATAGCAGATGAATTGCAGCCAAAAAGAATAGGAGATAGGCAGATGGGTAGCTGTTCATTTGAAGCAGACTGTGGTTGGCGATGCAAGACATGCATCATCAAATTAGTACAACGAGTACAGGGTGGAGTGATTATTATGGGAGACTACAACTATGGAGATATAGGCTGGAAGGAAGAAAGATCACATGGCAGGAAGGAAATGGAATTTATACACCTGCTGAGAGATAATTACTTGAGGCAGCATGTGATGGAGGAGACTAGGGGGTGCAAGAGTATTGGATCTGGTCATAGGATCAGAAGAGCTATCCATAACCAAGGTGACCCCAGTCTCTGATTGCTCAAAGTGATCATGACTGATGATCTTGACTTGGGAGATTGTATAACATGAGGAATATTCTGAGAAAAAGTATATGTGGGAGTACAAGGCAGATAATTATGACAAGCTTAGGAAGAAGCTTAAATATCTGTGCCATGGCATAAAACACTGCAGGGTAAGAATGTTAGCAGTGCATATAGGATATAGTTAATGGTGATCTAGAGAAAGCAATATTAAATTGTACACCTAAAGTAAGGAAGGTTAATCAGGTAGAAGTTAAATGGATGAATAATATCATTAAACATGAACTGCAGAGGAAGAAAATGCTGTGGAAGATATATAAAGAAAAGGTAACCAGCAAACTCATGAACAGTACAATGTAATGCTCAGGTAAGAAAGGTGATCAGCATGGCAAGGAAGGCAAAATCAGATTATGAGAAAAGTCTAGCCAAGCAGACCAATGGAAATCCCAAAGAGTTCTTTCGTTATGTGGCAAGTAAGAGTAAGAATGACTATGGCAGATTAACCTTAATGAGTGATGATGGTCACAAGGAGACAGAAGCAGATAACACAGTTGAGTTACTGAGTGACCACTGTGTAAGGGTATATCATCCTAATGAGGTTACTGATTTAACATACGTCACAGACACTAATGTGGGAACAGATTTAGATGAATTGGAGGTTAGGATATTGCAGAACCTTAATGCAAATACAGTTGTGGGATTAGATGGGATATCAGCTAGGGTTTTGTGAGAATGTGCAGGGTAAGTGGCAATGCCTCTGACTAGGCTGTTTAATTTAAGTCTCAGCTCTGGAAGAGTTCCAAAGGAGTGGAAAGAGGGTAAAATAATTCTTTGCATAAGGGAGATTCTAAGACTGCAGTAATCAGTATATCAGGTGTGGTGGTAAAAGTACTAGAAAAATTGGTCAAAAAGAGAATTCAAAAATGGGTAGATAAAAATATGATGCTGTATGAGGGTCAACATGGCTTTGTGAAAGGGATTGCCTTGCCTTAGTAATTTACTAACTTTTTATAATAGAGTAACAGCAAAGTTGGATAAAGGAAATGGCTACATGATGATTTTGCAAAGACATTTGACAGAATATTGCATGGAACTCTGTTATGCAAATTAGAACAAATGGAGATGGATACGACACTGGTTAAGTGGACAAGAGGGTGGATGTTGGACAGATATCAAAAAGTGGTATATGGAGTGGCAGAATGGAATTAAAAACAGGTGACTAGTGGTGTGCCACAAGATTTAGTGCCGGGACCACTGCTATTTAACTTGTACATAAATGATACAGGAAATAACGTGAAAAGAAATTCAGTTGTTTGCTGATGATGCAAAATTTGGTAGAGTAATAGTTAATCAAGGCGATGTGGAGAGCATGCAGGACAATTTAAATGGGCTGTCAGTATGGGCAAAAGATAATGGGTATCAGTGAAGGCAGACCATAGGATGGCAATTCAATAAGTAGGCCCCTGTGCCAAACCTGATCAAATGCTTCTGAAATGTTGAGGGCAACCATGTGAGTTTCTCTAAATTTCTTCATGGCTTGAGCCCAGAACTGGGTTGTGAAAACATGAAGATCAGCTGTAGATTGCAAGTGGTGAAACTCATACTGCTGGTCACTGATTAGTTTGCACTATTCTAGGTGGTTCAGGAGTTGGTGAATGACTGATGAATGCACAAGTGTAGCCCTTGTGTTGGAAAGAGCTGTGTAATGCTGTATAGTTTGGGCAGTGGAGGTGGATGAAGGCCTTCATTCCTGTGAGAATGATTTCTGTTGTTCGGTCTGAGCAGGTGTTTGAATCAGAAGAACTGATGCAGTAGTTAGACCATGGGAAGGAGGAATAGAAGTCACGGAGATCCTCTCAGTTGGCACCCTTGTAGTACCAAAGGACACGAGACTGTGAGCTGGTGGGTGAAGGTTGTTCTGAATTACGAAGAGAAGAATTCACTATTAGAGTGCACCTAGAAGGGGAGCTTGTTAGGAAGAGGTCAAGTGTATTGGCAAATTGGATGGGGTTGTCAGGTATTCTGGTAGGAAGATTGATGATCTGAGATAGGCCATTGCTGATGTCAAATGCCTCAGCATCTCTGCCTGCTTGGTCAGTGAAATTGGAGAAGGGGAGCCAATGTGAGTTGTGGACAATGAAGTCCCCAAGAAGGATGACATCACTGTTAGGGTATTCCAACTGCAGAAAGTTGAGCTTTAGAGAGAGACAGTTACAGAGGTCAGAGTGGTTGATGGAATTTGGAGAGCAATACAGACAGCATATGACAAGGGCAGGCAAGTTTAGTAGAGAAATTTTGAGTTAAAGCAGTTTAAAGAGTGGGGATTCGAGGATGTGCAGTCTCTGGAATGGTATGCCAGTTCTGATGAATGCACAAGAACTGCCCTTGTGGTGGAAAGAGCTGTTTAATGTGTAGGTTGGGCAGTTGAGGTGGACAGTGGCTGCTGAGGATGCCAGTTGGAGTTCTGATAGGAATAGTACCTCTGGTTTACATGACTGTAGGTGATGCATATCATTTATATTACTGTTTAGGTCATGGATGTAATTGTTGCAGCAGACACAGTTGAGGTATTCATGTAAAAAATTCATAAGGGTGTTTCATCCTCAGTGTAAAATCATGAGCTCAAGTGTAAAGGAAATAGGAGAGGATAGCTTGACTGTGAGCAAGCAGGAGATATATAAGGAATTAAAAAAATCCTTATGTTCAAAAGATATATTTCTGTGATTACACCACATTTTTTATTATTCAGTTATACAAAATACTGAAATAATAGTTCCCGACAAGTTTCGTAAATCGTAGGATTTACATCTTCAGGGGGTAAATAGTATAACTTAAAGTTTAAACAAGAGAATTCATAAATACAAATCATAACCGTCTGGCTATTCATAAACTCAAACAGAATGCAGATATAAAACGTTATTGACGTTGAACAATACTGGACGATGTCACGTGTTCTTGTTCATAAAGTCCTAACTCAGATTGAGGTAGATTTTTTTATTAGAGCTGACCACACTTGGAGAATTAAACCTCGATTTTTATTGCATTGGGTTGGGTTTTTTAGCATATTAGCAGCTTCTTTAAATTTTCTTATATAACTATTGTTTTCTATGTATGACATCGTCGTTTTATGCCAGAGTACATCATGTCCAGTGGAAGTGGCATGGAAAGCAAGACCCGTTTTTTGTTCTCTTTTGTACTGTACATCTTTTTGGTGTTCAGCCATGCGTAAATTATCCAGATCTTCCTATCTGTCCTACGTAGCAAATCCTGCAAGAGCAATGCATTTTGTAGACTCCTGGTTTTGGTGGTTGTAGGAATCTTGAGATTTTTTCCATAGGAAGGAAGGCAATAGGATTTGATGACATATCATGTGTCTTAAGGGAATGTTTCAGGGAGTTGGCAGCAGTCTTGGCATACCTGTTTAATGAGTTATAACAGCATAGGTCACAAGGGAATGGAGAAGTTAAAACTGTTTCACTTCACAAAGATGGTTTATTACCATCTTTGGCTACAAATTACAGGCCAATTTGTATATTTGAAGTTGTGTTAAGGTACTGGAGAGATTAGTGAGAGCTAGGATACAGAAATAAGTTGATAACGGCAATATTCTCTGTGATATTTAGAGTGGGTTTGTTAAAGGAATTAGTGAGAGCTAGGATACAGAAATAAGTTGATAATGGCAATATTCTCTGTGATATTTAGATTGGGAAGTAAAGGGAAGTAATGTTTTACAAATCTGCTTATGTATTATAACAAGACAAATGCATTTGACAGGGAAGATGTATGTGTAGTACTATACTTAGATTTTGCATAGGCTTTTGATAATTGCCACATGCAAGCAGATAACTAAACCAAAATGGAAAAGTTTTATATGGGAGAGGAGGTGTACTATCCTAGAAGAGGAAAGTCAATAGTGGTGTGCTGCAAGGATTGCTATTGTTCAAATGGAGATACGTAACTTTTCAGATGATGGCAAATTGGGGAGAACAATGCGAGTAAAGCAGATGCTGTGGCCTTCCAGAAGGAATTGAATCAATTGTATGAGACAGACAAGTAAGTGGAACAATTAGTTCAATATTACACAAAAGTTCTGAAATTTGGTAAGCTAAGATGTAAAATATACACTTTGTGGGGAAACTTTGAAGGAGGTAGAGGAGATGAGAGATCTTGGAGCAGTGGTGAACAAGGACCTAAAGTTCAGGGAGCACATTGCACAAGTTGTGAAGTTGTCACATCGAATAATGGCAATGATGCAGACCTGGGCATGTGGAAATAAAGAGATTATTGTTTAATTATACAAGGTTTTGATCAAGTCTCATATGGGTATTTGTGCACAGAGTTAGTCACCTGGTTTTCCTGTTGATGAAGATATGTTAGGATCCAGAGAAGATTCACTAACTGCCTATGGAATGTTGGGTGTGAAGCACAATTTGAAAAGCTTCATGTAACAAGATGAAGAGAGGGGATATGATTGAGACTTAAGTTAGGAGTTGTTACCAGGTTAATGTGGAAGAAATTTATAGAATGGGAGATGAAGGCAGAACAAGAGGCTATCCTGGGAAATTGTGTCAGGAAGGTGTGATCAAAGGAGTGAAGAGCAGGTTATTTGCATGAAGAATGGAACATTGCCTTAGAGTGTGGTGAATGCAGACACAATGAATAAGTATAAAGCACAGTTTGACAAACTATGCTAGCAATAGTGCATACCTCCCACAATGAATCCCTGAATGCATGAAGGTCTGGCGTTAATAATAATGAGGCTAACAGCTGAAATACATATCAAAATGTTTTGAATTTCATTTAAGTGTAGCAGGCTAACTATGGCATTACAGTAAAAGTTTAATAAAAGTTTTTAAAAACGGCACCAAAACCCTGGCAGAACAAGAGAGCAGGGTCAAAAGCTAAGGATAATGATGTGTGAACCGAGTAATGAAAACCTTTATATTGATGACATAGATAAAGAAAAACATTTACAAGAACTAATACAGGAAAAGAGAGAAGTAAGGAGAAAATAGCATGAGAGAAAGTGTAGTAAGTTTTAAGTTATCAATGAATGATAATAATAACAACTGTGGAAAGGAAAGAGAAAGTTGCCCAACTGGGATAAGCAGCCTGTAGACTTAAATATAAGAAAAAGTGAGGTAATTTGTTATGTCTATACACAAATGCCAGGAGCATTAGAAACAAAGTGGTTTAGTTTATTGCTTTGGTGAATGCGTTGTGGCATAAAAGTATTGGCATTAATGAAACCTGACTCTCAGAGTCAGATGTTGTATCTGGAATTGAGTATAAATATATTTATAAGAATGACAGTAGAAGGAGGACTGCTAATGTTATCAGAAAACTTGAATCTGGTTAGGACAGAAACATATGAAAGCAATAATAGTAATAAGGTCCCATGTAGCACTGAGTTTGAGGCTATCTGGTGTGAAATTGAGGCTAACAAGATGAAATATATGGCTGGGAGTTGTAACAGACCTGGTAGTTCATTTGCTGGGGTTGAAGACATGTAATAATGCCAAATGACTCTAATGAGTACTGCATGAATAATTATTACAGGCGACTTAAATTTTCCAAATATTAATTGAGTATCAGAGAAGAATTCATGAGAAAAATGAAGATTTTATTGAGCTGCTGCAAGACAACTTTCTAAAGAAGCATGTGAAATAAGTGACTTCAGGACAAGGAATATTAGATTTGATCAAAGCATCAGAAGGTGTCTGTTCCTCTCCCCCTTTTATGTTGCTCACTTATGAAAGGTTATTTACAATCCCATAGCACATTTTGTACTGTGGATTGGATAAGAATATATTTTCTTTTTAAATTTATTTTTTACACAGTCAAGAAATCCTGTTCTAGAGACCAAACATTGAACTTTTTCAAGCCATTTAAAATCTCAAAATAAGCAGGGTAATCATCTCACACCACGTGATGAAATTCATGTACAGTTACCACTCATGTAACTGTTTTGCGATCATGCCATACTGACCTGGAAAGTAGCCAACTATACAGATGATCCAAAGAGGACAGGTTATATGCTGAATTACAAACATGGAAATTACAACAAACTCAGAAGAATACTATCTTTGATTCCATAGTACCAGTTGCTCAATGGGAATAACAGCAATGCATGGAGAGCTTTGAAAAGATGCTTAAATAATGCAGTATCTGAATGTGTACCTAGAGTTCAAAGAACAAATATAATAGAAGTGAAATAGATTTGCAATCTTATTAAACAAGAGATCTATAAGTAGATGATGTGGAAGGATTATGGTAAGAATATGAATTAGAGGTTGAAAGTTTATTTTTCACTTGGTTAGACTATAATAAATCTAGTTTAATCCTTTATCCAAGTGTGAGTAAACAAAGTTTGCACCTGAAAATATCTTCAGGACTCAGGTAAGGTAGTACAACACCAGGCAACTCGTAGCAAAGGTGGACCAAGCTAACATCACTCCTATCTTAGTATCTCCCATAATGCAAAACATCTCTTTGCAGATATGTATAATGTTATGCATTAAGGGAAGGGCCACTAACCAGCCCGGTTTCGACCTTTATTCAGGTCTCGTCAGTGGGAGCCAGTCCCAGAAGTGAAGACACCAAGGCAGAAGCAATGGAGAGGTCATCTTTACCTATAGAAGTTGCCAAAAGGTGTGCCACCTTATTATTAAATTACTCTGGATTTAGAGAAAGATGTTGAAAGTTTATTTTTCACTTGGTTAGACTATAATAAATTTAGTTTAATCCTTTATCCAAGTGTGGACAAACACTTGGTACCTGAAAATATCTTCAGGACTGAGGTAAGGTAGTACAACATCGGGCAACTTGTAGCAAAGGTGGACCAAGCTAACATCACTCCTATCTCAGTAGCTCCCATAATGCAAAACACATCTCCTTGCAGATATGTATAATGTCATGCATTAAGGGAAGGACCACTACCCAGACTGGTTTCGACCTATGTTTGGTGAAGTGAGCTCTAAATATTAGACGATCCCGAAAGATTGCCCATCTCAGCGTTGTTCCACTCAGTGACAGGCTCACCCCGTCACCAAGAAGAACTTCTCAGCATTGGCTCTACCCAATGGCAGGCTCACCCCCACCCCCCCCAAGCAGAGCCATAATCTCAGCGGTGGCCCCACTCAGAGACAAACAAAAACCTCTCAAAGCCTAACCCGCACCGGTTTCAACCCTATTTGGGGTCTCGTCAGTGGGAGCCAGACCGGTTTCGACCTTTATTGAGGTCTCGTCAGTGGGAGCCAGGCCCAGAAGCAAAGATACCAAAGCAGAAGCAATGGAGAGGTCATCTTTACCTATAGGAGTTGTCAAAAGGTGTTGCCACCTTATTATTAAATTACTCTGGATTTAGAGAAAGATGTTGAAAGTTTATTTTTCACTTGGTTAGACTATATAAATTTAGTTTAATCCTTTATCCAAGTGTGAGCAAACAAAGTTTGCACGTGAAAATATCTTCAGGACTGAGGTAAAGTTTATTTGCATTATGCATTTGCATAATTTGCATTATGGGAGATACTGAGATAGGAGTGATGTTAACTTGGTCCACCTTTGCTACAAGTTACCCAGTGTTGTACTACCTTACCTCAGTCCTGAAGATATTTTCAGGTGCAAACTTTGTTTGCTCACACCTGGATAAAGGATTAAACTAAATTTATTATTATGAATGAGAAGAGTTATGAAATATATAAAGCACAGGCTAGAAAAGTTATGAATATCGTATAGAAAGCTAAGTTGGAGTATGAAAAAAAAAAATAGCCTGCACAGTCTAAAGGCAACATAAAAGAATTTTATCCTTATGCTGACAATAAAAGAATGCATGAATGCAGAAGAATAACTTTACTGAATGTATATGGTACTCTAGTATCAGAAGCAGATGCAGTAGTTCAAATAGTGAGTGCTCATTTCACCAAGATCTATCAACCTGGTGTATGTAGCATAGTAAAAAGTGCTACCACTACAATGGACAAAGAGACAGAAGTGCATGAGGAGGTTTCCAGAGCTGTCGCATAACCTGAACAAGAAATTGACAATGGGAACAGATGGGATATCAGCATGTATGCTAAAGGAATGTTCAGCCAAACTGGCTATGCCCTTGTATTTTTTTTTTGTGTGCGTGTGTATATATATATATATGTGTGTGTGTGTGTGTCTGTGTGTATACACAAATCCTATACATCTCAATAGCAATCTGAGTTACAACCTATCAGATTGTCATGGTGCTGCCATCCAATATTGGCATACACGAGATTTTGAGTGCATGCATATGCTCCAACAAGTCAGAGAGAGAATGTTTTTAAATACACAAACGTCAACGTATTAACGTTGAAATGTATACACTAACTTTTTGTGCTGTTTAGAGTTAATTCGTTTACGGATTTTGTTGGTTATTTCTATTATTTTTTTTGCACCTGAAGAAATCTGTTAAGACGAAACTAGTCATGCCATTAAAATCTGCTTTTAATTTCTCATCTCAGTTTCCCAATCATTTAATCCTATATAATATAATATATTGTATAATTTGAGTTTTAGCTCAGGAAAGATTCCCCAGGAATGGAAAGAATATATGATAAATCCCATTGCATAAGTGTGGTGCTGTTGGATCATACTTCGTCTTAATTTATACTTTGGATCCGACATGATTACTATTACAATGTTCTTAACTAATTGATAAGTTGTGAGTTGATTTCTAATTCAAATATAAAGAAAATTTATATTTAAAGACTGCACCACATTATATCTGAATTAGTTCAAGAATTGAAGATAAACCAACTCTCAACTACCCTTCCTTTATATGTTGTTATTATATATACTGGCCGAGTATATTTAACTTACTTAACTTATCCGCTTTGGTTCGAATATTTTATGAATGGTGCAGTAAAAGAGATTCAGGCAAAATACAACTTTTGATTAACAAAAACAAACATTTAATTTAGAATCACAATTTACACTTAAGTTCAAATCACTAAGTAAGATATTATAAACATTTCAGCTTTTCTGACAATACTGTCATAAAAACTCAGACAATGGTAAATCAGTTATTTCTAATAGTCTTCTCACAGTTCTTTAAGTTCCAAATACAATAAAATCGCAGTAACACCACTTTACAAGCAAACACTTTTAAATTTACACTTCAGCTAATGTTCACAATAGTTACTGTTAACATAGGGAAATTCTAGTATGAAACTCACACACTTCTCTGTATAGGAATATTAATGGTTGGAATAATCTTACCGATAATCTTCTATCTTCATCTACTTATACACTTTTTATAACTGCAAATACTTAAAACAGTAAGCGGCACTCATTAAATAAATCTTCTAAGCAATAACTGAATTAATCATCGGTCACTATACACATAAACAAACGTTCTTGCATGAAATACTACTGATCACTTATGAATTAAGGCAATATACAATAATTCCTTAACTTGAGGTTTTATATGCACAGCTGTTCATTCTTCCTGCATTCATTTAATTCTTTGGGCAATATATTTCTAAGCACAGCTAATGGTAAACTTCAATTTTACAGCCTCTACTATACTTTAGTAACTTCGTGCTTTGCTTCAAGGTTCCGTATGTCCTTGAAAGGTCGGCGCTGAAATTAAATCTCAACTCAAGTATCGCTAGTCTATTTAATAGTCTCTTAGCTGTTTTCCGTAGCTATAATTGTTATTCTACAACTTATTAGCTAACTACTTCTTGACTAGTAGACTTTATTAGCTGCTTGAGTGACTTGCCGACTCACTATTATCGCACTGTGATTCCCGAATGCTCCGATTCCAACCTAATGCCAATCCTCTCCTTTCTCTCTCTCTTAATTCATCTAATCTCCTTAATTTTCAGCGTTCTTCCCCTTTTTATATCCATTCTTCTCGCCTAAATTATTCTCGTAATTTCTTTCTAAAACTCTTTTCAATAAACCTTCTCCTCACGTGGTGTTCCAAAACGTGCTCGCTCACTTACATACGGCTCCATGACAACCAAACAAAATATAATAAAATTGAGGTATTGCATAACGCTAAACTTCTACAAATAGGAATAAATAAAGAATATTTACATTTCAATTAATGCGCAGTTAAATTATCAAATACAAGTTCTTATAATATTAACATAATAATAATTAAAATAGCTTAATAATATTTAATACAGTCTTTTCATTACTAATACATATATCTTTGATTAAATAATTAAATATTAGAAAAAAATTAAGGTAGTTATATGAATATTAAATTGTAAAATAAGTTGTTTATATTAAATAATATTTACACAAGTCTTGCTTGGTATATGGTATATTATGTTAAATGTGAATGAAAAAAAAAATATATATATATACAAAACAATTTCATTCACAGTTTAATGCAAAAACTGATGTGTATAACTATCAACATCTTTGGAGTAATTGTAAAGACTTCAGAGAAGCTGGTAAAAATTCACATAGAAATGGGTGGACAAACAAAATATACTTTGCAAGGAACAGCATGGGTTTACCAACAGGAAGTCATGTCTGAGCAATTTGTTCATATTTTATATGTGAACAAATTGCTCAGACACATATTTTATATGTGAACAAAAGTAATGGATACACTTGTAAAAATAATCATAATTAAAATTCTGAATATTTTTACGTATTGTTTATGTTAGTATGTTTATTAGTTTTGTTTTCATAACACATATTGTCGGCACTTGCGATGTGCCCGTTATGGAAATTGTTTTTGTTAAAAGTGATATGTAAAGCAGTTAAAAATGTAATGTACTTACCGGATTTGATATTTGTATTACTTACAGGAATTTTATTGTAATTGAAAATATTAAGTTTTGTGTTTTATGAGGACATTCTCGTGTCGCTAACGGAGACAAAGTGTCAGCCATTATACAGTACTTAGTTTCTCACTTGCCACGGAGTGTGCATGCTCGCCGAGAAGTTTGATGAGTGATTGACAGCTGACAAGAAAGCGTCCGGTATCTGAGTAACAGCTGTAAACAGGAGAGTGTTCTGAAGGAATTTAGAACACAGGCCGGCAGATATTTAGGTTCGAAGGAACTTAAGTTTTTTAAGTGACAGTCGGAGGAAAATTAATAGTATATTCCGAAAAAGGAATTGTGGAACTATTAAGCTTTAATGTGGAATAAGTATGTGGATAAATAAAAGGGAAATATTGCTATAAATCGTTTTAAAAGGAATATTGGAGGAAACACTGATTGAAAGATTTATAGTAGATTCCGAAAAGGGAATCGTAGAACTGTAAATTTTTTTTTTTTTTTATTGAAAGAGTTAAGACTCTCAATAAGCATTTAGTGAATAAAAGAAGAATTTGCTATTTACGTTTTAAAGGAATGTTCGAGAAAACTCTGATTAGGAAGTTTCATCTGTATTAAGGACACTGGATCTGACTATTATTTCTACTGAAGAAAAGAGACAGAATTAAGTTCGGAAGAATTAATGTGTGCTACATAAGTGATGAGAAAGGATCCTGTAAAAATGAAGAATAAAGTCATATGTCTTTGGAGAAGGGCCTTGACAGAGAGAGAAACTGGCTATGAACATTTTGTGATTGTGCAAACAAAGACTCCCCTCAGTGAGTCTTGACAGACTTTATGTCTTAGGAAGGACCTCCCTCGATGAGTCTTTTGACTCCTTGGAGGCCTGAATAGTAATAATAATAATAATAATAAAGTGTTTAGTCTAGTCTTAAGTGTAAGTTTATTTTTAAAAGGCCTTGGATCCAATTAATTTGTAGTTAGTTATGTAAAGTTGTTTGAAGTGTATATATATTGTTTTTGTTTTATTAAATGTGTTTATTTTGTATTTTGGTCTTGAGTCAGTGATTATTTGGATTCTGAAAGAAAGAGTTAAGATCATTGCACCAATTGGAGTGAACCCATGTGCATATAATAACATATAGGTGCACTCGGAATTAAAAAAATAATTGTTAGAAACAGAGATCATTCTCTATGGTAGGATTAAGATATAATATCTATGAATATCCTTATCTATATAAAAATCCACCAATTATTAACACACTGATACTTTTAGACTTTGCTAAGGGATTTGATAGGATACCACGTGAAAGGCTGTTGCATAAACTAGAATATGGGACTGAAATATGAACTATTGGCTTCAATAAGTGGGTGGCTGATGAATAGGTATCACAAAAGAGGTATGTAGGAGATGTGAATCTGCCAGATTTAAGGTGACCAGTGGTGTGTCTCTCCCCCCCCCTCCAAAAAAAAAGGTTCAAGAGATTCTAATCTGTTGAGGAACAGTTTGTCTGTTGAAGTGGTGAGTGAATCTCTAGAAGATGGTGAGTGAATCGCCATCTGTGAATGAGTTTAACAGAACAGTATGACAGCTGGTGTGGCCTCTCTTTGCAAGTCCTTTACTCCTCTGGAGGTCTAATAATAACAAATTTGAAACATCAAGAGAAAAAAAAAATGCAATTAATTTACTGAAATTACTAATATTTTGTTAGGTTTTCTATACGAGTGCACAAGTAAAGATAAAATTTATCTAAAACCAGCATATTATAATGACTTGGATGATTCCCAAGAAGTCTTGTTTGTGAACCTGCCTTTAATATTATATGACAGAAGACAGCAGGGTATATAGGTATACCCTGCTGTCTTCTGTCAATCTTCTTCAATCAATAAATTTGTTAACATAATATATTTTTTTGCATTGTTCCATTACTTGAGACTCATCCTTAGCTTCTCTTAAGCAGTCCAGTGATATTATTCAATTTTCATTGCATACTGGCCAAAGGTTATTGGCATTATAATAAGGCTGGCAAAAGATGATATAGTGATTGGGATAGAATGTGAAGGATATAGTGTGTTCAGAGGAGAGAGAGAGAGAGAAAAGAATGGGAGGGGGGGGGGGATTTTCATTAACGATAGCCAATGAACTGCAACCAAAGAGAGTAGGAGTCTAAACTGCAGGCTAGTGAAAATAGCACGTTAGAGGCCATCTGGTGTGAGATAGTGGCCAGCAAAACAAAATATACAGTTAATTGCTTCTATAGACCAGGGAAAGTAAAGGATGATGAGGGATAGTATGCATTGGCAAATAAGCTCAGTAAGTGGATAATTATTATGGGGGACTTCAACAATGGGAACATAGATTGGAAGGAGGAAAGGACACATGGGAGGAAGAAAATGAAATGTAAAGGTTTGAGAGTGCTAAATCAATAATTGCATCAGAGAATTTATTCATAAATAATATGTGACCACATGGCCACCGATTGGTGAGAGCGATCATATGGTGTTAACATGGGAGGTGGCTAAATATGTGGAATTTTTAGTTAAGATGGGTTGGTATATGTGGAATTACAGAACTGATAAGTATGACAAACTTAGGAGATTGCTTGGATCAGTGTCATGACATGTGAAACTGCAAGGGCTGGATGTTGATAGGCATGAAAAGTGGTAAAGGAGTGTTTGAAGGAAGAAAAATTTGTGGAGGGAATTCAAGGAGACCAGCAGTACAAAGCACAGAACAGAAGGGTACCAGTATGGTAAAAAAGGCAAAAGCAAGTATGAAAGAAAATTAGCAGCACAGGTCAATCAAGATAATCCCAAAAACCAGTGTAGGATAATCCCAAAGAGTTCTTTTAGTATGTTTGCAAGTAAAAGGAACAATGTTCATGGCAGAATGATTTTAATGCATACCAATGGTTTGGCAGTAACTGAATCAGGCAAAAGAGAACAATTACTACTAAATAAACACTTTGCAAGAGTATGTCATCGGGGTGGAGATATTGTAGTAACAAGGCTGAAGTAAATGAACTGGAGTTGCATAGCATATCACAGAACCTTGATATGAATACAGCTATGCGATTAGATGATATACCAGCTTGAGTTTTACAAGAAGGTGCAAGGGAATTGGCAGCGCCTTTGACCATGTTGTTTAATCTAAGTCTTGATTCTGGGTTGGTCCCAAGGAAGTGACGACTTCATCAACCTTTTGGTATGGTCCACTGCTGGACGAAGGTCTCCCCCTTGGTTTTCCAGACCACTCGGTTTTCTACCTCTCCCATCCATCTCACTCCTGCAATTTGTTCTAGTTCATCCCTCCACCTTCTTCTCAGTCTTCTTCTTTGTCTTGCTCCATCCATTGGTCTCCACTCTGTTGTTTTTCTAGTCCATCTCCCATCATTGCATCTGGTAATATGGCCAGCCCATCTCCACTTAGCCTGTTTAATGTATTTTACAATATCCATGAACTTGTTTGAGATCTTATCCAGGTATTTGTCTTCCTATCTCTTAATGTTATTTTTAGCATACTTCTCTCCATGCGATGTTGTGTCGTTCTCAGCTTTTTGTTTAGGGCTTCTGTTAAAGTCCATGTTTCTCCTCAGTATGTCAGGACAGGAAGTATGCACTGGTCGAAAGCTTTCCTTTTTAGACTCATAAGGATGTTACTTCTGAATATATCTCTCATTTTCCCATAACCCATCCATCCAAGATGAATTCTTCGTTCAATCACTTTTCTTTGGCAATCCTCAAAGGAATGCAATTGGCCCAAATATACATATGAACTAACTTGTTCTATTTCATGGTTTTCAACTTTGACAGTTCTATGGTTTATGTATTTATTCATCATTATTTTAGTTTTTTCTCAATTTATTTTTTTAATAAATAGAGAAAAATTGGATTATTTTTAATCCAATTACTCAGGAGGCTTCATTTAACTGATTTAGCCTTTCTTCCAGATCTTCAAGATTATCTGCTATTAGGACAATATCACCTGCAAATTTCAGATGATGCAACCTTTCTCCATTTATGTTTATTCCTTTTGTTTCCCAATCAAGGCTTCTAAAGACTTCCTCTAGTGCAGCTGTAAATAATTTGGTAGATATGGTGTCACCTTGCCGGTGCATTTTTGTATTGAAAACTTTTCATTGTTTTTATATAATTTAATTATAGAAGTTGCATTATTGTAAATATGTTTTAGTGTTTCAATATATGGTTTCTCAGTTCCCTGGGTTTCAAGTGCTTTTAGTGTTGCAGATGTTTTAACTGAATCAAATGTTTTTCATAGTCTATATAGGCCAGACATAAGGGTTTATTATTCAATTGATTTTTCAATGAGCTGTCTTAATGTATGAATATGGTCCAAAGTATTGTAATTCTTTCTAAATCCAGCTTGTTCACAGGATTGCATTCCCTCTAGTTTAGATTTTATTCTATCATTTATAATTTTTGTGAAGACTTTATATATGGTGGGGAGTAGGCTTATAAGTCTGTAGTTTTTAATTTCTTTCTTATTGCCCTTTTTAAAAATTAATTTTAGAAGTGAATTGTTCAAATTTTTTGGAATTTTTCTCTGTTTTAGGCATTTATTAAAGAGTTTAGTCAGCTGTTTGATGACAGGGCTTCCTCCCAGTTTTAAGAAGTCTACCACAATTCCATCTTCTCCTGGGGCCTTTCCATTCTTCATTTCCTGCAGTGCCATTTCCACTTAACCTTGTAAGATCTCAGGGGCATTGTGTTCTTCCTCACTCGAGTTATCCATAGATGATTCTTGGATGTCTCAGTCTTTGTCTCTTTGTCTTCATAGAGTTCAGTATAAAATTCCTGAATTCTTTTGATTATTGCATCTCTATTTTTTATACATTCACCATTTTTTCCTCTTACAGCAGCTATTTCCTTTGTTCCAACTGATAATGTTCGTCTTAGGACCTTTTAAAAAATAGAGATGCAATAATCAAAACAATTCAGGAATTTTATACTGAACTCTATAAAGACAAAGACCGAGACATCCAAGAAGTGTAAAGAGGGGAAAATAGTTCCCCTGCATAAAGGAGGCTCCAAGACTGATGTAGCAAATTAATGACTGATCAGAACATCAGTTATACTCGTAGTTAAGGTACTAGAGAAGTTGGTCAAGAGCAAAATACTGGAATGGATAGACAGAAATGGGAAATAAACTATATGGAAGTGGAGGGGCAGCATGGTTTAGTGAAGGTAGGTCATGCCTCAGTAACTTGGTCATGTTTTATAATACAATGACAGCTGAGTTGGATAAAGGTAATGGGTTTACAATGATATTGTTGAATTTCGCAAAAGCTTTTGACAGGATACTCCATGAAATTCTGATCAATAAATTGCAGCACATTGGGATGGATATAAAGTTAGTGAAGTAGATAAGAGGATGACTGATGGAGAGATATCACTGCGGCATGCCTGTGACTACTAGCATGCCGCAGGGCTCTGTTCCTGGGCTGCTACTATTTAATTTGTACATTAATGATATAAGAAAGAATCTGAAAGGAACTATTCAGTTGTTTGCTGATGATGAAAAATTGGGTAGAGCAGTAGTTAATAAAGATGAAGTTAAAATTTTTTGGGATGATTTGGATAGACAGGCAGTCTGGGCAAAGGAGAATGTATGTCAGTTTAATGTGGCAAAGTTTAATGTTATGCATTTTGGAGTGATAAGATTACCAGCCATGTACCAGTGATGGAACTGTACTCCAAGAAATTGATGAAGACAGAGATTTGGGACATTAGTGGATAGGGAGTTAAAGTTTGGAGGGCATAGTTCAAAAGTGGCTACAGCATCTCTATCAGATTACTTGGTTACTGAAGAACACCCTGACGAACAGAGACAAGCAGGTTAATATACTCTTTATAAAGCCTTGGTAAAACCCCATCTTGACAAGCATGTGCCATTTATAGGCAGGATTCAAACAAAGAATAGAAAACAGAAGCTAAAGGGATATGGATAAAAATGTTAATTTTAAAAACATTTTAAAATATTTGAATCCATTTTAACATTTCAGCTAGTCTTTCAAATAAATTCAATAACAGTAAATTGATGTTTGATTTTTAATACTTAAACACCACTAAAACAATTTTCTCTTAAATTTGATTCAAAGAAGCATGGTAATTTTTACATCACATTCTCAGTAAAGTTCAATTAGTAATATACATACATGGTATTACTCACTTTCTCAGTAAAGTTCAATCAGTAAAGTTCAATACATCACATTCTCAGTAAAGTTCAATTAGTAATATACATACATGGTATTACTCACTTTTCTAGAATTGCATATTTATTCTTTAAATTCAACTAACCTTTCTTTGGAAGTTCAGGTGGTGGTGGCTTAATAGGAGGAATTTTACTACTTCTCCTGTCAATCAGAGGTGATTCTGATGAAAGATGAGGCTTTTCTGGAAGTTCTGGCTTTGTGATTCCTTTACTGGCTAAGACTGTTACTGGCTTTTCAGGTCGTTCTGGTTTTTTCATTTGGGACTAAAATGAAGGCAAAAATTTCTTCTTAAATATTTTAAATAGCATTCTAAAAACTTATATTACACTAGATAAGAATTTTTTTTTTGTTTTCATCTATATTTTTACCTAAGTGCATTTAAGCAAATAAAAGCTTGCACATGAAATATCATGGCTATGCTACATCTATACAGAGAACAGTTGACATCAAGTTGCTCTTTTGTATTCCATAATGAGTAGTAGTACATTTCTTCTCAAGTTGTATAATGCTATATGAGGGTGGTCTGAAACGTTCTCGGCGTAACAATGAAAAAATGAATTTATAATTTAAAAAATATTTTTATTTCTCAACATCATCTCCCTTAAGACTAATACATTTATTCCAGTGATGATCCAGCACCATTATCCTGTCCGTGTAGTGGTTCATAGTAAGATCTGCAAAATACTCCTCTACAGCTGCAATCACCTCTTGATTCGAAGAAAAACGCTCACCAGCAAGGAAGAGTTTTAGTTTTGGGAAGAGATAGACGACAGAGGGAGCCAAAGCTGGAGAATAGGGTGGATGTTCCAACAATTCATAGTGCAGATTCCTTAATTTTCCCATTGCCAAAACACCTTTGTGGGCAAGTGCGTTGTCCTGATGAAAGATGATTTTTTTCTTCTTCTGCAAACCGGGTCTTTTCTCATCTAGTCTGGTTAAAAGATCAGAATAATAAACAAAATGCATTCAGCATCCCAAAACACCGATGCCATGACCTTTCCTGCTGATGGAACCGACTTAGTCTTCTTTGGCACTGAACAACCGGCTTCTGTCCACTGTTTTGACTGTTGTTTGGATTCTGGTGTGTAATGGTAAATCCAAGTCTTGCCCATAGTAATAATTGACACACAAAATAAGTTTTATTCTTGTTAAAATGCTCCAAGCACTGTTCAGAGATTTTCATGCGAGTATGTTTTTGATCTGCTGTGAGCAAGCGTGGCACCCATCTTGTGCAAAGCTTTTTCATTTGTAATTCTTCATGCAAAATATATCCTACACGTTCTTTTGAAATGCCTATAGTCTCAGCAATTTCACTTTGACTTGCCAGTCATCCAATACCATATCGTGCACTTGATCAATGATTTCTGGTGTTGTTACACTTTTTTGGGCATCCTTTGCATGGATCATCTTCACGGCTGGTACGGCCATGTTTAAACTCGGCAGCCCATTTCTTAATTGTCAAAAATGAAGGAGAAGAATGCCCATAAACATATATGAACTTTGAATGAATTTCTTTTGGCATTAAACCTTCTTTTACAAAAAAATTTATAACCGCATGATACTCAATTTTATCCATTTCAAGGGATACAGACAACACTGTTGCTTCAGACAGCTGTATAAAACAAACTACTTGATAGAATGACTTGCAATTTCACATCGATGCTTATGACAGATGTACCAACCTAAAAAAATAAATAAATCTTGCGATAGTGTTGACATCTATGGTTGAGGCCAAGAACGTTACAGACCACTCTCTTATATTATGGTGAGTATCACTAACCACACTTAACATTTACCAAAGTCTGATCAGTGAGAGAAAAACCCATGTCTGTCTGTCTGTCTAGGCTATTAAAGAGCTGTTGGTAAGCAACATACAGCCTCTCACAGCCATGTCATGTCATCCCTACCTTCTCACAGTATAGCCTATTTCAACAAATGGGACTGTGGCCTACTGTGCACATGCTGCCACAAATGCATACCTTTCCTGGTTGAAGGAAATGTGAACTAGATATGTAGGTAGTAGATGTACATTGTATAGAAACTGTAAAGGGTTCCAGTTTCTGTACTCCCTCTCTTCCCACATGCAGTGTGAGTGACCCCCCCTCAATGACATGCCAATCACACTGTAAGGGGCCAGACCCTCCACCACTTGAGGATACAGCAGTAAAATAGTTCCACTGGTAACAAATCTGGAGGATTCTGTGGACATGAGACTAAATTTTCTCTGTGTGGGCAGTAGTCTGTCACCTCTCATTGCGTACCCTCATTCCTTATTATCTCTGTCTTCTCAGATATAATGGAATATACTGGAAATATAATTTTACTACAAATCATAAAAATTCTTCCATAAAACAATTAAAAAAACTTTCAGTATCCACTTCAACCACCATTTATGTGTACCACAACCACCTAGAGTCATTTATATGAGGATTACCATTCTAACAGAATTCCTACACATACCTCAACCCCAAACTACACATTACATAGTTCCTTCTGCCACAAGGGATGGCATGGCACTTCTGCATTCATCAGAACTGACATCCCATATCAGAGGATTGCTAAATCTCGATGGATTCTTCCACAGACAATGCTTTGCTGAAGTGATCACTATCATTCCACTACTTTCCTCCAAAATCAAAAGAACAAGAGCTATAGCTAACCAACACCCCTTTAACCAACTTAATCAACACTAATTTCTAACATATAGAAATAGTGGATATTAAAGATACAACATTATTTCAAAGCCGAATATATTGGCAACTTTTGAAGTTTTGAAATTTTCAGAAGAGAACTTACAAGGCATCAGAGTTAGGTTGCGCTACTTAAAAGATATGAGTGTTGCCCAAGCACCCATAAATTTGCCTTTTACTGGTACATTTTGATAAAGGTTTCACTGGCCTGACAGCTGTTTTAAACTGGTTGACTCTCTTCAGAGACCAGGCAGAAACCTTAGGAAAGCAAGAACTCCCTTTCAATACCAAAGCAATCTGATGTTAGAGAGTTGTATTTTTCATAAGTAAACTCCGTCAGTGCATAATAGTGATTATCAAAGAAAGAGACATACGGCTTCATTTCAGCGATGTAAATGATACAGAAATAGTGGATATAAATATTTTTACTAGCTTCCAATTGACAATTTTCCTCCAAATTAATCTATGAAGACTCCAACATTATCAAGATCTTATATTTCTGTTCTTGTAAGGTAATTTTTACACTATCAATCCACTTACATCTTGGTCTTCCTCTGGGTCTTTTCCTGCCATTTTGGCAAAAAAACACTTGTTTCGCTAACCTTTCGGGGAAAAAAAAATCAGGACTAGCAGCACAAATAACAGAGAAAAAAAAATCATCACATACTATGGAAGCATGCTGAAATGGCCTCCATTAATTATTCTGAATAAATCTGAATAAATCAGTTTATTCAGAGCATTCAAAGAAACATCAGAAACATTAAAAACTAATTCAGTGTAACAAGAAACAAGACATGATCCTCCACTGAGTTTGGTTGTCTTTCATACAAAACCTGGTGAAGCATATCTCTGATATTCCTCACATTGTGTTGCTAGTAATTATTATATAATGTGAATCATGTGCATGCACCACTATTTTAAAAGTTATACTGTATTATTACTGATACCATTAGCTTGCTTGTTGCAAAACCCAGCTAATGTAACTTCAGTTTTAATTTTTTATTAGACCCTCCTGAAGAAGTGTATTATAATGGACACAAAACTAGCAGGGATTAAATTAAACCGTTAAATTGTTTAACAAGCAGTATCCATGTCACACAAACAAACAGCAAACTTTCATGTTCCTCAGCTCTGTAGTGTAATACTGAATGGGTTTCACTGTACAAGAATGCCAATGTGGAATCCATGCATCTCCAAGCACTTTTTTTCTTTGATTTTATTTCATCAATTAAAATCTGGATAAAATTGATGAAATTACAATTTTCTATAAATAGTAATATTCAAGTAGGATCATGATTCAAATTATCTTTATATTTATGTTAACACAGTAGTCAAAACTAAAGGTAAGTAGTGCTGTACGAAAGATTAGACAAACTAATAATTTAAACTAAATTCAAAAGTTATATTCAAAATTGATTATTTTTAGTGAAATCATACCACACATAAAACGATAATCAAAAAAGGATTTTAATTTCATCCTCACATATTTGAAGAAGAAGAATAACATGTACTAAAGCCAATATACTTCTAAAGACATTTATTGCAATGAACTAGTACTAAGAAGAAGTACTATTTTGTGAGTTCTGTTATTCAAATACAGTTCATGCAATTTCTTGTAGGCAAGTCATTATGATTACAGATAGAACTGCTTTATTAAAAGTAGTAGTAGTACTTCTCTTCACTCCCCCCCCCCCCAAAAAAATTATATTGCTGACTTCTTATTACAAGAGCATTTTTTTGGTTTCTATAGTGTAAGATGAGATATATAAATGTTAATTCCACCTGAAAAAGGTTGTAATTCTATAAAATTTAGTGTAAAATGAACAAAGAGTTAAATAATATACAAACTACTTGAGACCAAATGTGGGATGCTTTTTCAAGATGCAAAGGTCTCTACAAGTAAGAATGATGGTTTACACCAGGTGATGAAAACCATCCACCACCTAAGGGCACCGACAAACAAATATTTATGGCAAAGTGATGTTGAAGATGGGACTACACACTAGAGAACAGATATACTACCCACTCCACCAACCATACTTTAATATTCTTCTTAACTGAGAGGTATATTTTGTGAATGCAAATTAACAAGACTTATGCTCCAACTGTTTACTAGCATCCAATCTAATGAGCTTAGTAGTATGCAATTATCATAATGCTCTCCATGTGAAGAATTCTATGCATATTTAGAACATACATAATAATTTCCTAAAATTAAATTAGTGAAATGTGTACCCATTTTCTTCAAAATGATTCACTTACTGATGCAGAAACATTAGGTCGATGGAGTGATCTATCTTCAGCTATGACAGAATCAGAGTTTGACAGATCAGCTAAATGTCCATATTTTGGAAGATATTTAACCTAAGAAAAGATAAGAAAAGTATAAGATAAAAGATAAGCGGAAAAAATTCTGCATTTCTTGTAGTTTAACATGAATACAGATATTTATATCAAGATCTACACAGGATAATCTATTTAAGTAAAACGATATGGAATAACCACTACAGTATTATGTACAGAAAGAGTTTCACATCATTCAACAGCTAGATCACATCTGAATAGTGATGCTGTCAAAAAGCAAACTACTAGAATATATTGTGGGCTATAAAAATTGCCTCTTTTTCATCATAGACTACTGCATTAGTTAATTCTTATCAACTCGTTTAGGTTGATTAAATTATGCTAAAAGAGATAGGGAAAATAAGATAACTGAAAAATGGGTTTTAATTGGTCGGAAATTTGATACAACTAATAACAGACTAGTTTCACCAAGTTAACTGGTAACTTCTTCTGAGTTAGATGAATATATATATAACAGCTTAAAACAAACAAGCTTAGATTAAGAATCAATGCATAACCGAAAAATGAAAAATATCAAATTCATAGGAACTGTTACACAATACAATACACTCCATGTATTTTATTTTACACAATACATGGAGTGTGGATGCTAGCACTTGGTCAGTTGTTAAGCAGGTGCATCCTATAATTAGCTGCGAAATTAAACTCTGATGTGTGGAGAGATCTCATGAGTGATTTCCAGATATCAGCGAGAATCATCCCTTGGTTTCTGTTCAGGGTCCCTTGAGTGGATTACTTGTGGCTTCTTTTGTTGCAGGAGCTGTAGTGATCTTCTATGTATGGCATAGTACTTTTATCCCATTCAATGTCATGATTAATGTTGGAAAAATGGAATGCTAAACCAGAATTGTCCTCTCTGTTGTTGTTTATGTCTCCAATGTGCTCTTTTTGTCTTATTTCTAGACGTCTTGAAGTTTGTCTGATGTAATTCAGGCCACAAGAACAAGGAATGTTGTAAACTCCAGGGTGTTTATTGAAAGCGTTCTCGTCTTTAGGTGAGCATAACATATTTTGTACTGTCCTGAACAGTTTGAAGGCTACCCAAATGTCGTGAGATCTTATGAGGTGACAATTTTTTGTGAAAGTATGCCAACAAAAGGAATAGAATTTGAAGTCCTGTAATGAGCATCCTGGATTTGCTGTGGAGAGGGGTTGGAGAAAAGTATTCTTTTTATAATTTTTTGGATATATCCATTATTGGTTAATATTTCATCATCATCAAATTCCTGCCATGTACCCTCAAGGGGTGTACAGGATATGATAGTACTACATGAAAAATTTACATTATTACTAACTTCCTATCTACAATTTTCCTCCAAATCAGTCTGTTATTTGTCAAGACTCCAACATTATCAGATCTTATATTTCTATCGTCTAAGGCACTTTGTACCGTATCAATCCACCTATATCTTGGTCTTCCTCTGGGTCGTTTTCCTGCCAACCTGGCAGAACACTTGTTTTGCTAATCTTTCCTCAGCCATATTTGGAGAATAAAATTAATTATTTTGTTAATATTTTTTCATCTCTTATAATAGAGATCGCCCTGTTCTTCAGCATATGTATAATACTTAATTTCTGTGAAATATGGTGTAATGAGGCAAAATGCAGGTAACGACCCTGTGTGGGTTGGCTTGCGGTACACATTAAGACAAATGCTTTTAACTGTTTGTTTATAATTAATATGTTCTGAAAAGGTAATTTCCCTTCATTTTCAAGTTCTAAGGTGAATTTGATTTTATGGTGAAATGAGTTTATAGAAGTTAGAACATCATATAGAGCTGCCACATGTTTCCATATTATATAATATAATATACGACTTATACGTTGGTTAGACATAACTGGTAATTAATTTACGGAATTGACAACGCATATAAAGTAAATTAATTAAAGATAACTTTAATGAATCACTTCTATATTTCGGCAATGTCACATTGCCATCTTCGGGAACATAAACATATGGTATGTGCACTAAGGAACTAACAAAGCAAATGAGGAAGAAAATAAGAACTAATTTTGTTCCTAAAGTCCTAATGGTGCCCTCTTGCGGGCTAATTTGGTAGTCTTGGCAGTTGGGCTGAAGTTCTCAAAATGAAAGTCTCCCAAATTTGGGGCAGTTTCATGCACCCAAATTTGTTGAGGTTAGGAACGTTTTTTAGAGCTGCTGAAGATTCTTTGAATAGTCTTTCGTATTTAAACTTGCTGCGATGGATTATTTTTGTCTTCTTCCAACGAATTTTATGGTGGGTATCTAGGGCATGGTCTGCCAGCCCAGAGCGGCTGTACTGGTGAAACCGGATGTAGTCTTGGTGTTCTGAAATCCTGATATTTGTTGTTCTGCCTGTTTGGCCAAAGTAGGACAATTTGCAGCTGCAAGGGACCTGGTATACACCAGGTAGGTCTAGGGGAAGTGGTTGGTCTTTGGTAGAGCGGATAAGGGATGCCAACTTTTTATATGGTCTGTAACAGGAAGTAAGGTCATTTTTTGAGGATATTAGTTATTTTTTCAGAGGTGCCCTGGATGTAGGGGATAGTGATAGACTTGGTGTAGTCTTTATTGTGGAGGGGGGGTTGTGGTTTATAGGTTTTAGTATTTTTTGGATTTTTTTGGGGTTGTAGCCATTGGCTAAGAAAGTGTTGAGGATGTGGTTTAGTTCCTTAGTCAGGGCCTTGTCATCTGAGCAGATTAATTTTGCCCTGTTATATAGT
This sequence comes from Typopeltis vanoorti, assembly GCF_054136105.1. Taxonomy (NCBI): domain Eukaryota; kingdom Metazoa; phylum Arthropoda; class Arachnida; order Uropygi; family Thelyphonidae; genus Typopeltis; species Typopeltis vanoorti. The sequence continues at coordinate 32,575,410 of NC_143570.1, forward strand.
GTTTTTATCACCCCATATTGTTGTGAGGGGGGGGGGATTGCTGGTGAATGTATCTGCCAGTGTGGGTGGGTTTTCTGTAAACAGAGAAAACCAAAGTTCCATCAAGCTGGCGGGTGATTAAAGTGTCTAGGAAGGGGAGGGTGTTGAACTTGGATGAACTGGACTCTGGGATGTTGGTTGTTTAAGTGTGCTAGGAAGGAGTGGAGTGTATCTGAGCCATGTGGCCAAATAGCAAACACATCATCCACATAACGAAGCCAAATAGTGGGTTTTTGTGGGGCGGAGTTTAAGGCTTTCTCTTCAAATGTCTCCATAAAGAAATTGGCCAAGGGTGGGGAAAGTGGTGAACCCATGGCTGTCCCCTCTATCTGTTTGTAGAACTTTCCTTGCCAAACGAAATAGCCTGAGTTCATTGTGAACTGAAATAGGGCTGAGATATCGGGAGGAAACTTGGCTTGGATGAGCTCAAAGGGTTCTTTGAGTGGGACATTAGTGAATAGGGAGGACACGTCAAAACTGACCATTATGTCAGTGTGTTGGAGTGTGAGGTTTTCTATACTGGCTTTAAAGTGGGCCGAGTTTTTTATGTGTGATGGTGTGTTGCCAGTGTAGTGTGTGAGCGTTTTGGCTAAATGTTTTTCTAATTTATATGTGGGGGAATCAATGCCATCCACTATGGGACGTAATGGCACATTTTGTTTATGTATTTTTGGGAGTTATAAGGTTTAAGTTTGTTGGTGACTTCCACAGGCCAAGAAGTGACTTTCTTAAGGAGTCTGTGGATAGTTCTGATCTGAGAGTTGGTCGGATTATATTCAATGGGGAGGTAAGACCGTAAGGTTTTGTTTTCGTCGGCAAGGAGAACGCGCGTCGCGGTTGTAAATGCGTAGAGCTTTCTCGGAAGTGAAACGGTGTTTTAATTTGACACAGTTGGGGATCACTTTGTTATCCCGGCAGCGTTTTAGGAACGTCTCCTAAAACGCTGCCGGGATAACAAAGTGATCCCCAACTGTGTCAAATTAAAACACCGTTTCACTTCCGAGAAAGCTCTACGCATTTACAACCGCGCTAGCTTCGCCCTGTTAAGAGAACAAATTACCGCGACGCGCGTTCTCCTTGCCGACGAAAACAAAACCTTACGGTCGCTAGAGGAAGAGCTTTCTAACACACTCGGCCTTGATCTATGGTCGATACTTCATGACATCTCATGCACATCGGCAAGAAAGGAATTCGAAAAAATACGTAGTCGACATGTGAAAAAATACGAAAACCTGACAAAGACTTCTACTTCTGTACCCCAGCCACCACTCAACACAGTAGTCAACCTCTCGTCGGCAGTTTTAAAGCCTGAAGCACTCACCGCACTTTCACGTGGTCACAATTTCGCCCTAGCTCCAAAAAGGATACCTGCTGAAGAAATCATGATCCAAATAGAGCGTGGAATTCGCAACCTGCCTAACCACATCGCCAACAACGTGAGACTGGATGTAGTCGGTGTTCTCACTAAAGCCAAACATCCAAAATCCAACTTATCCAAAAACGAATATACAGCCCTACAAGAATTAAAAAACAACAAAAAAATAGTAATCACCAAAGCTGATAAGGGAAGCGCCACTGTGGTACTCAATCAAAAAGACTACAAAGGTAAGCTAAATTCTTTAATACGAGACCGTACTACTTACCTCCCCATTGAATATAATCCGACCAACTCTCAGATCAGAACTATCCACAGACTCCTTAAGAAAGTCACTTCTTGGCCTGTGGAAGTCACCAACAAACTTAAACCTTATAACTCCCAAAAATACATAAACAAAATGTGCCATTACGTCCCATAGTGGATGGCATTGATTCCCCCACATATAAATTAGCCAAACATTTAGCCAAAACGCTCACACACTACACTGGCAACACACCATCACACATAAAAAACTCGGCCCACTTTAAAGCCAGTATAGAAAACCTCACACTCCAACACACTGACATAATGGTCAGTTTTGACGTCTCCTCCCTATTCACTAATGTCCCACTCAAAGAAACCTTTGAGCTCATCCAAGCCAAGTTTCCTCCCGATATCTCAGCCCTATTTCAGTTCACAATGAACTCAGGCTATTTCGTTTGGCAAGGAAAGTTCTACAAACAGATAGAGGGGACAGCCATGGGTTCACCACTTTCCCCACCCTTGGCCAATTTCTTTATGGAGACATTTGAAGAGAAAGCCTTAAACTCCGCCCCACAAAAACCCACTATTTGGCTTCGTTATGTGGATGATGTGTTTGCTATTTGGCCACATGGCTCAGATACACTCCACTCCTTCCTAGCACACTTAAACAACCAACATCCCAGAGTCCAGTTCATCCAAGTTCAACACCCTCCCCTTCCTAGACACTTTAATCACCCGCCAGCTTGATGGAACTTTGGTTTTCTCTGTTTACAGAAAACCCACCCACACTGGCAGATACATTCACCAGCAATCCCCCCTCCCCCCTCACAACAATATGGGGTGATAAAAACACTATATAACAGGGCAAAATTAATCTGCTCAGATGACAAGGCCCTGACTAAGGAACTAAACCACATCCTCAACACTTTCTTAGCCAATGGCTACAACCCCAAAAAAATCCAAAAAATACTAAAACCTATAAACCACAACCCCCCCTCCACAATAAAGACTACACCAAGTCTATCACTATCCCCTACATCCAGGGCACCTCTGAAAAAATAACTAATATCCTCAAAAAATATGACCTTACTTACTGTTACAGACCATATAAAAAGTTGGCATCCCTTATCCGCTCTACCAAAGACCAACCACTTCCCCTAGACCTACCTGGTGTATACCAGGTCCCTTGCAGCTGCAAATTGTCCTACTTTGGCCAAACAGGCAGAACAACAAATATCAGGATTTCAGAACACCAAGACTACATCCGGTTTCACCAGTACAGCCGCTCTGGGCTGGCAGACCATGCCCTAGATACCCACCATAAAATTCGTTGGAAGAAGACAAAAATAATCCATCGCAGCAAGTTTAAATACGAAAGACTATTCAAAGAATCTTCAGCAGCTCTAAAAAACGTTCCTAACCTCAACAAATTTGGGTGCATGAAACTGCCCCAAATTTGGGAGACTTTCATTTTGAGAACTTCAGCCCAACTGCCAAGACTACCAAATTAGCCCGCAAGAGGGCACCATTAGGACTTTAGGAACAAAATTAGTTCTTATTTTCTTCCTCATTTGCTTTGTTAGTTCCTTAGTGCACATACCATATGTTTATGTTCCCGAAGATGGCAATGTGACATTGCCGAAATATAGAAGTGATTCATTAAAGTTATCTTTAATTAATTTACTTTATATGCGTTGTCAATTCCGTAAATTAATTACCAGTTATAATATAATATAATTTTGCAGCTAATTATAGGATGCACCTGTTTAACAATGACTGAGCAAGTGCTAGCATCCATGCTCCACATATTGTGTAATGGTTCCTATGAATTTGATATTTTTCATTGTTCAGTTATATATTGATTTGTAATCTAAGCTTGTTTGTTTTAAGCTGTTATATGTATATTCATCTAACCCAGAAGAAGCCACCAGTTGATTAATGTGAAACTAGTCGATTATTAGTTGTATCAAATTTACGACAAATTAAAACCCAATTCTCAGTTATCTTATTTAAGTATTTAATGGTCAAAAAAACATTGATCATGAACGGACTTGATGTGGAAGTCAAACAAAAGGTACGGAAACTAGAACAGCTTAAATGCAAGAAAGCAAAACTTCTGAATAAACTTACGTTTCTAAAAAAACGTAGAAACAATAACATAATTCTGAATTTTGTATTTATCAAAGAAAACTTCCATTCTGGAAGAGCCAAACAGATCTATTGGAAAATGTCTCTAGATGCAAGAGGATACAATACTCAAGGTTTCCCTAAGCCAAGTTGATTCATCATGCCTTGATTTGCACCACGTTATTTCTAGCAGTATAGATGCTCACCTATGGTCCTGTCTAGACAATATGATAAATGATACGTACAATTACAAAAAATTTAACAACCTATATGAGAAAAGTTTTAATTTGAGGGCTACCCTTCCTGATAATAAGGTTCTTTTCAATCTTTCAGATCACAATTTAACACCTGCATAAGTTAGCATCCTAAAAAAAAAGTTTCGATTTTGCAGTCACTCCAGATTACATACCTAAAATAGACATTATGCGTAACATTGAGAAGATCCTTCACTTTTTACCTGAACCGAATGTGAACGATTTCAGGTTAAAGACTGTGATTCTTCTCTCATCTTCTCGTTCTCCAAAAAAGAAATTAGCCCCTTAGAAAAACAGCGCTAGCTAATTTAAAGAACAATAAAGAGATAATAATACTTAAGGTGGACAAAGGCAATTCTACTGTTATCTTAAAAATGAGATTATGTATCAAAAATCTCAATTTTACTCTCTGACACATCTACTTACTGTCAATTAGATTTTGACCCCCACTCGGACAAATCATATAGAAACCAACAACCTTCTGCATAACATGAACACATGGCCCATAAGAGGAAACTGAAATCTATGCATCCATTAACTCCACATTTATATGGATCGCTGAAAGTACACAAGACCGATATACTGTTTCATCCAATTGTAGATGGAATAAACTCTCCAACTTATTATCCAAACATCTCGCACATCTTCTAAAAGCACATATTAGAAATACAGAAACATATATTAAAAATACACAGCACTTTGCTGAAAAGTTAAGAAAAATCTCCATATCAAGAATAGACATTCTAGCAAGTTTAGATGTGTCTTTATTTATAAATGTCTCGGTGAATGAAGTTATGACTATCATAGAAAACCTGTTTCCTCAAGACATCTCCCAACTTTATAAACATTGCCTCAATTCAAATTTCTTCAGGTGGAATGGAAAAATTTACAAACAACTTTGAGGCCTTGCAATGGGAAGTCCTCTATCTCCTCCAAGTGCAGACTTATTCATGGAAATTCGAAAATGACATCTTATTATGTATATGGATCCTAATCCATCACTGTGGTGGAGATATGTTGACAACATATTTATATCGAAACACAGTGTGGCAGAGCTATGTGATTTTCTAAATTCCATAAACTCGTTTCACCATAAAATCAAATTCACCTTAGAACTTGAAAATGAAGGGAAATTACCTTTTCTGGACATATTAATTATAAAACAAACGGACGAAAGCATTTGTCTTAATGTGCACCGCAAGCCAACCCACACAGGTCGTTATCAGCATTTCGCCTCAATATACCATATTCAATAGAAATTAGGTATTATACATATGCTGAAGAACAGGGCGATCTCTATTATAAGAGATGAAAAAATATTAACAGAAGAATTAGATTTTATTCTCCAAATATTAACCAACAATGGATATCTGAAAAAAAATAACAAAAAGAATACTTTTCTCCAACTCTTCTCCACAGTAAATCCACGACACTCATTACAGGACTTCATTTCCATTCCTTTTGTTGGCATATTTTCGCACCTCCTAAGATCTCATGACATTCAGGTAGGCTTGAAACCGTTCAGGACAGTACAAAATATGTCACGCTCACCTAAAGACGAGAATGCTTTCAATAAACACTTACAACATTTTCCTTGTTCTTGTGGCCTGAATTACATCAGACAAACTTCAAGACGTCTAGAAATAAGACAAAAAGAGCACATTGGAGATGAAAACAACAACAGAGAGGACAGTTCTGGTTTAGCATTCCATTTTTCCAACATTAATCATGACATTGAATGGGATAAAAGTACTATGCTATACATAGAAGATGACTACAGCTCCTGCAACATAAAAGAAGCCACAGTAGTAATCCGCTCACAAGGCACCCTGAACAGAAACCAAGGGATGATCCTCGCTGATATCTGAAAATCACTCATAAGATCTCTCCACACATCAGAGTTTAATTTCACAGCTAATTATAGGATGCATCTGCTTAACAATGACTGACCAAGTGCTAGAATCCACACTCCATGTATTGTGTAACAGTTGATATGAATTTGATATTTTTCATTTTTCAGTTATGTATTGATTCATCATCTAAGCTCGTTTGTTTTAAGCTGTTATGTATATTCACCTAACCCAGAGGAAGCCACTAATTAAAACCCAATTTTCAATTATCTTATTTAAGTGGTCGAAAAAAATATTAATCAAGAGGAAGGAAAAATTGTTCAGAACTTACTAAAGCATATACAAATGAACAAAGTAACAAATTATACACATTTATTTTTTTAAAAGTCAGAATTATTATTATATAACACCTCCAGGGAGTCCAAAGACTCATCGAGGGAGGGTACTACTCCAAACTCTGTCTACACCACTCAATCCACCAACTACAACTACATTCATCATCTACACCAACACCATCTATCACTGACCACCACCACTAGTATTTTCACAGACAATCACAAACATCGATGCCCACGGTGGGATTCGAACTGGCAGCCTTTTGGCTGAAGAGCGGATAAGCTGACCACTCAGCCAACCAGGACAGCAAATACCTTTTTTTTTTTTTTTGATGGCACAGTGCATTGTCAGCCACAATTAGAAAGCTCATATGCTACTTTACTAGCACCAGAATTTGCATCAGGAAAAGGGAAGAAATACTGGAATTAACCAGAACATATTTAAGTGAACATGGAAACTAAAACATCATAACTGCAGATTTTAGCTTCATAATATTACAACTGAAAAACATTCAAAAATATGTCTTGCTATTATAGGGACTAGATCTCTTTCTCTGCAAATAGTATAAGTATTCTTGTGATCAAGCCTGATTTTCAGTGGCATGAAATTCTCAACACCTAATTTCAACTATTCCAACTGTTGAAGCACTATCTGACTATCTGTGCAGGAAGTAAAGTGAATGTGCTCAATCAAGAGTGTATGGCAGGCAAGAGAGAAGTTTCTCAGCTCCTTTTCCTTTTAGCCAGCAAAGGTTGGTCGATTAGTAGAGCCTCAGCTACTAATGGCTCACGCAAAAAGTTAAGCAAGTTTGAGCATGGTTAGTAGTTGGAAGGGGTTACAATCGTTCGATGTTGTTAGACACTCTCCCTCAATGAGTCTTTGGACTCCCTGGAGGTGTTGTAACATAATAATAATAATAATATCTGTACGGCTATGTGGCACCTATCACTGTCTTAAAGGAGTACCTACTTTCAAGTAGGTACTCCTTTCAAGTGGATACTTCTCATGAAGTATCCACTGCAGAATACACCTACAATTTCAAAATGAAGAATGTGATCTAGTTCTTTAACCAATCTCTTATTGGGAATGGAAATGCTGCATTATGGGAAATGTTAACTTACTGATTCCATGTAACTGGATCATTAAAGCATGTGCCCACACTTAACCACAGGTACCAAATCAACAGATAATATAATCATTCTCAAGACTGGGTGAAAAATTCACTACAGAACTCTGCATGACAGATTGCAAAACCCATAACGCAACACGACATATAAGCATGCAATTGGATAGTTTCTTGGTATGGTCCTTAGGGAAAATGATGTGGAAAAGACTGTTACAAAGAACAGTTTTTTTGCAGAATGAAAGAAAAGTTAATTTAATAAATTTGAAAAATTATTTAACAGATTCCTCCAAGACAGATAGGATCTGTGAAATTATATAGATTGTTCTCATATTAATTCATTCAGAACATTTTGACAGCCATCCATGATTTTAACAAGATGAATATTTTATTGCACATTTTTTCATGAGAGCTTATTGGGTTTGGCCAAGAAAAGTGCCTATGGCTAGATCAGTTTTGACAAAATACTTAGGATTAACTGAAAGCAGCTGTCTAGAAAAGATTAATTTTCAAGAATGATACAGAACAATTCCTAAAGTAGTCAAATTTTCTTAAAAATTTTTAAATTAATTTAGAAAGTCTGATTAGTTCAAACAAAGTAGTCAAATATAATGTTCTTCTTCACAAAATTATTATCTTTTGCTTTGCAGATGTTTCAGACTTTTCAGTTGCAGTATAGTGAGTTTGAAATAAGGAGGTAGAAGTTCTCAAATTTTTATTAATTTATTTTGTATATGCATCAATTCAATCCCATCCACCAAAGATTGAAAAAATTTACAGTACATTTTAGTAATAGTAATGGACAAATAAGCAAAACATTCTGCAGGATGCTTTTAGGAAACAATAAGAAAGGTGGTGATCTCGCACCACATGATGTAAATTGTTTACTACCTGAGACTCACAAATAACAATACAAGAGAATCTCTGTAATAGGGATAACATACCACCTGAGATTAGCTCTGCTAATGCATTCCTGGATGCTGATAATGTCAAGTTCTTTGCTAATATCCCCGTTTTTAATATGACATCTGATCACGATTCTAATCTTTCTCAGGACTCTCATATCTGCGGTCTCTAGTCTTTGGTCAAGTGTTTTACCTCTGCCCCAGCTCTCAGATCCATAAGATAAAACTGGTTTGAACACTGTCTTGTATACAGCTAACTTAGTGTTCTGACAAATTTCTCTCTTATTCCATATGAATTTATTCAGTTGACTTCCTACCATACCAGCTTTGTTGATTCTGTTGTCTATTTCCATATTTAATTTACAATCTTCACTAAAAATCGTGCCTAAGTAGCTGAAATGTTTTACTTGTCCCACAGGTTCTCCATTCAAAACACAGTTGGCATTTTCAACAATTCTACCTATTTTCATTGTCTTTGTCTTTTTATTGCTGACCTTCATACCACATCTATTACAACAGCTATTCAATTTAGTCAGGGAATCTTCCAAATTTGTAGCGGATTTATATAGAAGTATAACATCGTCCGCATAAAGCAAAGAGCTGACATTAACATCTCCAATTCTGATATCATGTTTAATACCACTTTCCTTCATAATGTGATCCATATAGATAATGAATAACAGAGGGGATAATGTACATCCTTGTCTCACAACAGATTTAACATTAAACCATCTTCCTGTACTTTTTTCAATTCTAACTCCTGACTTGCAACTCAAATAAAGACTAAGTATTGCTTGCTTGATATAATGCCCCATTGACACCATATAACTGTAGCGTACTGAATAACTTCTCTCTTCGCACCTTGTCATATGCCTTTTCCAGATCGACAAAACTTAAATACAGATCTTTGTTATATTCCCATGATTTCTCAACTATTTGTTGTAAAGTGAAGATCTGATCCTGACAGCCTGTATTTCGCCTGAATCCAGCTTGTTCTTCCACAATTCTTCTCAACTGTTTCTCAAGTATACTGGCATAAATCTTGCCTGGAACACTCAGCAGGGAAATACCTCTATAATTCTCACATTCAGTTTTATTTCTGTTTTTATATATGGGTACTATTAGAGCTCTACTCCAATCATCAGGAATTCGTCACTCTATCCAGGCCTTCTAAACTATGCAGTGCAGCCACTGTAAGACTATGGGTATCTACTTGGATACCGAACAAACGAGGATGGGCTGGCAATTTGGGATTTAGCCGACCAAATTGTATTCTTACTGGTTAAGCCAAAATAAAAAATGATGGTACGACATGACAAAATTTCATTCCGGCTTGGGTGTTGTCCAGTTAAACAAGGCCCCCGTTGTTATCGTCAGGGAACCAAGGCGAACGGCGAAAAGTCAGCTACTGGAACGAATCTGAAAACAAACCCCAACTAAACGTCACCAGAGTTAAAGATCAGTACCATCAACATAAGAATCCTGAATGGCAAAGAAATGGAGCTAGCGGAGGAATTAGAAGTACCAGATCGACATAATAGGGGCGAGAACTTTCTGAGCAATAAATACAAAATGTTATATTCAGGCAATGACAATCAAGGAAAAGAAGGAGTAGCCATAGTATTCAACACAAAATACGAGTCTAATCTTCTTGAATGGCAGTCAGTCTCAAGTACAGTAATTTGGGCAAATATGAGAATGGGGAACTGGACAATGAGACTTATTTGTACCTATGGTCCCACAGAAGGTTCTACTAAGGTAGAAGTGGAGGAATTTTTTGAGGCTTTAGAAAAAGCAACTGACACAATGAAAAAGGAAAAGTTGGTCCTTGTTGGGGATCTAAATAGCAGAGTAGGAAATGATTGTGAGACATACAAAAATATTTTGGGAAAATTTGGAGAAAAGAACAAAGCTAATAATGGCAAATACCTGTTGGATTTCTGCTCAGGACATGGACTGGTTATTACTAACACCATGTTCCAACATAAAAAGTACAAATTCACATGGAGAGAAGAGGCAAGGAATAAGAAAAGTCTCATTGACTATGTTATTGTTGATAGTGATGTTTTCTACCTGGTGCAGGACACCAGAGTGTACAGAGGATTTGAAACTGGACGTGATCACTATTTAGTCTTGAGCAGGATAAAATTGAATTTCATATTGAAAAGAATAACATGTAGGAAAGTTTTAAAGCGAATAAAAGTTGAGCAGCTCTCAGATGTGAACTGTAGACTAAAATACACAAAGATTATTGAAGAAAAAAATGAAAGAGTTTGAGAACAGGAATCAAACTTTTGAGATTCAGTGGCAAACTCTGAAGAAAACATTGATTGATTCTGCCAGAGAGGTATGTGGTGAGGTTGTCTGCAAGGATAAAAAAAATCAGAACTCCCTGGTGGACACAGGGAGTTAAAGAGGCAATGAAGGAAAAGAAGAAAGCATATCATAAGTTCCTGTCAAATAAGTCAGCTTGTGCTCTTACAGAATACAGAGACAAATGCAAGAATGCTAAACACTGTGTAAAACTAGTTAAACAAAAGTCATGGGAGGACTTTGGCAAGAATATAGAAAATAAATATCAAGAAGGTGGCAAAATATTCTGGAAGTTGTTGAAGAAGCTTAGGAATGGAGGAAAGAGTGCTGTAAAAGGAGTTAGAGATGATAAAGGTGACATGAATACGGGAGAAAAGGATATCCTTGAAGTTTGGAGTAATTACTTTGAAAAACTGCTAAATGAAACAAGTAGTGTTGACAGCAGTGGTAAAAAAACACTGACCAGGCATGCAGTCAGGAATACATATCCATACTTGAAGTAGAAAAAGCCATCAAAGGCTTGAAATGTGGAAAGGCAGCAGGAGTAGATGATATTCGACCAGAAATGCTGAAGTATGGTGGTATAAAAGTCTTGCAGTGGCTGCACTGCATAGTTCAGAAAGCCTGGACAGAGGGATGAATTCCCGATGATTGGAGTAGAGCTCTCATAGTACCCATATATAAGAAGGGAAATAAAACTGCATGTGAGAATTACAGAGGTATTTCCCTACTGAGTGTTCCCGGCAAGATCTATGCAAGTATACTTGAGAAACGGTTGAGAAGAATTGTGGAAGAAAAGCTTGGTGAAGAACAAGCTGGATTCAGGCCAAATAGAGGCTGTCAGGATCAGATCTTCATTTTACGACAAATAGTCCAGAAATCATGGGAATATAACAAAGATCTGTATTTAAGTTTTGTCGATTTAGAAAAGGCATAGGACAAGGTGCCAAGAGAGAAGCTATTCAATACGCTGCAGTTATATGGTGTCAATGGGGCATTATATCAAGCAATACTTAGTCTTTATTTGAGTTGTAAGTCAGCAGTTAGAATTGAAGAAAGTACAGGAAGATGGTTTAATGTTAAATCTGGTGTGAGACAAGGATGTACATTATCCCCTCTGTTATTCATTATCTATATGGATCACATTATGAAGGAAAGTGGTATTAAACATGATATCAAAATTGGAGATGTTAATGTCAGCTCTTTGCTTTATACGGATGATGTTATACTTCTAAATAAATTCACTACAAGTCTGCAAGATTCTCTGACTAAATTGAATAGCTGTTGTAATAGATATGGTGTGAAGGTCAGCAATAAAAAGACAATGAAAATAGGTAGAATCATTGAAAATGTCAACTGTGCTTTGAACGGGGAACCTGTGGAACAAGTAAAACATTTCAGCTACTTAGGCATGATTTTTACTGAAGATGGTAAATTAAATATAGAAATTAGACAACCAAATCAACAAAGCTGGTATGGTGGGAAGTCAATTGAATAAATTCATATGGAATAAGAGAGAAATTAGTCGAAACACTAAATTAGCTGTATACAAGACAGTGCTCAAACCAGTTTTAACGTATGGATGTGAATGCTGGGTCAGAAGTAAAACACTTGACCAAAGACTAGAGACCACAGATATGAGAGTCCTGAGAAAGATTATAGGCGTAAACGGATGGCATCAATGGCAATATCATATTAAAAACGAGGATATTAGGAAAGAACTTGACATTGTCAGCATCCAGGAATGCATTAGCAGAGCTAATCTCAGATGGTATGGTCACTTAAACAGAATGGGCGAGGAAAGATTAGCCAAACAAGTGTTCTCTGCCAAGTTGGCAGGAAAACAACCCAGAGGAAGACCAAGATATAGGTGGATTGATACGGTACAGAGTGCCTTAGATGATAGAAATATAAGATCTGATAATGTTGGAGTCTTGACAAGTAACAGACTGATTTGGAGGAAAATTGTAGATAGGAAGTTAGTAATGATGTAAATTTTTCATGTAGTACTATCATATCCTGTACACCCCTTGAGGGTACATGGCAGGAATTTGATGATGATGATGACTACATGCCTGTTGAGTGTTTTTTTACCACTGTGCTATCATTGTTTGTTTCATTTAGCAATATTTCAAAGTAATTACTCCATACTTCAAGGATATCTTTTTCTCCAGTTTTCATGTCACCTTTATCGTCTCTAACTCCTCTTTTTTCTACCTCTTTTCTAAGGAGGTAGAAAGAATATCTTGCCACCTTCTTGATATTTATTTTCTATGGTCTTGCCAAAGTCCTCCCATGACTTTTGTTTAGCTAGTTTTACAGTGTTTAGCTTTCTTACATTTGTCTCTGTATTCTCTAAGAGAACAAGCTGACTTATTTGCCAGGAACATTTGATATGCTTTCTTATTTTCCTTCACTGCCTTTTTAACTTCCTATGTCCATCGTGGAGCTCTGATTTTTCTATTCTTGCAGACAAACTCACCACATGCCTCTGTCTGAATCAATCAGGGTTTTCTTCAAGGTCTGCCACTGAATCTCCAAGATTTGGTTCTTGTTATCAAACTCTTTCATTTTTTCTTCAATAATCTTTGTGTATTTTAGTCTACAGTTCACATCTGAGGGCTGCTCAACTTTTATTCGCTTTAAAACTTTCGTATATGTCATTCTTTTCAATATGAAATTCAATTTTATCCTGCTCAAGACTAAATAGTGATCACTTCCAATTTCAAATCCACTGTACACTGGTGTCTTGCACCAGGGAGAAAACATCACTATCAACAATAACATAGTCAATGAGACAATTTTTTTATTCCTAGCCTCTTCTCTCCGTGTGAATTTGTGCACATTTTTATGTTGGAACATGGTGTTAGTAATAACCAGTCCATGTCCTGAGCAGAAATCCAACAGGTATTTGCCATTATTATTAGCTTTGTTCTTTTCTCCAAATTTTTCCAAAATATTTTTGTATGTCTCACAATCACTTCCTACTCTGCTATTTAGATCCCCAACAAGGACCAACTTTTCCTTTTTCATTGTGTCAGTAGCTTTCTGTAGAGCCTCAAAAAATTCCTCCACTTCTACCTTTGTAGAACCTTCTGTGGGACTATAGGCACAAATAAGTCTTATTGTCTAGTTTCCCATTCTGATATTTGCCCACATCACTCTATTTGAGACTGCCTGCCATTCAAGAAGATTAGCCTCGTATTTAGTGTTGAATAGTATGGCTACTCCTTCTTTTCCTTGATTTTCATTGCCTGAATATAACATTTTGTATTTATTGCTCAGAAAGAGCTTGCCACTTTTGGTCTTTTTTTGTTTCAGTCACCCCTATTATGTCGATCTGGTACTTATATAATTCCTCAGCTAGCTCCATCTCTTTACCATTCAGGCTTCTTATGTTGATAATACCAATCTTTAACTCTGGTGATATTGAGTTAGGGTGTGCTTTCAGATTCGTTCCAGTAGCTGACTTTTCGCTGTTTGCCCTGGTTCCCTGGCAAAAACAACGGGGACCTTGTTTAACTGGGCAATGCCCGAGCCGGCATGAAATTTTGTCATGTTGTACCATCATTTTGTATATTGGTTTAAGCCAAGAAGAATACAATTTGGTCAGCTAAATCCCAAATTACCAGCTCATCCTCGTTTGTTCAGTATCCATGTAGATACCCAACAGGGTTCACCACGAGAAGGTGAGGATTGGACATTAGGTCAGATACTTTGGTCAGTTCTCTGCATTCCTTTAAAGGCTATGTGGAGGTCTCCTCTCAGTTATATAGCTTTGACCCTTAAGCACCCCTACTAACCCATACTAAGACTAAAATAACTAAATTTAGTGATGACAATATAAAGAACACTGAGATAGGCCACATGCTAAACTTATCTCACACCACTGTTGTTAGAGTTTTAATGGCGTGGGCTGATGACCAAACTGGATGGCATGTTCTCTTAAGTTATTCTAAATAACTTTGCAAAGTTATTTATTTTTTGCCAGTCTGGTTGGCTGAGTGGTTAGCATGGGTTCGAATTCCACCATGGGCATGGATGTTTGTGACTGTCTGTGAAAATACTAGTGGTGGACAGTAGATGGCATTGGTGTAGATGATGTGGTTCGCTGTAGTTTGTGGACTGAGTGGTGGAGATGGAGACGTAGAGTAGGTGCCCTCCTTGAATGAGTCTTTGGACTCCTTGGAGGTGTCACAATTTTTTTATCCCGTGCTCGGGATAAAAAATTCACAAGTGTATGTGAACATTACCAATCAGTTAAAAAAGAAACTATTGCTTATAAGGCAAGAATCATCTAATGATTTATTACAGAAGTAGCAAATTGTTATTTTAAATGATCTGGTAAACAATAACTTGTTTACCAGATGTAAATCATGTTATTCCAAATCATAAATATAGAAGATCATATAGTGAAGAATTATAGACCAGTCTAAGTTAAAAGAAAAATTGAATGGGAAACTGTACCAGTTTATCCTTACTAAGAATTACTTATTTAGCAGGCAGAGCATGATTTTGTATATCATATGGTAAAATCATAATTGATTTTACCATATGATAAACTCACTTTTTCATGAAAAAGTCCCAAAGGAAACAGACTAAGTAATGACTAAGATGCTATTCATTTAGATTTTAATGAAACCTTTGATAGCATTCCATGTAAATAGGTGTAAATTAAAATGACCTAAACAGATAATGATAAATACCTAATGAAATAATAGGAAACAGTTGACAGATTACAAGATAGTGTTTACAGGAAAATCTTTAAGATCTGGGTTCAGCAGATTCAGCGTAAGGTCCTTGTTTGTTAACATATTCACCAATGAATAAGGTTTGAACCACTAATGTGCAGTACATAGTTAAACAAGTTAAATTCATCTTCTCGTGGTGTGGCCTGTTTCTACTAAAGATTTAATCTGTATACATTAATGACAATGGGAAGGATTCGATATGCAACATAATGCTAGATTAACAAGATTTGTAGACTGCAGACACTAGCAAATAGGAGAAAGAGGTGTGGATACGATTGAGACTTAAAAACTTCTGAAAGAGTCATACAAGATTTCAGTTATTGGAATTTTTTATTTTATGGAAGCTGAGAATGAATGCTGTCAAGAAAGGAGAAATCTAGATTTTTCTCTCATAGAGTGGTGCATGATTGGAATGGATTGCCATGGGATGTTGTGTATGCAAGCAGTGTGAATGAATTCAAGAATAAGTATGATAGCTGGTGCATGTGGCCTCCCTTGATGAGTTCCTGACTCCTTGGAGGTCTCTCTTAATAATATTAATAATAGTATGAATTTCTTCATATCAGTTAACTTTTATAGGTTTTTTTTTTTTTTTTTGCATACCAAGTTTTGTTCTTGCATTGATAAGAAGCAGTACTATTCTGACTGTGAAGGTTCATTCATTCATTCATTTCGTATGGCGATTCAATGGCCGTGAGCTCCTTTTACAGGGAGGTACGGCACCACCTCAATTCCTCCTATTTTTTTATCCAGGCTCGTGACCGGCATAGCTGACAATTCAGACCTATGGCTGGAAGGATTGTCTTAAGTATTCCTGACTGTATCCGTGTGTGTGCGTGTTCACAGGGCCGGTTTGCCTGCTTGCGGGATGAAACACCCCAAATAAACTGGGTGTAAAAACCCTGCTGTCCATGCCCAAGACCAGTTCCCTCAGCCATAGCCAAAGCCAAGACCTAACTTGGCTATGGCTGAGGAAGATCCTTAAGCTCCTCACGTCGTCGACGGGAATCAAACCTAGGACACTCCTTCCCCAGGCATATGGTTGTGAAGTGCATAGTCATTAGGCTAACTGCGCAGACACTGTGAAGGTACTGAACTCCCTTGAAATGTTTAGTAAGGAGTAATCTCATTTTCCACCAAGTAACGAGATAGTACTTCACTCATCTGAAATGCCATGTAGTTTATCAATATTCAATAGACCCTAATCCATATTTTATCTTTAATAGGTTAATAAAATGGGTATTACTTAATATATTATTGTCAGAAAAAGAACATAGGTGAAAAGCTGAACTGTGCAAGAGATGCACATGATTTCATGGTGCACAATGTACATGAGTCAGCAGCATATTCTGATTCTTTAGGTACATGCATTTGTTAACATTTTTAAAACTTCAAGTACGGTTTTTCTGTCATTTTATAAAATGTTACACACGTATCAATGAATACAATATTTTTCACACTTAAACAAGATTAACTAGCTAATGTTCATTTTACACAAATTACAGACTCCACAACTGTGTTATAAATAATTATTTTAATTTCCCAAAGTTTTGAGCTTCATATTAAGGTCATCATCTGGAGTATACACATAATATACAGAGACAAGCTAAATTACATTTCACACAGTAAGCTGAAGAGACAATGATCTGATCAACAGTTATTTTATGTCTAACCTATAGTGAAAATAAAATAAAATTACAATAAATAAATGAAATAACATAAATTAACTACATCAAAGCTATATTCTATTTAAGACAACATCAGATAACATTCTTTCATATAGATAGTTTTGTTACATTAAAAACGATTTCCTGATTTAACATGACAACTGTTATATTAGATTTGGGATCCTGGATTACCTATGGTCCTATCTATAATTAATTCTTAGGGAGAAAGGTTAAGTGGGTAGATTATGTGTCTTCATATGCTTGGGATTTTTAGACCATCATTATTGTTAAGATTAGGGTGATTGATAAGAATCTCACAGGCTTCCTTAAATTTACGTTCATACCATGTTTTGCATGGAATTGACTTTTCCAGTCAATTCTATGTAAAGTGTTCAGGACATGATCAGAAAGGCCAGCTTGAGCATGGTTATTACATTTAATGTGTTGTTTATGTTCCTTTTTTCTGATAGGAATTGTGCATCCTGTTTCTCCTATATAAGGCAAATTACAGGTGCAATTTATTTATTCGTATGGAGTTTCCTCCCTTTTTCTCCCCCATCCCTATTGGGGCGAGTTGAGCCCCCTCATGGGAGGGGTAATGTTTTTTCCTCATGCGGAAAAAACTCTACTGCCTGCGCCCAAGACCGGCTAACTTGGCTATGGCTGAGGAAGATCCTCAAATTCCTCACATCTTCGACGGGAATCGAACCTAGGACACTCCTTCCCCAGTCATATGGTTGCGAAGCGCACAGCCACTAGGCTAACCGCACGGACACAGGTGCAATGAATACACTAGTATAGTATATACTCCAGGGTGAGCCAGTGGAGAGAGTGGATCCTTGGATGAATTGAGTAAGTTCTTTAATTTTGCAAGAGGTTTAAAGGTGGCGTTAAGGTTGTATTTTTGTAGTATTCTGTTTATCTTGTCTGATATCCCTTTAATGTATGGAATGGTTATAGTTTCATAGTAGTTTTGTTTATTTTTAAGTGAGGTCTTGTACAGAATTTTGTTGATAGTATTTTGGCTGTAACCATTTTTTAGGAAAGTATTGCTGATAACTTTTAATTCATCTTTAAGTGCTTGTTCATTGCAGCAAATCTTCAAAGCCCTGTTTTTTAGTGTATTAATGACCCCTAGTTTTTGTGTTGGGTGGTGGTGTTGGTAGAGTTTATGTGTATATATTGGCCAGTATAGTTCGCCCACCGATTAGAGGTCCCTTGACACTTCTGCGCATCTCAGAAAAAGGAGAATCCATTCCGATAATAGGGTAATCAGTCCGTATTGTGGGATGAGTTGTTTATTATTACCGGTTGGAAAATTAACTTCTCTTTTATGATTATTGTAGTTAACTATGTTGCTTGTATAACAGCTGGAAAATTTTACCTATAAAGCACGTGATTTCGCGTGTTGGCGACCAATTCGGACGTCCTTCATTTCTTTCTCCTCTTCAGCATGAATCGACTATTCTTGGAAAGACGAAGCAGGGACCTACAAACGGTGGGCGAACTATATGTGTCGGTTTCCAGTAAACAGTGAAGGAAAGACTGCCAGAAGGAAGATGCATGATAAGTGTATCTAAAAATGGAAGTGTGTTCTGCTTTTCAATCTCAATTGTGAATTGTATGCATCGGTTGTTTGTTTAGGTGGCTGAGGAAAGTGTCTAATGTCTGGTGACCATGGGGCCAGATAGCAAAAACATCGTCGACGTATCTAAGCTAGACTTTGTTTTTAAAAGGAGAGAAATCTAGAGCATGTTGCTGAAAATGTTCCATCTAAAACTTAGGAATTGTGGTGGTGGTGGTGGGGGGGGAATAATGGTCGGCCCATGGCTGTGCCTTCTTTTTGTAGGTAGAAAGTGTTTTGCCACACAAAATAGCCACAACGTAGTACATGCGCAAAGAGCAGCACTGTGATATTGGAGGAAATTTGTCCTGTAATAAAAGGATTATGTCATTGATTGGAACATTTGTGAAGAGGGCAGAGATGTCAAAACTGACTAATAAATCATCTTTTTTCAGCGATTTGATTTTGTTTACAAAGTGTTGTGTGTTTTTAATATAGGAGGGGGAATGACCTACCAACTCCTTGAGTGTCGACGGTAGTTTCTTGGCTAGGTGATAATTGCGGCTGTCTATACCTCTGACTATCGGTTGTTAAATTAGGACATCCTTTTCACTGTAATAAAACTATCTATACAAAAAAATGTTTCTCTGATGTCTTAAAGAATGTAACTTTGATGTAGTTAATTTATTTTAATTCATTTATTTATTGTAATTTTATTTTATTTTCACTAGAGGTCAGGCCAGTATAATAACCACTGATCAAATCATTGTCTCTTCAGCATAAATATAATTTAGCTTGTCTCTGTATATATATATATGTGTATACTCCAGATGACGACCTTAATGAAGGTCTAAATGTTGGGAAATTAAAATAATTATTTATAACACTGTTGTAGAGTCCATAATTTGTGTAAAATTAATGCTGATCACCATGTAACACTAAAGGAACTAGCTAATGTTAATTTATGATCAGGAATAGTTATTCTTCCAATGAAAAGGGGAAAATATCAAAGAGAACTTTTAACATAAATTGCAATCCCTAAGTAACAAAGATAATTTAAATAACATTTTACAAATTCACTAAAGAGATAAATCAGCATATAAATAAAGTGCTTACATCTTCAGTTTTTATCACTTCAACAAAATTGTCAGGGAAAACACCAATTCTTCCATTTAGTTCTCCTTTCCACCATCCCTTATCTTCAACTTCCTTGGTTATAATTGTAATAATATCTCCTTCTATAATACTAAGCTCATCTTCATTTTTGGCATCATAATTGTAAAGTACTTTTGCTTGCTCCTTTACTAAAATAAATAAATATTAGTTGTGCATGTGTACATGAAAATATATATAAACAATTGTTTAAGGAAAAAAAGTACAAAAATGTTCAAAACTTCTTCGTATCTAACAGTAAACAACAATCAAGCAGAATATTTTTTCAACTGTCAAAGGAAGAAAACAAGTGTTTTTCAAAATGGCAGAAAATATAGGTTTGATTTTGTGTTTTAAGAAACACCTCGGTATCTCTCGTCCTACCACTGGCCAAGTTTCATATGGAAGTAATAGTAGATATTTTGTTCATGAAAACTTAGGTTTTTCAACTCACAAAACAGGCAAATTAGCCAGAAGAACACAACCAACAAACAATGAATACACTGGCTTCATAACTTTAGTTGCTTCAGCTGTAAATCCAATTGCAATGAAAAAAAGATTTTTCTAAAGTAAAGGATCATTCTTAAGGAGAGTTCACAAAAATGACAATAAAAGGGCAACATCTATAAGATGTTATTCCCTTCCCCCTTCGCTGGAAATATTTTGATAAAATATGTGGAATTCATGGCATACAGTAGACACCTCTGATGTACTTGCAATACAGGTAATACTGAGCCATTTGATATCTGTATGAAATGCGACATGCAGTTCAGTAAAACAGTGAAAAGTGATGAATATCCCAATTGCTCATTCATGCACATTGACTTTATAAATAAAAAAAAAATTGGGACCAAATAATTGTATATCCACCCAGGAAGATATACAAGACATTCAGAGATATAGTTGAACACATAACTCAAACACATGATCAGCAACTTTTCATTTCATGGAAACTGTGAAAAAATAACCATCACTAAAATGTGTATCCAGTGAGGTTTGAATGACACTGTTAATGAGAAACTGAAACTTCTGCTGAGTTGGATTCAAGTCAAAAGCACGTCAGGAGCTTGCAGAAAGATGTGAGTAATAAAACTATTTATCTAAATCAAATGAAAAGGTGTCCAAACTTAGCAAATAGATTCCAAATATATCTCACATGCAACACAACACACTTCAGAATGTCAATTCACTTGTCACTGTTCCATTTCTCATGTTCTCTTTTGTGTATGGTTCAGCAACTTGGCTTCTTACATGTTTATATGATAGACCAGTTAATCCTATCTGCATACAATGCAGATAGGATTAACTGGCCTAATCATATCTGCATTTATGCTATGGCTGTAAAACCAGTTTCAGGGAGGGAAAAACTTTGCAACCTGTACATGAGACTTGCTACCTCCCTTTCAGTTGAAAGGCCCCCTAATAAAGGTCCTTTGCATCCTAGACAGATTCAAATTCAAGTCTTTTCAACCAAAGGAAATCACCAATGTTAAGAGCTATACAGGCTTTCTAGTCACTTCTTTCACATCAAAATGCTCAATTGAGTGCAGCACACAAATAAGCCCAAAACTAACCAACAAAAGATTCTGCTATATCCAAGTTTAATACAAGTTTCAAACAACCCTCGTATTAGGAGGGTTGTTTGAAAAGCTTGGTAAAAATCACCTTTATTTATCAACATAGTCTCTATCGAGGCCTATACGTTTGGTCCAGCAGGTTTCCAATTTTTTCATCCCATCCAAAAAAGTAGGATTGTTCCAATTGTCCAAAATAGGCATTGAGAGCCTTCATGACATCCTCATTCAAAAAAAAAAAAAATTTTCCCACTGAGCCAAATTTTTAAGTTTGGGAACAAGAAGTAGTCACGGGAGGATCAAGTCTGGAGAACACGGTGGATATGGAACCAATTCGAACCTCGATTCTTGCAGTTTTGCCATTGCAACAGCTGATGTATGGGACGGCACACTGTCTATGAAAGAGCATTTTTGTGTGCCTATCTTGGAGGTTTATTCTTCAGTTCTTTTAAATAGTCCAACAATGATGCATAATAGACTCCTGTTATTGCCTTATCCTTTTCAATAGTCTACCATGATAATTCCTTGGGAACCCCAAAAGACAGTAGCTATCACCTTCCCAGCTGACAAAACGGCTACTGTTTTTTCGGTGCTCTTTCACCAGGCATTGTCCACTGTTTTGACTGCTGCTTGGACTCAGGTGTGTATATTGGTTGATCCAAGTTTCGTCTACAATCACGAATCAACGCAAAAAATCCTGCAAATTGTGATTAAACATCACCAAACACTGTGTTGAAATGTCTTTTCAAGTGTGTTTTTGATCAACAGTCAACAATTGCGGCACTTATCGTGCACACAGCTTTTTCATGTGCAATTTTTCGTGCAGGATGTTATACACCCGTTCAGTTGAGATGCCTACAATCTCAGCAATCTCATGCACTTTCACTCGGTGGTCTCCATAATGACACCATGGATTTTGTCGATTATTTCCTTCATAGTGATCTCAGTCGGGCATCCAGATTGTGCTTCATCTTTGATGAGTTTATGACATGTTTAAACTTTAATGCTGCTGCTGCAGCATCCCCATAAATTGCATGTAACTCGGCTTTGATCTGCATGGCCCTCTACTACTTCAAATAAGTGTTTTATCACTGCACGAAACTTGATTTCTCCATTTTTATGAAAAATGCGAACATGGTCATTTTTGTTTGCCAAATGTTTGCCAAACGAGAACTATGAATTGCACATGGCTAAAACTTTGCCAGGGGTCATGAAAAAGATGATACCTGCTGACACTGGTATGAATGAATGAATTGTGTCATTGTCTATTGGAAATTTACAAAACTTTTCAAACAACCCTCATAGATATATGCACAGATGGTGCAACACTTGCTGAGAACCATTACAGTTTAAGATACAAATAATTCCGAAATTTATGAAGAGTTGTGATGACCACACGGTTCTAACTACTATATTTGAATTTAAGCTTTTAATGCAAACAGTTCAACATGCCAGAATGTCCCATCCACCAGAGACAGTCGGAACTATGTCAGTTAATACATGCCAGGAGACCCATTTTACTTAAAAATTCCTTTAGATTTTTTAGTTATTGAAAAATTAATTATAAAATAGAACTGCATTTATCTTCTACATCATGAAGACAAAAAATATAAAAGTACAAAAAAAAAATAATATTAATAAAAATTAAAACAAAGTACCATGCACCCCTAAAGAGCTTTTGTATACTCTTGTGAGAGCATGTACCACACTTAGGGAAACACTTATATACATGTTGTGAACGCTAATGTATATACTGTATATATATATATATATATATATATATATATATATATATATAGTAAAACCCGAAGTTACGCGGTGGGTGGGACCAAAAAAAAAGCACGTAAGTTGAATTCGCGTAACTCGGGGTATAATTTTGCATGTAATTTATATATACAAACATACAATTGGGACCAAAGGTTTACAAAAACACCTATATTTTTTAAGAAATATAATCATAATTGTAGTTTTTCATACATAAAAAAAAGGAAGTTATTTCGATGTTGATGGTTTCATAAAATCTAATAGATTCGTCTGACGGCATAATGTCTTTTTCTTGTCACGCAAAGTTTCTTCATAGCAAGCTAATGATTTTTTTATTCCTTGCCTTGTGGCTACAATTCGTTCCTCGTTAGAATCTATGTCCTCCAAAATCTGTAAGCCTTTCTTTTATGATTGTTCTTACTGTGGATTCCTGTAGAGTGAACTTCTTTGCTAACTCACAAATTTTCATTCCACCTTCAAAATCCTTAATAATGTTGAGTTTTGTTTCGAAAGTCAATGTTTTTCTTGTCTTGCCAGCAGTAGAAGAATCAGACTTGCTTCTTTTGGATGAGATTATTTTTTATGTGATAAAATTTTTATCAAGAAAACAACTGCAAGGTTTGTAGACTATAAAAATCGTGTATGAATGGAGACCATGCGAAACACGTTAGTGCTTGTTCACAGCATGTGCGACACTGGCGAATGCGGCCGGCGCCTGAAAGATATGACTAGTGGTGCGGCGTGAAGCAGGACGGGAATAGGTACATATAAGAAACCGCGTAACTCCGGATTCGTGTAAGCTGGGGTATGACTGTATATATTTTTAAAAATAATTTTAGTAATTTCTGCATTCAAAATATCTTCTATCTGGCAGTAGAGATGAAATTTTTGATTTATTTCTGATTATTAGTTCATATTATTTACCAGTTACTTTCTGAGAGAACCTATTTTCAATAATCCTCTTGTGATGCATGCATTCAAGTGTACTAGATACGACAGTCTTTCATGACTAGTTGCCAATTAACTTTCTTCAAAATCAATTGATAATTTTGCAAGTTTGATCTTATTTGATCACCTCTTACATTTTGATCTTCTGAGGCAGTGTATGTGCAGTAATGGTTGTAGTTAAGTGTGCCATCTTTGCTTCAAACATTTATTGAATTACCATATCCTAAATTAGCTTTGCTCACACATTTTTGCATATTAATGTCAAGTTATTTTCTGATATATTCATTTTAATATCGTTATACCATTAGTCACTGATCAGTTATTTCTAACCCACCTCTGTACAGATCCATAAGTTAAATTTATTCAACAAGTTTATCATAATCTGTTATTTATTTCCATATTTAAATTCCAAAGTGCATATAAATAAATAAATTATTTAATCTGGCCCTTGCAGATTTATTTAAGAAGATAACGTCATTTATATCATCATCAAATAACTGACATATACCTTCAGGGGGTGTATAGGATCTTATGATAGTACCACATGAAAAGTTACATCATTATTAACTTCCTATCAACAATTTTCCTGAAGATTAGCTTATCTGTCAGCATTCCAATATCAGATCTTATATTTCTGCCTTCTAATGCACTTTTTACTATTAATCAATCTGCTATGCATTTACTATGTATCAATCAACTGACACCTTGGTACTTCCTCTGGATGTTTCTCCTGCATTCCTGGCAAAGAACACTTGCATAGCTAATCTTTCCTCTCCCATTCTGTTTAAGTGGCCAGACCACCCGAGATTAGCTCTGCTAGCACATTCATGAATGCTAACAATGTCAAGTTACTTCCTAATATCCTCGTTTTTAATATGATACTGCCATTGATTCCATTTGTTCAACTAATAGTTCTCAGCACTCTCACATCTGTTGTCTCCAGTTTTTGATAAAGTTTTATTTCTAACCCAGCTCTCAGTTTCATAAGTTAAAATTTGTCCTGTATACAGATAGTTTAATGTTTTTGACTAATCTCTCTTATTCCATATAAATTTATTCAGTTGACTTCCTACCATACCAGCTTTTCTAATTCTGTTGTCTATTTCCAAATTTAATTTGCCATTTTCACTAAAAATTGCGGCTAAATAACTAAAATGTTTCATTGTTCTATAGGTTCTCCATTCAGGATGCAGCTGATATTTTCAATGTTTCTACTTATTTTCATTGTCTGTCTTTTGAATGTTGATTTTCATACCAAATTTATTACAGCAGTTATTCAATTTGGTCAGGGAATCCTGCAGCCTTATCTTGGATTTATTTAGGAGTATAACATTGTCAGCATAAAGTAAACAGCTGAGATTATCATCAATTTTAATATCAGATTTAATACCACTTTCCTTCATAACGTGATCCATATAGACAATGAATAACAGCAGAGATAATGTACACCTTTGTCACACATCTGACTTAAAACCAAACCTGTACTTCCCTCAATAATTCTAACTGCTATTTAAATGAAACAAACACTGCTTCTTTTATTTCGAAATCTTTCCAAGTAATTACTCGATATATCAAGAATATCTTCAGTTTTCATTTCCCCTTTATCATCTCTAATTCCTTTTATAATACTCTTTCCTCCATTTCTGAGCTTTTTAATAGCCTCCAAAATATTTTACCACCTTCCTGATATTTATTTTCTATGTTTTGATTATAATTTTATGGAATAAAAAAAAAACTTGTGCTTTTATTCCATAAAAACACAAGTGACTTACTTGCCAGGAACTTTTGATATGCTTTCTTCTTTTCCTTGACTGTGGAAGTATCATTGCCTTATAAAGGGGAATAATAACCTCTTTATCTCTGGATTAGTGTGTTCTTCAATAACAAAGTAATCCTATATGCAATCTTGGACACCTTAGCAATGTGCCCTCTGAACTTCATCTCTCTATCCACCAACACCCCTAAGTCCCTAGCCTCATCAATCTCTTGGAGTACTGTTCCATCAATGCGGTGCACAGCTAGTAATCTTTTAATCCCAAAATGCATAACTTTACACTTTTCCACATTGAACTGACATCCATTACCTTTTGCCCATTTTGCCAGCTTATTTAAATCATCCTGCAAACTCTCAACATCAGCTTGATTTTTTATTGTGCTACCCAACTTTGCATCAGTTGTTTGCTGAATATCTCCCTTGAAGGGAGATATTGCAAACAACTGAATATCTCTCTTCAAGCCATTTCCTATATAATTATGTACAAATTAAACAATAATGGCCCAAACACAGAGCCTGAGGCACACTACTTGTCACCTGGGCTCTGCTCTTCCATACACTACTTCCTGGTATTTCTCCATGAGCCGTTCTCTTATCCATATCACCAGTTTAGTATCCAACCCCATCTGTCTAATTTGTGCAACAGTATTCTGGCAAAATCCAGTAGTATCACTGTGTAGCCATTTCCCTAGTCCAACACAGATGTCATTCTATTATAAAAAGTTAATAGATTGCTAAGGCAGGATCAACCTTTAACAAAACCATGTTGGCCCCTGAGTATCATATTCTAATCCATCCATTCTTGAATTCTGTCCTTAACCAACTTTTCCACTACATTTACACCATTCCCGAGATGGCGATTGGTCTGTAATTAACTACTGCATTCTTAGAGCCACCTTTATGCAAATTAACCACTTTGCCTTCCTTCCACTCCCTAGGGACTATACCAGAGTTCAAACTTAAGTTTAAATAACCAAGTAAGAGGCATTGACAATTCCTTTGCACATTCACGCAACACCCTAGCTGATATTCCACAGCAGTGTTTGCATTTAAATTCTGCAATATACTAAGTACCTCTGATTTATTAACTTCAATTCTCACATTAGTTATTGCTACAAGTACAGAGATATCCTCATTTGGGTGTTAGACTTTTGAAAAATGATCGCTCAGTAAATCTACTATTACATCTGAATTGGTCACCTCAAAACTATCAGCACCCACTAAGGTTATCCTTCCAAAGTCATTCTTCCTTTTACTTGCCTCATAGCAGAACTCTTCAGGATTACCCTTGATCTCCTTGGCTAAGGTGTTCTTATAATCAGATTTAGCTTTTCTTACTATGCTGGTAACCTTCCTAGCTCGAGCCTTGTACTGCTCATGGGTGTACTGATCACCTTCCCTCTCAAATCCTTCACTTAGTTCTGATTTTTCTATCCTTGCAGATTACTTCACTACATGCCTCACTAGCTGAATCAAAGTTTTTGTTAGGGTTTGTCACTGCATCTCCAAGTTTGGTTCTTGTTTTCAAACTCTTTCCGTTTTTCTTGAATAATGTTTGTGTATTTAAGTTTATAGTTCACATCTGATAGCTGTTCAACTTTGATTTGTTTCTAAACTTTCTTATGCACCCTTCTTTTCAATATGAAGTTCAATTTTATCTTATCTTTAGCTTTTCATATACCATTGAGGTAATTTAGCTGTGGACTTCACAACCGTGACTGTCTCAAGGATAAAGTAGTTGGTTCTATGCCTTCTTGTGTGTCCTATGTCTGTAGATGCATGTGTTCAAGGGGCCAGTTTGACTGTTCTGGGGAATGAAAAACACGAATTTCCAGGTGAAAAAACTCTCTACCTCCATATAAGACCAGCTAACTCACTTTTAGTCAAAAGAGACAAATAAAGGTTCCTCATTCTTGGATGGGAATTGAACCCAGGTCTTTCCGAACAAAGGGCTTCCGTCTATACTGACTGAGCTACGGAGGCTCTCAATTTAATCTTGCTTAAAACTAAATGGTGATCACTTCTTATTTCAAATCCACTGTATACTCTTATGTTTTGAACCAGTGAGAAAATATCACTGTTGACAACAACATAGTCAACGAGGTTTTTTTTTTTTTTTTTTTTTTTTTTTTTTTTTTTTTTTTTTTTTATTCCTTGATTCTTCTCTCTGTATGAATTTGTGCACATTTTTATGTTAGGACATGGTGTTAGTAATAACTAATCCATATCCTAAGCAGAAATCTAGCAGGTACTTACCATTATTATTAGCTTTACTCTTTTTTTTCAAATTTTCCCAAGACATGACAATGTTTTGGGAAAATCTGTATATCCTTGATAGATTCATGGAATTCTTTGTTTATGGAAAAGTAGATACTGTCAGCAACAGTTCTCTACCCCCCACCCAACAGAATGGGATCATTAAAATCATGCACTTTCTTCTTCTCCCGTAGTCCTAAATGGACCATTGGGTCATTCATGGCTGGTAGATGATAGTCTTGGTTAGCCTCCTCCAGTCATCTCGGTTTCTTGTTCATGATGTCAGTTGAGAAAGGGAGGAATTTGTCCATTTTTTTATGTTATCAGTCCATTTTAATCGAGGTCGCCCCTAACCCTTGGTCCCGGAACGATTCCTTCTAGTACTTGCTTTGGAATGCCATTAGCCCTCTCCACATGTCCGAACCATTTCATCTGTCTTCTTCTGATGACTGTCAGAATATTTTTCCTTTATGCACTACAGGGCAAAATTAATTAGCTCCAATAATAATGCTTCATCACTAAACTTGAACACATTTATCACGCCTTCTTGGTCAATGGCTACAATCACTACCAAATCCAAAAAATTTAACCCCTGCACCCAGAACAGTAAAAGCACCAAATCTTTTACCATCTCATATATACGAGGCACTCTACAAAAAAACCTAGCAAAAATCCTCAAACAATATAACCTAGTAACTGCTTAAAGACTACTATATAAAAATACTGGCATTCATTATCCATCCTCACTCCCCATCCAAAAAGAGCCACAATCCCTAGACTTGCCAGGTGTCTACCACGTACTATGCCGTTGTAAGATGACCCTACTACAGTCAAACAGGCAGGACAGCCATTGTAAGAATTGCCAAAAAAACACAAAGACTACATTCAGTTCCACCACTCGGCCACTCAAGGGCCTGACCATAAATTGGATATCCACCATAAGATATGATGAAAGAAAGCAACCTTTTTTTTATGAAAGACTTTTCCTAAAATCTGCCTCAGCTTTAACAAACTATCCAAACCTAAACAAATTTGGTTTTATGAAACTCCCTCCAATCTGGGAAGCATTGTCCTTAGAACTTCTGCCCAATAGCCAAGAAACCCATTCCAGCCCACTAGATGGCACCACTGATTAGGACTTTAAACTTGCCTTTGTTATGCTTCAATCATACTTACCTTATGTAGTGCCTCGTGTGCACATATCAATTTCTTTATTATTCCCTGATGATGGCAGTTACTTTGCCAAAATACTGGAAATATTAATTAAAAGTTATTCTGATTAATCTAATTTTATGTTGTGGCTTCTTTAAGTAATATCATTACGGAGCCCAAATGAAAGGAAAGATTGAATCTGGTCCACCATACTTCAACTAGTAGCTATACAGTGGACTGGGATATTTCCACTATGTTGTATTTAGAATTTTTTTATTTTTATTTCTTTTTATTTTTTTTTTGTTTTTTTACGAGGGTTGTTTGATTTCCAATTTCCAAAAGACGACAACATTATTTGTTCATTCACACCAGTGTTGGCACATATCTTTTTCATGACCCCCTCCCCCGGCAAAATTTTAGCTAAGTGCGACGAGTAGTTCTCGTTTAGCAAACATTTAAAACAACCGTGTTCGCATTTTTCATAAAAATGGAGAAAAACTAGTTTCATGCAGTGATAAAACACTTTTATTTGAAGAAGTGGATGGCCGTGCAGATCAAAGCCGAGTTAGTTGCAGTTCATGGAGACTCTGCAGCAGAATTAAAGACTATTTATTTTTGGATAAATGAGTTTAAATGTGGTTTTAAGTCCATCAAAGATGAAGCATGCTCCGGACGCCTGACTGAGGTCACTACGAAGGAAATGATTGACAAAATCCATGTTATCATTATGGAAGACTGCCGAGTGAAAGTGCATGAGATTGCAGGCATCACAACTGAACAGGTGTATGAAATTTCCTGCATTAAAAATTTGCACATGAAAAAGCTGCGTGCACGATGGGTGTCGCGACTGTTGATCAAAAACACATGCGAAAAGACATTTCAACACAGTGTTTGGAAATTGTGATTAAACATATGCCAAACAGTGTTTGGCAATGTTTAATCACAATTCGCGGGATTTTTTGTGTTGATTCGTGATTGTAAACGAAACTTGGATCTACCAATACACACCTGAGTCCAAGCAGCAGTCAAAACAGTGGACAATGCCTGGTGAAAGAGCACCAAAAAAAAACAAAGACTGTTTTGTCAACTAGAAAGGAGATGGCTACTGTTTTTTGGGATTCCCAAGGAATTATGATAAACTATTTGGAAAAGGGTAAGACAATAACAAGAATCTACTAAGATTTGTGATTCTTGTTGATTTATTAATATTTTGTTAGATTTAATTGTGTAATTTTAGTATATTATTGTAGTTTTATTAGTGTAGTTAGTGTATTAAAGTGTTTTATAACATAATCTATGTCGGGAAGTCGCCGCTAGAGGGATTCGTAGTGTGTAGTGTTCGTGAAAGCTCCAGATAAGATAAGCATTATTTTTAGTTATCGTTGATAAATTTACTTTAATATTGCGTAGTTTTGTTTGCCTTGCGTATCTTAGTGCATCTGTTTGTGTGTTTTTGGTGTTTATAATTTATAATTTGATAAAATACGTTACTAGTAAGTATGGCTCCAGTACGAAGGAAAATGGCGTCCAGTAATGATGGTTCGCCATCTTCTTTCAAGAACAGTAATGTAAAGGAGATGATTCAGTGTACTATCTGTGAAATGTACGCTTTGCGGAGTGCAGACAGAGCGTCGTTAGATGATAATATAAAGGAGTGAATGTGTGTAGAAAATGTAGGGAGAATGAGGAATTAAAGTGTATTTCGGATCGTGAGTGTGATATTTTTGTCAAACTTCAGAATGAAGAAAATAGGGATATGACAAGAAACGGCGAGGTTGTACCAGAGAATTGTGAGAGTGTGAATGTAGAAAGTGTGAATGATAGTATTAATGGTTTTACAGAGAATAAAAAAGATGAGATAGATGCAATGAGTGAGATCGCGTTGTTGAATGGTGCGATACAAAGGGCAAAACAGCAGCTAGAGCGTATGAGCAAAAGTCGACTGAATGAACCAACAAATAATAAAAAGTATGACAGGAAAAATAGGCGTATGAGTGTGAACATGAACAAAATGAAGGATAGAGTGCTGTATGGAGACTCGTTAGTACGAGGTGTGTTAGTAGAGGATCTGACAAAATCGTACCAACCTGGTGCGACCTTAAAGGATGTAACTGAGTCTATTAGAGAGAGCAAAAGGAAAGGGTGAAAGAAATGATTGTTGTGGCAGGTACGAATGATTTGAAAGGAGATAAAATGGAAATGATAGAAGACCTGAATGAATTGTTTGAGGTAGCAAAAGAAAAGAGTGAGAGAGTTAGAATGATTAGTCTTTTGCCACGGTATGACAGTGAAATGTTTAAAAGGAGGGCCATAATTGCGAATGACTATGCGTGGGTTATGTATGACGAGTGGTGTGGAATTTGTGGATGTGTGGAGTGAGTTCGATGGGCGAAAGGATCTATATACGATGGATGGATTGCATTTGAATGGTTATGGTGTAAGGAGACTTGAGAAAGTGTTGCTGAATGTAATGGATGTGCAAATTCAGGGAAACTAGATTTATTAAGGGGGAGCAGATATACAGTCCTTAGGGAGGCAGTTGAATGTATGAATGAATATAATATGCCTGAGTGAATAAGGACAACAAATCAGAGTGGGATAGTTAATATGAGGCATCAAGGTAGGGTTGGGGCTAATGGGGAGGGGGGGTCTTAAATTCATGTACACTAATGCCAGGAGTATTAGGAACAAGAAGGAAGAGTTTTTGGCCATGGTTGGCACTTCCAGACCACAGGTTATTGGTATTAGTGAATCATGGCTGACTGTAGATGATATAGCTAGTGGGAATGAATGTGATGGGTATAGTGTGTTCAGAAATGACAGGGAGAATAAAATGGGGGGAGGAGTATTGTTGATGATAGCTGATGAGCTACAGCCAAGGAGAATAGAAGTTGAATTGCAGGATAGAGAAAAGAGCACATTTGAGGCCATTCGGTGTGAGATTGTGGCTAGCAGAACTAAATATACAATTGGGTGCTGCTATAGACCAGGTGATGGAAAAGATGGTGGTGACAGTATGCACAAGCAAATAGAAGAAATGAGTGGAAGGAGGGTAATTATTATGGAAGATTTCAACTATGGTCGCATTGATTGGAGTGAGGAGAGGACACACGGGAAGAAGGAATTGGATTTTATGCGGTTATTAAGGGATAACTATCTGCGACAGCATGTAATGGAAAATACTAGGGATCAGAGAGTGCTTGACCTAGTAATTACAACCACATTGCCACCAATTGGTGAGAGTGATCATAGGGTCTTGACTTGGGAGGTGGCTAAAGGTGCGGAATTTTCAATTAAGACAGGGTACATGTGTAATTATCGGGCTGGAAAGTATGACAAGCTTAGGAGTTTGATTGGTTCAGTGCCATGGCATGTACAACTGCAAGGTCTGGAAGTTGATAGTGCATGGGAGGCAGTTAAGAAGTGTTTGCATGCAGCAATGGCTGACTGTATACCTAGAGTCAGAATAATAAATCAAGTAGGGGTTAAATGGATGAATAACACCATTAAGCTTGAGCTGCAAAAAAAGAAACAACTATGGAGGGAATTTAAGGAGAAAGGTGACCGGCAGGCACATGAACGGTATAAAGCGCAGGCCAGAAGGGTAACGAGTGTGGTAAGAAAAGCAAAAAAGGATTATGAAAGAACATTGGCCATGCAGGCTAAAGAGAATCCTAAACAGTTTTTTTCGATATGTTGCTAGTAAAAGAAAAAATGTATATGGCAGAATGATTTTAAAGAATGCCGATGGTAGGGAGGTAACCGAATCAGCTGATATAGTTGAATTACTGAGTGAGCACTTTGCAAGTATATATCATCCAGGTGGTGACATTGCAGAAATGAATAAACCAGTAGATTATATGGGAATTGTGGTGAATGAAGTGGAGGTAAGTAGTCTATTGCATAACCTCAATGTCAATACATCCATGGGTTTGGATGGCATATCAGCTCGTGTCGTACGAGAAGCAGCTAAAGAATTGTCAGTACCCTTGACCATTTTGTTTAATTTGAGTCTCAGGTCTGGGTTAGTCCCGAGGGGGGTGGAAAGAGGGGAAAATAGTTCCACTGCATAAAGGTGGTTCCAAGACTGCTGTTGTAAATTACTGACTGATTAGCATATCAGGAATCATTGTCAAGGTCTTAGAGAAATTAGTCAAGAAAAGAATACAGGATTGGATAGATGAAAATGGGATATTGTATGGGGGACAACATGGTTTTGTGAAGGGCAGATCATGCCTCAGTAACTTGCTCACATTTTATAACACAGTGAGGCTGAACTTGATAGGAGTAATGGGTTTACAGTGATACTACTGGACCCTGCCAAGGCCTTTGACAGGATACCACATGGAACCCTAATCAGTAAACTGGAGCAGATGGGGATAGATATAGGGTTGATGAGATGGATAGGAGGGTGGTTGAAGGAGAGATACCAGAGAGTGGTTTATGCAGGAGTGGAGTCTAAAAGACGGCTTGTGACTAGTGGTGTGCTGCAGGGCTCAGTTATGGGCACCAGGGTTTCTTTGTGATGGGAAGGAAGTGGAGAGGATCCAGAGACGAGTGACCAAGATGATAGGAGGTCTGTGGAATGAACCTTATGAGAATAGGTTGAAGATTTGTGGGTTGCAGAGATTGGACGATAGGCGAAGGAGGGGTGATATGATTGAGACATTCAAATTACTGAAGGGTTTCTATAAGATTGATCCAGAAGATATTTTTGAAAATATGACTGGCGGTGGGAGGACTAGGGGCCATGCATGGAAGCTGGGCAAGAGCGTGGTTGACAAGGCAGTTAGAGCTAGGTTTTTTACTAGGAGAGTAGTGAATGAGTGGAATAAGCTTCCAAAGTCTGTTGTGGGTGCTACGAACGTGAATGAGTTCAAGGCAAGGTATGATAGATACTGTGTCAATGTCGAATAGTTGTTCTTGACATGATGTTAGAGCCTCCCTTAATGAGTCTGTCGACTCCTTGGAGTTGCCCGGAACAATAATAATAATCATTGTTGGACCATTTAAAAGAAGAAATCAAGAAAAAGCAGCCAAGATTGGCATGCAAAAAAATGCTCTTTCATCAAGACAATGCACCGTCCTACACATCAGCTGTTGCAATGGCAAAACTGTACAAATCGAGGTTCAAATTGGTTTCACATCCACCGTATTCTCCGGACTTGGTCCCCCCATGACTACTTCTTGTTTCCAAACTTAAAACTTTGGCTCAGTGGGAAAAAAAAATTTTTTGAATGAGGATGTCATCAAGGATTTCAATGACTATTTTGTACAATTTGACAAATCCTACTTTTTAAATGGGATGAAAAAATTGGAAATTCGCTGGACCAAATGCATAGACCTCGATGGAGACTATGTTGAGAAATAAAGGTGATTTTTTCCAAAAAAAAGTGTTTAACTTATTTTTTACCAAACTTTTCAAACAACACTGATACTCTAGACATCTCAAAAATCGATAAGAGTTATCTATTTACATGACTTCTTAATAGAAACTGAGGCCTTGTACTGGAATCTGGAATTCTCATTATATTATTCAACATGTCAGATTTTCAATTTTTTTTTAACAATTATCTTTCATTTTTACTGGGTGACAGATGATGCATGTCACTTGACTCTGCATTCTTGTTAGGACGCAGTTAATCATTTCCATTGTAACATTTTTTTTTTTTTTTTTGGAGTCAAACAAGTCTGCAGTTATCCATTTTTATGAGCTTTTTTCTTATAAGTTCTGAAGAAGCACCAGTTTGGCATAAGTGACACTAATTGGTACATGAAATGGAAGGATGTTAGCAGTACTTGGGAAATGACCAATGACCTTCAGTCCACTGCTGGATGAATTCTTCTCCATGCTTCTTCATGTATGACTGATCTTGCATATCTCTTCATCATAAATGTCCATAACATATTTTTATCTCATTATCTCATCTTACCACTGGTCTACCTGGTTTATGATACAGTTCTTGGTGACCATTCTGTTGTTCTTTTAGTCCATCTGTTGTCAGACATTCTCATAATGTCCAGTCCAGTGCCATTTGTTGCCTTTTATCACTAATACATGTTCATTACCTTTGTTTGCTTCCATATTCAATTATTATACTTTTTTTATGTAACCATGTTATTCCTTAAAGTGATTTTTTCCCCATGTTCAATTGTATAGATTTTTATTAAAAAGAAAGACCTACTGGTTGTAGATCTTTCTTTTTAAGCAAGATCAGTTTGGTAAATTGTCTTAAAATATAACTCTATAATTGTTAAAAACTTTCCATTCCACTGTTATTCTAGCAAAAATTTCATTATCAAGTTTATGGTCATTTGTAATGATTTGTCCTAGATATTTGTATGAACTCAGTATTTAATCTGTCAGATTTATTTCAATTTGTTTTCTTTCTGAAGAATTGCAATATACATTTCAGATTTGTCCATATTTATTTGCAAGCCTATCTCCAAACTTCATCAATTTCCTGCCATGTACCCTCAAGGGGTGTACAGGATATGATAGTACTACATGAAAAATTTACAACATCACTAACTTCCTATCTTTAATTTTCCTCCAAATCAGTCTGTTACTTGTCAAGACTCCAACATTATCAGATCTTATATTTCTATCGTCTAAAGCACTTTTACCGTATCAATCCACCTATATCTTGGTCATCCTCTGGGTCGTTTTCCTGCCAACCTGGCAGAGAACACTTCTTTTGCTAATTTTTCCTCACCCATTCTGTTTAAGCGATCATACCACCCGAGATTAGCTCAGCTAACGCATTCCTGGATGCTGACAATGTCTAGTTCTTTCCTAATATCCTCGTTTTTAATATGATATTGCCATTGATGCCATCTGTTCACGCCTATAATCTTTCTCAGGATTCTCATATCTGTGATCTCTAGTCTTTGGTCAAGTGTTTTACTTCTGACCTAGCTCCAGATCCCTAAGTTAAAACTGGTTTGAACACCATCTTGTATGCAGCTAATTTAGTGTTCCAACTAATTTCTCTCTTATTCCATATGAATTTATTCAATTGACTTCCTACCATACCAGCTTTGTTGATTCTGTTGTCTATTTCCATATTTAATTTACCATCTTCACTAAAAATCATGGCTTAGTATCTGAAATTTTTTTTTCTTGTTCCACAGGTTCCCCGTTCAAAACACAGTTGACATTTTCAATGATTCTACCTATTTTCATTGTCTTTGTCTTTTTATTGAGCTTCACACCATATCTATTACAACAGTTACTCAATTTAGTCAGGGAATCTTGCAAATTTGTAGCGGATTTATTTAGAAGTATAACAATGTCCGCATAAAGCAAAGAGCTGACATTAACATCTCCAATTCTGATATCAAGTTTAATACCACTTTCCTTCATAATGTGATCCATATAGATAATGAATAACAGAGGGGATAATGTACATCCTTGTCTCACACCAGATTTAACATTAAACCATCTTCCTGTACTTACTTCAATTCTAACTCCTGACTTGCAACTCAAATAAAGACTAAGTATTGCTTGATATAATGCCTCATCGACACCATATAACTATAGCGTATTGAATAGCCTCTCTCTTGGCACCTTGTCATATGCCTTTTCCAGATCGACAAAACTTAAATACAGATCTTTATTATATTTCCCATTATTTCTCCACTATTTGTCGTAAAGTGAAGATCTCATCCTGACAGCTTCTATTTGACTTGAATCCAGCTTGTTCTTCACCAAGCTTTTCTTCCACAATTCTTCTCAACCGTTATTCAAGTATACTCGCATATATCTTACCAGGACCACTCAGTAGGGACATGCCTCTGTAATTCTCATATATATGGGTACTATGAGAGCTCTACTCCAGTCATCGGGAATTCGTCCCTCTGTCCAGGCATTCTGAACTATGCAGTGCAGCCACTGCAAGATTTTATACCACCATACTTCAGCATTTCTGGTCAAATATCATCTATTCCTGCTGCCTTTCCACATTTGAAGCCTTTGATGGCTTTTTCTACTTCAAGTACGGATATGTATTCCTGACTGCATGCCTGGTCAATGTTTTTTTTTTTTATCACTGTGTGTCATCACTGCTTGTTTCATTTAGCAGTTTTTCAAAGTAATTACTTCATACTTCAAGGATATCTTTTTCTTCCATTTTCATGTCACCTTTATCATCTCTAACTCCTTTTACAGCACTCTTTCCTCCATTCCTAAGCTTCTTCAACAACCTCCAGAATATTTTGCCACCTTCCTGATATTTATTTTCTATGTTCTTGCCAAAGTCCTCCTATGACTTTTGTTTAGCTAGTTTTACACACTGTTTAGCTTTCTTATATTTGTCTCTGTATTCTCTAAGAGCACAAGCTGACTTATTTGCAAGGAACTTTTGATATGCTTTCTTCTTTTCTTTAACTTCCTGTGTCTACCATGGAGTTCTAATTTTTCTATCCTTGCAGACAACTTCACCACATGCCTCTCTAACTGAATCAATCAGGGTTTACCACTGAATCTCCAAGGTTTGTTTCCTGTTCTCAAACTCTTTCATTTTTTTTTCAATAATCTTTGTGTATTTTAGTCTACAGTTCACATCTGAGAGCTGCTCAACTTTAATTTGCTTTAAAACTTTCTTATATGTTATTCTTTTCAATATGAAGTTCAATTTTATCCTGCTCAAGACTAAATAGTGATCACTTCGAATTTCAAATCCTCTGTACACTCTGGTGTCCTGCACCAGGGAGAAAACATCACTATCAACAATAACATAGTCAATGAGAATAGAAAGGGGGATGGTAAATCCCTAAACCCCCCATATTAATTTAATATTAATACTCATTGACTATTAATTGAATAAGCCTTTTGGCTTATTAGATTAATAGTCAATGAGATTTTATTGACTTTTTATCTCATTGACTATTAATTAATTTATTAATTAATAGTCAATGAGATTTTGATATTAATCAAATTTAAAGTCTCATTGACTTTTAATTTGATTAATATCAAATTAAAAGTCAATGAGACTTTTGTTATTCCTTGCCTCTTCTCTCCATGTGAATTTGTGCACATTTTTATGTTGGAACATGGTATTAGTAATAACCAATCCATGTCCTGAGCAGAAATCCAACAGATATTTGCTATTATTAGCTTTGCTCTTTTCTCCAAATTTTCCCAAAATATTTTTGTATGTCTCACAATCATTTCCTACTCTGCTAGGTAGATCCCCAACAAGGACCAACTTTTCTTTTTCATTGTGTCAGTTGCTTTTTCTAAAGCCTCAAAAAATTCCTCCATTTCTACCTTAGTAGAACCTTCTGTGGGAACATAGGCACAAATAAGTCTCATTGTCCAGTTCCCATTCTCATATTTGACCACATTACTCTACTTGAGACTGACTGCCATTCAAGAAGATGTTGAATACTATGGCTACTCCTTCTTTTCCTTGATTGTCATTGCCTGAATATAACATTTTGTATTTATTGCTCAGAAAGAACTCACCAGTTTTGGTCTTTTTTGTTTCAGTCACTCCTATTATGTCAATCTGGTACTTATCTAATTCCTCAGCTAGCTCCATTTCTTTGTCATTCAGGCTTCTTATGTTGATAGTACCGATCTTTAACTCCGGTGATGTTGAGTCAGTGTGTGTGTTTTCAGATTTGTTCCAGTAGCTGACTTTTTGCTGTTCGCCCTTGTTCCCTGGCAAAAACAACGGTAGCCCCTTGTTTAACTGGGCGACACTCCCGCCGGCATGAAATTTTGCCATGTTGTACCATCATTTTGTATTTTGGTTTAACCAATAAGAATACAATTTGGTCGGCTAAATCCCAAATTGCCAGCCCATCCTCGTTCGTTTACTATCCAGGTAGATACCCAACAGGGTGGACCACAAGAAGGTGAGAATTGGACATTAGGTCAGAAGCCCTGGTCGGTTCTCCGTATTCCTTTAAAGGCTATGTGGAGGTCTCCTCTCAGTTATACAGCTTTGACCCTTAAGCACCCCTTCCAAACTTATTTCATTTAATTCAATAATCATGTATTCTAATCCTTTTATTCTATTGTTGGTGATGGTATTATTAGTATGATATCAGTGAAATAGCAGATTACTTAAGTATTCTCCATCAATATTTAATCTTCTTTTCTCCTAGCATATTCAAGGGTGTTACAAATAATTCTGGTGAGATCAGCTATCTGTCTGACAAACAGAGTAATATATAATGCAGTTGAGTCAAGGAAAAGGCAAGTGGCTAGTAATGTGCCACACAACTGCTTGGACTGTTGCCATTTCATTTGTGCAATAATGATAATAGTAATTATTTGGAGGAGGAGATATCCAGTTATTTGCTGATGCTAAATTATGTGATCATACAGGATGATTATATAACTATAGTTTGGACAAAGGAATGATGGCTGCCAGTTCATCTGTATAATGCACAGCTGTAAATGTGCATTATAGAGACGGAACTAGACTGCAAAAAACTGATTTGGCCAGTGATTTGAGAGTGACAGTTGAAATTCAGAAAATGTACTGAAAAAGTGGAGAAAATCACACCTCCATTTCTGTGCAGAAATCTGTTTCCTTGGTTGCATGCATTATGAACTGGTAGAGAAATTTCAGAAATAAAGTGACCTCTGGAAAGACTAGCCTGTCTTTCCACTTTTAAGATTTTTGATGGCTTTTTCGATCTCAAGTATTGACAAGTCTTCTTGATTACATTCCTCTTGAACATTTTCTACAACTGTTCTGTCTCTGCTTTAGTCACTCAAATTAAAGAATCTTTCAAATTAATTACTCTAAAATAGACTTCAGTTTATGTCATATTTATCATTTGCAATTCCTTTTACTCTTTCCTGCATTTCTTAGTTTGTCCCCCCCCCCAACAGCCTCTAAATCATTTTGCCACCTTCATGATATTTAAATGCTATGTTCTTACCAACATTATCCCATGATAATGTTGGTAAGCACTAGTAGTTTTGTTTTGCTATTTTTACACACACAGCTTGGGTCCAATACATTTTTTTTTTATGTATTCTCTCAGGGCCCCCTGCTAACTAAGTTGCCAGGAGCTTTTGATATTTCTTCTTTTCCATGGCTTCCCCTTTAATTCTAACTCCACTGTAAAGTTTGAACTTGTCTATCCTTGCAAATATCATTACACATGCCTCCTAACTGAATGATGTTGCCACTGAGATTCCAAGGTTTCGTTATTTTTTCAAACTCATTTATACACATATCTGAGTTTATCGAGTTCATCTCTGAAAGATGTTTGACTTTACTAAATGTTTTTAAGATTGCTTATAAATATTTTTCCTTTCATTGCGATACTCATTTTTATCTTGCGCAAAAGGACGATAACTTATTTCAAATCCCTATACACTCTTGCATCCTAAATTGGTACAAATGTTTCACTACCAACACAATGACAATAAGACTTCTTATTTTTCTCCATGTGAATTTATTCAAAATTTTCTGGACAGACTAGTGATTACTAACAAACTCATGTTCAGACTTCTAATTTTTTTCTCAAGAGAAACTATCATAATTTCCTTACTACTTAATGATGCAATAAGTTGTGATATGGATTTTTGGAAAATGCATGCACCTTTTTAGTAATGCAGTTGAAAAAAAAAAGGTATGTTAAATTCATTAAACGCACAGATTTCCTGCATGTTTAATGAATATGACAGAATGAATAACATGCAAGTCTCTATTTCTCTTTGTTATTTATTGTAATATATACAACTTTCATAAAACTTGTATTTTTTTTACCCCTTCATCATCAATTTTCTATTATGCTTCCTTAAAGGGGGTGAAGAGGATATTACACGATTAAGTTTACATTATTACTGATCTCCTATCAACAATTTTTCTCCAAATCAATCCATCCTATGTCAACTCCCATAGTTGTATCTTACATTTTGTCCTCCAAGGAACTTCTGAATGCATCAATCCAATCGCAGTTCTTTAATCCAATCTTTAGCCTGTCCTCTTGGCATAAAACACCTATAACAAACTATTTCTTAGGCCCCTAGGGGTTTGCTATGGTAAATAGACTACTAGTTACTTTATTATTATTCTAATATAATGAAACCACTTTCATGTCAAGTGGCTTTTACTCTACAAGATCTCCAGATTCTTACAGAGCCTCTGAAATTTCCTGATCTTCCCACCCCAAAAGAAAACAAGGAAGGGGGGTCCTATAACATTCGTTCCTGTGGCACTTGCTATGTTGGTCAAACAGGATGTTTCAGAGAAATCTGCATGTCAGCACATTTTAAAGATGTCTAAAGGAAAAGAAATATAATTATGATTTAGCTTTTCACACAACCAATGAACACCACTGGCACTGTTGTGTCGGAAATAACCGGCCCGCTATCAGTCAGCCATTTATTTCGGACCCAACATGGGAAGAAATTGACTTACGATAAAAACACGCTTATACTCTCAAGAGCAGGGGTAAAGAAATAATAAATGAATTGTAATCGAAGAGGGTATATCAATTTAATTAGTAAGATTGTTATAAAATAGTCCAAATTGTATTCTAAAATCATGCCCAGTATGGGAAAATTATGTTAAAGAAATAAGAATCATATGTCAACCAATCAACGAAGGTCAAATCACTACGTAAGAGTCCACAGTGACACAGCAGAAAAACCGTATAGCCATCTGGCATCCTCAACTGTAACAGTTTCGTCAAGAGAGGCGTGGAGAAAAGAATATGACATCATCAATACCTGACAAATCAAGGATAGTTAAGTAGGTGATGAAAGTAATGAGAGGGGGCGCTCATGGATGAAATATAAGGAGCCACACGCACTTTAAACGCTCTCTCGTGTTCCTGTATTTTCCTGTGTTCGAAGGCCGTGAAGGCTGAGGAAGCTTGTCTCCAGTATCCAGCAATATTCCATGTTGCTGTGGGATCCGATATGCACAAGATATCCGACAGAACATCAGCAGACAGAGTCACTGATAAATCTGCTAACAATGTGAGGACGGCAAAGGAGATCCTTCGAGGAGAAAAGAAAGCAACAGACAGCGGAGCGACAAGAGACCCTTGCCACGTCCGAAGAAAACCCGGGACTAAAGTTAAGGAACCAACTTCACTAAGGAAATAGCTGGTAAAGTGCAGAACTTTTATTTTATATATAACAAGAAAGAGAGAGAGAGGAAACAAAAGAGAGGAAACAAAAGGAGAGAGAACTTAGAGCATAGCCCTGCTTGAGCCATTTAAGTGATCCATTTGGACTAATCGTCTGTGATAAGACCTTCCTATGTTAGTTTAATCTCTGAGAGCCTACAACTTATATAAGTTTTACAGGGAAGAGTTTAGTCCTCTGACTAAAACAGTGGCTGTTAATGGAGTAAATATATCATGTACATTTTGCTAAGGTGATAATATTTAAGAATTGCATAACCACGAGAGCATCACTTAATCCTAATGCGAGATACAAGAATAAGGATGATTAACTAATGCTCTTGACATAAAATTAAATGAGCCT
Organism: Typopeltis vanoorti; assembly: GCF_054136105.1. Classification (NCBI taxonomy): domain Eukaryota; kingdom Metazoa; phylum Arthropoda; class Arachnida; order Uropygi; family Thelyphonidae; genus Typopeltis; species Typopeltis vanoorti. The sequence continues at coordinate 32,618,048 of NC_143570.1, forward strand.
GTGTGATAAGAGATATATAAAAGAGAATTTAATATTTAGGATATTTGAGTGATTTTTTTTTTTACAGTAGTATGAAAATCTATGCATGAGTTTATCCTTATATTATTGAGATATGATTTTAGTGTAAATACCTTTTGTTCAAATAAATTTATTCTTTTAAACTAAAACTTGTGAGTTCTTGTGTCTGAGACTGAACTACATAGGGGATACTGTATAAGTATCCCCTATGTAGTTCAGGATATTGTATAAAGAGCGGGAAAAAGGGAGCCACGACTGCATACTACGTGATTTCTAACCTCAATTAAATTGCTGACATAATTAATAGCTCAAGTCTTAGTATCAGAAACTGGTTTCTGGCTGGTGCAGTCAATCCTAAAATAATTTGTCAGGAACTAATTTCAGGTACATGTAACTTCTTAAGATACGAAACTAAATTAGGGCATTATAAGAAAACAAACTAACCAAAAGAGCAAAAAGGAAAACCAGAAGGAGGAACCAAGGGACGTAACCTCCAGATTCTTAGAGCCTCTGAAATTGACTGATCTTCCCACAACAAAAGAAAACAAGGGGGGTGGGGTCCTATAACATTCATTCCTGTGGCACTTGCTATGTTGGTCAAAAAGGATGTTTCAGAGAAATCTGCAGGTCAGTACATTTTAAAGATGTCAAAAGGAAAAGAAATATAATTTGGATTTAGCTTTTCACACAACCAATGAATGCCATTGCCACTTTGGCAAAAAAAAAATAGAAATGTCTAACAGTGTACATTACTGTTGTGCAAGGAAATTTATAGAGCCCTTCACAAAATGCTGCACACTCCCATCCAATGCAATAAGAACCGATGTGTCATCCGTGTGGAAAGGCTTATGCGTTCATAGAACACGTTATTTATTTTCATGGTATTGATGACAACACAGAATGATAAGAAAATAACATTTATTAACTTATTTACTAATAATGGAAACATGTATAGACCACAATAATAACTTTAATTAAATAAAGGTACAAATATTTCGTACTGAAAGTAACAGTACATCCTCAGTGTAGAACAAACAGTTAAAGGAATGGAATACAAAGTAAAGAACAGTCGGTGGATCACTAATTAAATTGTTGCCGCATGCCAAAAGATTAATTACTAAAATAATATTAAATAATTCTTTAAAGATAATTATTTCATTGATGGTTACATAAAATAAGAGTATCCCAAGCTTTTTTGGGGGGGGGGAGAGAGAGACAGACAGTCATTTCGATTTAAATTCGGCCGATGTAAGAGGGCTTCGTAACTTTCTTTAAAAAGGAGTTCGTATTTAAACCTGCATCTATGAAGAAGACAAGCTTTATCCCACTGGATATTATGATTAGTGTCAATGCTATGTTGTGCTAGACCAGACTTATGAGGTTTCATGTATTTGATATAATATTGATGTTCCTCCATTCTTTTTTCCACAGAATGGCCTGTTTGTCCAAAATAGGATAAATTGCATTTGCGTGGAATCTGGTAAACACCAGCCAATGAAAGAGGTGACAGTTTGTTTTGTAGATGGCAACAAGTGAGAAATTTTGTTGATAGGAAAATATGTGGGAATAAGATGATACTTATTCAAAATTCTGCCTATAGGTTCTAAGATGCCTGAAATGTAAGGGATTGGAACTCTGCGGTCTGTTGAAGAATCTTGAGGTGTTGGAACATAGGAGTCAATTATCTGTTGGATCTGATTAGGGTTGTAACCGTTAGATTCTATTAACTTTTTTATAGTGAAAAGTTCTTGTTGTAAGGTTGATGGAGAGGAGCACACTTTATGTGCTCCTCTCCATCAACCATCTATTAATTACAGATTTGATAATGCCAATTTTTTTGAGAGGTGTGATGAGCAGACTTCTGATGAATGTATCTGTAGATTTTCGATAGACACTTGTAGACGAAGTACCAGAGGATGTGCGTGTAAGGAGGATGTCCAAGAATGGTAAACTACCAGACTTTTCTTTTTCCATGGTGAACTGAATGCGTGGGTGAAGGCTATTTTATCTGTTGTAGAAATGTGGAAAGTTCCTCTTCAGCATGTGACCAAATCGCAAAAACATCATCGACATAATGAAACCAAAGAGAGGGTTGGGGATGAATGGATGAAAATAAGGTGTCTTCCAGATGTTTCAAAAAATAGTTTGCCAAAGATGGAGACAGAGGCCTACCCATGGCAGTACCTTCAACTTGTTTGTAGATCTTGTTTTTCCAGCTGAAATAACCTGAATGTATAACGAATTCAAAAATCTTTGCAATATCCGGAGGATAATCATCATATAGTAAGTTGAACTGTGTCAGCTAATGGAATATTGGTAAAAAGGGAAACAATATCAAAACTGACTAATAAGTCAGACTCTTTGATTTGAACATCCTTGATTTTTTCAAGAAAATGTGTCGAATTTTTGATGAAAGATCTAGAATGTCCAGTAAGGGCAGTTAATGAACGTGATAAAAATTTAGCAATTCGATAAGTGGGAGAGTCAATACAATTCATGATGGGTCTTACTGGATAGCCCTATTTATGGATTTTTTTGGGAGGCTATATAAGCGAGGAGTTCTTCCAAAATGAGTGCGCAATTTATCCACGAAGTTTTGATCCCAGCTGATAACTTCATCAAGCAACTTATTTAATTGTTTAATTTGAGAATTTGTAGGATTATGACTGATTTCTTGATAGGTGGAAGTATCTTGTAAAAGGCTGGTTACTTTTCTCTCATAGTCAGTCTTATCCATGATCACAACAGCTTTTTCTTTATCGGCTTTTGAAATGGATATTTCATTATTTTTTCTTAACAAGTTAAAGCATGGATTTCAGCACTCGATAAATTACATGGCAGTAACTTGCTTTTAAAAAGAGAAGCCACAACTTCAAATCATAGTTTATTAGCATCTTCGCTAAAAAGTCCTGACAGATTGCATTTAGGAATTACGGCAACACCAAGGCCTTTAGTTATATCGAATACATGCAACCTCATAAGTCTGGTCTAGCACAATATAGCATTGACACTAATCATAATATCCAGTGGGATAAAGCTTGTTGTCTTCTCCATAGATGCAGGTTTAAATACGAATGCCTTTTTAAAGATAGTTATGAAGCCCTCTTACATCGCCCGAATTTAAATCAAAATGACTGTCTCTCTCTCTCTCTCCCAAAAGTTTGGGAGACTCTTATTTTATGTAACCATCAATGAAATAATTATCTTTAAAGAATTATTTAATATTATATTTTAGTAATTAATCTTCTGGCACGCGGCAACAATTTAATTAGTGATCTACCGACTGTTCTTTACTTTGTATTCCATTCCTTTAACTGTTTGTTCTACGCTGAGAATGTACTGTTACTTTCAGTACGAAATATTTGTACCTTTATTTAATTAAAGTTATTACTGTGGTCTATATGCATTTCCATTATTAATTATTATGCCACAGGTACCTCTAAAGATTTAACTTATTTACTGATATTTCCCTAGTATTATATCCAGCATCTCCAGAGCACAAAAACAGTTTGTCACAGTACACAAAACAACAATTTGGCATAACAGTGGAACTAGTTTTTAAAAAAAAATTGTAATGGATAACACAAGGAACTAAAGTCCTAATTAGGCAGCATCTATGTTAGAAAAAGAGAGAAAACAAATATTAATTACATCTCAAAATGACTGTCTCCCAGATTTTGGTAAATTTATACAGCCATATTTGTTGAGGTTTGGAGTATGTTGCTTTTGTTGATTCCAAAACAATTTGACTTATGACTTCTGTGTAGCACTTTTATTTTCTTCCAATTGATCCTGTGTGAAGTGGTATCCAAAGCATGGTCTGTTAGATCCAACTTGCCAATAACAATAGTGCCGGATATATTTTTTTATGTTCACCAAGATGGATACAGCCACTCTCAAACCAGTGATTTTGCTATGCTATGTTGATGTGTTTGCTATTTGGCAACATGGTCCAGACACAATGGATACATTTTTAGTGCATTTAAATAGCCAACGCCCTAAAATCCAATTGATAATGGAACAGGAAGCTAATGATTGTCTGCCTTTTCTGGATACACTAATCAAACAGCTTCCAGATGGTTCTCTATCTTTTTCTGTTTATAGAAAACCCACAGATACAGGAAGATATTTGCACAAACAGTCACACCATCATCCAGCTCAACAGTATGGTATCCTAAAAATACTAACTGATAGAGCTAGAGCTACTTGTTCCAATGACAATGCTCTTACTGCTGAACTCACTCACTTACGTGACACCGTCTTAGCCAATAGCTATAATCTCCATAGAATAGAAAAAATATTAAATGCTCTCCAGAAATCCCCTCTGTTGCCTACCACACAAGACCACACAGCAAAACTGTTACCATCCCATACATTCAAGGTACATCTGAAAAGATATCTAGAGTGCTTAATAAATATCAGCTACGCACTGTATTTAAAACTTGTCAAATTGGCAACTCTCATCCGTTCACCTAAGGACAAACTCTTTTCTTTATCACATCCAGGAGTTTATGAAGTGCCAGTTCTTGCGAATGGGCTTACTATGGACAGACAGGAAGAACTGTTGATATCCGCCTTGGTGAACATAAAAAATACATCCGGCACTATCATTATGGCAAGTTGGGTCTAGCAGACCATGCCTTGGATACCACTTCACACAGGATCAATTAGAAGAAAACAAAGGTACTACACAAAAGTCATAAGTTAGAGAGTGTTTTGGAAATCAACAGAAGCTTTAAAACATACTCCAAATAGGGATCGTCCCGTTTTTGGCTAATGCGTCCCATTGTCCCGAAAAAACTCTTCCGAACAGCTTTTTGTCCTGTATTTTAGAGTTCAAGACTGAATAACAAAATCGACGAGTTACAATTTCTATTCTATTACAAACATCGCTCTCCATCATTACAGGGAACTGTAGATGCGTTGTTATTTTCTCAAGGCAAGTGATGGCAACACTGCAACAATGATAAGTACGTTAGAACAGTACGCATGTGCCATGATATTGGCTCAGCTTTAAATGGTACAGAACAGTTGATTTACTATATATATATATATATATATATATATATATTTTTTTTTTATAAATTTTATATATATATATAAATATATATACACAATTTGATTTACTATTTGTTTACTTATACTTAGTAAAGTGTGTGCATAGTAAACCTTACCATGCACACACACCTGGAAAGTTAGAATCATTTTGTAAGACTAGCATATGTAATGGATGCGCACACTAAACTTTCACCCTCAGTCATAAGTGTCCCATATTTTTTTCCAATGTATCTGGGATCCCTATCCAAACCTCAACAAGTATGGTTGTATAAATTTATCAAAAATCTGGAGACAGTTATTTTAAGATCTAATTAATATTTGTTTTAATTAGATCTTAATTAAAACATCAGACTGGAAACAGGTTAAACTTATAGCTCTAGAGTACCATTTTGCACTGGGCAATTGTCCACTTCACATGCTTTTTGCACCAGGCTAGATGAGCCGCTTTTTTCGTATGTTCAGTTTGTGTGCTACTCTTCCATGGAAACCCAGTAAATGGAGTTCTTTTCGTATAGTACTAGTGCTATATGAAAAGAGTTCAACATGGTGTTACTAGTGCTCTGGACCTCATCACAGATGGTCTGTGTCAGTTTTTGCATGTCACTCATTTTTTAACATCCTCCTGTCCCTGTTAGTCATTTTCAGTGGCCGCCCTGGATCTTTTCCTGTACTAATGATTCCAGAACGTCTCCATTTGCTGATCACATCACCAATTGTTGATTTTGGATGCTCCAGTTGAGCAGCCATGACATGTATGGACATACTACCAATGTGACAGCCCACGTTGACACCTATCTCAAAGTCACTGAGTTCATCTCATGTTGGCATACCACCTGTATTCAACTGCTATGATGAAATACCGCTTCCTACTATCTGTACACCAGTTTTTATGTTATTAACAAACCTGGAATGTTCTATAACTTCAAACAACGGGGATGTCCAGACAATTATTGGTAGATTGTGCGGGTGATAGTTACTTTTTTTCAAAATATGAATTTATAAGTTGCATGTTAACTTAAACTTAGTTACACCTAATCTGGTTTGACATAGCAATTAAAGATTTACCTGGCTTTGGTGGCAATTTTGGAGCATTATCAATAGGAGCAGGTGGTGGTGGCTTCTTAGGTACTCCAGAAGACTGATAAGAAATGTTAAAAAAATTATATAATTAATGGATTATTAATACAGTAGGTTAATATAAAGTTGAGGGGAAAGTAATGACAGGTTTTTGTACACATTTTATTTTATTTACTCAGAAATCAATTCAATAGAATCAGTGGATATTTGAATAATCTTTTTTTTTTACATGCACGTAATCAGGAATTTTATCTGCAAAGTTCTCCAACACACTCAGCACTAAATGGAGCCCAAGACAATTCTAAAGATACTTGTGGTTCAAACATAACAGCAAGCAATAATTGACTATAATGAAATACCAAAATTAATCTTTTCAGATAGCTATAGATAATAATATTAGCTGATTATTAATTAATGGCAGTAACATACTTGGAATGATTAACTCATTCCATCTATAGTATTAACAGCTAAGTTGGAATTATATAAAGAATAACTTATAACAATCAGTTAACAGTTCCAAGGCAAGGGCTGCACACCAGAGAAAATGTGCATTATTACTCTTTAAATGATTTATATATAGATGAATGTGTACATGCATGCACACACTAATTTGTTTAATTCAAGATAATTTCTCATATTTGGCATGGATAACTGTCATTCCAATTCCAACTAAAGCAATACAGAAGGGATCACAGCTCTCCCTTAAACTGTACTTAACATCATCTATAAACTAACTTGGAGTCACTTCAGAGAATTCAATGTCTAGTTTCAGCAATTTGGATTTGTGAGGTCTGATGTACCAAAATACGAGGGTTGTTTGATAAGTCTGTGCAAAAATGAAGAAAACGATTTTTTTGGGACGAACATTTTTTATTTTTCAACATAGTCTCCTTTGAGGTCTATACATTTAGTCCAACGATGCTCGAGTTTTTTGATCCTCTCATATAGTATGATTTGTCCAACTCTTCAAAATAGGCAGTTGTTTCGACAATCACCTCATCATTTGATGAAAATCTCTTTGCTGCCAGCCATTTCTTCATGTTTGGAAACAGATAGTAGTCCGAGGGAGCCAAATCTGGAGAGAGAGAGAGAGAGGGGGGGGGGGATGCAAAAGAACTTCGTAGCTTAAGTCGAACAATTTTGGGGTCACAATTACAGAAGATTGAGAGGGTGCGTTGTCATGGTGAAAAAGAATCTTCTTTTTCCCGAAGTCTGGTTTTTTCCCTTTATTTCATTATTTAAATGATCCAGCAAAGATGCATAATACACTCCAGTAATTGTTTTGCCCTTTTCCAAGAAGTTTATGAAGATTATGCCATAAGCATCCCAGAAGACAGTGGCCATAACCTTTCCTGCTGAAAGAACAGTTTTTGCTTTCTTTGGTGCAGATTCCCCGCTTGCAACCCATTGTTTTGATTGTTCCTTGGTCTCAGGCTGGTAGTGATGATCCATGTTTCGTCCACTGTTACGAAACGATGCAAAAATTCCTCTAGATTCGTTGAAACAGCTTCAAGCTGTCCTTGCAACAGTTCACACGTTGACGCTTTTGATCCAGTGTGAGAAAATGCGGCACCCATCTTGCGGATAATTTTCTCATATGTAAATGTTATGTATTATGTACGCAGTCATTTGAGATGCCCACAGCCATAGCAATTTCAGGCACCTTCACTCTTCTATCATCCATCGCCATATCATGGATTTTTTCAATAATTTCTGGAGTAGTGACCTCAACAGGGCATCACTTGTGCTCATATGGCCACTTCGAAAGTTACTAAACCACTTATAAACCGTTCTAATCGAAGGTGCAGACTCACCATAATGTTTATCAAGCTTAGCTTTGGTTCCCTGTGCTGTTTTGCCTTTCAAAAAGTAATCACTACATGAAATTCTTTCTCATCCATTTTTCACAACTCACGGTACTTGATCTATTCAAATGAATGCTAAACACAGAGTAATAGATCCATCTGACTGAAACTTAGTGTATGATCCTCCGACTGTTGCCAGCAACTAGAAATAACCTCGATATGTACTGGTGGCGCCATCTCTTAGACTTTGCACAGACTTATCAAACAGCCCTTGTATAACCCAGATGTGTTTTTGAAGTACTATATTTCTATAATGGATGATCTACGGTATTGTTCAGAAAGTATCTGCTTGTGAAAATAGGCTTGCAGTTATATTGATAAGGACAAGATGATGTTTCTTGGATTATCAGAGATAACTACACGTGATATCCACATCACAAGTGAAAGACTTTCAGTATCTTATGTCTGATAAATACATCTCTAGGATCTTGGAAAAGTTCCCATTCTCTTCCACTTTTAAATCTTACAACAAACTATCCTGTTAGTCTTCTAACAAGATAACAAGCTGTGTGTGCATGTGTAATATGTCATGCAAATACAACCTTTCTTATTTTGGTCAAATTGGCTATTTAAGAGAGAGACCAAAAATATTCAGAACTGCATGTGTGTCAGAACCTCAAATGTCAGAACTGTGAAATGGTTCGTGTTATGCTGAAACCAAGATAGAATCCTCTGAAATGATACCAAGATAATTCAAAGAAACAGTTTCAGACATGAATGCCTATTTAAGGAGAATTCCAAGGTCTTATCTATTAATATCAACATCAAAGATGGATGAATGAATGATTCCAAAATACATTATTGTTATTAATGAGTAATTATTATTATTATTATTATTATTATTATTATTCCTGATACCTCCAATAAACCAATATTTTTTTGCTATGATAATGTGTATTAGTATTACAACTGGCTTACAATATATAACATTCTGTCTGTGCTAAAGACACTAGATCAAGAGAAGTTCTTTCAGCAACAAAGTCAAAACAATAAGAATGTGCCAATGTTTCCTGGTCCCTTCAGTCCAGAAGCTTTGTTTTAATATATTGGTATATGGCTTCATGTACTGTCATGCAATGCACATGATGAAATATTCTAATATTTCTATACTACTAATATCTGCAATAACATTTAAAGCATAGATTGTGCTATAGGAGCAAGCAATAATTGACTATAATGAAATACCAAAATTAATCTTTTCAGACAGCTATAGACAGGACTTGGGGTTGCTTAATTCTTGCCAATTTTTTTTTTCTGTTAGAGATCTTTAATGATGCCACTTACTACTTTACTGCTACTCTGGATTGTAAATTTCAGCCTATCTTCTCTTAATCATCATCATCTCCCTGACCTATATATACCGTCAAGGTGTGTACAGGCTACTGTGACAGTACCAAATGATTAAGATCAAGATAATGGTGTACTTTATGAACGTGTATGCAACCATGAAATAACCACATATGCAGCTACAATAGGACTAATGCTAAACACACTATGTGCTCCAATGTGTCAGAAATATTCTCTAATCAAGCATATCATTTATAGCAGTACTGTCACTGCTTTTTCTTCAACCATTGTATTTGAAACACAACTGACTGAGATTTAACAGTTAAGTTAATCAAGACTAGGTTCTGTTATTATAATCATGATCATTTGTGTTTATGTGCCTTATAAAGCAGAAGGGATTAAATTAGTTTTTAATTGATTGAACTCCTGAAGCTTTCATATGTGAAATATTACATGGATATTTTTTATATAGTGCATAAAGCATTACAGTTGTTTTTTCAGAATTTATAATTTCAGGTTTCTGATTCTACAAAAGTGAAATGAACTTATATGTTGAACATAAAAGAAAGCAAGTGAAATAGATGAACATTTTTATAATGCTTGACTTTTGAGGAAAGGAAGGAAGGAAAGAACTTGACACAGCATCTAGGAATGTGTTGGTAGAGCTAATCTAAGGTGGTATATGGTCACTTAAATAGAATGGGAGAGGAAAGATTAGCAAAATAAGTATTCTCTGCCAGGTTGGCAGGAAAAAAGATCCAAAGGAAGACCAAAATATAGGTAGATTGACACACTAAAAAGTGCCTTAGAAGACAAAGATAAGATCTGATAATGTTGGAGTACCAACAGATAACAGATTGATTTGGAGGAAAATTGTTGATAGGAAGTTAGTAATGATGTAAGTTTTTCATGTAGTATTATCCTAATATCCTGTACATCCCTTGAGGGTACATGGCAGGAATTTGATGATGACTTTTGACTGCAAGCATAGGTTAGTAGTTTAGCTGGTGTGTGGACATCTCTATGTTGACTAGCTGGTTTGCAAAAGAATTAAATCCTACTGGATAAAACATTTATTGATCATCGTATTCTAGAATGGAATGGAGACTTCCAGCTCTAACTCCATAGTGAATTTAAGACCTAAGTAAATGTTAAACTGTTTTAGAAAGATGTGGAAGTTGGATTAGTAGTGTTCCAACTTGACCACAATGTTACTCATATATAGCTGACATTAAACCAATGACTGGATTTACGTGTTGCCTCTCTGATATCCAGTAATGGGGCAAAACCTTTCAAATGATCAAGATTTGTTTACATGGTGAGGCTACTAACACAGATCTTGATATTTAATGGAAAAATTTCTCTAATTTTTGGTAAATTTTATCTTTATTGATTAGCATAACGAAATGTTTCCTCGATTATATGAATTCAACCTTCTAGACCAACTATGTAATATGCAGTATAGCTGCTATAAAACGTTACTTCCATATTTGCAGTTGCATTTTGTCTGCACTAGTTGCATTCCTATACAGACATACTGCAGTTATATGATGTGGTTCCAGACCACTGTCATATAGCAAATTCCTTCGTATAGCGAATCATAGCATTTTTTTTTTTTAATTTGTAGATGCAGTAATGATGATTTAATGATGTTTTTAAGCAGTCATATATGAGAATAAATGACGGCAAATTTTGCACAAAATCTTTAATTAGAATACTTCCAACATTCCACTTTTAATGCCTTGTAGGGAGAGGGGGGGAGGGAATCATTTCAAAGTAATTCCAAGAAAAAATAAACACCCATTTGCCATGTCACACATGGCAAAATTTTAGCCACATGTGACGCGTAGTTTTCGTTTGCCAAACATTTAATATGACCGTGTTCACATTTTTCATAAAAAATGGAGAAAAACAAGTTTCATGCAGTGACAAAACACTTTTATTTGAAGAAGTGGATGACTGTGCAGATCAAAGCTCAGTTAGATGCAGTTCATGGGGACTGCACCAGCATTAAAGACTATTTATTTTTGGATAATTGAGTTTAAATGTGGTTTTAAGTCCATCGAAGATGAAGCGTGCTCTGTACGCCTGGTTGAGACACTACGAAGAAAATAATTGACAAAATCCATGTTATCATTATGAAAGACTGCTGAGTGAAAGTGCATGAGATTGCTGAGATTGTAGGCATCTCAACTGAACGGGTGTATATAATATCCTGCATGAAAAATTGCACATGAAAAAGCTGTGTGCACGATTGTTGACTGTTGATCAAAAACGCATGTGAAAAGACATTTCGACGTGTTTGGCAATGTTTAATCACAATTCGCAGGATTTTTTGCGTTGATTCGTGATTGTAGACGAAACTTGGATCCACCACTACACACCTGAGTCCAAGCATCAGTCAAAACAGTGGACAATGCCCAGTGAAAGAGCACCGAAAAAAGCGAAGCGAAGAAGTGTCAGCTGGAAAGGTGATGGCCACTGTCTTTTGAGATTCCCAAGGAATTATCATGGTAGACTATTTGGAAAAGGGTAAGACAATAACAGGAGTCTATTATGCATCATTGTTGGACCATTTAAAAGAAGAACTGAAGGGAAAAAAACAGCCAAGATTGGAGCACAAAAAAGTGCTCTTTCATCAAGACAATGCACCATCCCCATGGCAAAATTGCATGAATTGAGATTCGAATTGGTTTCACATCCACCGTATTCTCCGGACTTGGCCCTGTGCGACTTCTTATTGTTCGCAAACTTAAAAATTTGGCTCGGTGGGAAAACATTGTATTCAAATGAGGATGTCATCAAGGCTGTCAATGACTATTTTGCACAATTTGACAAATCCTACTTTTTAGATGGGATGAGAAAATTGGAAAGTCGCTGGACCAAATGTATAGACATCGATGGAGACTATGTTGAGAAATAAAGGTGATTTTTTCCAAAAAATGCGTTTAACTTATTTTTTTATCAAACTTTTCAAACAATACTCATAACCCTGAATTTAACACAAAAATTAAAGATTTAAAACTCAATTCCTTCGATTTAATGGTTAGTTTTGAAATTAGTTCACTGTTCACTAATGTTCCTTTGAATGAGACTCTTGAATATTCTTCTGAATTTTTAGTTCATATTCTACTCATAACTTTTTGGTTATGAATTCAGGATATTTCACTTGGAATGGCAAACAAACTATATAAATAAACTGAAGGAACTATCATGAGCTCACCATTGTTTCTGACAATGGTGAGCCAACTTTTACCTAGAACATTCAGAAGAGATATTTCCATAAATCCTAAACCTTCTCTATGAATCTATTATGTGGATAATATTTTTGCCATTTTAAAGCCAGCATAGCAAAAGTACATATCTACCTGCCAAAAATTAATGACATGCAACCTAGAATCAAATTCTTATTAAATAACTTAAGGAAATTACAACATATAAAGGATATAAATTAAATTAAACTGTAATCTATATTTCCAATATTTCGGCCATCTTCACAGGAACTTAAAATAAAGACACGTGCACGCAAGCACTACACACAGTAAATGAGGACAAAGCAGGAAGCTATTGTTTCTCCTAAAAGTCCTGATGGTTCCCCCTAGCGGGCTATGTAGGTATTCTTGGCTGTTGGGCTGAAGGTCTTCTGATGTAAGTCTCCCAAATTTGTGGCAGTCTCATGCAACCAAATTTGTTGAGGTTTGGCATGTTTCTTAGGGCTGAGGCTGATTCCATGAATAGCCTTTCAAATTTGAATTTACTACGGCGATCATATTCACTAGAAAAAAAGAATCAGATGATTTTACCACTTCTGGATATTCTTGTCTAGGAAAGGGTCAAGTCTAGTAAAAAGCAGAGAGATTCTCTCACCATATCTATATACCATAAACATACTTTTTCTGTTCACAGTTCATCAAAAAAGTGAAAAACTATCAACCATTTTTTTCCTCCCAAATTCTATAAGAGAATATAACCATATGTAAGTTAAAGGCACCTCATATGTAAGTTAAAGGCACTTGTGAATGTATGTCCATGTCCTTAACACATTCAGTGCCAATGACGCTTTAAAGCATCAAACAGATATGGATGCTTCTAAGCATATTGTAAAACTCATGTGTTTCTATGCTGCATAACTCAGTCTGGCCAGGGTGCAAACTACAAAGGCAAAGAAAACATTGAAACACCAAAAAAAGGAAAATGAAGTTGATTGGCAAATTGACCTGGTTGGCATGAAATTTTTCCCATTCACTAAAAATGAAAGCCTGCTAATGCTACCAAATGGTAACAGACTAATTGACTACTTTCATCTTCTTTTGACAGAAGAATTTCTACAGAAAGTTGTGGACCAAACCAATTGAGCCACTCAAATATTTCTGTCTAAAGAAACAAAACAGCAATCTGGACTTTGTCTATTAAAAGAGTTATAGAAGAGGTCTTAGTAATTTTGGATGTGTTTTTGAACAGGCAACGTAAAAATGAACAAGCTACAGGATTACCGAAGAAAGATCTTTTATTTCATAAAAAAAATAAAAAGAAGTTTGTTGCAATGAATATGAGTCAAAATTGGTTTCTTCTAATATTGCACTCACTTCATTTTTCAAAAAATCATGATCTAGATTAGCGTATACCAGAAGACTAGTTATATAAAGTTACACCAGCCAATTATTTCAATAAAAAGAAATCATAAGTATACTATCCAGGTCAAGAACTTTCTTCAGATGAATCCATGGTCCTCTGGAAAGGTAGATTAGCATTTTGTCAATACATCAAAAATGAAGGCTTAAATATGGAATTAACCTTCATATGTTGACAACTCTCCAAGGACTAATCCCAGTATATGCATTTTATACTGGCATGCTGAATGATTTTGGAGACATGATCAAAAGGTAGTTTTGCATTTATTAGAAGGAAAGCTAAATGCTGGCTATCATATTTACATAGACAATTATTGTAGTAGTTTTGATTTAGCTAAGACACTATTGGAAAAAGAAACTCACTGTACTAGAACATTAAGAATGAACAGAAAAAAATGCTCCAAAAGAAATTAAGAATGAAAAGCTTAAAAAAGGAGAAACAGTTGCTAGATATACTGACAGGCAAGTGGAATGATAAAAGAGGTGTAAATTACATCTCAACAAAATCTAAAAATAGAATTGTAGAAGTCACAAACAAAAGAAAGGAAAAAATAAATAAATTGCTACTGATTGTAAATTATAACAAGTTTATATAAGGAATTGACCAACAAGACCAAATCTTATCATCCATTCTATTGAAATGATTCTCTTGAACTTAATTATTTATTCAATAAATATTCAGGTGGTACTATGATATTATTTGATTATAGAATTAACATAATGAAACTTTCACTTCTATGAATGAAGAATATCCTGGACAAAATCAAGTACTACAACAGAACTTTCTCATAAAACATGAAGCAACACCAATGAAAAACAAATTATTAGAAATAAATTTAAACTTTGCACTAAAGAGTGGAAATGCAAGGACATTATATATATAAATAACAACGCAGTCCTGGTCAACCAGAGTATAGTATAAATTATAGTGTTATTACTCACAAATAAATGTTATACTTACATAAGTGATTTTTTTTTTTGCCAGTTTGTATCTCGGCTTTGGTTCATTTTTTTCAGTGAGATTCTTTGCAAGAAACTGTTTCTGAATTTATCCTCATAAAATTTAACATCAAAATCACTAACATGAAGAAAAATATTTTTTAAAGTATCAGGTGGCACTCAGCTGTGAAATATGGTGCTCAGTGTCACTGATGTGTCAAAGCGACCAATAAAGAAAGTGTTTCAGGTGACTACAATTAATTCTATTAGCTCTACAGACTTACTTAAAGTAATTTTAGATCACTAACTCTCAGCCTGGGGGAGACCTGACTCCTACCAGGCGCATCCCTCGGGTGGCGGATGAGGGAAATCCCAACGGGTTGCTCCGAATAAAGAATAAGGAGTCGTGGACCAAGGGATGCAGCAGAGGAGTGGCAAGCCGGCTGCATTATTCTGCCATTCAACCCTATTAATCAGGAGTCTCCACTGTGTCAAGAGAATGTTACTGCATCCGAGGAAACTGACGCAACTGATCCTAGATCACAGGGAGTAGTCGAGAAGTTTAGTATATGGTCAGCCAATAGAATTTCGCATCTCTTAACCTTAAATATAAGAACACTGTTAAAACCTGGGAAAATAAATTTGATGGAAAAAGACCTTTCTAGGATTAAATGGGACATTTTAGGTTTGGCTGAACCCACTGGACAGGAGAAGGAGTTATAAATCTAAATTCAGGAAAACTATTCTACTCGGGCAGAGAGGACAATATACATAGAGAAGGAGTTGCCATTTTAGCGAATAATAGTCTACAAAATGCAGCCATGGCCATAGAACCACATGGCCCAAGAATGATCGCTACCAGATTGAAAGGTAAAGAAAAAAATGTTCACTTTACAATTATTCAAATCTACACCCCTGACCAGTCACATGAAGATAAAGAAATCGATACCTTTTATGATAAGTTGCAAGATCTAATAGACAAGACAAATAAGAAAGATATATTAATAGTGATGGGAGATTTTAATGCCAAAATTGGGAAGTTCACCCCAGGCATGGAGGATGTTATGGGCAGGTTTGGAGTTGATAACAGAAATGAAAGAGGTGAAAGAATTTTAGAATTTTGTAAAGCAAATAATCTCTGTAACACCCTTTTTTCCCATAGACCTTCCCACAAATAGACATGGACTTCACCAGATGGTACAACAAAGAACTGTATTGATTACATTCTAATCAAACGCAATTGGAAATCATCAGTGCAAAATGTTAGAACTTTAAAAATGCCAGACTTCGACACTGACCACGAACTGCTAGCAGCAAAAATTAAACTAAAAACGAGCTCCTATTAACAAAGTGGACCTGTCAAAACTGAAAGAGAAATCTATGCAAGATAATTAGCAGAAACTAATAGGAAATGAGTTTAGAAGATTATCCTATGACAATATAGAAAATACATGGAATCAAGGTAAAAAAATTGTTACAAGTACTGCAAGAAACATACTTGGTACAACATCAAGACCAAATCATGAATGGATAACCCCTGAAATTCTAAATACTTTAGAAGAAAAAAGAACAGCAAAGCATATATTAAATATAAAAAATACAGAAGAAAATAAGTAACATTATAAGAATCTTAAAAACAAAATTGATAAAATGTGCATATCTGCCAAAAATATCTGGTCGGAGGAAAAAGCAAAACTCTGCAAAGAAGCTAATAAAAGAAATGATAATAAAACGGTATACAAAATTATCAAAGAATTAACTAAGATCTATAAAGATAAACCATTAACATGAAAGATAAAAACAATCTAGAAACTGGGTCAATACAAAATATTAAAATAATTTGGAAGGACTACTATCAAACATTATTTCAAAAAGAACAGGAGGAGGAAAGTATAACAGAGAAGATGATATATGAAAAAGCACCACCCATAACCTCAGCAGAAATTATAAATGCAATAAACCAAATGAAACTTTCAAAAGCTACGGGTAAAGATGAAATATCTATAGAACTATGGAAATATGGTGGCAAGGAAGCCATTAATTTCTTAATGAATTTATTTAATCAAATTCTTTATACGTAATTCCAACTGACTGGAAAACAGGAATTATTATACCAATTCACAAAAAAGGAGACAAAAGAATACGTGAAAATTACAGACCCATAACACTCTTAAGTCATAGTTATAACTATTCATTCGAATTATACAAAAGAGAACACAGGTGCTTACAGAAAAAATCATAGAGGAAAACCAAGCAGGATTTAGGCCACATAGATCCACTATAGACCATATCTTCACCATTAATAATATAGCAGAAAAATATTGGGAATACAACCTGTCCATATACTGTTGTTTTATAGATTTTAAGCAAGCCTTTGATTCAGTTAATAGAAACAAATTGATTACTATCCTAAAAAACGTAAAAATGGATTCTGATATTGTAACATTTATTACATTATTATGGAGACACCAAAGCTTTTGTTAAAACAAACAACATTAAAACCAAGAATTTCAGAGTCGAGAAAGGTGTAATGCAGGGATGTCCTCTCTCACCTCAATTCTTTATCCTCTTCCTAGAAGAAGTCTGTGAAACCATAGTCGATGAACCAGGTGTAAAAATTGTAAAAATCAATGGTACCAACATTAATCACATAAAATACGTGGATGATATCATTATTTTAGCAGATTCTAAACCACAGCTAGAAAAAACTATTAATATTTTAAATGACTCTTGTAAAACTTATGGTATGAAAATAAATCTTCATAAAACAAAAATAATGAAGATAGGTAGAGAAGAAGAAAATCTTTCTATAAATCTTGAAAATCACCTGCTGGAACAAGTTAATAAATATGTTTATCTTGGCAGTCTTATATCTAGTAACCTCAACAATATGGAAACAGTAAAACACAGGCTAAACCTAGGTTGGACCAACATGAATAAACTAAACAAAATATGGAAGAATAAAAAAATCCCAACGAGTCTAAAATTAAAATGATATAAAACAATTATTATCCCAACGGCTACTTATGCTTCAGAAGCCTGGAGATTAGTCCAACAACCAATCAAGAAACTTCAAGCATTTGAAATGAAATGCCTCAGAAAAATTAATAATGCCCACTGGATGCAACACAAGACTAATGATCAAGTCAGAACAGATTTACACTTCCCAGATAATATAATAGACACAATCATTAAGCATCAACTGAGATGGTTTGGTCATATTCAGAGAATGGCCCCCTCATAGACTCCCATATTTAGCTCTGAATGGATATATCGGAAGAAAAAGACCTAGAGGCAGACCAAGAAGTATTTGGATAAAGTTGCTGAAAGAACATTCACATCTACCCAGCTATAGAGTCATGATTGAGATGACTAAAGATCGCGATAAGTGGAGATCCTTTCTTCTTAGTGGACTCAACCCATTACCAATCGGATGAGATGAGATGAACTCTCAGATTTAAAAATAAAAAAATAAAATAATAATTTAAAAAAAATTGGCACCTGGAGACATTGTCATAAATTGCTTTCCCTTAAGATAAAATTCCTTTTAATTGCTGCCTGGCATCTATCAAATTCCAAATAAGGGCTATCCCATTTTAAACTTTACTTCTGAACACCAATCTTATATCCAACAGATTTAACATGATAAATTCAACCTTGCAGAACATGGAATTAATAACAATAGCCAGGGATCCTTTGGAACGATGCAAAGTTTTTACACAAAAATGTCTACAAATTCAAACGTCTTTTCAAATAAAAAAAAGAGCACTAAAGTTCATCATCCAAGTCTTAACTTCAATGATAGATAGGCTATCAAATCCCAAAATTCATGAATCGTATTAGAAACTGAATTTCTTAATTATTTTGAATTTTAACAGCATAGAAGTGTACATGAGAAGATAACCATTGCAGAGTAAAGTTTTAATTTTGTTGTTTTTGACATTGCTTTATTCTAAATCAGGATGATTTGTGATACACAAAGTTAAAATATCTGTAATTTAACAGTATATTTTTTTAGTAAAATATACTCACTGTAGTTGTGTTGTTTTTCTTTAATGAATGAGCAGCAAAAATGAGTATAATTGCCATATCATCTTAAGAACGACCTCTGCAGACTTCCGAATTATATAACCTCTATACAATAACAAATATCTACTATAAATTAAAGATGCCAAGAAATTATATTCTTGGTTTAATGTTTTATCCAAGTGAAAGCAAACAAAGTTTCTATGCAAAGTATCTTCAAGACTGTATTACTAGAATACAGAGGTTAATGCCTTCACATCAATTAATGCAAAACATATCCCTTTCAGACATGTATGATGGTATGCATTATGGGAAGGACCACTACAGACCAGTTTTGGTCTTCACTGAGGTCTCTCACTGGGAGCCAGACACAGAAGAGATACCAAGGTTGAAGTAATGCAGGTTGCATATTTCCCATATATAAGTAGTGAAATGTGTCACCTTATTATTAAAATACTCCGGATCAGAGAGTGATGTCTGTCACCAGAGATATGACAGCAGCAGCAAGGCAAGAAATTTGGCTGATGAAAGCTGCAGGTTTGAATCCCACTATGGGCATGGATGTCTGTAACTGTCTTTGGATGGGAGATGAATTTCATTGCCCCAGTGTGAGACCACCTCACTACTTATTGGAGGGCCTGAAGTGACTTCAAAAAAGTTACATGTTTAGTCTCTAGAGCAGGATTTCTAGACAAGGCAAAATATAAATATATAAAAAAAAATTTAATTTATTCTTAGGCCACCTATGGTACAAAATGTACTACAGGCTTGCAAATAATCTTTCATGGGTGGGAGTAACATAGAAACAATTATTTCAAACACAGATCTCAGATCCACAAGTTAAAACTGGTTTAAACACTCTTCTATATATAGTTCACAATTTTGACTAATTTCTCTCTTATTCCATTTAACTTTATTCTGTTGGCATGTTCCCAACATACTAACTTTGTTAATTATGTTGTCTATTTTTGTATTTTCTATCTCACTAAACATTGTGCCTAAATAGTTGAAATGTTTTATTTGTTCTATAGGTTCTCCATTCAGGATGCAGTTGATGTTTGCAATGTTCTGCCAGTTTCAATAGCCTGTCTTTTTACTGCTGATTTTATATCAAATTTATTACAGTAATTACTCAATTTAGTTATGAAATCCAGCAGATCTTGTACTGGATATATTTAGGAGTACATCGACTGAATAAAGTAAAGAACTGAGTATCTCAAATTTTGATACCAGGCTTGGTTGGTTGATTTGGGATTTATGACTGAAGCAACTCAGGGGCTCACATCATATGCATTTGTAGTTTAAGCCAATAGAGTACAATTTAGTCAACTAAATCCCAAATTGCCAGCCCATCCTCATTCGTTCAGTACCCATTAGATACCTACTAAAAAGGTACACCATGTAAAGGTGAGGATTGGACATAAGGTCAGAAGCCCCAGTTGGTTCTCTGCATTTCTGAAAGGTGATGTGGATGTCTCCTTCCAGGTATTTGGATTTGACCCTTAAGCAACCCCTTAGCAACAGCATTCAACACCAAACATGCAGATAAACTTCTTGATTAGAAGAGATTTTCAAGTAGAGTTATGTGGGCAAACTTTAAAATGGGGACATGGACAATGAAACTTATTTGTGTCTATGATCTCACAGAAGGTTCTTCCAAGGAAGAAGTGGAGGAATTTGAGATATTAGAACAGGCAGCTGACATTAAAAAAATGGAAAATGTGATCCCTATTGGAGATCTGAAGAGCAGAGTAGGAAATGAATTCCACCAGACATATAACATTTTAAAAAAATTTGAAGAAAAAGGCAAAGCTAATAATAATGGTAAGTATTTATTGGATTTCTGCTCGACATATGGTCTACTCATTACTAACACCATGTTTCAACATAAAGATGTGCACAAGTTCACATGGAGAGAAGCCACAAGAAATAAGAAAAGCCTCATTGACTATGTCTTTGTTGATAGTGATATCATCATGCTGGTTCAAAGATATAAGCATGTACAGAGGATTCGAAACTGGAAGTGACCATTACTTAGTACTAAGCAGGATAAAAATGGATATCACTTTGAAAAGAACAATATGTAAGAAAGTTTTAAAAAGAATTAAAGGTGAGCAGCTTTTACAGGTAAATGGTAGACTCAACTATGCAAACATTATTGAAGAAATTTCAAGCACTTTGAAACAAGAACCAAACCTTGTAGTCTCAGTGGCAAACTCTGAAGAAGACAGAAAAATAAGAACACCATGGTAGACTGCTTCTTTAACACAAGAAGTTAAAGAAGCCGTCCTGGAAAAGAAGAAAGCATACCAAGAAGGCAAATAAGTCGGCAGATATCCTAAAAGAATACAAAGAAAAATGCAAGAGAACTAAGCTATGAGTAAAATTAGCTAAACAAAAGTCATTGGAAGACATTGGTAAAAATATAGAAAATAAATATCAGGAAGTGGCATTCTGGAGGCTATTGAAGAAGCTTGGAAATGGAGGAAAGAGTATACTGTAAACAGAATCAAAGATGACATAAAAAACTGAAGACAAGGATATTCTGGATATCTGGAGTAATTACTTTGAAAGACTATTAAACAAACTAAGCAGTGACAGAACCATAGTAGAAAATTTTCATGACAAATGCTAAGAGGAGTACATACAGTAGGCCCCCCCACGTATTAGCAGGGATTGGTCCCATTGTCTTCCGTGGATACCTGAAACCGTGGACAGTAGCGAACCCTATATATACTATGTTTTTTCCTATACATAAATACCTATGACAAAGTTTAATTTATAAATTACACACAGTAAGAGATTAACAACAATAACTAATAATAAAACAGAACAATTATAACAATATACTGTAATAAAGTTATCTGAATGTGAATGGAATCTTAGTAACCCCGGATGTGTGTTGCTTTCTCCACCTTTGCAACGAGTTGCCCTGGTGTTGGACAATCTCTGCGATCAGCTGAACTGTCTATTACTAAAATAAAGAGCCACATGGCTTCATTTCAGCGATGTAAAATTACATAAGCAAAGTAGATATTAGATCCAACATTATTTCAAAGCCGAATGTTTGTAGAGACTATGACAGTTTTGTAAGTTGACCTTTCGTATGTTAATATCTTCGGACCAGGGTTGACCGCGGATACGGGGGTCCTAATGTATTAATATTTAAGGTAGAAAATATAGAAAATACTATAAAAAATTTGATATGTGGAAAGGCAGCTGGAGTAAATATTCGACCAAAATTGTTTAAGGTATGGAAGTATAAAAGTTTTACAGTGGCTACACTGCATAATTCAGAGGGCCTGGTTAGATGGTCGAATTCCCAATGATTGAAGTAGAGCTCTCATAGTACCCATCTATAAAAAAGGGAATAAAACAGAACTTGAAAATTACAGAGGAATTTCCAAGTGTTCCAGGTAAGATTTATGCAAGCATACTTGAAAAGAGGTTGAGAAAGATTGCAGAAGAGAAACTTGGAGAAGAAAAGCAGCTCAGGCAAAATAGAAGTTGCCAAGATCAGTTTTCCACTTTAAGACAAATAGTTGAGAAATTGTGGCAATATGACAAGGATCTGTACTGAAGTTTTGTAGATCTGGAAAAGACACATGACAAGGTGCCCAGAGAAAAGCTTTTCAAAACACTACAAATATGAATGGAACATATATATATGAGTCTATATTTTTTTAAGTTAATCAATCAGCAGTCTGACTGACAGAGTCTATATTTATAGTTAAAATATTTAGTCTATAACAGTCAATATTTATAGTTATTTAGTCCATAACAGAGTCTATATTTAAGTTGTCAGTCAGCAGTTAGAATTGAAGGAAATACAGGAAGATGGTTTGATGTAAAATCAGGGTTAAGACAAGATTGTACATTATCTCCACTCTTATTCATCATCTATATGAATCGCATTATGAAAGAAAGTGGCATCAAGTCTGATATTAGAATTAATGTCAAACTTAGCTCTTTGCTTCATGCAGATGATGTCATACTTCTAAACACATCTAGTGCAAGTCTCCAGG
Source organism: Typopeltis vanoorti (assembly GCF_054136105.1). Lineage (NCBI taxonomy): Eukaryota > Metazoa > Arthropoda > Arachnida > Uropygi > Thelyphonidae > Typopeltis > Typopeltis vanoorti. The sequence goes on from NC_143570.1 coordinate 32,640,974, forward strand.
ATGCACTAACTAAATTGAATAACAGCTGTAACAAATTTGGCATGAAAATCAGCAATCAAAAGACCAAAACTATGAAAATAGGCAGAAGCATAGAAAACTTCAGCTTCATTCTGAATGGAGATCCTATAGAACAAGTAAAATATTTCAGCTATTTAGGTACAATTTTTAGTGAAGATGGCAAGTTAAATCTGGAAATAGACAACAGAATAAGCAAACCTAGTATAGTGGGTAGCCAGCTGAATAATTTACAAGAGTAAATTATACAAGAAAGTATAATAAATTTAGTTTAATCCTTTATCCAAGTGTGAGCAAACAAAGTTTGTGCCTGAAAATATCTTCAGGACTGAGGTAAGGTAGTACAACACTGGGAAACTCGCAGCAAAGGTGGATCAAGCTCTCAACTCCTTGTCTCAGTATCTCCCATAATGCACAGCACATCTCCTTGCAGACATGTGTACTGCTATGCATTAAGGTGGGCCACTACCCATACCGGTTTCGACCTTCTGACTATAGATATGAGGGTTCTGAGAAAAATTAGGAGAGTAAACTTATGTCATCAATGGCAGAATCATATTAAAAATGAAGATATTAGAAAGGAACTTGACATTATTAGCATTCAAGAATGTGTCAGCAGAGCTAATCTAAGGTGGTATGGCCACTTAAATAGAATGAGTGAAGAAAGGCTAGCAAAACAGGGTGTTTGATGCCAAGATGGCAGGAAAGAGACCCAGAGGAAGACCAAGGTCTAGGTGGATCGATTCAGTCAGAAGTGCCTTAGAAGCATGGAATGTTAGATATGACAATATTGGAGGCTCATAAGTTGGATAGCTCAATTCTGCCAGATAGCATCTATGAATAAGCTACTCTAAACTTGTGCTCCCATGTTTTATCATTGTAAGTGTTTATCATTGAAATTAATCATTAAACGGAAACCTTAATAGCGGGTACTAAGGAGCCGATTACTTCTACACAACTTGTAAGTACTTACAGTGCATTACATCAGCTATCTTTCCAGTTAAAAATCAGCCACGTGTAAGCACCCGCTATGCCTACTGTACGAAGCAAAGATGGTGGCAATAAAGGCCAATGACAAACGAGCACCCAGTGTCTCGTCAGAGCAGCACCGTCGATCGCTGACAGACCCACAAAGTGCCGCAGCTGTCAAACTGATGTCACCAATAAAAAAAGGGGTAATTCTGCAAGTTCTGTTGCCACTGGCTGCATGCTTCCTGTGCAAAAATAGGTGAGTTGGCACACAAGCTATTTATCAACCTCAACCAGCCCTTTTTCTGTTCACTGTGCCTCCCTTCTGTAAAACAACTTTTAAACTTAGGTAAATGAGTCGAAAACATTGAACAGAACATCAGTACAATGAACGAAACTTTTTCCTCCAAAATACGAGCTGTGGAATCTAAGCTCGAACTAACTGACGATCACCGCTGCAATGCAATGACATCAGAAAGTTCAATGCCGTTATTTTGAACTTTCTGATGGCAAATGGAAAATCATTAGAAGACATCAAGAAATGAACAGAAGAATGCAACATTGATTCCAAAAATATTATTAGATGCCAACGTTTCGGACTCATGAATAAAAGAATGGACAGAACAAACTTTCCGTGCCTTATAAAAGTGACTTGTGATGTGACCCCAATCATGCATATGTGCTCGACCAGACCTAACATTTGCCTGAGGGAACAGGCCATCTGTGAAGAAAAACGGCAAAATGGAGACACCAGTTGTTGGAAGTATTTCCACTTGGTTATACTACAAACTAAAGATACCAATAAATTATATACTTGGTTTAATCCTTTATCCAAGTGTAAGCAAACAAGTTTGCACTTGAACTATTTTCAGGACTGAGGTAATTCATATATAGAGGCTAACATAAACATAAACTGCATAACAAACATGCATAATGCCATGCATTATGGGAAGGATCACTATCCAGACCCAGAAGTGATGCCAATGTTGAAGTAATGCAGAAGTCATATTTTCATATATGAATATCGAAAAGGTGTCACAACTTATTATTAAAATACTCTAGATTAGAGATAATTGTAAGTTTTTCTACTTGGTTATGCTATAAATTATGTACTTGGTTAATCCTTTACCCAAGTGTAAGCAAACAAAGTTTGTTTACTGGAAAAACTTTTATTGGGATTATATTGATCAAGTGTATATAATAAACAACTAAGTTATACCAACTAGTTTCACCAACTAAGTCTGTTGGCATCTTCAGGGTACATAACTGATGTAAGGCACTAAAAAGTAAAAAACTGTTACAAACTAAAATCAACCGATTCCAATTATATTAAACAAAGAACAGAGCGCGTACAATACATTCAGAGAGCGTGGATGATCTCACTTGTTATTTAGGAACGTTCTATAGTTAGCACTATAATTCAGTTCTGGCGAGTTGAAGGATCTGATAAGGGTCTTCAGATCATGGGCAAGATAAGTCCTTGGTTCCTGTTAAGGTTTTGTGTACAGCGGGCAACTGTTGTGGCCTCCTTAAAAATTCGGGAGCAGAATTTTTAAGGAGAGGAATATCCCACTCTATGGTATGGTTCGTTCTTGAGAAATGGAACGCTAACCCCGATTTTTCTTCTCTGTTATTATTGACGTCACCTATATGTTCTTTTTGCCTAATTTCAAGGCTCCTTGAAGTTTGGCCAATGTAATTCAAGCCGCACAAGCATGGTATGTTATAAACTCCAGCATATTTGGAGAAAGGATGGCTATCTTTTGGAGATCTTAAGAATTGTCTAATCGTTTCTGTGGGTTTAAAGGCCACTCTTATTTTATGTGGTCTAAGGAGTCTAGCAATCTTATTGGAAACTGTCCCTAAATATGGAATGACGATGGTGGAAATATAACGTACATCATCTTGTGGACGAGTCTTCAAGGAAATCCATTCATGGTAAGGTTGGTGGATATCAGGGATAGTTCTTCCTGGAGGTCTTGTTGATCTGTTGTAAGGAGAGAGGCACAGTTCTTCAACATGTGTACAATACTAAGTTTCTGAGAAATGTGGTGTGAGGAAGTGAAATGTAAATAACGTCCTGTAATTGACTGGCCTTGCTACCCATTGCAAGGCCAGTCAATTGCTGATATATATATTGACTGGCCTTGCAATGGGTAGCCCCCCCTCTCTCCATCTTGTGCTGATCTCTTTATGGAGGATTTTGAAAATAAAATCTTAACTCAAACAGACCCTAAACCCACAGTATGGTGGAGATACGTGGATGATATCTTTATTGTTTAGAACCACACAAAAAAGGACCCGTTCGACTTTCTTAAGAAAATCAACTCTCTACACCACACAATCAAATTCACTCTAGAACTTGAAGATAACCAATTATCATTTCTGGACACTTTAATTAAGAAGCTTCCGAATGGTGGTATCAACTTCTCAGTTTACCGCAAACCTACCAATACAGGACGTTATTTACATTTCACTTCCTCACACCACATTTCTCAGAAACTTAGTATTGTACACATGTTGAAGAACCGTGCCTCTCTCCTTACAACAGATCAACAAGACCTCCAGGAAGAACTATCGCTGATATCCACCAACCTTACCATGAATGGATTTCCTCGAAGACTCATCCACAAGATACTTTTCTCTGAACTCCGACAAAGACAACAAGATGATGCACGTTATATTTTTACCATCGTTTAAGATATTTTTATTACTGTGTCAAAATCATATAATCTCCAACAAAATATTTCAAACATTATTATTTCTTAACTCCTATGAAAATTTATATTAATAACCCCTCTGCTTTTTTGTTATTTGTTTCCATAAACAGACTGCAATATTAATAAATAGCTGGGATCAACTGGAGTCGTCATATTTTCTAGTTAAGTGTAAAACTAAAAGTGGTTGCTTAACTCAAAAGACACTGAAACCATACCGTATCTATACAAAATCAAGTTCATAAAATGCCAGATTGCTGTAAAACACTTTTTGGCTTAATATGTATAAGATGAGGAGGGATTAAATAAAAAATAAATAAACTAAGTACAATATATAAATTTAATTTATTTTTTATTTATTTATTTTTTAATTTTGGTATGAAAATGGCACTGACTTTTTTTTCTGACTGTTCTGTTGGTTTTAACTTAACTACTCCTTCTTGGAAAATATTCCCTAGTCCAACACCTTTGATCGGTTTTGGTTTAATTTCTTGATGGCTTGGAGAACTATGGGTAGAGTTATCTAAAAAGAGAACATTTCCTGATAAGTACCATCAAAAGATGTGAAGAATACCAAGTAATACATAATTAAGTTTACATTATTACTAACTGTTTATCAACAATTTTCCTTCAAATTAATCTGTTATTTGTCAGGTCTTCAACTGTCACTTCTATTTTGGTCTTGTAAGCCATTATCATGGACCACCATGATGTGAGAGGCCATTCATGCTAATATCCCAAGCCAACACAGATAGGTGAAATCCCAACCTGCAGTGTGTGAGATGAATTAGGACTAAAATAATCCTAAATTTGGAATCAGAGGAAGTGAACAATAGACAATGTAATTAACCCAAAAATACAAATCCATATCCTTGTTTTTCTAGGTATACATCAAATAAAGATGAGACCACAAACAAAAATGCAAGGGTAGAAGAACCTTCATTGGCACCAACAACTATAGATCTCTTCATGGTGAAACTTGCTTGGAAAAGCTAATAGAAATGAAAAAGTTCTATTAATTCCTTTTTATGCCCTACAGATGGATACTAAGAGCTTTACTGCATTTATAGAGCCTCCGTAGCACAGTCAGTATAGATGAAGCCCTTTGGTCGGAAAGACCTGGGTTCGATTCCCATCTATGATGTGAGGAACTTTTATTTGGTCTCTTTCAACTAAAGGTGAATTAGCCGGTCTCATACAGAGGTAGAGGTTTTTTTCACCTGGAAACTCAGGTTTTTCGTCCCTCAGAACAGGTAAACTGGCCCATGAACACACATGAATCTACAGTCATAAAATACATAATTAATCCCTCATTAAGAGGACTCAACCAGTCCTAAGGGACAGTTGAGGAATGGGGAAACCCCATATGAATAAGATAAGATTGCATTTATGCAGCATAAGTACTCTAAAAATGTCTCCATATTAGTAGCATTTCAGGTTGAATGTTATCTACTCCGGTTGACTTCTCACATTAGATATCTGACAGCTTTTCTACCTTCAATGATGAAATGTATTAATGATAACATTTCTCCTATATTCTTCAATATCTTTTATTAACACTTTTTATGACTAAACATACACATGTACCCAGAGTAATAAGATTTTTTAATAAGTAAATATTTTGTCCTAAGTATCATACGACATTGTCAATACAGTTAATTCAAACAATACTAGGAATCTCATACAGTTGAGGCGCATGCTGTCTGCATGGTTAGTCTAGCTGCTCTGACCTTTGCAACCATGTCTGGGGAAGGAGTGTCCCACGTTCGATTCTCATCGATGATGTGAGAAACTTAAAAGGATCTTTCTTAGACATAGCCAAGTTAGCTGGTCTTGGGCATGGACAGTAGGGTTCCCCCCCCCCCAGTTTATCTAGGGTTTTTCATCTCGCAAGAAGGCAAACCGGCCCCGTGAACACACAGGCTATAGTCATAGGATATAGTACTTAATCCTTCATTAGGAGAGCTCAACCAGTTACAATGGAATCCCTCTATGCATGCAGAAGAGTGTTAAAGAATTAAATTGTGTCTGAAAAAAAAAAAGATTACATTAAAATGAGATAACATATACAAAAATAATTTACACAATTTAGGATGACAATTTCCTAGACTTTAGGGATAGTAAGAACATCATTATGGTTCAAATTAGGTCTGCGACATAAGGCTTCAACACTTTCTTTATATAAATGTTGATGTTTATATGAAGATCTACGTAGAAGTTTGGTCTTCTTCCAATGGATCCTATGGTTAGGGTTTTCAATTCCGTGTTGTGCAAGGTCTGATTTCTGCAGTTTGATAAGCTGGATATGGTCGATGTTCTGAAATGTGTTTGCTAATGGATCTACCTGTATGCCCATAGTAAGACAATTTACAGGAACATGAGATCTCGTACATGCCAGGTAGCATCAGAGGTGAGAGTTTGTCTTTAGGAGAAGGTAATAGATTTGGTTGATTGGTTTGTAGGTAGTAGCCAATTTATATTTCTTCATAATTTTTGGAAGACATTCGGAGATGCCTTTGACATAAGGTATTTGTTCTTGTCTAGGTTGATGTATGGGTAAGTGACTGATTTTTTTGGGTTGCTTTTGGATTGTATCCATTTTGTATGGCTATATTTTTGATTATTTCCAATTCTTGGTTTAAGGATTCTTTGGAAGAGCAGAATCTGTGTGCTCTGATTACTAATGATTTAATGATGCCAAACATTTGTTTTGGATGATGAACTGAAGAATTGTGAATGTAGCGTTCCTGAAAAAGTCGACTTCCGATAGACAGAAGTGGAGATGGGACCATCTTCTTTTCTTTGGATGTGTACATCCAGGAAAGAGATACCCTGTGGAGATTCTTTTTCTAGCGTGAATTTTATGTGAGGATGAAGAAGGTCGATTTTATCTAGAAACAAGTGTAGTTCTTGTTCAGAATGACCCCAGACAGAAAACACGTCATCAACGTATCATAGCCAGAATTTTGGTTTAAGATTAAACGTGAAAATTTTTTCTTCAAGGTGTTCTATAAAAAGATTGGCTAAGTTTGATGATAAGGTTGACCCCATTGCTGTTCCTTCCTCTTGCTTGTAAATTTTCTCTTTCCAAGTGAAGTATCCAGACATAACAAATTTGAATAATTCGACAATATCATTTCTTTATGGGGAGTATTAGTGAAGAGGGAGACAATGTCAAAGCTAATTAGCATGTCAGTTTCCAACAGTTGAATGTCTTTTATTTTTACGTGAAACTCTGTGGAATTTTTAATGAGTGGCCTATGAGAGGACACAGAAGGTTAGATAAAAATCTTGATAATTTGTAAGTCGGGCTGCCAATAAAACCATGACGGATCTGAGTGGAACGTTATTCTTGTGAAGTTTAGATAAACTGTATATTCTAGGAGGCCTAGCATGGTATGTCCCGAGTTTTTTTTATTGTTTTTTGATCTAAGGAAGTGGTTTCATCTAGTGATACTTAGAAGATGAAATATTTACTTATTAAAAAATCTTATTAGTGTGGTTATGTGTGTATGTTTAGTCAGTCATGAATGCTCCACAGGTTTCATTATACAACTCACAATTTTTATATCTTTATTTTTCAGATTATTTACTCCAGGCATCTACAATATCCTTGTTTTTAAGTCATCTTTATCTATGATTACTTTCACACTATTCTTTTCCCCATTTTTAAGCTTTTTCAATAGTCTCCAAGTTGTACTTTTAGCTTTTATTTCTGGAGTAGGGTCCCAGAAATAAATGCAACTTAAATCATAAACCTTCATATAAATATCATTAGAGGTTATTTAAAAAAGATGTGATAATATAAAGTAATACATTACAGTTAATTATACAGAAATATGTTTTCCTTTATTATGGGTTTAAAATGTATGACACAATTCAGTTTGTCTTTTATTTCATTTATTATCGACAATAAAGAGTGAATTTATATAAATTCTCCATAAAAAATAATTTAACAGGAAAGACAAATAATAAAATTCATGACAGCAAGAAAAGTAGGTCACACTCAATGCTGAGCCAGATTCACTTTTCTGATGCACTCAGTCACATGATTACTCTTTGACTTGTGTTTGAAAGATAATTATATTTTTTAAATAAAGTATTAAAAACACATCTTCATTACGTACGCTTTTCAAGCATTTCATTATACTATTTACATTAAGCTAATTTGTGTTTTCAGCTGGGAAAATAAGCATAAGACAATACTATATTATAATTGTGAACCAACAAGGGTGGTCTGAAAAGTTCTCAGCCTAACAATAAAAAAACAAATTTATAATTTCAAAATTATTTTTATTTTTCAACATAATCTCCCTTAAGACTAATACATTTATTCCAGTGATGCCCCAGCGCCATTATCCCGTCCCTGTAGTGGTTCTCAGTAAGAGCTGGAAAATATCCCTCTACAGCTGCAATTACTCTTTTAATTTGAAGAAAAACGCTGACCAGCGAGGAAGAGTTTTAGTTTTGGGAAGAGACAGAAATCAGAGGGAGCCAAATCTGGGGAACAGGGTGGATGTTCCAAAAATTCATAATGTAGATCCCTTAATTTTACCATTGCCAAAACACCTTTATGGGCAGGTGCACTGTCCTGATGAAAGATGATTTTTTCTTCTGCAAACCAGGTCTTTTCTCACCAATTTTTTCTTCTAGGCTGGTTAAAAGATTGGAATAATATTCCCCAGTTATTGCTTTATCCTTTTCAAGATAATTAATAAACAAAACTTTAACATCCCAAAACACCAATGCCATGACCTTTCCTGCTGATGGAACCGACTTTGTCTTCTTTGGCACTGAACAACAGGCTTCCGTTAACTGTCTTGACTGCTGTTTGGATTCTGGTGTGTAATGGTGAATCCAAGTCTCACCCATAGTAATAAATTGATGCACAAAATCGCTTTTATTCTTGTTAAAATATTCCAAGCAATGTTCAGAGATTTTCATGCAAGTGTGTTTTTGATCTGCTGTGAGCAAGTGTGTCACCCATCTTGCGCAAAGCTTTTTCATTTGCAATTCTTTATGCAAAATATCCTACACGTTCTTTCTGAAATGCTTATAGTCTCAGCAATTTGACGCACTTTGACTCACCGGTCATCCAATACCATATTGTGCACTTGATCAATAATTTTTGGTGTTGTTACATATTTTGGACATCCTTCACATGGATCATCTTCAAGGCTGGTACGGCCACATTTAAACTCACCATTTCTTAATTTTCTTAAACCCATTTCTTAATTATCGAAAACGAAGGAGAAGAGTGCCCTTAAACTTTTATGAACTTCGAATGAATTTCTTTTGGCGTTAAACCTTCTTTTACAAAGAATTTTATAACCGCACAATACTAAATTTTATCCATTTCAAGGGATACAGACAACACTTTTGCTTCAGACAGCTGTATAAAACAAACTACTTGATAGAATGACTTGCAATTTCATGTGGATGCTTATGACAGATGTACCAACCTAAAAAAATAAATAAATCTTGCGATAGTGTTGCCATCTATGATCAAGGTGGAGAACTTTTCAGATCGCCCTCATATTTAAGGACTAAAAGTGTTGTAAGAATAAGATATATAGATGAACTACAGTAATAAATTAGATTGTGCCAATTTTAACTTTTGTGTTTATAATTATTGATTTATGTTATTAATAAAATTATATGGTCAGAAAAGTACAATTAATTCTTTAATAATGAATTATCTATTACATATGCTGTGTGTACTGTAATATACGTGTAAGGTTAATATTGAATTAAACAAATACATTGATTTGCATAGAAATTTATTGGAAATAAGAACTGAAATTAGAAAAATAAAGTTCTTAAATTGAAAGGAAATAAAAGAATGGAAGAAAAAAAGAAAGGTTCATTTATGTTATGACTATCAGAGAAAACCAGAACTAGTGTTCGAATTAAGGATTTCAGATCCAAAAGTTTTAGGTCAAGAGAGCAGGAAATAAAACTTCTTTAATAAATTCATTGGCAGTCAACGATAATCAAATAACATGACAGTAAATGAGATTATATTAAAAAAAAAATGAAAGTAAATAATACATTTTGAATGCATTTAGAACAAAGCTGAAAATACACTCAACTTGTCTCTGAAAACTCGCCTCTAGCAAGTGGGCAAAGTTTTCTGGAGTCCTGGTCTCCAGAACACTTTGCCGCCTTCAAGATATTTATCTTGTAATTGTTTTCAGTCTTTTCACAATTTTTGTTCAGCACTGCTACACAAACTTCCTTACACTTTTTATCGTATTATCTAAGGTTTAAATGACTTACTTTCTAAGAACTTTTAATATCATTTCTTCTTCTTTTCCAAGGATTGCCTCTATAAGTCCACCATGAATGTCTGATTGTTCTCTCCTAGATGACTTCAGCACTAAATGATCACTTGTTTCAAAGGCCAAAATGAAATGCTTTTTAATGACCATTGAATAGCAGAATACTGTAGAGTATCTGATGATGCATTCAGCACACATTTCCTTTTTTTAATCAGTTAGGTCAGGTGCATGCATGGGCACACATTCAGAAAGCAGCCCAACTAGTGACAATGTATTAAACAATCGTATAAAAAAAACTGGAAAGAAATTGGGATAATTTAAGCATATTTCATTCTCCTAGCCCATTTATTTATAGTAATGTAATGCAATTGCCTTTTATTACTCTATCGTGAAATTTAATTTATTGTTATAATTAAATTTTGTCTTCTCCACAAAGAGAACAACACTTATGTTAATAAATCATTTTATAAAATGTCAGTTATTAAAATAGTTGATAACTTTAGTTTATGTAATAAAAGTACTAAACTTTGGGGATGTTTTGTAATGGTGCTGGAGACAATGCATGGCATTAACAGTCTTTTGCAGTTCAAGAAATGTAATACATTTTGAGGATATAAAGAAATTATTTTACTTTAAGAGACAAACTGTATAATAAAACTTTCTTACCTAAAAGTTAATTTTACATGTTTCAATCTATTGTAGTAAAGGCGCCAAAGATTTCAGGCGAGGAGGAAATACTTAAAAAAAAATATTATTCATTAATTATATCAAAATAAATTACATTTTTGTTTAAATTTTAATTAGATTTTATAGATTTGTCTTCAACAAATCATTTATATAATCACTTATTTATTATTCCTTAACACGCGGGAGCTCGCAGCTTACAACGCAGCATATCTCAGAGATACATTCATTACTAGTATGTGCTAAAATGCAAAAAACATAAAGAAACAACACTGCAAATATAATACATGATGGTACAAATTAAGTGAATATTGAATCCAACATTATTTCATAGCCAAATATCGAAACTACAAGAGTTTTGTGCCGAATATATAGAAACCAAAAGTTTTGGCGGATGCAAGCATAAGCAACCTTATGGGCAATTCGTAGTAAAGGTGGAGCAAGCTCCAGACCACTTTCCTTAGTATTTTCCTTAAATGTAAAGCACATCTTCTAGAGCAGCGCTTCCCAAACTGTGGCCACGGCCCTCTTGGGGGCCGTAGGTTTTGTTGAGGGGAGGCCATGAAATAATGAAAACAAATTTAAAATCTTTTAAGACTAAGTAGATTCTTTCTATCTTAAAAGAAACGTATTTAATTTTTATTATTTCTTTTTTGTTATTTTTTACATTTTAATGGAAAAAAATCACACATTGGTTCAGGTTCACAAATTTTGCTTCCTGCATATTTCGGCATTTAATGAATATTAGTAAATATATGCTTATTCATATAAGTTTCATTTGAAAGCAGAAATCTAAGAATTGCAGTTTCAATTTTTCACCTGATATTGGTGTAGCAGTATTGAAACACATCCATCACATTAAATTGTTATTAAACTTCTTTTATGTTTTTAATTCTTTCTTTATTACTAATCGTTTTACGTTTCATGTGCTTGTACTGCAAATGTACAATAATAACATATCTATCTATATAAAAATATGAGATAACGTGCCATCAAATGTATACCTAAGATGCTAGAAATGTAATATTTGCATTTGATTTTTGCAATATTCGCTGTGTATATTTTATACTGATTATAAATATAATAATATGTCTCTATTACGATTTTTTTTCCGAGGAGAGCCGAGATATATTTTAATTTTTCCAAAGGGGGCCATGACATCCAGAAGTTTGGGAAGCACTGTTCTAGAGCAGCGCTTCCCAAACTGTGAGCCGTGGCCTTTGGGGGCCGTAGGTTTTGTTGAGGGGACAGTGAAATAATGAAAACAAATTTAAAATGTTTTAAGACTAAGTTGATTTTTCTTATCTTAAAAGAAACGTATTTAACTTTTATTTATTATTTTTTTGTTATTTTTTATATTTTAATAGAAAAATTCACACATTGGTGCTCGTTCACAAACTTTGCTTCCTACGTATTTCGGCGCTTAATGAATATTAATAAATATATGCTTATTCATATAAGTTTCATTTCAAAGCAGTGGTTAATTGTATTTACTTTGAATGCTCTCCAGGGAAGCTCCAAATCTTCCCATCCCTTTCATCACGCATTCGTAATCAAGCGAGTGTTGATAGTGACTGTATATACATATCAAAACTCGTTTTTTATCACTGTCATCCGAGCTAGTTTTCCATTACCAATAAAAGTTCTGCATATACTTCACACATGAAAACGATCTTAAACGAGTTCATGTGGGGCAATAGTAACTTTCTTGCAGCAGTAAACAACGCGACCTCCCCAGCAGTCACTATACCACAGAGGCAAGAAAAACAAGTACTTTTATTATGTCAGTGATTAAGGTATGAGCAGCCTGCTAATATATTTCTCGACAAATAATGCAATTAGAGACAACTAAGATAAAAAACTACACTAATTAATGAATTACATGTCCCCTCATACAGAAAGTATGCTGTATATATATAGACTGAAGCAAAACCATATGTTGCACCAACAAACACAGTATCTAACTAAAAACTACTGTTATTAATTAGCTGTGTGTGAGTTAGATTTCGCAAGGCAGCAATAAAATTCAACCGAACGTGCTAAAATTTGTAAATGTGTTAAATCTAAGAAATATATATAATGAATGTTATGGCAGTTTCACATATGGAATTTGGTTGAAGAGAGTTAGCATTTCAGCTCAAATTGTCAGCTATGCTTTTATCTTTCAGTCGCACGATCTTTTGTTAATACCGCACGAATCATATGCACGTTTTAATAACCTGCCTTTGCTATCTGTTTCACGTTAGGCTTAATTACCATAAAGGGAGAAAAGTCACAAAAGAGAAAAATGTTCCTGGTACGGGGATTCCCTTATTCAGGTAATGTTCACTAATTTCATGTTGTTAGTCTGTGGTGTGCCAGTATCGGTAAGCTGTGCTATGATTTGATCTATTATACGTTAAAAATTTACCCCTGAGATGGATAAGTGGCTGATAAAAAAAATCCAGCAAACAATCAGAAGCAGCAGAAACAGACTCAAAAGAAAGGACAGTATTTCATATTTTACCAGAACAGCCCACGTCGTCTTTAGCACCAAACGGGAAGAGGCAAAAAATGTCGCATGAAAAAATTCGAAAATACGATCCTTCTTATTTGAAATATGGGTTTGTATCATCATATAATAATCCAAACAAACCTATGTGTGTAATTTGCTGTAAACAGTTATCAAATGATTGCATGCGACCCAGAAAACTTTGTCGCCATTATTTAGATACTGTTCATGGGGAATATGAGTAAGACAATTCAGTTTTTTCAAAGAAAAGCTGAAGAATTAAAACGACAAACTAAATGTTTTTCAAAGCATTTTAAACTGAATGACAAATTAGTAAAAGTATCTTTCGAAATTGTTTTATTAGTTGCAAAAACAAAGAAACCTCATACAATAGGTGAAGACCTCGTCTTACCAGCAGCAATAAAAATTTGCAAAACTATCTATGGTTCCGAAATATCAGAACCTTTAAAAAAAATTCCTGTGTCTAATAATACAATTAAAAGAATAGATTGCATTGCCGATAATATATCTACATTAATTTCACGAATCAAACAAAGTAATGCATTTGCCATTCAGCTTGATGAATCTATGAATAATACAAAGGATGCTAATTTAATGGTTTTTGTTAGATACCTCTATAATTTTCAAATTCATGAAAATCTACTGTTTTGCAGAAATCTTTCTGGTACAACCAAAGGAAAAGATATATTTGAAAAAGTGAATAATTTTTTTAAAGAATATGAATTTGATTGGCAAAAGTGCATCAGAATTTGCACTCATGGTGGTGCAGTCGTGACGGAGAGAATTTCAGGTTTTGTAGCAGAAGTAAAAAAAGTTTATCCAAATACAAGACATGTTCATTGCCTTATCCATAGAGAAAACTTAGTATTTCATAATTAGAAAACTTAGTATTTCGACAAATGGAAGAATTGCTGAGTGAAGTGTTATCAGAAGTTTCTACTGTAGTTAATTATATAAAAAGTAATGCTACTAATACAAGACTGCTTCATATTTTATCCCAAGAGATGGATTCCAATTACAACACTTTTTTATATTACACAGAAGTAAGGTGGTTGTCCCGTGGAAAAGTTCTGAAATGAGTTTTAATACTGAAAGATGAACTACGAATTTTTCTTCTTGATAAGAATCCCATGTTAGCATCTCATTTTTGTGATCAAAATTGGTTGTGTTTCATTTCTTATCTGTCAGATTTTTTCTAAAAAGTTAATGAATTGAATCTTTCTATGCAAGGAAAAAGCACCAACATATTAACACTAAACATTAAATTGCAAGCATTTCAAAGTAAGCTATCTGCGTGGTAAAAAACTTTTAAGGATAATAAAACGGAAATGTTTACTTCTCTTCATAAATATGTTAAAGAAAATAATATTTTACTATCAACAGAAAATAAAAGGATAATAATTAACCACCTCACAAATTGTGATTTTTTTCTAAAAATATTTTCCTAATTTGAATGAAGATAAAGAATATGATTGGATAAGAACACCATTTGCTCCTTCTCTACAATTTAGCAATCTTCCATGGTCATCCCAAGAAGAACTAATTGATATGAGAGTAGATTCAACCCTCAAATCAGAATTTCTTAATAGTGATTTATCAGAATTTTGGATTCAACGACAAAAAGAATGTCCTTCATTAACAAACGTAGCCTTAAATATGTTAATTTTTCGCATCTACATATCTTTGTGAAATAGCATTTTCATCGTTATTGATAATTAAAAATAAACACAGGTCCTGCTTATCAATGGGAGAATTGGAAAGAAATCTAAGAATAGCCATTTCAAATATTTCACCTGATATTGACTTTTTGTGTAGTAGTATTGAAACACATCCATCACATTAAATTGTTATTAAACTTCTTTTATGTTTTTAATTCTTTCTTTATTACTAATCGTCTTGTTTCATGTGCTTGTGTACAAGATGCAAATGTACAATATTTGCATCTTGTACACAATATGCAAATACAAAACGGAGCTGTATCTATCTCGTCATTAGAATTTCCTATCTATATAAAAATCTGAGATAATGTGCCATGTCAAATGTGTATGTAAGATGCTAAAAATGTAATATTTGCATTTGATTTTTGCAATATTCGTTGCATATGTTTTCGGATATAAATTATAAATTAATATTGAACATAAATACAATAAATATTATAATAATATATCTCAATTACGATTTTTTTTTGAGGGAGGCCGTGAAATATTTTAATTTTTATAAAGGGAGACCCTGACATCCAGAAGTTTGGGAAGCACTGTTCTAGAAGGCATGCATGATAAAAAATAAGCCTTTGGCTCTCTATTTCAATAATACATGACGGTTTATTTATTTTCAGTTACAATCTAGCAATTATTGCAACAAAGCAATATAAAGAATAAAAATTTTTGTTACAAAATAACGCAAACATCAATAATGAAAGAAAATAAATCTAAACAAATGCATTTAACATTAATTAATCAGAATCTTTAATAGTTGGATTTACAGAACTGTCATAACAGTCATTGCAAACAATAAACAATATTGCTATGTTGAAAGCATAATACTTTTTACAATGCTTGCAAAAATATTTTGATAAGCGACTCGTTTTGGATGCATAGCACACAAGACATCTTTTTCTTTTTCTGTTTGTCGAGGGTCGATTTTCTGTATCTATCTCGTCATTAGAATTTCCTTCAAACTGTGTCTGAAATTGATGAAGTTTCATGTGTACAGACCTATTCACACCTGTAGAGATTTCTGAATGCCTTTTTATTTGTTCTGACACTACCTGCATTACTAGATTTCTAATAAATATTCTGCACCGTATTTTCACATTGTTGTTCAGCATATAAATAATCTGAGCATTTATATTTATGAGCTATACTGACATTGGAGCTCACGGTATCTCTCAGATACAATTTACTGTCAAATATCACAAACCTTTACAAAAAACGTGTTCAACCAAACTGATAGCAAAAAAAAAAACAGTGCAGAATATCACTCGTAACATATGCACGCACAGCTAGTCATGACTTTCAACCTATACAATAAAATCCCTGTGTCAACTAACAAGTATCTGTTAGATCTGCCAGGACCTCCGCAGGGTCAAATATCACAAATCTTTTCATAACACGTGTTAAACCAAACTGACAGCAACAAAAGTGCAAAATAGCACTCGTAATATACTTATGCGGAGTTACTCATGACCTTCAAAGTATACAATAGATAGGTTAAAGAATATTCATGTTAACAATTAGCATCTTTCTATCAGATCACATGCGAGCGCCCCGAGTGTTAAGATCTTATTTTATTCTGATCCTAGTTCTAACAAGGTAGTTTAGCGTAAAGTAAAAACTTGAATGTTAGTGAGTTCACTGTTTACAGGATGAAGCATGTTTGAGTTTGTTTATTCTTGTTCAAACTGGCATTTGCTCTAAACATATTTAAGAAAAGCTGCTGCAGTTATTAACTTTATTCTATATTCTGCTGTTACGGTGTTCGTACTCTATCGTATCACTAAACCAAAAGGTATCAACTGTAAGATTTTGTAATTAGACATAGGACAGTGAAGTGCAGTGCATCAGTAAAAACAAGGACAAGAAATAAATTTGAATTAAGATCTAAGGTAAGTTATTCATTCTTTTCTCATACATTTAACATAATATATTCCTTATTTTTTAATTTTGTTAAATACTTAAGAAAAAATTAAATTTTCACGCTTTTAGATATTTCGCTAAAGAAATTAATATATATATATATTTTAATAATTCGACATTTTCTTTTATTTTTTATTTAGTAAATTTATACATTGAATACTCGTAAAAATTGTGTTTTGTACTGTTTTTTTTATTAATATTATAAAAAAATATACATAATTTCGAATTTTAATAACAATGTATTAGAGTCGAGTATTTTGTCTTTAATTAGATGTCCCAAGAGGAAAAGAAAAAGAAACTTTCTGGGTATCAAAATTTAATAAATAAAAGAAAACGGGAAGAAGAAAGAGAGAAATGCTTCCAGAATTACTCACTACTTCACTAAAAAAGTAACGATGAATGACTCTGACCCAGTTCCTGGTTGCAGTAAGGATATTTTTGATACACTCAGTCAGTTGGAAAAGAATTCTAGTGAAGATAGTGAACATGCTGAAGAAACTGTCACTCATCTGATGCCCAAAAACAATACAGAAGAAACAATAAGTGAAGATACTGAAGACATTTTCGCTAATTCGGAACGTGATGAATCTACTACAATAAGTGTGTTTAATTTTGATGATCCCGGACTTTCGCCGGAAACAATTTCTCATACAACAAGGCAAGCCAATTTAGAAACGGGTCCTAAACAAATTAATGATTTTAATTTTCCATGAGTTTCTTACGGATGAAAATTTTCACATACATATTATCAAAGGCATTTAAAAAATGGCAAAGAATACAATAGAAATTGTTTAATTTATTCAGTTTCAAAAAAATGCAGTTTACTGCTTTTGCTGCAAACTTTTTGAACTTTACAATTCCAAACATAATAAATTTATTCTGGGATTTAATGACTGGCAACATCCTGCAATGTACCTGATTCGTCATGAGAAAAATTTATATCATTTGAACAATTAAAAAAAATGGACAGAATTGATTACATCCTTAAGAAATAAAACTTGTATTGATCATTTGCAACAAACAGTTTTAGATAATGAAAGGAAACATTGGTATGAAGTTATAAAAAGAATAAATTTTGAAGTACAGTTTTTAGGCAAACAAAATCTGGCTCTTCGTGGTAAAAGTAATAAACTTTATGATCGCAACAATGGCAATTTTTTAAAATGCATTGAGATGTTAGAAAAGTTTGATCCTTGTATATCGGAACACACATGACGTGTAGTTGATGATCCCGACTTTAAAAATATGCCCTCCTATTTAGGGGATAAAATTCAAAATGAAATACTTACTTTAATGGCATCAAATATTAAAAATAATATTATATCAGGCAAAACGTCTAGGTGAAAAAATTGCTACATTTATTTGTGGTATTAGAGTTTGGTATGATATTTTAATTCAAGTGAATTTTGTCAGCAAAATACTGCAGTCTTCATCTATGAATCTCCAACTTGCTTTAGATGCATTGAATGATCTAAATCAATTTTTAAATGATTATAGGTCTGATGAAACTTTCAAAGAAATATTAGAAAGCTCAAAATTAATTGCAGCAAAATTTGACGCAGAACCTGTATTTTTTAATAGTAGACCACTAAGGCGACGTAAAAAGACAACACAATTTCATTACGAACATGAAAGTGAAAATATAGTAGATCCTGAAATTTTATTTAAAGTAAATTTTTTTTTCGCATAATAGATCAAACATTAGAATCTTTGCAGGAAAGATTTACTTTATTAAAAGAACATATGAATTCATTTCAGTTTTTGTATTTGTTAAGTACTTCACAAAATAAAGAATATTATCTTGTTGTAAAAAGTTACAACAAAAATTAACACATGAGAATCATTCAGACATTGATGCACACGATTTATGCGAAGAAATTTTATGCTGTCAACCATTTATTTCTAATTTTAAAAACTATATATATATCAGATAATTCAGTATATTTATTCAAACGACTTAATCACAGTTTATCCAAACTTTACAATTGCTCTTCGGATTATAGATTCTTCTGTCATTACCGGTATCTGTAGCATCTGCGGAACGGTCCTTTTCTAAACTTAAAATTATTAAAAACTACTTATTAAAAACTACAATGGTACAAGACAAACTTTCAAATCTTGCCATCATATCAACAGAGTCAGATATTTTGGATCAACTTGATATATATATATGAGATTATTCGAGAATTTTCATTAATGAAAAATAGAAAAGTTCAATTCGCTAAGTGATTTTTCTTTCTGTTTAAATGTTTATTTACCTATTTCTTATCTAATAATGTTTAATATGTTCCTATTTATATACTTGTAAGTTTATCTGTTAATTTACGTAAAACTATATAAGGTGCAATTCGCAAATGATTTCCTTGCCAAATAACATAAATTACTTTATTTTTTTCCAAATTATTTTTGCTGTTTTTGTTTCTGTATTCTTCTTGCATGTTTATTGTTTTTTATATATTTGTTTTTGTAATTTCTGATTTTGGTTCAATAAACTTATAATTAATATATTTCATATTTCATTTTTACTCACTGATACGTTTTTATAAAGTGATTTTTTATTGGGGGGAGGGTATAGGGGCAGCAACTAAAGTTTTGCACACAGGCGCCGGACACTACTGGCATGCCCCTGTCTACTGTGCAAGGAGAAAATTATCTGGCAATTTGGAGCATGGTGCATGCATGGGCACAATTCAGAAAGCAGCCCAACTAGTGACTACTGTTTTGTTTTCGTTGTTGTGGAAAATGGAATGAGAATGTGTATTACTTTTTAAAGAGGAGAGAAAAATGTTGAAGGAATGGAATCAGAAACCTACAGATTTATCTGAAAGAAGATTCTTCCCAAATGGTTAACCACTACCAGAAGATAAAAATCTGGAAGGCCTCCAATATTTCTAAAAGGATAAAGAGTAGCACAGTTTGAAAGAAAAATTTCTATAGTAGTTTTGGTCTATTGACCAAAACTACTTTTGCTGTGTTCATTCCTGTCAAAAGATGAAACTCAAGACAGAACATTTTGTATACTTGTATATTTCTTCTAATACCAGAAGAAAAATTTATTCTTTTCTTATGAAAAAAAAAAAATTCTTTATGTAAAAAGAAAGAACTATTGTTGGATCTTGAATGGGGAACTTTTAAAAGAAACTATTCATTCAATATCTAACAAGTCTAAAAGTCTACAAGAAGAAAACTTGTACTTGAGCAAGAAAGAAATTATATATATTAATGTAAGTAAGGCTGTAAATACTTTAATGTAAAGTTATAAAAATAATCTGGTCTATCCAAAATCATGTAAAGAATTTAATGCAAAAAATGTAGTTAAAAGAGAATATTCTATGTAATTTGAGATGGTAAGATGTAAACAAGGGTCCAAAGGTCGCGCGCGAACTGTCCAGTTGAACGTGTGGCTTGAGGAAGGCATTTACAAGGAAAGCGATCCTCGTTCACTTTTCCCGGAAGACGCTAGGCGAGAGGATAAGTGCTGTGTGGAAGAACGTAGCAGAGGGAGGGCACCAAGGGTGCACAATAAAAGGGGTTTGTTCCCCTTTCTCAGGGCTTTTTTCGCTGTGTTCCTGGTTCCAGATTTCTTGGACGTTGGGTCTCTCTCTCGCCTCCTGTGGATTCTGGATTACCCTTCGATGTTATGTGTCGGTACCCATAGTTCCAGAGTCCTGGCTAGCTATCTCTTCAGAGCAGAATAGCTGACCGCGACCAAAGATCCAGCAATGCTGATGAGAACAAGCGGCAATGGTGCGAGATCAGAGCAGGCATATCGCCAGCCGTTCGGAAAGGCCAGATCGTGCGACTGCCATAAGTGACCATGTGAGCGAAAGCCAAAGGAAGGATTCGAGCTGTATTATACAAAGCTGTGAACAGAATGGACGAACCTGGTAACCTTGCCAAGAGATGGAAATGTGCAGAATTTTGTTATACGTTCCCCAATTAGAGTAAAGAAAGGAAAACTGTTATGTAATTGTTGAGTGTGGACATTTTAATAGAGAACTTTCATGTGATTACCATAATTGGCTGTGGCCTACTCAACTGGTTAATTTGTCTGAGAAGCGTTATAAATGAATTGTAATAATGTTTAATGTGAGAGATTAACATAATCTAGAAGGAGATGGAACGGATATATATTAGACTTGCATATTGTGTATATTAATAATTAATGTCATAGAACAAATGATTGCACATATTTAAATGTGTTTAGTTGGTTTGTCTAATTTAACGTAGAATGATAATGATTTAACTGAGTGTGTGATATATCTGAATGTATGTGATTTAAGACCTCAATAAACATGCTTTGTATTTTATACCTGGAACTTGCCTGTGATATGAATTCAAATTACCACTCATAAATCTGAATCTAAGCGGGGTGGGGCTGAAAGTATAATAAGGTATTTTAGGAGCCACGACTGCAAACTAAATTAAACATAGCCTAAGTAGAATAGATTGTTTATGAGAATAAGTGCTACATTTTCACCTCTGTACAATATTCTGAGAAGGTCTCCCTGGATAAGAATCCCTTCTATCCTAAGATATTGGCTGGTGCAACATATCAAATAAATTTGTCAATATCTGATCAGGAGACACTCTCTGATTGTAATCTTAAAGGATTTGTTCCTAACTAAGGAAAAACCTTTAACAGTTAAAGGACACACGTGACTAATCTAGGAAACGGCCAAAAATATAGATTGTCTTTCTACACAGAGTACGATGGGTAAGAATTGATTTACATCTTAAGGTTGGTTGAGACTTAGAAAGGTTTTATTCTTAGTGTAGGAAGGCAAGTATAAAGAAAATATTAGGGAAATAGCAACGTAACACTATGTTTCTCTTCATGAAAAATTTTCTGAAGCAAGATAATTTTCTAATAAAGTGCTTACTACTGAGATAGAACAAGAATATTTCTTTCAATTTAAGGAAAGACTTATTTGGAAAGAATGCAGACTTTGAAATAGAGTGAGATAATCATTTTGGAACCAATTACATTGGAATGCCAAAGTTGTCACTCCTAGATAGGATTAGCAAAGAAATTTGTTTTCACTGTTTTTGTTGGAAGACTTTTTTTATTCCTGAAATTAAATTTGTGTGAGTGAGAAGATAACTTACAAAATCTGTTTAAAGAGATATCCATTATATCATTATACCAAATGAACTTTTTTTTTGAGAACTAAAAACTTCTTTGAAATTCAGCATGGATATAATGATATAATGGATATAATTTCACTGTTGCTCCGAATAAGGTACCCCTGATGGATTTTTTTCATAGCATAGATAGATATATTTGATCCTCATCCCAAAACACAGCTAACAAGATGTGTTTTGAATGTGCAAAAATTATTTTTAATGCCAAGCCTGCTCATCCTAACCTCTCTTACTCTGAATCTAAAGCACTGAAATCACTGAATAATAATAATAATTTAATTATTACAAAAGCTGACAGAGGAAAGGATGTTGTTATTCAAGACAGAAGAGAATATGAGAGAAAAATGCCTCCATTACTCCAAGACTATTCAACTTACAGGCCTCTCACATCGGATCCTACCAGTAGTCAATTAAAAAGAATTATAATGCTCTTATAGATAATGTATCTACATGGAATGAGGATCAAAAGAAAAAACTTAAAACCTTCTTTGGTTGTCCTCCTAGATTGTATGGTCTTCCAAAAGTTCATAAACCAGGTATTTCGTTAAGACCAGTTGTAGACTATATAGGTTGTCCTGCTTATAAAATTTTTATCATACTTACTTCAACTAGAAGGACTGCTACTTATATAAAAAATACTTTGGATTTCAAAAACAAAATTTCGGATCTTCATTTGAAAGCTTCAGATATTATAATTAGTTTAGATTGTTGTTTCATTATTTACTAATGTTCTTTTATCTGACAGCATTGAATTATTACAAGAATTTCCTTCAGACATTGTTCACATATTTAATTTTGTAATAAATTCTGGTTATTTTTTCTTTAAAAACAAGTTATATCAACAAATCCAAGGAACAGCAATGGGCAATCCTATTTCTCCTGCTATCGCCAACTTCTTTATGGAGGACTATGAACAACGTATTTTTGACAACATTTCACCTAGACCTAATCATTGGTTCAGATATGTAGATGACTATCTGGAATGGCTCTTCTTATGAATTACAACAGTTTCTCTTAAAATTAAATGCACTTCATCCAAGGATCCAATTCACCCTAGAGGAAGAAGTACATAAGCAGTTAGCCTTTTTAGATCCTTTAATTCTTCGCCAACCAGATGGTAACCTACATTTCTCAGGTTTTAGGAAGAAGACTCATACAGGTCATTATATCCACGCTAAATCTCAACACCATCCCAGTCAAAAGGCTGGAACTATAAAAACACTGGTTCATTAGGCCCACTCCTTATGTTCTTGAGATGAGCTATTACAGAAAGAATTGCAACATATTATTTCCACTTTTTTTTATCTAATGGTTATAAGAATTCTTTCATCAAAAGAGCTTTGAGCAGTTTTGGTATCTCTACCTCTTCAAATACAGAAGAAATAACTCTTATTCCTATCCCTTATGTGCAAGGCATTAGTGAACACATAGCAATAGTTTTAAAACCGCTAAATACCAAAAATTATACTAATAAATAATATTTTACATGAGTTAATTCTGGTATTATAATTTATTTAAATGTTCAGGTTCAGCCTATTAAAGTAAAATAAAGATAACTTCCTACTATCTGCTTGCCAAAACATACTGTGGTTCTTAAACTTCAAAAAAACTGTCAACTCTGTGCATTATGAGACATTTCCACACTTAAACAATACTTTATTACATAAAATTACTGTTTTAATAACATTTCTGAAATGATTTATTAACAAAATTTTTATTCCCTTCGTGGAGACAAAGACACACATGGGGGGGGAGGAGTGAAGATGAAGAAATGAAATGTTTTGATTATCCCAATTTCTTTACTTTTTTTTTTTATAAGGCTGTTTAATACACAAGCCACCTTTTTTTTTTTTTTTTTTTTTTTTAAATGTGGTGTCTGAATGCAAATCATCAGATTCTCCACAGTACATATAAACCATATGATTTACACTAACAATCTGCATGATTCATATGTGCAAACAATAATGTTGCTTTTCAGCATGATTTATGTTTCTGTTAATTATATTTAATGTATGTAAAACATCTATTAATGTCTCACAAGAATATTGTGAAGATTTATAAAACAGAAGATCCACTCTGATTATTAAAAAACTACATAAATTACCAGACAAAGAAGTAATGCTAAGGGAACAAACATTCTTTGCTTGCTTCTGCATTGTCTGTGTAACAAGAATACATCCTTGCCCTGTATATGCATGTTCTGTGAAAACAGTTGACCTCCCTTCATCTCCATTACACCCTGGTAACATCCCAGTCAAAGAGCAGTACATTTGATAGCTAAATACGGAAGCTGCTTTCATATTGTTTATTTTGTGCCAGTGTGGAATGGAAAATGAAGCAAAGTGGTGGGAGAACAGATAGCTGGAGCAGGGTAATTAAAAAAAAAACTATTTACAATGGATCTTACTGGGTATCTTTTCTGCATTTTTTCAGACGCTTTTTTAATACTGATCCCATACATAAGAGGTCGAAGGACCCATAAGAACATCAGTGCTATAAGTGATGGTGTTCAGAGCCGCTCTTGCATTAATGGGTACAACAGAAAGTGGGAGAAGGATGGTTACCGTTTCAGTAGAGCAATGACCATTAAACTACCTGAAGAACAGAAACAGTGCAGAAACGTTGCATCCGTGAGATAGAAGATGAACTGAATCTGTAATGGGACGATCATCTATAAGCCGAATTGCTCTCCTCTGGAAAGCGTGAGGAATTTTTAGGGAAGCTTTAAGTGCACCACCAAACATGTGCAGTATTCTAAGCATGGATATATTTGAAATCTGTATATAGTTAAGAGTTGTTTGGGTGTAAAATAGCATCCAGAAAGAAAGAGAATGCATAGTTTTCTGGACACTGAGGAAGCTATTGATGTGATGTGTGTGTATGCTAGGAGAGACTGGAAGGTAAATGTTAGTCCAAGCAGAGAGATTTGATCTTTTTTAGTGATTTGTATATTACTGAGGGTAAGAGCCGAGAGAAAAAGCAAGACTGCATTTTGGTGGCACTGAGTAGGCATGAGTAGTGGATAATCTTGTAGTCGGGAAGTCAAAGTACTACATGGTTTCTCAAATGAGTGTGATGAATGGAGTACTATCATCTACAAAGCTGTGGAGACAGACTTAGTGACTGCTGATTAATTTTGATGGTATATATTAGAACATATACTGACAAGTAAATTAATGTATTGACTTATTGCTGATATTTTGTTGGTATTCTAACCAGCATCTTCAGAGCACAAAGAACAGCTTGTCACAGTGCACGAGACAACAACAATCTGGTGTAACAATGGGACTAGTTGGAATAATTGTAGCTACAATAAAGACTCAAGTCCTAATTAGGCACCCTCCATGTAAAAAAAAAAAAAAAAGAAAGCAGGTATTAGTTATGTCTTAAGATGACTGTCTCCCAAATCTTAGGCAAATTTAGTCATACTTGTTGGGATTCGGAGTACGTTTCAAGGCTTCTCTTGATTCTAAAAACAGTCTCTCTGGCTTGTAAAAGCTTTTTTGTAAAAGTTTTCTTCCAGTTGATCCTGTGCTTACTTGACTTATTGCTCTTTACACCTATAAGGTGCATGAGACCACAAGTTTAGCATACCATCCTCTTCGGTCCAGTGATGCTTCTCTTGCTTGGTTTCTCCCAGCTCGACCATCCGAGTTTGTTTCATTCCTGTATTACCATCCAGCGCCATGTCATTTTGGGTCTTCCCATTAGGCATCCATGTCAATGCTATTCTTGTGTGTTCTGATGTTGGCATTCTCAATACATGGCCTATCTATGTCATCTGTGTTTCTTTAACTCTATTGTAATGGATTTGGTTTTGGTTTTGTTGTAAATTTCAATATTTGAGACTTTATTTGGCCAGTAAATTTTGAGAATTCTGCAAAGACATTTTGCTTGGAAGACATCTATTTTATTTTCTTGTTGTTTGGTTAATTTCCATGATTCATTTCCATAAAGTAATACAGATTTAACAGCTGAGTTAAAAATTTGCACCTTTAAGTTTGTTTTTATATTGGATGATTTCCAAATTTTCTTGTTTTAAACAAGTAGCAAAATTTTTTTATTCTCATTGCAATGTCTTCGTCAGTACCACCTGCTGTGTTGACAGTTGCTCCGAGGTAATTAAAAGTTTGTCACTTCTACTTGATTTCCATTTATAAAGATTGGATCATTCTTTTTATTATTGATTTTTAATATTTTGGTTTTCTTCTCATTGATGTGTAAGCCTATTTGTTCAGCAGTTTCCTCTAACTTTGCTGTCTTAATTTTCATGTCTTCAAATCTAAATGATAGTAGTACAATGTCATCAGCATAGTCCAAATCTTCTAATGTGGTGTCAATGTTCCATCTTATTCCAGTTTTCAGGTTTTTCAGGGTTTGCTGAAGTTTGTGTTCCAGACATGACACAACCTTGCTTAACACCAGTTTTGATGTAAAAACTTTCGGAAGCTGTTCCATTTAATAGAATTTGTCCTTTACTTCCATCATACAAATCTTTTATATTTATTTTGTCAGGAAATCCATAAATTTTCAGGATTTTCCATAGACATTCTCTGTCTATGCTGTCGAAAGCTTTGACGAAATCAATAAAACTGAGATACATAGTTGAATTTAGTTCAATACTCTGTTCAATTATGTTTCTAAGAATAAAAATTTTTCATTGTGCTTCTTCCATTTCTAAAGCCTGCTTTGTTCTATTCTCAGAATTTTCTCAATGCTATTTTTTATTCTGCTTATTATGATTCTAGTGAAGATCTCTGATGGTACTGACAATAGGCTGATTCCTCTTCAACTGGTGCAATCTGTAAGATCACCTTTTTTTTTGGAATTTTGACTATTTGTGATTCTTTCCAAGTAATCAGAACCTTCTCAGATGCCCATATGATATTAAACAATGTTTAATATCATATGGGCAATGATGTTTTCTGGTCAGCTTTGAGCAATTCAGCACTAATGCTATCATTTTCACTTGCTTTTCTATTCTTTTGGATCTTGATTGCTTCCATGATATCTTGCACTGTGATCTCTCCAATATTTACATGAAATTCGAATCGATTTGGCATCTCTTCGAAAGGGGATTTGATATTTGGATTTATAGAGTCGTGTTTAACATTTAATAATTCTTCAAAGTACTCTTTCCATCTTTGTTGGACTTCTTGCTCTTGAATTAGAAGTTGACCAATTTTATCTTTAACCCCACATTCATTCATCTGATAGGTTCCTCCAAGTTGTCTTATAATTTTATAAACTTCTCCAAGATTTTCGGTATCATTTGCTCTCTGAGTATCCTCAACCAACAGCAGATAGTAGTTTCTCTTGTCATTTCTGGCGGAGCACTTTACCATCTTATGTACTTCTTGGTATTGCTTCTGATATTCTCCATGTAATCTTTCTGATTTGCAGTTGTTTATTTTCTCTTTTCTTCTTCCTTTCTTTAATTAGTTTTAATGTCTTTCCTGTAATCCAGTCTTTGTGTGACTTCCCACTTGTCACTCCTAAAATATCTTCTCCATTTTATTAAAGGCTTCTTTCCACTTTTTCCAGTTGGCTTCAATCTTATTTTCCTGATAATTTTCATTTGATTCTTCCAAAACTGAGAATATATTCTTTAGTTCATTGGTAAATTTCTCTTTTATTTTATTTTCCTTCAGTTTATCAATGTTATATTTAATTTTCATATTTTTTTTGGTTTTAAATTGCGGTTAGCAGAAAATGGTCTGAAGCTGCATCAGCTCCTCTTTTAATCCTTACATGTTGTAATGTTCTCTTGAAAGTATTACATATAGCAATGTGATCAATCTGTTTTTTTGTTTTTCCATCGGGGGAGATCCATGTTAGTTTGTGAATTTTCTTATGTTTAAAGATACTACCTCCTATAATGAAGTTATTTAATTCACAGAAGGATGTAAAAAGTTCTCCATTTTTATTTTGCTCACCACTCGCTTCATTTACTATAACACATTCATCCTCCATCTTTCTTTTCCCTACTTCAGCATTCATGTCTCAAATCAAAATTAACAAGTCGTGTTTAAGAACTTTATCAATCATTTTTTTGAGTTGTTCATAGAATTTTGCTTTCTCCATTTCTTCGGCATCACTTGTGGGTGCATATACTTGTACGATGGTCAATTTCATGAACCTGGAGAAAAATCTAACTTTAATTATTCAGTGTTATTTATTGGGTTCCATTCCATCAGACTTTTCCTTGCTTTCTCACTTACAATCACTGCACCTCCTTTCTCATGTCTTTCATCATCTCCCAAATGCAATATGCAATATTTGTCGGTTGTTCTCATCTCACCAAAACCTGTCCTTGTTTCAGCAATTCCTAAGATATCAAGACTGTATTTACTCATCTTGTTGACCATCTGCATAGTTTTTCCAATTTGGTACATTGTGCAAATGTCCATGTTCCAATTTTAAGTTTAATTTTAGGGTAAGTGATTGACTTCATCCACAAGTGAGGTTCCATGAGGCTTTGCCCACCTGCATCATAGATGTTGGCTCCCCTCTAAAGTCCTGTAAATATTCGTCTGTTGGGAGACCACAGGTCGCAGCACTCTGCCCCAAGAGATTTCTTGCTTCACTCATGGTTTCTGTAATCATGGTTTTTTTTATGCGGATGGGTGATTAACCCATCGCTCAACCTTCCTCTTTTAAGCTTAGGACCGGCATAGGGACAAGCATACGCTCCACCTATGGCAGAGTTTGATCCTGTGTGCAGGGGTATCTAAAGCATGGTCTGCTAGATCAGACTTGCCATAGCGATAGTGCTGGATGTATTTTCTATGTTCACTGAGGCAGATGTTCACAGTTCTTCCTGTTTGACAGTAGTAAGCTTGATCACATGAACAGGCTACCTCATAAACTCCTGGATGTGATAAGGGAGAGATGCTGTCCTTGGGTGAACAGATGAGAGTAGCCATTTGTCATACGGTTTAAATATGGTGTGTAGTTAATGTTTATTGAGAACTCTAGATATCTTTTCCGATGTGCCTTTAATGTATGGGATGGTGACTGGTTTGCTATAGTTCTCTGTGGTGGATAGTGGGGGATATTTCTAGGAAGCATTTAGAATTTTGTCTATCTTATGGGAATTATAGCCATTGGCTAAGAAGGTGTGGCATAAGTGAGCAAGTTCAGCAGTAAGAGCATTATTATTGGAACAAATTGCTCTCTCAGTGGGTTAGCATTTTTAGGATACCATACTGTTGGGATGGGTGATGGTGTGATTGTTTGTGTAAATATCTTCCTGTCTATGTGAGGGTTTTTTATAAACTGAGAATGATATGGAAGATGTGTGATTAGTGTATCCAGGAAGGGCAGACAGTTGTTAGCTCCCAGTTCCATTGTAAAGTGGATTTTTGGGTGTTGGATATTTAAATGGGCTAAGAATGTATCCAAACCATTGGTTTGAGAGTGGCTGTATTGAGAGCCAGCTTTTCCAGGTGTTTTATGTAGAAGTTGGTTAAAGGGGGACGGGGAGCCCATAGCTGTCCCATCTAATTGTTTGTATATTTTCTCTCTCCATGTAAAATATCCTGCATGTGTTGTGAATTTAAATAGTTCAAATATATCATGGGGAAAGCGTGACTTTAGCAGATCAAGGGTTTCAATTAGCGGTACATTTGCGAACAGTGAGGTGATATCAAAACTCACCATTATGTTTGAACTTTTTTAAGGTATGGTTTTCTAAAATACTGCACCTGCAACATACCATACATAGGAGAAACAGGATGCACAATTCTGATCAGACAAAAAGAACATAAATGACACATCAAATATAATAATTATGGTGAAGCTGGCCTTTCTGATCATGCCCTGAACACCTTACATAGAATTGACTGGAAAAGCACTAGTTGTCTACATCACACCAAAACATGGTATGAATGCAAATTTATGGATGCCCGTGAGATCATTATCAACCACCCCAATCTAAACAATAATGATGGTCTAAAAATCCCATACATAAGGAAGGCATATATTCGTCCCACAAATCCTTCCTCTCTAAGAGTAACTATAAACAGTACTATAGATAATCCAGGATCCTAAATCAAAAATAACAATTGTAATGCTAAAAAATAGGATTTGGTGCAGGCCTTGATGCCAGACACAGTCAAAAGCTCTGAAAAACATGTCAAGGGCGACAGCACAAAGAATAGCAACATTTATGCATTTAAATCTGCAAGCAGTTAGACAGATGAAAACTGCATATGCCGATATGCAATGATGCTGATAATGCAATGATACACACATTTGAAAATTATGAGTGTTATCCCTGCTATAAAACTGGCTGTCATTTGGTGAAGGATAATTCCCAGAAAAAACAGGCATTTGATTAAATGAAGATGTCCCATTAGCAATCTCATTATGTCAAGCTGAAACTGATGATTGAAGAAATAACCATAGACATTACCATTTCATGTAGTATGTGGG
The DNA here is from genome assembly GCF_054136105.1 of Typopeltis vanoorti. Classification (NCBI taxonomy): domain Eukaryota; kingdom Metazoa; phylum Arthropoda; class Arachnida; order Uropygi; family Thelyphonidae; genus Typopeltis; species Typopeltis vanoorti. The sequence continues at coordinate 32,671,368 of NC_143570.1, forward strand.
AAAAAAAAAAGCTGAAGATTTAAACATGAGGCATCATTGCCATTTCCTGATATGTAACTTCAAGGTCATATAGGACACTGTGGTATTACAACATAAATAAGATTATAAAATTATAGCTCGGTATTCAATATTTTCTACAAAAGTGATCAGCTATTTGTTAGGGCTCCCATTTGCAGAACAACCATCTAGACCAGAGGTCGGACAAAGTGCTCGCGGGCGCCATAGCGCCTGCAGTGAATTTTTAGTGTGCCCTCAGAGAAATTATTGTAAACTTTGGAGCTCGCAGCGGTAATTTTGCAGCATAGATCACAGTATATCTGAGAGATACATTCGTTATTAGTATATGCTAAAATGCAAGAAAACAAAGAAAAAACACTACAAATATAATACATGATGGTACAAATTAAGTGAATATTGATTCAACATTATTTCATAGCCGAATATATAGAAACTAAAAGTTTCGGTAGATGCAAGCATAAGTAGTGCCTTATGGGCAACTCGTAGTAAAGGTGGAGCAAGCTCCAGACCTCTTTCCTTAATATTTTCCATAAATGTAAGTACTTTATTTTCCTTTCACGTTTATCCATTACAAAAGGTTAGAAATATCTTTGTAAACCAAAGTATTTGCACTGATAGCGGGAGTGATTCAACAAACACACCTACTAAAAAACAACGTTTAGAAATGATGTGAAGGGTAGTGAGAGAGTGGCCGCATTGATAACTAGATGACGTCAACAATTCAAACTACTTATGATTAGGTCTCTTGTCCACTTGGGTGCTGACATCTGATCTGACAGATACATGCTAATGTTAACAATTAGCATGTATCTGTCAGATCAGATGAGAGCACCTTGCTTTATCAATCATAATGGCAACTGTATTTGTTTATTACAATAATAGTGTGGCTATGTCTAAAAAAAGTAATATAGAAAGACATTTCAATACCATTCATGGCAATTGTTATTTTAAATTTAATTATTTAAATCAGGAGGAGTCGGTAACGTAGCACCCGCGAGCGTCATCATAAGCATACTACGAGTTGCATCATAAGGACGAGAGACCTGATCATAAGTAGTTTGAGTTGTTGACGTCATCTAGTTATCAATGCGACCACTCTCACCCTGCAGTATTGCACCCTTCATATTAAAAAGGTTGCCAACCCTGATCTAGAACATGGTTATCATCTGGGTCTCTTTTCTTGATAAGCCTGTTTTGCTAACCTTTTCTTACCTTTCCCATTCTGTTTAAGTGATCATGCTATTTTAGATTAATTCTGATCAGATAGTATTCAATGCTAAAAGGTTGCTTGCTGATATCTTCATTTTTCCAAGAACTCACATTTGTGACCTCTATGATCTTCAACTGCTTTATCTCCAAACCAACTTTCAGATTTGAAGTTAAAATGAGCACTATCACATATATATATATATATTACATATGACAGTGATAGTTTAGCATTTTGACTAATTTTTTCTATTTTTACAAATATATTCAGCAGGCTCTTCATTCCATATTTGCTCCACAGGCTCTTCAGTGAGAATCAAGTGATATTTTCCATGTTCCTTATTTTCATATCACTGTTAAATTAGTTATTCAATTTTGTTAAGTTTCATTTATTTCTTGATTTTGTTAAGATCCTAAAATCTTGTAGTGAATTTATTTAGAAGTATAAGATCATCTACTGAAAGCAAGGAAATTAGTTTAATATTACAATTTTTAAATAGGTTAAAGACCAAACTTCATAATGTAATCAAAAAAATTATAAAAAACAACAATAGCATGCACCTTTGCCCTACATCGAATTATCTTCCTGCACATCCATCAATTCTGACTGCTGACTTACCACTGAAGTACAGCCTATTGCTCTGGATAATGCTCCATTTATATCATATAATCACAGCATTTTCTCTCATGGCACCTTATCATATGCCTTTTCAGATCTACAAAACATTACTTTTATATTCTGATGATGATACTAAAAGAAACTAGGTGTTCAGTCAATAAATCATGAGAATACAGGTTGAATGAACCTAGTATAGCCTGAACCTACTTGTTCTTTTCTAAATTTTTCTTCCATAATTTTCTTAAAAACTTCACAAGTATACTTGGAACACCCAATAGAGAAATTCATGTAATTCTCCCATTCAGTTTAATTTCTATTTTTTTATAGATGGTACTTAGGATTACTTTGCTCCAAATGCTTGAAATTAAACCTCCCGAATTATACTATTTAGCTGCTGTAAAACTTGTATACCACCAATATCTCAGTAGTTGTGTCAATTCTCATTCCCTCTATCTGTCTTTAAACATTTCTGACAACGGTTTCTACTAATAACACTAAAATAGACTCATGAATGCACTCCTGCTGAACATTTTCTACCAATGTTCAGCTAGTGCTCACCTTATTTAATAACTTTTCAAAGTACCATATTTTTCGACAGATAACATGCACCTAATGTATAAAGTGCACCCCAACATTTTCATCACTCCTTTTGATGTATAGATAACACGCATGCACCAACTAGCAGTAAAGTTAGGAAGTACAGACAGAAGACGGAGGAATTCTTTAAAAGCACGTGCGTTGCTAGTAGCAGTGGTCAATTATTCCGTATATCCTGTTTTAAAATATTTCATAAAGTAAATCATTATTTGTTTATATTTCGTTATTAGATCTGAATTACCCATGGAAGACAGAAGTACTTCTCGGAGAAAATCCTACACAGCACAGTTCAAGTTTGAAGTGGTAGAAGTAGCAAAGGAAAAAGGGAATCGTGAAGCTGGTAGATTGTTCAGTGTTGAAGAAAGTTAGTGTTTTGAATGGCGAAAGGCTGAAACAGTCCTGAAATGTTTACATACGAGGAAACATGCTATGAGGTTTAGAAGGTGCTTGTGGCCAACCATAGAAAAAAATTGTTTGATTGGGTTGTTAGTGAAAGAGCTAAAGGTATGAGAATATCTACTGTATGTGTAGCAGGAATCGAAAAGAATTGTGCAAAACGATAATATAAAGGATTTCAAGGCCTACCCATCTTGGTTTTTAGATTTATGAAGAGAAACAATTTAAGTGCATGCTCCTCCATTAGTGTTGGACAAAATTTGCATTGCGACAGGGAAGCGAAAGTAGCTAAATTTCATTTGTTTTTGAGAGAAAACTTGTGTGGGGGTTGATGCTTGTCGCTTTGGGAATATAGATGAGATTCCCATAAGTTTTGACATGCCTAGTTCTAGGACTGTGAATCTGAAGGGAGCAAAAGAGGTTTCAGTTGCTACAACAGGGCATGAAAGGTCTAACTTTACTGTGGTTCTCTGCATAACTGCAGATGGTTCCAAACTGCCACCGATAGCGATTTTCAAAAGAAAGACTGTTCCAAAAGGTTGCAATTCCAAAGATATTGTTACTGCTAATGATAAAGGTTGAATAAATTCCGAGGTTATGCAATTTTGGTTGGAGAATGTGTGGTGAAAGAGAAAAAGGTCATTTTTCAAACCAAAATCTTTGTTAGTGTTGGATTCGTGTAGGGCACACACATGACAGCAGAAGTTAAAACATTTGTAAATAAGTATTTCAAATTAGCCATCATTCCAGGTGGTTTAACAAAAAAACTCCAACACCTTGGTCTTGCAGTAAATAAACAATTTGCGGGCTAAGTGGGACGACTGGATGATGAATGGCATCCATGAATATAACAAAACAGGGCAGATGACAAGAACATCATATAAAGATATAGTTATTACGTGGATTGTAGAAAGTTGGGCTGCTGTAAGTGAAAACTGTGTTATAAATGATTTCATTAAAGCACAAGGGAATGCAGTGGTGTCCGGTGACAATGATTTTGAAGCTGAAGAAATACCAAATGAAATTTTTAACACAATTGATTCTTTTAATATTGAATCTGATGAAGAATTTTTTGGATTTGAATAGTGTAATGTTCAATAAATATTAATACTTCTACCTTAGTTCTGTTATTGCAGCAATCTCTCGATTAATGTGCCTAATGCGTTCTTTAAAATAGGCGCATTAATCGAAAACACACTAATCAAATATAATAACCTATGGGAAAATGTATAATTCGTTCCTCAGATTTTTTTTTTTACCCTTAATTTTTTTTTATATAAGAATTAGGGTATGTCTCAGGGCCTAGTTAAAGGAAAACTATGAAGCTGAAAGACAATAAAACATATTCAGAATATAAATTTATTATTCTGCTTCTTAACAAAGAATTGAGCTAACGTAATTTGGCGGGCATTCTGTTTCTTTTTTTCATACAACTGACGGTATGGCTCTATTACCTCTTCTACTTCTGCAAATTTTTACTGCTTCTCTCTTCATCAGGGTCAGCAACTAAGCATTGCTGCTTAAAAACTTCGATTGCATGAAAACTATTTTCAAACTGTTTCTGTGAAACTTCTTTGGGCTTGTCAATGATTAAGTTTTCTTCCCGCTGTGCATCTAAATTTAGCAGGTCGGACTCACTCAACTTCTCCGAATGAGATTTAATTAACTTTGATTCATTTCAAAAGCTTCTGAAATCATTTGCACAATTTGGAAGAATGTGCTTCCAAACAGCTCGCATATTGCTAGCAGTAATTTCATTCGACTTTGTGACTTTATAACCAGCCTGAGATTTCTCTGATTTGGCTAGAAAAGTCTTGAAAGGCATTCGCTTCGAAAAAAAGGCCTGTTTCATCGACATTAAATATTTGTTGATCACAATAGTCCCCTTCTTACACAATTTTCTTCAAAATCTCTGGATATCTCCTTATCTGCACTTGCAGCTTCGCCTGTGATTAGAACATTAAGTAGGCTATTTCTCTTTCTGAAACGCTCTAATCACCCAGCACTAACGTGGAATTCTTCTTTTCCATCATTGATAGCCCTTTCTTTCCAGGTTACAAAGAGACAATGCTTCTGATTTAATAAGGCCAGTGTTTAGTGGTATCCGTTTTTGGTTACAATCTTCGATCCATGTAAACAAAAACATAAACGAAATCATTATAATACTTTGATTTCGAGTGCATGCATGACGAACTTGAAGCAACCTTACCTTTCTCTTTGTATTCAGAAGTTGATTTACCCATTTTTGTGTTCTTGTCCTATCTTTGCTCTGGACTCACCTTGTTCATTTTTCTTTATTATTTCAAGTTTTTCTTCCAATCAGATTACTTTTCGAATCATTTTCACACTTCTATTTTTTGCTGACTAATTCTTTTACTCATGATTAAAGGTTAGGAAAATAATTTAAAATAAAAAAGTAAGGAAAACAATTGCATGAGATATGATCAGCAAAATGGCATAAAGCAGACAACATAAATTTTGGCGGTAAATTTGGAACATAGTGTACATGGAAATAGTGTAGTATGCCATTAAAAAATAACTTTGTAAAATGTTTCAAATTGGTAACTAAATTATTTCAACCTGGTGAGTGATTTTTTAAAATAGTTAGCCACAAAAAATGTACAGATCAAAAACCTTTAAAATCTAACATTTATTTTTAAGATGTATATAGGCACACTAATCGAATTTTAGAGGCGCAATAACTGAATTTGGGTATCGAAAAAAAAATGATGCATTAATCGAGGGATTGCTGTACATTTGATTTACCTCTCATACCTTTCAAATGTATGTTCATTTTTAACGAATTTAGACGTTTTTGTATAGATAACATGCACGTTATCTACCGAAAAATACGGTAGTTACATTCCAGATAACTATCACAGCTTTAGTTTTACCATTATAATATTAGCTTCCAAGACTTTGCTACCTTAGTGATATTTACCTTCTCTGCTGTTCCTGAAGTTTGCTTGTCAAAAATTTCAATACCATTTTTTCTTTTATAGGATTGTTAATTTTTTGAGTCAACTATGATGTACTTATTTTTCTCTCCTTGCAGACCATCTAAATCATGTTTTCTTCAGATTTTGCCTTTTGATGTATTGGTTTGGTCTCTTGGTTTGGTCCATGCTTACAAACATCCCCCCCCCAAAAAAAAAGATCTGTATGGTAGAATTAACTCTGAAAGTGTCTTGAATTAGTTTTCTTTTTTAAAAATAATTAAAAAAAACCCCACAAAGTATTTTTATTTTGGCATAATTATTTTTATCCTTTTCTATTTTAAATCCCTTATATATTCTTCTATTTGAATCACTCTGAATATAGCATTATAAGAAATAACAAAATCAATAGAACTTTTTTATTTATTTATTTTTTGCATTCATTTTTCATCTTTATGTGTTTGAACAGTGTTAGTAATGACTAGTTCAGACCCTGAACAAAAAGCCAGTGGTAGATTGTAACAAAATTGTGTTTCCCTGGTGCAAAAATTCACGATATTAGTCATGCCATCCGGATACAAAATAAGGCAAGGCAAAAGAACTAATTGTCTTGGTTGGCAGAATACTTCTCATCTCTCAAATTAGTAATGCTGATTTGAGAGATGAGAAGTATTCTATGAGAGATTATATAAAGGAGTTGTTAGAAGAAGAAGATTGTACACCAACTGAGGAGAAGAGTGCTGATAGCAAATGAATCAATGTAGGTTGTGCAGAAGGAACAACCTACATTGATTCATTCGCATAGGTTGTGCAGAAAGAATGATGTAGGATCTGTGGTCTGTGTTTGACAGAAACAAGGATTTGTATAATGCAGACAGACTGCGTCTAAAGCAGCTTCGTATGTGAAGGCATCCACGAGGAAGTGAGTGTGACAATAACCAAGAGGGAAATCTAGTCTCTCAAGCAGAAATAAAAATATTGTATAGAGTGGTCAATTCAGGAAGTAAAAGTGGGTTGAAAACCTAAAGAGATGCTGCAGTTTCTATATACTAATGCCAGAAGTATCAGGAACAAGAGGGAGGAATATCAAATACATGAGTTTTCGGTATTCGTTAGTGCAATCTCGCCAAAAGTTATAGGCATTAGTGAGACTTGGCTAACAGCAGAAGATGTAGTTACAGGAATAGAATGCGAAGGGTTTAGTATTTTCAGGGAAGAGAGAGAAATAAGATGGGGAGGAGGGATACGCCTGATGATAGCAGACGAACTGCAACCAAAGAGGATAGGAGATAAGCAGGAGGGTGACTGTTCATTTGAAGCAGTCTGGGGTGAGATCAAGGCCAGTAAGACAAAATATGCAGTTGGTTGTTGCTATAGGCCAGGAAGCTCCATGGATAATCTGGAAAACATGCATTGGCAAATTAGTACAATGAGTACAGATCAAGTGACTACTATGGGAAACTTCAACCATGGAGATATGATCTTTCTTCCTTCCAGGAAGAAAGATCATATTGCATGAAGGAAACAGAATTTATACACCTACTGAGATATAATTACTTGAGGGAGTATTTGATGGAGGGAACTAGGAGTGTGAGAATATTGGACCTGGTCAAGAATCAGAAGAGCTATCCATAACCAAGGTGGCCACACTGCTTCCGATTGGCAAAAGTGACAATGAGGTCTTGACTTGAGAGATTATAAAACATGAGGAATATCCTGTCAAGGAGTATATGTGGATCTGCAAGACAGATGATTATGACAAGTTTAGGCAGAAGCTTAAATCTGTGTCATGGCATAAAACACTACAAGGGAAAGATGTTAGTGGTGCATGAGAGATAGTTAAAGGTCATCTAGAGGAAGAAGAATTAAATTGTATACTGAAGGTAAGGATTTTTAATCAGGTAGGAGTTAGAAGGATGAATAATATTATTAAGCACAAGCTGCAGAAGAAGAAGATGCTGTGGAGGGTATATAAAGAGAAAGGTAACCAGCAAACAAATGAACAGTACGATGCTTGGGCAAAAAAGGTGACCAAGCATGGCAAGGAAGGCAAAATCAGATAATGAGAAGAATTTAACTGAGCAAGCCAAAGGAAATCCCAAAGAGTTCTTTTGTTAGACCCTTCATTTTACACAAATTATGGCCTCTACAAACATGTTATAATTATTATAATTACGGCTATTTAGCCTGCTTCAGTTTAGGAGTGCCCCTATTTAAATGTCATTGGCTATTTACTCATGGATTCTTAGGGCATTGTAGGTGTAAATTTACCAAAAAGTATATGTAGCATAAGAAATAGAAATTTACACATATCTTTTTCTGGGTGCTGCGGCTTTTCCTCTTTCTGCGATGTCGAAAAACTACTGGGGGTGGTAGGCAATTTGGGAGAATTAAGTTTGAAAAACCCGGTTTTTTTTTTCGTAATATATATAAACATATATATTATATTATATAGGGTGGGGGAAAAGGTGAAAGGGTTGATTTTTTAAAATAGGGAGGGGGAAGGGGAAAGATGGTTGACAGGGTGCGGTCTGTTTCGACTATTTTTGGTCATCATCTGAACACATTGGGAAAGTGGATGCTATGTCAGGTCGGGTAGGTGCTTCTGCTTTTGAAGTGTTTGTGTTGTCGCCTATTGGTCGGGGTTGCGACCTCAATTTTATGTTGTGAAGCTTCCAAACCTCGGAGATTATGTAGTGCCTGCGTACGTTGATAGAGTTCGCGTCACACTTTATAGCTATTGTTTCCGATATTCTGAGCACTGTTTCATTGTCTTGTCTGTCTACTATGATGGCCTTGTCGATCTGTGGGGTATGTTTTTGTTGAAGGGCGTGAATAGCTATTTCCATTTTTCCTGTGCTTTGTATTTGATTTTTCTTTTTGATGTTACGTTTTTTAGTGTTTAAATGTTCTGGAATAGGGATGTTACAGTCACGGAAGTGTTCTTGTAGTCTTGCCCATAAAGACCTGATGGTGGAACCTGTGTAGGTGATGTCACAGTCTTGTTGGCAGGGAAATTTATAGACTACATTGTGCTGTTCAAATATTTCTTTCTGTGTGTGGGGTTTGGTGGATTTTAGGAGGTTTGCCAGTTTTTGGTTTGAGGTGAATACCAGTTTGTAGTCAGTATGTTTGATAATTTTTTGTGTAGGGAAGTTTGTTTTGGTACTTGGGTTGTTTTGGCGGTTTTTTGCCGTCTTGTTTGCGTAGTTAATCTGTTCGGTTTCAGTGGTGAATTTTAATCTGTTGCTGTAACTGTTTAGGGATGTTTTTAAGGTGGTGACGTGTGTGGGATTACCAATGCACAGAATATCGTCCACGTATCTGCTATAAAAGGTGATGCCGGGGGGAAGGGAAGGGTGGAGTAGGAGTGATTCTATATGTGCCAGGAATAATTCCGCTAGTTGTCCACTGATGTTTTGGCCCATGGGGAGTCCGAAGATTTGAATGTACATGTCGTTGTTGAACTTGTACATTCAAATCTTCGGACTCCCCATGGGCCAAAACATCAGTGGACAACTAGCGGAATTATTCCTGGCACATATAGAATCACTCCTACTCCACCCTTCCCCCCAGCATCACCTTTTATGGCAGATACGTGGATGATATTCTGTGCATTGGTAATCCCACACACACATCGCCACCTTAAAAACATCCCTAAACAGTTACAGCAACAGATTAAAATTCGCCACTGAAACCAAACAGAACAAATCCATCAATTTCTTAAACTTGACATTAACCAGAACACACAACAAAATAACCACGAAAATATACCACAAACCCTCGCACATCGGAAACTACCTCCATTTTCACTCATACCATCCATATTCTGTTAAAAAATCTGTCATCTTATCACAATTCATAAATGCTTACAAATTTTCAACCAATCAAAATAGTCTAAACGCAGAAATAAAAAAACTAACACAGATCTTAAATCGCAACTATCCTACACAACTGATTAACTATGCAAACAAGACGGCAAAAAACCGCCAAAACAACCCAAGTACCAAAACAAACTTCCCTACACAAAAAATTATCAAACTACCATACACCCAAAACACATACAAAGCATATAAATACATCTTCAAACATACTGACTACAAACTGGTATTCACCACATACCAAAAACTGGCAAACCTCCTAAAATCCACCAAACCCCACACACATAGAAAGAAATATTTGAACAGCACAACGTAGTCTATAAATTTCCCTGCCAACAAGACTGTGACATCACCTACACAGGTTCCACCATCAGGTCTTTATGGGCAAGACTACAAGAACACTTCCGTGACTGTAACATCCCTATTCCAGAACATTTAAACACTAAAAAACGTAACATCAAAAAGAAAAATCGAATACAAAGCACAGGAAAAACGGAAATAGCTATTCACGCCCTTCAACAAAAACATACCCCGCAGATCGACAAGGCCATCATAGTAGACAGACAAGACAATGAAACAATGCTCAGAATATCGGAAACAATAGCTATAAAGTGTGACGCGAACTCTATCAACGTACGCAGGCACTACATAATCTCCGAGGTTTGGAAGCTTCACAACATAAAATTGAGGTCGCAACCCCGACCAATAGGCGACAACACAAACACTTCAAAAGCAGAAGTACCTACCCGACCTGACATAGCATCCACTTTCCCAATGTGTTCAGATGACGACCAAGAATAGTCGAAACGGACCGCACCCCGTCAACTACCTTTCCCCTTCCCCATTTTAAAAAATCAACCCTTTCACCTTTTCCCCCACCCTATATAATATAATATATATGTTTATATATATTACGAAAAAAAAACCGGGTTTTTCAAACTTAATTCTCCCAAATTGCTGATTTAAGTAGCGTCTGTTTTCTTTTTTTATTCGATTGGTAGGTCATAGTTAACAAGTTGATAGGTGCTGTTGTCAGAGACTATTAGATTCATTTTTTCCAAATAAGTAGTTTGATTTAGAATAATTGTGGCACTGCCTTTATCGGCTCTAGTAATTACGATGATCCGTTTTAATTTTAGTAATTTCATCACAATCAATTCTGATTTTGTTAAGTTGCTGGTTATTGTTTTAGTATAATTTAAATTTAAAATGTTAGAAGGTTTCAAATGCACTTTATCTGCTATGGTAGTTGGGATAAATCTTAAGCTTCTTTCTATATGGTACAAATCAAATTTGTTAACCCCGAGGAGGTTGAGGTCAAAAAAATTGCAGTTTAGGTCGCATGTATCCGAGAGATACATTCGTTACTAGTATGTGCTAAAATGCGATAAAAAAAAAAAAAAAAAAAAAAAAAAAAAAAAAAAAAACCACTGCAAATATCATACATGGTTTATTTATTTTCAGTTACAATCTAGAAATTATTGAACAAAGAAATATAAAGAATAAAAATTCCGATTGTTGTGATGTAAACCAGCTAGATATAAGAGGCCTAAAAATGCTTTCAATTCTGTTTTGAATATTTGTTTAGCATCTCTTTCTCTTGAATACTGGTTCGAAATAGAATCAATGTATTTATTTGTATAATAAGATTAAATCTAAAATATCATTTTAGATATTTTTTTATTTTAGGCATTTTTTGCGTTTAGCCAAACTAATGGAAGTTGACACAAAATATTCTGCGGCTATCTTCTAATTTGTCTTCTTATTGGATTTTTCCTCCATTTTGATTCTTTATCCTTTCCAAGAAAATACTCTTAATTCATGTCTAATTCATTTTCACTTTCTTCACTAGAAATATCTTGTTCGGTATACAAATCTTCTGAATGAACTTTCACATAATCATCATCTTCTAATGTTCTATCATTAGAAGATGATTATTCGACTCTATCATTCTCATCAGCAGACTTGAGTAACAATCGCTGAATCTCTTCAACATCTAATGGATTATCCAATCGATATATTTTTCCAGCCATTTTCAACAGTAAATAATAATAAAAAAAACAACTAAACCAATACTATACTGAGACTGGAGTTCACGGTATCTCTCAGATAGAATTTACTATCAAATACATACACCTTTACATAACATGTGTTAAACCAAAACTGATTGCATAAACAGTGTGGAATATCACTCATAATATATGCATGCGCAGCTAGTCATGACCTCCAAGCTATACACTGGATATGTGTAAGAATATTTATATTAAACAATTTGTATCTGTCAGATCAGCTGCGACCTCCGCAGGGTTAATTGTTTAGCGTACCATGGCAAAACTTAAACCTTTGCTGAGTACCACGAGTTCGTCATTGTTCAGGGTGTGGTTAGATTGGTTTACTAAGTGATTGCTAACACTTTCTATCTATGTGGCTATGCAAATGCAGTTGTGGGATTAGATGGGATATCAGTTTGCGTTTTGAAGGAATGTGCAAGGAAACTGGCAATGCCTTTGACTAGCCTGTTTAATTTAAGTCTCATCTCTAGTAGAGTTACAGGGTAGTGGAAAGAGGGCAAAATAATTCCCTTGCATAAGGAATGATCTAAGACTGAAGTAGTAAATTACAGACCAATCAGTATCTCAGGCATGGTGGTAAAAGTACTGCCAAAATTGGTCAAAAAGAGAATTCAAGAATGGGTGAATAAAAATATGATACTGAGGGACAACATGGCTTTGCGAAGGATTGGTTATGCCTTAGTAATTTACTAACTTATTGTAATAGCTGAGTTGGATAAAGGAAATGGCTACATGATGATTTTGCTAGACTTGCAAAGGCATTTAACAGAATACACATGGGACTCTGTTACGCAAATTTGAACAAATAGGGATGGATATGATATTGGTTATGCGGATAAGAGGGAGGTTGCTGGACAGACATCAAAAAGTGGTATATGGAGAGCCAGAATCAAGGCAAAACCATTACTGTTTGATAGTTTATTCAGGAGTAGAGTCCAAAAGAAGGCCTGTGACTAGTGGCATGCTGCAGGATTCTGTTCTTGGACCCATACTGTTGAATTTGTTCATTAACGATATAGGAAAGGATCTGAGAGGAACTGTTTAGTTATTTGCCGACAATGCAAAGTTGGATAAATACAGATGATGATAGTTAATACAGATGATGTCAAAATTTTGCAGGATGATTTGGATAGAGTGGCAGAATGGGCAAAGAACGGTTGTCAGTTTAATATGGCAAAGCGTAGGGATATGTATTCTGGGGTGAAAAGATTACCAGCTCTATATCACACTGGTGGAACTGTACTCAAGGAAACTGATGAAGCCTGAGACTTTTGGAAGTGTTAGTGGATAGGAAATTAAAGTTTAGGGGCACATAGTAAAGGTGGTTAAAGCAGCTTAATTTGACAAATTTGACTATATGTCAAATATTGGGCTTTAGCTTTTCTTTTATACCAATTTTTACATTCAAACAGAAATTTTTTAAAGTATCATTATTATAATGAAAATAACCTGTGACTATTTCTTCTTTATCTTCAGTTCTGTCTCTGTGACATTCAGATGGTTCTGCAGATTCTATTTCCTCAACAAAGTTAGATGGAAAAACTCCAATATTAGATTTTAGAATCCCTCTACACCACCCTTCTTCTACTTCTTCCAAAACTTCAATTATATCATTAACTTCCAACTTTAATTCATCTTCATTTGCTGGAGCATAACTGAACAATACACGTGCTTGCCTTTTTCTTGGCCCATCTAAAAAAAAAAAAAAGTGAAAAAAAGCAATAAACTATGCTTTTACTATTATTCATTTAATTTCACTGATTAAGCAGAAATGATAAAGATGTTAGTAAAACTATTTTGGTGTATGTTTTTTTTTTTTTTTTGTTAAACAGAAACAAAGAAAAGAATACAGGTTGTACATGTCTAAATGGGAATGGTATGACAAACTGCATATCATAATCATTTTATTATACCTTGCACTTTTTATTAAAACATGCATCAATTTTTGAATAATGTGTACACTGATATGACTTTATTTGTGTATTTAGTAAGAACACTGGATTAACCACATGCTTGATATAAAAAAGGGATTATCTGTAATTTTTTTTATTATGGGTGGAAAGGGTGATTTATTGTACTCATTTGTATTCATATTCTATCTTGTGTATGGTCTAATTATTAACTCATTAAATGTAATTTGTTGGGTGCACCACATGTAAAAACTTATGATATCTACTAAGTCTCCTCTATTCTTGTTAATCCTTAACCTTCCCTACTTTCTTTGTTCGCTAAACCCTCCTGTCTTAAAGTTTTATTCCTCCCTTTCTGTCCTAGCCGTGCCCTTTGCTCTTACTGCCTGCTAAGCTGACTGTTTTTGCAACTATCGCTGGCTAAACAATTGCGGTGCACTTATTCTCTCTTCTGACTCTTCTATCAGACAAATTTACTTTTATTAATGACTGCACCAGCCTGGAAGAAATAATAGTCTAAGAATAATAAGAGTACGAACAAATGTAAGGACCAAGCTAAATTCCTCTTAACTATACAGCAAGTTGTGGCTATTCTAAATCAACACATGTACACAGGTACGAATTTTATTTGAGATAGTGCATTGGCAAATGATCAGATCCATTGTTGCTAAAACAAAACATTTTAACTAGATCTAGATAGTTGAGATTGAAACACACTGGAGAATAACTAACTTTCCCAACATATCTAACTTCAGCAAAACTAATTTATTACACTTAACACTTGTATTACACTTGTACAACACTTAACACAACTTTACCATCGACCCTTTGTAACACTTAACACAACTTTACCATCGACCCTTTGTAACACTTACATACAACTCTTACTTATCTAAGTTACAAGGAAAATAACAATATCACTTGTTTACTCACAGTTCTTTCTGTAAATACACATGTACTAAACCTCTGTCGGGATATCTTGAATCTTTTCCATTATACAGGACACATTCTGTATAATGGAAAAGACATTTCTGTACTTTACTTCTCTTGTTCCACTGGTGGCTTATTCGTTAACCAGACAAACCTCTCACAGAGTCGCAGTCAGCTGTGCAGAGGGGGGAGGGGCAACTGTTATCATGTTATCGGACACTCCTTGGAGGCCTCCTGGAACATTATAGAGAAATTGCTGACGACATAGCTCCGATGATGTCTCAAGTCTCCAGTTTCGTACTCCGTGTCATTGCCTCGTTTCCCCTCTTCCACTCTGCCGATAAGTGAACCCGAACACTAGTAGCTGCAGCAGTCGTCGTAATCCTTCTCTCCTCCTTCCTATATTTTCCTTCTCCCTTCAACCTCTTATGTATGTTCCTTGCTCTTTGTTCCCAACCTTGGAATGTCCGTGATTATCTGTCAGCATGGTGACATCACCCTAGTCTTTTCACTGAAGGTGATTAATTTGTTGCCAACTTTTCTGATATACGATTCTTATAGCTTACTTACAATGTTAATATCACTTAATCCATTTTCTCTAATTTCAGATACAATATTCTAACAGGAATTATTTAACACATTTTTCAATACAGTAAATTTATATTCAGACAAAAGTGATTCTTACATTATTTATCCTACATTATTTGGTCTGAAACCTCTGTAAAATCGAGTTCAATAAATTAATTATATTAATTTATCACACGAGATCATCAACTAACTGTTCCATCAACTAACATTACATATTAATCTTTGCATGAGTAATGTTAGTTGATGGAACACTTTAGTAGTTCACTTCTCTGTAACAGAAGGAAACTTCTCCTATTAAAATACTTATGGGGAAATAACTGCAATTTAAACATAAAGCAATTTTATTTTTGATGACTGTTTTATTTTTTATTTTCAAAATGTATTATTCATTATTCAAAAACTAATATTCATTAGTCACATTTTCTTTGACATTTTCACATTTTCTGATGTGTACAAGTGGACTACCCCTGGAGTAGTCCGTAATGAATAATAATAGAAAAGGAAGAAATAAGGATGTTTTAATCATGCTAATATGTTGCAAATGATAATCTGGATGAGTTTCCTTTCCAAAACTGGTGTCCTTGATCCAGTTTTGGAAAGCAAATACGAATAATGACAAAGATGACTAAAATCGAAGCATAAAAACCAGATGACATAAAAGATGATCAAAGTTGGAAAAAAAAAAAAAAAAAAGAATGTCAGCTGTGGAGCCAATATAGCAGTAAGTCGTTAAGACAATCATTGCAAAATAAGCATCAATGCTAAAAATTGGACTTCACTTTGCTAATGAAGGAAAAAATTAAAGATAAAGTTATCAGTGCACAGAATGTAATATAATGCAGAAATGGAAAGAAAGTGCATAAGAAAAACAATAAAGGACAGTAATTCAATGAAACTACTTTTTCCGCATTTCAAGTCACATTGTATGACAGAAAAGATTTTCCCTCTTTAAATTTTATCATGCTGCATGTTTGCATATGCAGGTAGCTTTGTTTTCAAGTAAATATGACTGTAGACAATCAAAACACTTTTTTTAAGTGTTTTCCATAATCACATTCACATATAGTTGCACCATTCATTATCACACCAATTGTTTTTGGCATATGTACTGTTTTTTTTTTTTCTACTTTTACTATGAAAAGTGTATTAAAAAAATCTAATTTGACAAAGATCAGCAACAATGCTAAGTGCCAAATTTCATTATGTCCGAGAGAAATTAACATCAATGCAAATTGTTTTCCCAATAAAAATGGATTCAAAACTGGGAGAAAAGAATGCTATCAAGCAGTTGTGTCTTGAACCAACAACAAACTGAAGTACATATGGAAAGGCTAAGGTGGTGCTGGTTATTCATTATGGCACTTCACTGGTATGAACACCAAGAGAAGAAAAAATATGATTTATTGAACTTGCTAATATTTTGCTGGTTTTCTACCAGCATCTTCAAATATTACAACTGTGACAAGCCCATAGCACTCAACTAAATCATTGTAACAATTCAAGTTGTAAATGAAAATTGCAATTTGAATGTCTCAATCATATCTCCCCTTTTCCGCCTATCAACTAATTTCTGAAACCCACAAATCTTCAACCTGTTCTCATATGATTCATTCCATAGACTCGCTATCATCTTCGTCACTCGCCTCTGGATCCTCTCCACCTCCTCCCATCAAGAAGGAACCTAGGTGAACAAATCTGGGCATAGTAGTCGAGATGAGGTCTTATCAATCGTAGAGAGGTACAATAACTTGCTTGTCTCTGCTCATCAAGGTATTTTTCAACAACCAAGTGAGTTGATGAGCTGATTTAGCTACTTTTGCAATGTGTCCCCTAAACTTCATCTCCCTATCCACCAACACTCTCAAGTCCCTGGCCTCATCAATCTCCTGGAGTACAGTTCCAGCAATGTGGTATACTACTGCTAATTTTTTCACCCCAAAATACATAATCTTACATTTTGTCACATTAAATTGACATCCATTCTCCTTAGCCCAAAACTCCAATCTATTCAAGTCGTCCTGCAAGATTTTGACATCTTCTGCATTCACTATCACCCTACCCAACTTTGCATCATCAGCGAACAAATTAACCAGCAGTGGTCCAAGAACAGAACCCTGTGGCACACCACTAGTCACAGGCCATCTTTTGGAATCTACTCCTGAATAAACTACTCTTTGATATCTCTCCATCAACCACCCATCTATCCATCTCACCAACCCTATATCCAATCCCATATGTTGTAGTTTACAGATTAGAATTCCATGTGGTATCCAGTCAAACGCCTTTGCCACGTCCAGCAGTATCACTCTAAACCCATTACCCTTATCCAGTTCAGCCGTCACCTTGTTACAAAACTTGAGCAAGTTACTGAGGCATGATCTACCCTTCACAAAGCCATGCTGTCCCCCATACAGTATCTCATTTTCATCAATCCATTCCTGTATTTTTTCCTTGACTACTTTCTCCAAGACCTTGACAACGACTCCTGATATGCTGATTGGTTGGTAATTTGCAACCATAGTCTTGGATCCTCCTTTATGCAGTGAAACTATTTTCCCCTCTTTCCACACCTTCGGGACTAAACCAGACCCAAGACTCAGATTAAACAATATGGTCAAGGGCACTGATAATTCCTTAGCCGCTTCACGCAAGACCCGTGCCGGTATACCATCCAATCCCACAGATGTATTCACATTAAGGTTCTGTAATAGACTATTCGCCTAACTTCATTCATCACAATTCCCGTATAAACTAATGGTTCCCCCATTTTTTCAATGTCACCACCTGGATGATATACTTTTGCAAAGTGCTCGCTCAGTAACTCCACTACATCGACATCATTCCTTAAAATCATTTTGCCGTGTACAGTTTTTTTTTTTTTTTGCTTGCAGAATATTGAAAAAACTGCTTGGGATTCTCTTTAGCTTGCATAGCTAATTTCCTTTCATAATCCGCTTTTGCTTTTTTTTACCACACTCGTTACCCTTCTGGCCTGCACTTTATACCGTTCGTGTGCCTGCAGGTCACCCCTTTCTTTAAATTCCCTCCACAGTTGTTTATTTTTTTGCAACTCAAGCTTAATGGTGTTATTCATCCATTTAACCCCTACTTGTTTTACTATTCGGACCCTAGGTATACAATCAACCATAACCTCCTGTAAATGCTCCTTGACCACTTCCCAATCTCCTAAGCTTGTCATACTTGCCATCACGGTAATTCCACATTGTCTTAATCAAAAATTCCACACCTTTAGCCACCTCCCAGGTGGCTAAAGGTATGGAACCTTATGATCACTCTCACCAATAGGTGGCAACATGGTCATATTCATTACAGTCAAATTCTGAGATGCTATTACCAGGTCAAGCACTCTCAAACCTCTAGTATTTTCAATTACATGCTATCTCAGATAGCTATCCCTTAATAATTGAATAAAATCCAATTCCTTCCTCACATGTGTCCTCTCCTCCTTCCAATCAATGTTACCATAGTTGAAATCCCCTATAATAATTACCCTCCTTCCACTCATTTCATTTATTTGTTTATGCATACTATCTCCACCATCTATTCCATCACCTGGTCTATAGCGGCACCCAACTGTATATTTTATTCTGCCAGTCTCACACCAAACAGCCTCAAATGAGCTCTTTTCACTATCCTGCGATACAATGTCAATTCTCCTTGGCTGCAGTTCATCAGCTATCATCAATAACACCCCTCCCCCCATTTTATTCTCTCTGTCGCTCCTAAACATACTATAACCTACACATTATATTCCACTAACTATATCATCTTCCGTCAGTCATGTTTCATAAATGCCAATAACCTGTGGCCAGGAAGAGCCAATCAAGGCCAAAAATTCTTCCTTCTTGTGATTCTTATTCAAGTTCTTCTTATTCAAGAGTACATAAGATAAAGATAGCCAAAAGTTCTCTGCAAATATGATCTCCAAGTGACTTTAAAACCACTCATTAACTAGAGATAAGTTCAGTATGAGAGAGAATATGAAATGAAGAGTGAGAAAGTGAAAATTGTAAGTATATTACCTCAATGTGATAAAAATTAATTAAGAAGTAGGGCTACGATGGCAACTGGTTTGAAGCATAGGCTGTGTAGAAAAAATGGATGCAAGTTTTTGGATGTGTGGAATGAGTTTGAGGGAAGATTGGATTTGTATAAGAGGGATTGCCTGCACTTGAATGTATTTGGTATCAAGAGTCTTGAAAAACTAATAACTAGTATAAGACCAAACACAGGGTCAGGGAAACTAAATTATAATAAAAGGAATGGTGAGAATATGTGTAAGAGCGACAATGTTATGTAACTGTTGAAGGTTTTTTCACTTGGATATACAATAACTTACAGATATCAAGAAATTATATTTTTGGTTTCATCCTTTATCCAAGTTAAAGCAAACAAAGTTTGCCCTTGAAGTAAGTTCACGACTACTTGTATATAAAGGCTAATGACTCTACATCAATTGCCTTACTATCTCGCAATGCACAAGCACATATCCTTATGGATAAGTATAATGCTATACATTATGGGAATGACCACTACCTAGACCAGTTTCGACCAGTATTGAGGTCTTATCAGTGGGAAGCCAAACCCAGAAGTGATACCAAGATTGAAGTAATGCAGAAGTCACATATTTCCCATATACAAGTAGTCAAAAGGTGTCACACCTTATTACTAAAACAAAACTCTGGATTAGGGATCTCTAATTCAGAGTATTTAATTCTGCTCATGTTAATCTTAGTATAGTCTGTTCAACCTTCAAATCTTGGTAATAAAGTCTCTAGAGCCGTTCACTTTATCAGCTTGACAATGATATCTAAGAAATGTGAATCAGCAGATAAAAGAAAATAGTTAAAATAATGAAAGAAAAAACCTGGCTAGACTGCTTCCAAGACATATAGCAAGATATTAATTTTTTGTTTTATTACTGTTAACTACACTGTACAGTAGAAGAAATAACATCTTCCCCTGGGGATTTAAAAATTTATAAACAAAGTTTATAAATTCTCAGGGGAAGAAGGAATTAATATAGAACTTAATAAAATATACATACAAGAATTCTATTCATCAATCAAAAAAACAGTTATTGCCATTTATTCCGACAGGAAAGGCCATTTTAGCCCGATCTAACTTTTGGAAATGATTATGAACAGACTATTTTTCTACCCACTGCAGGATGAATGCCTCTCCCATTGCATTGGAGATAAGAGTATACAAAATAACACGCAAGTAGCTTATGTCTGTACACGAATGTTAGGAGCATCAGACACAAAGGGACAGAGCGTACTGCTATGGTCAATATGTTGGGACTCAGATTGTAGACATTATTGAGACCAGGCTATCAGCATCAGATATATTAACTGGTATCGAGTGTAGAGGGTAATGTATTTTTAGGAAGGATAGGAGGGGGGGGGATGCTACTAATGTTATCAGATGATTTGAATCCAGTTACAGTTTTTCAGGTGGCAGTGAGTTTGAAGCCATTTGGTGTGAAGTGGAATCCAAAAAGATCAATGTGGGATGTTGTTACAGACCTGGTGGATGGTTGCTAGTGATGAAGAAATGCATGATCAAATAAAGATGCATGTGAAACCAATCATAATGGAGGAATTTAATTATCCAAACACTGATTGGGTAGCAGTAAAATCACAGGAGAAGAATGAAACTGAATTTATTGAGATGTAACAAGACGACTTCCTCAAGCAACATGCAACAGAAGGAACTCAAGGTGAAAGAATGTTGGATTTGATTATAGTATCAGAAGGTGTTTCAGTTAAAGATGTAACTATTCTGCATCCAGTTGTTGACAGTGTTCATGCAGTACTCATTTGGAAAATGCCTAAGTTTATGAATGCTCCATTCAGAAAAGGTTACATGCTGAACTACAAAGCAGGAAATTATGACCAACTGAGGAGTATACTGAGTTCAGAGCAATGATATCGGATGCTCGATTGAAAGAATATTGACAGTGCATGGGAGGCATTTAAAAAATACTGAAATGATGCAATATCAGAATAGGCAGGAGTCAAATGGATGTGTAATCTTATCAAGTGAGAAATTTGTGAGAAGAGGATAATGTGGAAGGAATGTGATGTGCATAAAGACAAGGGTATACAAAAGAACACGTAGATAGCTTATTATATCTGTACATGAATGCTAGGAGTATCAGATTTATTCTGTTATGAAAATTACAAGTAGCAGGACAGAAGAGTCAACTGTTGTATGGAAAGCAAAGTCTGAGTATGAAAAGAAACTGGCTCTACAAGCTAAAGATAACCCCAAAGAATTCTGTCAATATGCTACAAGTAAAAGAATGAATGAATATGAAAAAATAACTCTACTGAATGCAAATGGAGTGAGGGTGACAGATGCAGAAGAGGTTGTTCAACTAATGAGTGCCCATTTTGCTAAAAGCAATCAACTTGGTGTATGCAACACTGAGTTCACTGCTACCTCTTCACTGGATGAAGAAACTCAAGTGTATGAATAAGAAGTATTGGAGCTGTTGCACAAACTGAATAAGAATTCAGCAATAGGGACTGGTGGGATATCAGCATGGGTGCTAAAATAGTGTTCAGATGAACTGGCTATTCCTTTAACCAGGCTATATAATTTGAGTCTCAGAACAGGGAAGATTCTGCATGAATGGAAAGAATGTATGGTAATCTCATTGCACAGGGGTGATGCAAAGGCCGATGTGTCCAACTATCAACCAATCTGCAACTCAGAAGTGGTGGTGAAGATTTTGGAAAAGTTGGTTAGGGTTCGCATTCAGAAATGGGTTGACAGAGATTCTCTATCTTATAATGAACAGCAGGATTTACTAAGGGATGGTCAAGTTTTATCAACTTGCTCACATTCTATAACAATGTTACCAATGAGCCAGACAAGAGGAATGGATACACTATGATACTTTTGGATTTTGAGAAAAATGGGTTTGGAATATAAAATATTATCATGGATAAGAGGATAGCTGACTGACAGATATCAAAAAGTTGTATATGGGGGATATGGGTCTGCAAGATTTAAGGTTACCAGTGGTGTACCACAATTATCAGTTCTTGGTACACCAACCAATCTGCAACTCAGAAGTGGTGGTGAAGATTTTGGAAAAGTTGGTTAGGGTTCGCATTCAGAAATGGGTTGACAGAGATTCTCTATCTTATAATGAACAGCAGGATTTACTAAGGGATGGTCAAGTTTTATCAACTTGCTCACATTCTATAACAATGTTACCAATGAGCCAGACAAGAGGAATGGATACACTATGATACTTTTGGATTTTGAGAAAAATGGGTTTGGAATATAAAATATTATCATGGATAAGAGGATAGCTGACTGACAGATATCAAAAAGTTGTATATCGGGGATATGGGTCTGCAAGATTTAAGGTTACCAGTGGTGTACCACAATTATCAGTTCTTGGTCCACTGTTATTTAATCTGTATATTAATGAAATTGGGAAGGATTTGACATGCAATATACAGCAATTTGCTGATGATGATGCAAAGATAGCTATGGTAATCAGGAATGCAACTGATATGCAGTACTTGCAGAATGATTTGAATAGCCTCGAATTGTGAGCATGGGAAAAATGAATGTCAGTAAATGTAAAGTCATGCACTTTGGCATGATTAGATATTTAATGTCACATTATACTGGTGGGAATATGTTAGAAGAAACTGATCAGGCTAGGATCTTGGAGTGTAGTAGACAGGAAGCTGAAATTCAGGGCATTGTAGCAAAGATTGCAAATACAACTCATAAGATAACTGCAATGCTGAAATGAACTTTGACATGTAAAGATAAGGATGTCATTCTGCCTCTTCACAAGGCCTTGATAAGACCTCACTTGGACTATTGTGAGCAGGTCTGGTCTTTTGGTTTCCATTGTGATTCTGAAAGAGTGGAGAGAGTGCAAAGGAGAGTGTTAATAATGATATCAGGATTGTGGAATACTGATTTTGAAGACACATGGAGAATCTGTAGACTGCAGACAGGAGAAAGAGAAGTGATATGATTGAGACTTACAAACTTCTGAAAGGATCATAGGAGATTTCAGGTGATGGAATTTTTCATTTTATGGAGGCTGAAGAAAGGATGGACAAAGAGGCATCCTTAGAAGCTGAGAATGAATGCTTCTACAAAAGGGGTTAGATCTAGATTTTTCTCTTAGCGGTGCATAATTGGAATGGATTACTAATGGATGCAGTGTGGACAAGTAGTGTAAAGGAATTCAAGAACAAGTATGACAGCTGTCATATGTGGCCTCCCTAGATAAGTCCATGACTCTTTGGAAGTCTCTTTTAATAATAAAGTTCCTTGTGCCTGCTGGTTGATTGGTTTATAGTTTATTGGTGCAAACACAGCAAAGGTCATACTGTGCCATAGTAAAGGTAACAGTAATGTTATACAAAGGTTAAAGGTTACAGCAATACATAAACAGTCAATGAAAAGTTAAAGTTCTAAACAATACGCATGTACAAAAATCAAGCCAAGCAATGCAGTATATACATATAAATAAAATTACAACAAAGGTTACAGAAGTACTTCTATAGTCAAATAGAAATTAGTAAACGATATGCATGCAAAAAATTAAGTTTCACACAGTATTTACATTTCATTCTCTCTCGTGTAAAGTGCTGGCACTCCACCAGAATTATGACAAATAGTGAGATGTGTATTGCATTTTTCACATGTGGGAGAGTCATCAGCCCTCAGTAAATAAGAATGAGTAAGATGACTGTGACCTATGCAGAGCCTAGCAAGAATAACTTCCTCTCCTCTCTTTATACGGTGACCAGAATTATTAATGGAAATTTTAAGAACACTAAGGCCAGTATGGAGGTTAACTGGGCAATGCTCAAGCCATATTGCCATTGCTTAATTTCAGGCTTAGTGTTATATAATTTGTTTGTCAATGCTTCTTGCCATGATGACTGCTATTGAGCAACTAGCTTTGATCTCATAAACTGTCTGTAGTCTGCATATGGTACTGTCAAACAGTACACTGATAAAGCATGAGCTGATTAGCTATATTTGCAGTCTCATTTCCCTTAATTCCAATGTGGCTGGGAATCCAGCACAAATGAACATCAAAATTAAGGGCTTTCATTTTGTACAACAGTGTAACACCTCATACAGCTGGATATGGATTATACATAGGAGAGGAGATAGCTCAATGAATCTGTATAAATTACATACATTTCCTAATGGTTTTCTTTTATATGCACAATTGCAAGCTGAATGGCATGTAACTTTGTCATATAATTACTGCATCAGGTGGGATCTGGTTGGAGATAGTAATATCAAGAAACACAGTAAACAGAGATCCCCAATCTTGATCCATCAGTAGAGATTGGCAAGAAATCAGAGAGGGTTGCTTTGTGTGCATTAAACAATTGTAGGTAGACAGAAGATGGAGTATGAGATATCTGCAGCTGACAAAATGAAAGATTGCAGGATGGAGTGCAAACCTGCCATGGATGGATGCTATGTTTGGTATGGACAATGTTGTCAAATAAATACCGATCATCCTGCATGACCTAGTCTTATTTCTCTGAATTGTGAGGCTCAATATCGCACCTCAGACTACCATACTTCCTTTTGGTAATCATGCCAAGAGCTTGCATAGTTTCTTTAACATGCATGCCAAAAGGACGCATAGTAGTCCGAAGTGTGTGATAGAGCTTCACAATGCAGAGAAAAGAGACTAATCCATACAGGATGATCTGGGAGAGACTATCTTTAGGGCATAATTAAGACACAACTATTTCCATTTAAGTGAAAGAGCTGGTCCGTTCACTTCAGCATAAAGACTTTGAATGAGTGATGTGCAAAATGCACCAATAGCTATCCAATCACTGCAGGTTATTCTGCCTTGCAGAACCATAGACATGTGACCCATAATCCAATTTTGAAAGTATAAGTGCACAATAAAGACAAAGCAATGAAAATTGATCAGCACCCCATTCAATAGAGGATAGAGTGTGAAGTATGCTCAACACTCTCTTGCATTTTTATCTTAGTTGATGAATGTGTGCAAAAAATGTAAGTTTTCAAAGATGGGTCCAAAGAACTTTTCTCAAAAGTAGCTACTGAAATAACAGTTTGTCCCATTATTAATTCAGGATCTGGATGAAGAATGCATTTTTGACAGAAGTGTACATAGACACTTTTTTTCTGTTAAAAACCTGAACCCATTACTAACAGCACACAGAGAAACATGATCAATTGCTTGCTGAAGTTGTCTTTCAATTACTTTCATGTTACAAGAGCAACAGTAAATTGAAGTCAACATATAGAACATTTTCTACAGTGGGAGGAAGCTGATCGGTGATAGTTAACTTTGATAGCAAAAAAGGCCTGAGGAACACTGTTCTTGATGATGTGGCTAAAATAACATACTGCCCACTCTTACTTGGAAAGTTTGTCTGGACAGAAAGTTTGTAATAAATACAGGAAGGTATCCTCTGACACCCAGGTTATAGAGGTCTTTTAATATGCCATGTCTCCAGGCTGTGTCATTAGATTTTTCCATGTTAAAGAAAACTGAAACCGGATGTTCTTGCTTCAGAAATGTATCTCTTATACAAGTTTCTAAACAAACCAAATAGTCTAAAGTTCAACAATAGAACCCACATTGTGTATTGGAGAGAAGACTGTGGCTTTCTAAATACCAGAGAAGTCTGGTATTAACCATTTTCTTTACTATCTTAAAGTCAGCTGGTCAGAGCAATAGGTCAATTATTATTTGCTTGTGTTGGATCCTTTCCAGTTTTGGGATAGCCATGACAACTCACTAATGTCAAGAATCAAAAATCAAGAATACTTGCAGAAGAATCTTCTTCTGCAAGTATTCTATTGTATATTAACAGAAGTAGATCCATAGAAGATGATGATAGATGTTTTATCATTTCATAATGGATGTCATCAGGTCCTACTGCACTAGGGTGAGACAGTAAAAGAGCTGTTTTTAGTTCCTCCTTAACAAATGGCTGATTGTATAGCTCAAGCCCATTGGTAGAAAAATTCAGCAACAGCTTCATATGCTCCTGAATTATTAATACTGTTCTTTCAGTATTAAAAATTCAGGAGGATATGAAGCTGATGCTGAGATTCTGGCAAAATTTTCTCCCAGTGTCTGCAATAGCTATGGGATCAGAATAAAACTTCCAATTTTTTTCTAAGACAAATGGTGTGTTCTATATCCACCTTTTATTTTCCAGATTTTATCCCATACAATTTTCGTACTGTAATTTAACTAATGAGGTAACTGGATCCACTTGTTTTTGACTCTGATGTCTCACATAACATGCATTAGTCTACGCATGCTTAAAAGCCATGAGGTTTGATGTGGTGGGGCATCTATGAAATATACCCCATGCTCTGTTTTTTTTTTTTTTTTTGCCTGTCTGGCATTCTGGGTTCCACCAAGGCTTTGGATAGAGTGGAAATCGAGATGATGTTCTCTGGATGGAGGATGTTGCTGCTTGGACAATGCACTCTGTTATATATTTTACTGTTTCATTGATAGGTGTTTGACTGATGGTATCAGCATTAAATTTTGCAAGACGAAAAAAAGTTTTCCAGACAGTCTGGTCCATTTTCCATATGAGCATCCATGTATGATGGTAGTCTGAAAAGTTCTCGCCTAACAATGAAAAAACGAATTTAAAATTTCAAAATTATTTTTATTTTTCAACATAATCTCCCTTAAGACTAATACATTTATTCCAGCTATGCACCAGCACCATTATCACGTCCATGTAGTGGTTCTCAGTAAGATCTGAAAAATACCCTTCTGCAGCTGCAATCACCTCTTGATTTGAAGAAAAACGCTAACCAATGAGGAAGAGTTTTAGTTTTGGGAAGAGATAGAAGTCAGAGGGAGCCAAATCTGGGGAATAGGGTGGCTGTTCCAACAATTCAAAGTGCAGATCTGTTCACTTAATTTTTCCATGGCCAAAACATCTTTGTGAGCAGGTGCATTGTCCTGATGAAAGATGATTTTTTTCCCCTGCAAACTGGGTCTTTTCTCACAAATTTTTTTGTCTAGTCTGGTTAAAAGATTGGAATAATATTCCCCAGTTATTTTACCCTTTTCAAGATAATTAATAAACAAAATGCCTTTAGCATCCCAAAACACTGATGCTATGACCTTTCCTGCTGATGGAACCGACTTTGTCTTCTTTGGCACTGAACAACCAGCTTCTGTCCACTGTCTTGCTTGCTGTTTGGATTCTGGTGTGTAATGGTGAATCCAACTCTCATCCATAGTAATAAATCGATGCACAAAATTCAGTTTTTATTCTTGTTAAAATGCTCCAAGCACTGTTCAGAGATTTTCATGCGAGTGCGTTTTTGATCTGCTGTGAGCAAGTGCGACACCTATCTTGTGCAAAGCTTTCTCATATTCAATTCTTCATGCAAAATATATCCTACACGTTCTTTTGAAATGCCTATAGTCTCAGCAATTTCATGCACTTTGTCTCGCCAGTCATCCACTACCATATCATGCACTTGATCAATGATTTCTGGTGTTGTTACACTTTTTTGGACGTCCTTCGCGTGGATCATCTTCAATACTGGTACAGCCATGTTTAAACTAAGCAGAAAGCTCATTTCTTAATTGTCAAAAAAGGAAGGAGGAGGGTGCCCATAAACTTTTATGAACTTCGAGTGAATTTCTTTTAGCATTAACATTCTTTTACAAAGAATTTTATAACCGACGATACTCAATTTTATCCATTTCAAGGGATACAGATAACACTTTTGTTTCAGACAGCTGTACAAAACAAACTACTTGATAGAATGACTTGCAATTTCACGTGGATGCTTATGACAGAGTACCAACTTAGAAAAAAAAAATCTTGCCAATAGTGTTGCCATCTATGGTCGCGGCCGAGAACTTTGACATAACACCCTCGTAAATGAAATGAAATTGTTCCTGTGAAGACATTGTGAAAAGAAGAGGAAAGTGATTGCTATACCAGCACTACAGCACGTCTTGGATTCAAACCCTGGACCATGGTGTGAGAGACTTCCTACAACACTGTTAACCCTTGCAGGCAAGCCCACTAGCCAACTGATCCTGTCCAGGCCATCCAGGACCACCTGTCTTGCTGAAGTAGAGGCTTAAGTAGTGAAAGACTACTAGGATCCCCTTTCTAGATGTTCATGAATTGCACCGTACAGCAAACACAATGGCAGGGGACTGGATTCCAGTAATGGTGGTCTGTAAAAAAGGATAGTAAAAAAGACTCAGCAGAAGTAGAGCAAAGAATATGGGAAGAAAAGTAAAGAAAAAGAGGAAGAATGAAAAGGGCCAATACCATCACTGAGAAGTCCCCTCCACCACAAACAAGTGCATCAAAAATCTGAGGATAAATTCATGTTCAAAAGATTTTTTTGTTTGGTGCCAGAGCTTTCCACTCACCATGGAGAAACACATGGAAGCCCATTCACCAGCAAGCTATTGACTGCACTTGGAACTGGAATGCCAGGCCTACTCTGGATGCTATACAACCAGGATTCCCCTTTCTGGATGTCCACTGGTTGCACCATATGGCAAAAACAGTGGTAGGTCACTGGATCCCAGCAATTGTGGTCTGGATGACAGGACAGCAAAAAGAGACTCAAAAGAAGTAGAGCCAGTATCATCACTGGGAAATCCCTTCCAATGTAAACAGGTACTCCTCAAGGAGGGGAGGTGTTACGTCACCACTTTCGTCGCTTTGTTTAAATTTTATGCTTGTTTTCCTTGTTTAGATCTAATTTGCCTTTACCCTAATTACTCCCAAGATCTAAACCTAAGTTTTGCCTTCAGTACATGATATCGCGTACATCAATTACTCTGACAAAGGGTTTACTCTTTGTTAGGGACAAATCCTTTGTGATTACTGTCTGAGATTGTCTCCCAATCAGATACTGGCAAATTTATTTGTTACGCTGCATCAGCCAATATCTTTAGATTAGAAGGAATTCTTAACCAGGGAAACTCTCTCAGATAACATACAGAGGTGAAGAATCTAACTTTTATTCTTAGTACCGAAATTCTCAACATCAACCAAGTTTAATATTGTTTGCAATCGTGGCTCTTAATCTATTCTACTCCACTTAGGTTCCGTTTTTATGAGTGGTAATTTGAATTCATTCTCAGGCTAATGTCAGGTACAAAACATAAAACACATTTATTGAGATCTTAAAGTTATACATTTACATTCATGCACTCAAATCAATTTTATATCATTCTAAAACACAAATGGATACAATCATTAGCTCCTAAAAGATTAAGCATTAAACTACACATTATACAAGTCTTAAATTTAATCCATTCATTTCTCTTCTAAAGTACGTTAGTTATTCACATAAAATACTTGCCACAAATCATCTATAAACTTTCTCTAACAAAATGCTCAGTGGAGTTAAGCCACTGCTATCATCAATAATCACCTAAGAGTTCTATACTACATTGCCCTTGCTCACTAACTATATAACATTTCTTCACTCTAAGTGGGAAAGAAATAACAAAATTCTGTACGTTACCAACCCTTGGGAAGATTAACAGATCCGACATTTAATTCACATTTTCATCTTACACAGCCTGATCCTTCTTCCTTGAATTGGGGTCAGAACATCTCCACTTGACCTTTATCCACGTGGTTACTCATAGAGGTCATCCTACTTGGCTTTACCGAATGTCTGACGATGTGCCCACATTTGTCTGGCTCCGATGCTGCTAGTCCTCATCAGAGTTGCTGGTTCAGGAATTCCGTCCCGAGGAGATAGCTAGTCAGGGCACTGGAACTGCAGGTGCTGACATCTAACATCTCAGGGTGATCCAGAATCCATCAGAAGGCGAGAGAGAGGCCCAACGTCCAACCACGTAAAATACCCGGAAAGGGTCAGGAGAACAAGACAAAAAGCCTCGCGAGAGGGGGAGCAAATCCCTTTATTCTGCATCCTTGGCGGTCTTTACTGCCGCTTTCTTCTGTACGGCACTCGTCTCCTTTGCCCACGAGATGATCCGGTATACCGCGCCTCCACGGGAAAACAAACTAGCGCTGCTTTCCATGAAAATGCTTATGCCTCAAGCCAAACGTTCACTCGAACGGTCTGCCCGCGAACTATGGACTTTTGCTTACACTTTGATAAACATCTCATTTCACACAGAATACCCTTTTATAGTTACTACTTACAAACTGGAAATCTTGACTCAGATTTGAATAAGATGTTTTCTTTTATAATTCTACATTAAAAGGTATTTATAGCCATATTTACAATCCTTCTGATAGCTTAAGTACAAGTTTCTCCTTGTTGATATGTTAGACTTGTTAAATCTTGAATGAATTAATTTTTTTTTATAAATTCTCCCATTCAAGATCTAACAGAGGAAACTGGTATAACATAGAAGTCACTATAGATCTAAAAGACTATTTTTAAAATCAAATCAGCTATGAAGCCCCCCACCTCAACAAGTATGGCTGTATTAATTTGCTAAAGATCTGGGATAGTTCATTCTGAGAGCAGACAGCCTGACTGCTCCAAATTAATTTTATGATTATCTGACTTATAGAGGGTACCGTGTTAGGACAATCTGTTTTAAGTAATAATCTGAATTGTTTCTACAATGATTTAGGAAGTTATTCCCTACTTGGTTAGACTATAATAAATTTAGTTTAATCCTTTATCCAATGTAAGCAAAGAAAGTTTGTGCCTGAAGTATCTTCAGGACTGAGGCAACTCATGGTAAAGATGGACCAAGTTCTCATCACTCCTTGTCTTAGCATCTCCCATAATGCAAAGCACATCTCCTTCCAGACATGTATAATGCTATGCATTAAGGGAAGGGCCACTATCCAGAACAGTTTCGACCTTTATTGATTTTCATCAGTGGGAGCCAGACCCAGAGGTGGTGATACTAAGGTGGAAGCGATGGAGAAGTCAAAAGGTGTTTCACCTTATTAAATTACTCTGAATTACTCTTTCTCTAAATCCAGAGTAACTATTATTATTTTATTAATTATTATTTTTTTTTATTTATATTTATTTATATTGCTCTGATCAAACATTAAACTTTTTTTCAAGCCATTCCTGGTCATCAATAAGCAGAGTGGTAATCTCACACTGGGAGAAGAAACTCGTTTTCTCATAAAAATAATCACAAATATCTATGTTTGCCGTGGGATTCAAACCCACAGTTTATTGGTTAGAAAGTAGGTATAGTTGAAATGTGGTTGTGCCAAGAAAGATCTGAGGTGCAGGTCAGTTCAAGAATTATGATTGCTAATGGATATGATCAAGTATCCATTCAAAAAAATCCTAGATAACTTTTATCCTTCACCCAAATTACAATCAGATATTAAAAAGGTTGACATTCCTTGAAGGGACACTGGAACAAATAGCCTGAATTCTTCACAAGTTTAATCTATGCACTATCTTCAAAACTGTTCTGATAATTGTTTTCTTTTCTAAAATAAATTAATGGTAAATTAATTACTGCCTATCAAGTGCATTTTCCTGTCAATTATGTTAATTTGGACACCATGGCCTACCTGATGAGATTAGAATCCTAGAACAAAGATTACATCAAATACTTGGAATCGGATAAATTTGGCTTCATTTTGCCATGCCAATGGCACTAGCCACAGAGTTTACCCGAAACAGACTCAGCAACTCCGCTCAAGCAGATATAAAGTTGATAATCTCTTTCTGGAAGCATGCAAAACTTTATAACATTGTCCAAATCTCAATCACTGCTTGTTCCAACAGGCTGTAGGTTTGAATTCACTGTGGTATGGGTGTTTGTGAATGTTACTTCTGAATACCAAATTTTAGTAAATACTATTAATAAATATACCAGAGAACTCTATCATGTTGGATGCTCAATGGATTATTAACAACATTAGGAAAGGATTAAAAACAAATTTTAATGCTTCCAATATTTTGTCTTAGTCACTGAGACATCTTCAGGGAGTACAAATAACACACACACACACAAAGACAACACAATACTTAATGAAACACATGGGTGACTCAAATCCTATCTAAGTGGTCCACCCTCTATGGGTGTTTGTAGGCAACCTAGGATGTAAACTGGGACCCCTGACGATTATTGTTTCCCAAATTTTGGGAAATTTTATGCATCCATATTTGTTTAAATTAGGTTGCTTTCTGAGTGCTACTGCAGACTGCAAAAATACTTTCCTTTTTAAATTTACTGTAGTGGAGCATAGTGGTTTTCTTCCAGAAAATACTGTGAGTTGTATCCAACACATGGTCTGCAAGGCTGGATTGACCATAGTCGTGATTGCAGATGTATAATCTGTGTTCACCTAAATGGATTGTGGCTGATCTACCAGTCTGTCTGAAGTAAACCAACTTGCAGGAACAGGGTACTTAATATATTCCTGACACAGAGAGGAGAGAGCTCATCTTTGGTAGAAGTTGTGTGTAGAGGTTGTACTTTTTTAAAGACTTGGCTATTTTTTTCTGATGTGCATGGACTTAGGGGATGGTGATGGGATTTCTGAAATCCTTCTGAAGCAATAGCTGAGGAATCGGGAAGGAACTTATTATTTTTTTAATTCTGTAATCACCGTAGCCACTGGATAGGAAGGTGTTGTGTATATGGTTAAGTTCAGTTGAAAGAGATGTTCCACTGGAAGAGAGATTATAGGCTCTATTAGTTAGAGTTTCAATGATGCCATATTGTTGAGAGGGGTGGTGGTGGGAAAGTTTGTGAACATATTTGCCTGTGTGAGTGGTTTTCTATATATGATGAAGGAGAGGTTACCACTCGGAAGGTGTGTAACTAAAGGGTAAACTATTGTTATTTTACTTTTGCTGGATGTCCTTCCAGCACTAACACAAGCTTCAAGCCTTAACACAAGAGAACTATCATTTCAAACTGTTTTGCAAATGAAAACATAAGATAAATCTTTACCAGTGTCAAACTTGAATTAAGGGCTACTTCAAAATGAAAACTACTTCTGAAATTCATTAAACAGCAGCATACCAATGTGGCTAAACATATTGCAATAAATCAGTGCTTGTGTGTTAATTGTTTACATACAATGCTGTTAAAAATTGTTCAGAGTTGAACTGTTGATTGTCAATATTTCCATTGTTTTTTACATCATCTTTGTGTTATTCAACTTACTCAGTGATGGCACTTCTGTAAAAACCTGATGATAAATGTACCAAAAGTTATAATGCATATAGGATATAACTGCTGTTTTTGGCAGCTTATTTATTCTAGATATTTTGTTTTGCCCAATTTAGACATTACAAATAGTGTAAATGAGAGAATTTGGCAAATTTTCAAGGATCATAAATACAGGTCAAATTCCAATATAACCAACCCTGCAAGAACAATTTTCTTCTGAGTGAAAGAACTTAATAAAATATATTAACCACATCTTTAATAAAATCAAACTTTCAGTATAACAAATATTTATCATCAATTCAAGTAACTGATTCTATAACTGTGAAAAAACATTGATTACATTTATTTTTGCTATAGATAGAGGGTACCTACTTCAGCTAGTTTGGGGTTCAATGGCATTGCCAACTGATGTTTAGGTGTAGTTCATCCATTATGAAATGAACACAAACAATAAGAGATGATTGTAGGAAAGAAAATACAGTATTTCAACTAAGGTTGCCATTTCTTTGCATTTGTTCTGCATCTTTCTAACTTTCCTTCTCTCCATATTTTCTTATGTGTTTGTAAGTCATGTCTGAGCTGTTTTGAAGAGTTACCCAGAATTTGTTTTATTTCCCAGATTTTATTACTAGCTTAATTTCTTAAGTTTTAATATCTGTTATATTTTTCTTCATTAAAAACTTCTTATACCACCTTTGCCACGAGTTGCCCCAGTCCCTGGAAGATACTTTAGGTGCAAACTTTGTTTGCTCACACTTGGATAATGGATTAAACCAAGTACATAATTTCTTGGCATCTTTAATTTACAATAGTTCTATAAAGTGCTTAGTGCTACATCTCTTTTTTCTTAAAAAAGGTTTGTTTAAAAAATTATTTTTTATTAAACAGAAATATTCTATTTTGTTCAGTTTGTCTGCAGCTACTTACCAGCTGACAAAAAATCTGCTCGCCACAGGTGGATAATAACATTTGTCGAAGCCTGGCTTTGTAGAGCAAATAGGGACTTGTCTGTAAACAATACCGATCCCCAGTGATCTTGGGTCTACTTGACATGCAACCTGGCCCATTTCAAACATTTTCTTCCCTGTGGCATGGAAATAGGGTCACACAGACTAGCATAAAGACAACCTTCATGAAGTCAATGCAATGACAGATTGTAGCTGATTCTAGGGTAGCACTTCCATTTCAGTGAGCAGATAAGTGGAGATATTAGTCACCCACTGCAGCTCTATTCCATGGCCTTCACTCTATTTCTAGGTTGCAGTTTGTGACTGCTGGAATCGTCTGTTCCTTAGTTCCATAGTCTGTGAACTAAGGAACAACTCACATGCAAATATCTGGCTAACTTTGCTTGACTTTGGCTGGCCTCTAGTCATAAGACTAGAGGCCAGCTTACCATCCGGTTTCACCAATATAGCCACTCTGGTCTTGCAGACCATGCTCTTGATACCTACCATAGAATATGGTGGAAGAAAGCCACGATAATACACCATAGTAAATTCAAATACGAAAGGCTATTCATGGAATCAGCCTCAGCCCTAAGAAACATGCCAAACCTCAACAAATTTGGTTGCATGAGACTGCCCCAAATTTGGGAAACCTACATCAGAAGACCTTCAGCCCAAACGGCCAAGAATACCTACATTGTCCGCTAGGGGGGGGGCACCATCAGGACTTTTAAGAGAAAGAATAGCTTCCTGCTTCGTCCTCATTTACTGTGTATTGTGCTTGCGTGCATGTGTCTTGTTTCTAAGTTCCTGTAAAAAGCAACGTGACGTTGCCGAAATATTGGAAGTATATTAAAATTTATTTTAATGTATATTCTATTGTACGTTGTAATTTCCTTAAGCCATTTAGTAAGCATGTATAACCAACATCTAAGCCTTTCCACAAGAATTAAATGATGTTATGCAGCCATATCCAAAAATTTTGCTATCATGAAATGTCTTGTTTTCACTCCAGATGCACAATGGAAAACCACTTCAAACACCTGCTTTTATGCTGCGACTTATTTGCATATACAACTGACAGCAGTACTAATTTTTATACAATAATCAGACTCAGTGTCATTTTATATAATCTACCGGAATTTCATACCCCCCCCTTTCCCGAGTTACTGCAATTTTTTCTCTTTATTCCTTAATTTATGGAAACCAGTGGACACAAACAACTAGAAAAATAAGATGAAAAAATATACAAACAGCTGGATGAGATTGCAATGGGTTCTTCTCATTACACCTTTGCTAACTTCTATATGGAACATTTTGAAAACAAAGCACTCAACATAGCCACAGTTAAAACTAATAGTTTAAGTGTGGCTGCACTATGTTGATGATGGGTGTGATCCACATATATTGGATATATTTTTAGTGCATCTTAACAGCCTACATCCAAAAACAAACAGTTGTTACTCTTTTTCTAAGCTTCGTTATAGAAAAAGAGTAACAACTGTTGCCTCTTTCAAGATATGTTAGTGATACAACTTGCTAAATGTTCATTACCCTTTTCCATTTACAGAAAGTATTTACATCACCACTGTTTCCAACAGTATGGCATCCTCAAAACACTCACTGAGCCAAAAATATTTGATCAAATGACACAGCCCTTGAAACTGAGTTCAGGGACCTTTGCAACATCATTTCAACCAATGGCTATAGCTCATATGAAATATAAAAACTGCATGCAACCCCCCCATTTCTACTACAACCAAGACACAGGATCAATGCAAAACCATTCCCAACCTATATATCAAGGACACATTAGAAAAAAATAGTCCAAGTTCTCTATAAATATGACCTACACAACATTTTCCAACCTTTCTTTCAGCTAACAACCTTCAGTTGTTCTGCTAAAAATTTACTTCATCTCCTTGCACATTCTCAAG
Source organism: Typopeltis vanoorti (assembly GCF_054136105.1). NCBI lineage: Eukaryota > Metazoa > Arthropoda > Arachnida > Uropygi > Thelyphonidae > Typopeltis > Typopeltis vanoorti. The sequence continues at coordinate 32,707,589 of NC_143570.1, forward strand.
TATATAAAGTTCCTTGTGCTTCCAGTTTAGCTTCCTTTGGACAGACCAGTAGATCAGTTAACATCTGCCTTCAAGAACACAGAAGTTACGTTTGCTATTATCTGTATGGCAAGCAAGGGAGAGCATGCTCTCGATACTTCTTCACACAAGATTAGATGGAGGAAGCATGGATACTATAGAGAAGGTTGTTATAGGTCTGAGAGACTATTTTTAGAATCAACATTGGCTGCAAAGCACTCTCCCAACCTCAACAAGTATGGTTGCATTAATTTGCCAAAGATCTAGGAGATTGTCATTATGAAAGCTGATAACCTGAATTCTACAAATTAACTAGATGGTTATCTGGTGCACAAAGGTGCCATATAAAGACATTAGTTCTCTTTCAATTACAATTTGAACTGTTTTCAAAATTTAATTCAGTGCTTGTTGTAGTTATAACTGAAGATGCTGGGTAAAAAACTAGTAAAATACACTACTTGGAAAGAAATCAACAGGCATCTGGACAAGGTGTATCGTGCAATGTGATGAGTCACATGTTTGTAGCCAGTATAAATTGAAGGAATACAACGTTCCCAAGCCAATGCAACTGTGTCTGGATGAAATGGCTGCACGAGGGGAACTGATGGAGTTTGAAAGAGGCATTGAGATAGGATGCCATGTTGCAGGACTATCTGTTCAACAAAATTGTTGACAAATTGGTCCATCCCAGGTCAACAATAAGATATCATACTGAGATGGAAGCACAGGGAGTCAACTGCAAGTGCTACCTGCAGTGGATGATCCACCACACTCACTGAACTTGACTTTAGGGTGACAAGGTACTACTACTACTAGGGTGCCACATAGATATGTAAAAACCATTTTGTCAGCCAACACATTGAATGTAGAGTTCCAGACATCAACTGGAATATAAATCTGCACAAAAACATTCAAAACTGAGGCTCACAACATGAGTTTCCATGGTATGACCACAATATACAAGCCCCACATTACTCAAACTAACATGCAGCACTGCCTTCAGTGGTGCAAAGAAGGTGTACAGTGAGCCATAGATAGCTTGGAAATATTATGGAAGTATAATGAAGCATTGAATCACGCTATACTCTCTACCAAGAATATGCAAGTGTGGCAGATGCCCAGTGAATGTCTCTTACCAGAGTGCATGATCCCGACTATGAAATTTGGAGGCCGTGTTGTGATGGTATGGTTCTGTTTTTCCTAGTTTAGCCTTGAACCTGAATGTTCAGATATTTTGTGGCATTTCTACAAAACTGACCACTGTCTCTTTCAACAAGAACACTGCACTGTGGCATAAGGCTGCAGCTGTAACTGCATGGTTTGTGGACATGAACATCACCCCACTTGACCGACCTCCAGAGCTCTGATCTCTACCCTATTGAACATCTATGGGATGAACTGGAGCATCGGTTGAGATCAAGAGACATTTGCTCTGCAAGAGTCCAGGACATCACTACTGATGGAATATACCCAGTAGAATTGCTGCAGTCATCGCAGCGAAAGGAGGTCCTACATCTTATTAAGGTGGGTGCCATGGCTGTTTGTTCCTCCCATGTCTGTATGGTGTCGGTCGACCTCTTTCCAAGCAGTGTTTAATAAATGTATTTTTTTACCCTTTTGGTGTCGTTTATACCATGAAGTGCTATTATGAAATACCATAATGTGCTATTATGAATAATCAATGATACTAATTAAGCCTTTCCATATGTATAAACAAAATCTATAAAGCCAAATTCTGGGAATCACTCACTTATGGAGAGATGAATTTTATACATAATGCATTCAAAGAAATGCACTTGAATCATTTAGGTAACCCATATTAGAAACAAAATTCATCAAATATATTATAATATTAACTGAGATCATCTTATACTCAAATAATTTATATAACATTTGGGTAAGTGCTGGTTATCATTATACTAGCATTTGAAAACAAATGCATCCAGCTCTATACATCCCCCCCCCCCCATATTGTAACTGATTCTTTTAATAAAATATATGAAATATATGATTAATAAAAGAGATCGTAGTTCTTGTAGGAACTAATAATTTAAGTAGTGACAAATATAGTATAAGAGAAGAGAAGAAAGGTCTGTTGGAAGAAGTAAGAAAGAAATGTGTGTGTGTGTGTGTGTGTGTGTGTGTGTGTGAGAGAGAGAGTAAAAATTGTAGGTTTGCTACCCAGATATGAAAGTACAGAGTTAAAGAGGGCAACGATAGCAAATGATTCCATGTGGATGCTGTGTGGAAGAAATGGATGCGAGTTTTTAAATGTGTGGAGTGTATCTGATGGCAGACTTGTATATAAAGGATGGCTTACGCTTGAATTCATTTAGCATCAAGAGCCCGGAATGAGACATAATGCAAAGTCAGGGAAATTAGATTATCGAGGGAGGAATGTGAAACGTGGAAAGTTCAGCTATGGTATGCAAACATGATAAAGATATGAATGGCTTCACACATGGTTATGCATCTGCCAAAGGGGTGGAAATATACACTTTGGGTTCAGACCTTTTGAGTATGTCTGGGGAGGGAAAAGAGAAAGTTCTACGATAAGGCCAAATAGAACAAAAAAAGAAATTAAAGGGAACAAAAGATATAGATGGATTTACTATGTTATATGATGGACTGGACTAACATATCAGAATTTCTAGTGGTGTGGCCATTTTAATTGATAATAAATGTTAAAATAGAATACGAAACTACAATTTTGTAAATAACTGAATTATAACAGTTAAAGTTTTAAAAAAATAGATACTACTTAAATATCATAGGAGTAAATGTCCCTGAAAAAGTGAAAGAGGATTCTGAAATCCTCTTTCACTTGTAGTTCCTTATTTTTATAAGGAACTACAAAAATAGTTAAATAAATGTAATAAAAATGACTATATATTAAGAGCAGGAGATCTTAATGCTGGAGTTGGAAATAATCTAGTCCCAAATGTCTTTGGAAAATATGAAGAAATTTGCATGAATACCAATGGTCAAGAACTATTACACTTCTGTACTTTCAATAATTTTAAAATACCAAATACTTAAAAAAAATAAAAGAATATAAATATACTTGGAATGGCAGAGGAAGAAGATTATATCATTACTAATCAGAAACTAGCTCCATGTGTGAGAGATGTACATGTTTACAGAGGAGTGAAATTTTTTCAGATCATTATTTAGTCATCTCTACAATATAAATACTAGCAAAATGGAGAAAGGAAGTAAAATAAGAAAAAACAAGAAACAGAACAAGTATATCTGTTACAAAAAGAAAAGCATTAGAATGCTGTATCAATCATGTTTAACAGACTACCTAAAAGAAACCAAATCAATGAAGATATAGAAGAAGAATGGAAAACTTTAATAAAGATAATCCATAAAGCAGACTCTGAAGTCCTTGGAAAGAAAAATAAAATATTAAAAAGAAAAACATTAAAAATCTGGAACAGATATAGAAAATGCAATAAAAGAAAAACAAATGGCATACAAATCACTCCTTCAGAAACATACAAAGGAAACAGAAGAAATATACAAAAACAAAAGAAATATAGCAAAACCATAGTACAGAAAGTTCACCAAGACACTTGGGACAGATTTATTCATAAAATAGATGACATACATGGAAGACAAGATACAGCTTATAAAAAATTAAGGAAAAAACAACGAACAAGGAGATAACAGCACAAATCAACACAATACAAGACAAACAATGAATAGAACATTAAAAGAATTTATGGTATGACTCATATTTAATAACAGAAAATAATGAAGAAATCAGTAATGATACCAACAAAATTAAAAGAAGCAATAAAGGTATATCAAAAAGGAGAAAATCAACTGGATTAGATGACATAAATACAGAATTTTGGAAATATGGCTGAGAATATTTACATCACAGTTGTTACAGACACCTAGCAGATTGGTTACTAAGATGAAGAAATGCATCACCAAATAGACAGGATGAGTGTGAAAAGAATAATCAAATTGGGAGACTTTAATTATCCAAATATTGTTGAATAGCAGTAGAATCTCATGAGAAGAATGAAAATGCATTTATTGAGTTGTTGCGGGACAACTTTCTCAAGCAGCATGTGACAGAAGGAATTCTAGGTCAAAGAGTGTTAGATTTGATTATAGTGTCAGAGGACGTTTCGTTACAGGCATAACTATTCTGTCTTTGGTTGGTGACAGTGATCATGCAGTGCTCACTTGGGAAGTGACTAAGTTTATGAATGTTACATTCAGACAAGGTTACATGCTGAACTACAAAGCAGGAAATTATTACCAACTAAGGATTATACTGAGTTTGGTGAAATGGAATTGATTGATTGATGGATGGGAAAAATATTGACAGTGCATGGGAGGGTTTAAAAATTACTTAAATGATGCAATATCAGAGTGTGTCCCAAGTGTATGAAGAATAAATAGGGTAGGAATCAAATGGATGCGCAATCTTATTACGCAAGAGATTCCTAAGAAGAGGATCGTGAAAAAAGTACAATGTGCATAAGGATGGTGTATAGCCCCCCCTCGATTAGTCCTCGACTCCCTAGAAGTTTCAGATAATAATAAAATATATTATACTTTATTTTACAAGAATATAAAAATGATAGATATGTAATATTTGTTAATAATATTACAATTGCTATGTTAACAGAGTAAAGTAAATACATCCAATTCCTGATATCCTCACAGAGTATACAGGATACTATGATAGTACTAGATAAAGTTTACATTACTAATATATCCTATTGGCAATTTTTTTCCAAATTAGTTGGTTATTTGTCATCATCATCATCATTAAATTCCTGATATGTACCCTCAAGGGGGAGGGGGTATATAGGATATGATAGTACTACAAGAAAAACTTACATCACCACTAACTTCCTATCTACAATTTTCCTCCAAATCAATCTGTTACCTGTCAAGACTCCAACATTATCAGATCTTATATTTCTGTCTTCAAGGAACTTTTTACTGTATCAATCCATATACATTTTGGTCTTCCTCTGGGTCTTTTTCCTGCCAAACTGGCAGGGAACACTTATTTTGCTAATCTTTCCTCTCCCATTCTATTTAAGTAACCATACACCTGATATTAGCTCTGCTAACACATTCCTGGATGTTAACAATGTCAAGTTCTTTCCTAATATCCTCATTTTTAATATGATATTGTCATTGATGCCATTTGTTCATGCCCCTAATCTTTCTCAGGACTCTCATATCTGTGGTCTCCAGTCTTTGGTCAAGTATTTTTATTTCTAACCCAGCTCTCAGATTCATAAGTTAAAATTGTCTTGTATACAGCAAATTTAGTGTTTTCACTAATTTCTCTCTTATTCCATATAAATCTATTCAGTTGACTTCCAACCACACCAGATTTGTTGATTCTGTTGTCTATTTCCATATTCAATTTACCATCTTCACTAAAAATTGTGCCTAACTAGCTGAAATGTTTTACCTGTTCTATAGGTTCTCCATTCACAATGCAGTTGATATTTTCAATGTTTCTGCCGATTTTTGTTGTCTTTGTCTTGTTATTACTGATTTTCATACCAAATTTATTACAACAGTTATTCAATTTATCTAGGGAATCTTGCAGACTTGTACTGAATTTATTTAGAAGTATGACATCATCTGTGCAAAGTAAAGAGCTGAGATTAACACATCTCCAATTTTGATATCAGGTTTAATACCACTTTCCTTCATAATGTTATTCATTATCCATATAGATAATGAATAACAGAGGGGATAATGTACATCCTTGTCTGACACCAGATTTAACATTAAACCATCTTACTGTACTTCCTTTAATTCTAACTACTGACTTACAACTCGAATAACCACAAAGTATTGCTTGATATAATGCCCCAATGACACCATACAACTGTAGTGTTTCGAATAGCTTCTCTCTTGGCACCTTTTCCAGATCTACAAAACTTAAATACAGATCTTTGTTATATTCCCATGATTTCTCAACTATCTGTCGTAAAGTGAAGATCTGATCCTGACAGCCTCTTTTTGGCCTGAATCCAGCTTGTTCTTCACCAAGCCTCTCTTCCACAATCCTTCTCAACCATTTCTCAAGAATACTTGCATAAATCTTACCAGGAACACTCAGTAGGGAAATATCTCTACAATTCTCACATTCAGTTTTCTTTCCCATTTTATATATGGGTACTATGAGAGCTCTACTCCAATCATCTGGAATTTGTCCCTCTCTGCAGTCCCTCTGAACCATGTAGTGCAGACACTGTAAGACTTTTATACTTCGATACTTAAACATTTCTGGTCTTTTCCCTGGCTGCAAATACTTGTTTTGCTAATCTTAACCCCCCCCCCCACTCTACATAAGTGACCATATGATCCCAGATTAGTTCTGTACACATGCTGATGAATGCTTACAATGCTAGTAAGCCCATCCTCATTCATTCAGTAGCTAAGTAGATACCCACTAACAGTGTTCACTAGGTGAAGTGAGAACTGGAGATTACGTCGGAAGCAATGGCGAGTTTTCCACATTGCCATGTAGAAAAGTCACCAGTGCTTCCGAGGCTAAGTGGAAGTTCTCTCCCAGTTATCTACTTTTGTTGCAAAAGCTTCATGCTGAAATAAATAGAATAATATATTTGATATTGAGGTTTGAAATTCTACAGTCTTTTATGAATATATCCAGCTTTTACTCTTAACACTGAAGCATAAAGCAAAATTATATTAACTAAATTTTGGGTCATGGACAATTATACTAATCAACATGTATAGTTCAATATCCTATGTGCTCAGGTATTCACATTTTAATTTTAAAGGTTCCACTACTACACAACACTAAGAAAATGAACATTTGAAATGAAATAGTAAAGTGCAAAATATACTGTTCCACCTTAATTACACCTTGGATGCCTTAGTTTGTACATCCTAGCATCTGATTACTTTCATTTGCTGGCCTAGCCCTGACTCAGGGTGGTTTAGAAGTCATGTAATAGTTCTGTATTCAAACCATTTTTCTCTGCTGCATGGATGGGGGTGGAGGGAAGTCACAGTTGAAACTATCTATGTATAAACTAAATGTTCTATGAGACCAGTATGTCTATTGTGCTTGGTTCAGATGGAATTATGGCTGCTGGAAGCAACTAAGATTATGAGAGCTGGCACAATATGTCATAAATGCACATGTTCTGTGTCATATTTGCATCTTTTGCAACATTCATATAATGTAAACTCATACTGAGAACATTTAAGACCTCTTAAATGTTCCCTGGGTGCTGCTTACCATGCACTATTACAATTACATGTATTTAGATTAGCCATTAGTGTAATATATGGAAATATCAAACTCTTGCTTTCCCCCTCTCAAATGTATTTCACATTATGAAGCATATATATCTCCCAAATAAAATATTCCGCTGATGTACATATTTACTATTGTTGTACATGCTGTACTGTGCACAGATCTGGTCTCCTGGTTTCTGATGTGATATAATGCAGATACGGTGGAAAGAGGGTGCTAGGTGAGTGTCAAAAATTATTTCAAGACTGCAGAATGTAAATTATGAGGAGATTGAGAATTTGTGGGCTGAAGATCCTAGCAAACAAGAGAAAGAGAGGTAATATGATAGAGATCTACAAACTTCTGAAAGGGTCATACACAATACAAGTAGATGGAATTTTTCATTTTATGGAGTGGAGATACAATGAAAGTGCATCTGCAGAAACCAAGAATTAATGCAGTCAAGAAAGGGCAAGTGAGAGCTAGATTTTTTTCTCATAGAGAAGTGTATGACTAAAATGGCTTGTCTTTAAAGATTCTAAGTGCAGAATGTATGGATAAACTCAAGAGAATGTGTGACATGGGGAGTGAGTGAGTAAGTGATTGATCTGCCTTGATGAGTCTCTATAGGTCTCTTATATTATGAGAAAAGTCTATCATTACAGAAATCAGTTTCGTTTTTTCCTCCACTCCCTATTAAAAAGTGACTATTTTTCAGTGAATTAATTATTTCTCATAGCAAGGTGCAGCTTAATACCTCAGATGTGAAAAATGCATTTACCCACAAAATGAATTCATATATCTTATGCCAGTGCTTCCCAAACTTATAGATGCCAAGGCCCCCTTTGGAAAAATTAAAATATTTCATGGCCCCCATCAAAAAAAAAAATCTTAATATAGACATATATTATTATAATATTTATTGTATTTATATTCAAGATTTTGTATTTGTAATCTTTTTTGTGTTTCTTATCAATATCTTTGAAATGAAACTTATATGAATAAGCATATATTTACTAATATTCATTAATCGCCGAAATACGCAAGAAGCAAAATTTGTGAACCAACACCAATGTGTGATTTTTTCCATTAAAAAATATGAAAAAGAAAAAAAAAAGAAATAAGAAATAATAAAAATGAAATGTTTCTTTTAAGATTAAAAAAAATCTACTTAGTCTTACAACATTTTAAATTTGTTTTCATTATTTCATGCCCCCCCTTCAACAAATCTTACAGCCCCCAAGGAGGATGCGGCCCACAGTTTGGGAAGCGCTGTCTTATGCAATACATGAAACTTTTTTTTTACAGTAAAATAATCCCAAAAATATAATTAAAAATGACTATAGAATATATTATAACAAAAACAGTTTCTTTCTAATGTATTGTAATTTTACCTCTTATGACAGCTTTAGAAGTAGTTAAATCACTAAATGAGCTTTTGGAAGAATCCTTGGATAAAAACTGCAATGAAATATATTTTCATTAATAATGATCATAATGCATTACTGACACATGCACATATATTGATGTAACACTTTTAAACATTACAAGAGTCTGAGTGGAAAGGTTTGCTAAAGAATTAAAAGTATAGTACTAAACCCAGAAATGCAATCTCTATGGTATATATATATTCTATATATATATATATATATATATATATATAAAAAGATAAGCCAAAATTTTAAATGTTTTTTATGTCACGTTTTTTTGTCTCTTCATTGTTTTGAAACGTCCAACAATGTGTTTGCCTTCATGAGACAAACACATTATTGTCTCATATCTCAAGTCATCAGAATTGAAGGAGAACCTGCTTACCAGCCCAGAACTCAGGGGGGGTTGGGCGCTGTAGGCGGCCCCAGTATATATATATATTCAGATATCATGTATGACTCATGATAGCTGAACTCTTACAAACACTTTTTAGCTTTTTTACAGTAGGAGTGAGTTCTGTTTTTGATAGTTGGGCTGTTATGCTTTTATGTTGTGCTGTCTTTTGTTCTTAATATTGCATTATACACTCAATTTCTTTTCTTTTTCTTGTTTTCTTTTTTTTTTTTTTTAATACCAATGTAACTCAACTGAGCACTGTTAATGTGATTACAATAATTAAATACTATAAGGAAACCACATTATTTTAATTCAGATTGTTTAATTGTATCGATAATTTTTCCAGAAAAATGCTTCACTTTCAAAATGGAAGAATGCCAGACTGCAAATCTTCAAAGTCCAATAAACAATGCGATTCAAATCAGTGTTACTAAAATGATTTGTAAGTAGTGCTATATATCCTTGTTCCATTCTGATTAAAGTACTATCACTCCCCACCAACCGAAATTCAAAATGAAGACTTCTTAAAGTTATCTTCTATTTTAATTTTTAACGTGATTAAATATTTGAAAAAAAAAAAAAAATTTTTTTTTTTGACAGATATGAAATTTTTGGTTCATTTTTTGTTGTTTTGATTTCAGAATATCTTATGAAGTTTCATTCCCACCTACCTCTTAAAAACTGCCAGGACTTAGTCTCATGGCAATACTCACCACTAACATCAGAGGAGCAGATTAAGAGATCAATCCTAATAATGCAACAGCTGAAAAAGTAACCATAGATCCTTATTTATAGACTAGCTACATTGTCTAGCCACACTATTTACTTTGCCAACCAATGACTAATTGGACAGTGTTTCTGTGAATACTGTTAGGTGATAGACAAATATCATTACCCTCCTTACTGAAGACCTGAAGTAGCTTGGAAAAAGTTCCACAATTTCCAGTGCCAGGTTTGTGGATTATCTAATTTTTAGTTTATCCAACATACTAGTGTGTAATAGATTTACAAAACAAACTTCTGAGGATGGAATTCATATATAAAACAGGAAATCATCTACAGCTATTGCAGCTACAGTGGTCTATCACAGGATGCTGACAGCAAGGGATATACTGCTGCTGCTGATTATGATGCATATCAGTAGCAGTGAATGATGTCATGAATTCTGTGAAACATGACAAGACAAGAAATTATGACATCTGAGGAGAAAACTAGGCTCAGTACTACAGTATCAATTAGTAGATATGTGGAAGTGCAGTGCATAGGAAGCATTAAAAATTATTTAAATAAGTGGAAGGAATACCATGTGTATAAGGATATGTCAGATATGAAAATTACAAATCTTTTTGGCCTAAGTCTGCAGGCCAAGGACATTTGAAAAGAATTTATCATTATCAAGTAAAAAAAAGACAGAAGAATTATGAAAGAATAAGTCTACTAAATGTAGATGGTATGCAAATGTGGCAGACAGAAATGAGCACTGACTTACAAGGAAGTCATTTTAGCTTGCCTCTTTAGGCATTGATATAAATCTCACCTGGACTAATGTTTGCAGATCTGACCTGATCTAGTTTTCAAAGTAATTAAGATACAGTGGAAAATACTTAAATATGATATCAGGATTGTGGAATGTAGACCACAAGGATGGACTGAGACCATGTGAACTGAAAGACACTAGTAAACAGGGAAAAGAGGGATGATGAGACAGTCATCTACAAACTTCTCAAAGGGCACATAGGTCTACTAAGGTGGAGAGAGGAGATCTTGGAAGCTAAGAATGAATCAAGTCAAGAAATGGACGAGAGTTAGATTTTTCTCTCATAAAGCAATGTGTGATTCAAATAGCTTACCTGTTGAGGTGGTCAGTGTGAATGAATTCAAGAAAAGGTATGACGAAGTTAGTGTGGGTGTAGCCTTCCTCTTACTCCCTAGAAGTCTCTAGTAATAATAATCAATGCAAAACATATCTTGGGGTACGTTTTTGCAATACAGGATACAGAATGCTGAGTAGATTCACAGCATTGGTATCACTAAGTACAGATGTCATATACACATAAAAGAAAGGACAGTACAGTTAAGGATATTTTTCAATATCCCAAGATGGAAAATATTTTTCAATAATTCTGTTCTTGGTTTAGCAATATGATAATTCCATGTTAATCTGTCATCTATCCAAATACCCAGGAATTTAATTTTTTTGGTCTATTTTGTTTATTTTTATATAAAAGGTGATGTGGTCCATGCAGTTAGCTGAGTGGCTAAGCGCTTCGCAACCATATGGTTGGGAAAGGAACATCCTGGGTTCGATTCCCATCACTGATGTGAGGAACTTAAGGATCTTTCTCAGACAAAACCAAGTTAGCCAGTCTTGGACGTGGACAGCAGGTTTTTCTCCCAAGTTTATCTGGGTTTTTCCTCCCACAAGCAGGCACCATGAACACATGCAGCTACAGACATAGGACACACTGACAGGCTTAGGGCCACGTTATCCTTAGGATGGGTACAGCTTAGAAAGGCTAAAGATAGCTCTGTAACAGGCCACTAAGCCTAATACCAAAGGATGTGTGTAACTAGTTTAGTTTATTTTTGTTTCTGAATATTTATAAAGTGTAACCAGATATAATTCAAATTTTGTTTTCAGAATATTTAATGTCTCAGATAATGCTAATTGTTGTTTATATCCATTATGCTAAATAACTGATTTATCAGATCAATACTTACTCTATACATAGCTTCTCTTATTAAGCATTTCTTTAAAAACTTGATTCTAGCTTGGCTACAGGCTCATTAAAAATTTACTCTTAACGATAAATTTAAGCATTCAAGTTCTGTGAAGGATTTAAGAAGGAATTTTTCAGGTATATCCCAGATATATGGAATGGTGAGAGATTTTGTACAGTCTCTGTTTTGGATAGGGGGAAGAGGTGTGTGGGTTTGGGATTTTAATATTTTTGGGATATGGTTACGAACTAGAGGTTCTTAAGGGTCAAAGCTGTATATAACTGGGAGGATACTCCCCCCCCCCACACACACACATAGCCTTTTAAAGAATGCAGAGAACCGACCAGAGCTCGAGACCTAATGTTCAATTATCACACAGTCGTGGTGCAACCCGATAGGTATCTACGCAGATACCGAACAAAAGAGAATGGGCTGGCAATTTAGGATTTGCCCACCAAATTGTGTTCTTATTGGCTTAAACCACAATGTAAAATGAATGTACAGCATGACAGAATTTCATGCTGGTTGGAGGCATCACCCAGTTAAACAAGGCCGCTCTTGTTTTTGTCAGGAAACCAGGGAGAACAGCACAAAGTCAGCTACTGGAACATTCGTTCAGATGTAATAACAAATAAGTTATTACATCCAAACTCAACACTAGCAGAACTCAAGATTTGTACTATCAATGTAAGAAGCATCAATGGAAAAGAAACAGAACTAACAGAAGAATTGGATAAGTACCAGATCAACATAATATGTGTGACTAAAACAGGTGATATCTTTCTAAGGAACAAATACAAAATATTATATAAATCAAGTGGATATTAGATCCAGCATTATTTCAAAGTCGAAACTATGAAAGTTTCATAAAAAGAGTTGATAAGGTTTCACTGGCCTTGTGAAGACCAATGAAACCTTATCAAAATGGACCAATAGATGGTGAATATATATATATATACTTGGGCAAACACTCATGACTTCTAAGTGGCCAGCACTAGGGCAACTTATGAATGCCAGTGAGTGTATTCCTGTAAGCTCTCTGGTCAACTCTTTTTACGAAACTTTCATATTATCTACATTCAACTTTGAAATAATGTTGGATCTAATGTCCACTTGATTTATATAATTTTGCATAACCAAATTGAAGCCTTTTGGCTCTTTATTTTAGTACAAAACATTATGTTCAGGCAATAACAATCATTAAAAAGAGGGCATTGCTATAGTATTCAAAATTAAATATGAGGATAATCTTCTTGAATAGCAAGCAATATCAAGCAGAGTGATGTGGGCAAATATCAGAATGGGGAACTGAACAATGAGATTTATTTTTGCTTATGGTACAACAAAACAGAGAAATGTTTTGATTCATTAAAGAAGGCAGCTGGCACAATGAAAAAGGAAAAGTTGGGCCTTGTTTGAGAGCTAAACAGAGGAGTAAGAAATGATTTGGTTTATATAGATTTACTACTGAAGCAACTCAGGCTATGAAGCCAATGCAGTATGTATATTAATTATATATGTTCTAATGGACAGTTTGATTGTTCTGAAAGATGAAAAATCCAAGTTTTAGGGAGAAAAAATCCAGTACCTATGCATGAGACTGACTAGCTCACCTTGTTGAAAAGCCCTGATAAAAGTTCATGTCCCAAACAGGATTCAAACCCAGGTCTTTCCAACCAAAAATGTTTGGGGAAAATTTGGAGAAAAGTGCAAAACTAATAATAATGGTAAATTTCTGCTCTGAACATGGACTAGTTATTACTGACACCATGTTCCAAAATAAAAATGTACATAAATTCACATGGAGAGAAGATGCATGGAATAAGAAAAGTCTCATTAATTATGTTATTGTCGACAGGGACGTTTTCCCACTGGTTCAGGACACAAGAGTATACAGAGGATTTGAAATAGGAAGTGATCACAATTTAATTTTGGGCAGGATAAAATTGAATTTCATATTGAAAACATAAGTCTGTAAGAAAGTTTTAAAACAAATCAAAGTTCAGCAGCTTTCAGAGGTGAAATGTAGACTAAAATACACAAATATTATTCAAAAATTTTCCAACTGAATGAGTTGGAAAACAAGAACCAAACCTTGGAAATCGAGTTGCAAACTCTGAAGAAAACACCGACTGATTCAGCCTCTCTGGCCGAATCAGTCAGTGTTTAGTAAAAACATTGAAAAAAAAGTAAAACATTTCAGCTATTTAAGCACAATTTTTAGTGAATATCCCAAATTAAATATGGAAATAGACAAGATAATTAGTAAACCTAGTATGGTATGAAGTCAGCTGAATAAATTTATATGGAATAAGAAAGAAATTAGGAAAGAAATCAAAAACACAAAAATTAGCAGTATACATTACAGTATTCAAACCAATTTTAACTTATAGATCTGAGAGCTGGGTTAGAAATAAAACACTGGATCAATGACTGGAGACGTCTGATAAGAGTTCTGAGAAAGATTAGTGAAGTGAACAGATGGTATCAATGCCAGTCTCTCATAAAAATGAGGATATTAGCAAAGAGATTGTCATTGTTAGCATTCAGGAATGCATTACCAGGGCTAATCTCAGGTGTTATGGTCACTTAAATAGAATGGGAGCTGGAAAGGTTAGCAAAATAAGTGTTCTTTGCTGGATTGGCAGGAAAAGATCCAGAAGAATACCAAGATGAAGATGAACTGATACAGTAAAGAGTGCCTAAAAAGAGAGCCACTGGCTAAGAAGGCTTTGTGAATGTGGCCAAGTTCTTTGAAGAGGGCACTATTATCTGAAATAATTAATTTAGCCCTATTATATAAAGTTTTAATAATCCCATATTGTTGGTATAGGGGTGGTGGGTGACCCATCAGGCTGGCATGTAATTAAAGTGGCTAGGAAGGGGAGAACTGTAGTTAAAATATGTTGAGAGCATCGAGAACATGTTGCCAAATGGAGAACATCAAAAGCATGGCTAACCAAGGCAGAGTTTAGAGCGTTCTTTACAGATGTTTACATGAAGAAATTACCTGGGGTGAGTGTTTTGTTTGGCAAGAAAAAGTTTACAAACAAGTAAAGGAGACAGCCATTGGGACACTACAAGCCTGTAATATCTTCTGCTGCTGTCTGCATCATTGTAAAAGTATATTATTTTTTCTGCCTATATGTAATATCTCTTTATCTTTACTCTCTTCTATCTCTATTCTATTCCTAATTCTTTATAACTTTAGCTTTACTCTAATGCGCTTTTTTCTCTCTTATCCTTTCTCATTTACTCTACTGCGTACTCTGATTATCCATCTTCCGTATTTACTAGTCGAATGCCTATGAATACTGGAAATTTATTTTTCTCAGACTGCGCCACCAATATATCATTTAATTGGCATAAGACTAAATAAAACTTCCGGTAGATTTACCTCTCTCAAGAGCGAAGTTTCTTTTATCAATAATTACTTTAATAGTAGTGGTTCGCAAGTAACTGAACTAAGTCTTTATTGCCTTAAATTATTTCCCGCTCACAAGTCAGATTTATTTAAGAACAGTGCAGTTGTAAAATAAAAGATCAGGCAGCACTCTTTTAACAAATAATTAATACACATTTATTTACAAATTATACATGAATTAAACAATAGGGAGATTGCTTTCTCTATACATTTATAAAATCTTTAGCATAAATAGAACCTTTTTACTTTGATACTAATTAACATCTTTAACTCAAAATCTTATTTACTCTCCACTTACAAAATTCAACTTATTAAACTTCTAGTTTACTTGCAAAGAGGTTAGCTAATTCTCTGTTAAGTTATCTTTACAATTTTTATATCAACTTCCAATATGCCAATCAATTCTCTTAATGACACTTCTTACTGCTATTAACCAAATTCTTAAAAGTCTTTCTATAACATACTATAAGAGGAATTGTACAAAAGTATGGAACTTACAGAGGCTCTGTATCACACATTCAGTCAAAAGTCTTGCACAGAAAGTTCTAAGGCAATTCTTTCATTTCAGATCTTGAGCTTCCTCAGGAGTGTCTAGCTTCAGTAATATCTCATCGGGAAAATAGTGGGCTGTGGACTGCGATACTCATTCAGCTCTGGCAAAAGGTTGTTCTCCCATGGTGGCGAAAAGAAAAACTTCGAAGCGAAGCTGCCTTGGGTAATTTACATCGCTTTTCTCCTCTGCTTTGACTCACCGAAAATGCCTGGACGACTGCCGTCTCCAAGAAACTCAGTCCCTTTTATTTTGCAATCTCGCAACCTTGCACTAAGGATAGTAAATAAACCCCAAAGAATTCTCATCTTCTTCTAAGTTTAACCCGCTCTTTGTTCTCCTCCATGTAATCTTTTGCTCGTATTTTGCAGGGCACAGAAACTCGTCTCTAAAACAAGCTGACCTCTTTGATACTTTACTTCTCCTTTTGGGACTGTGGAAACTTCTCTAAACCTAGCGGCACTATTAGATAATATCTTTAAAGGTGTTAGCGCAGTAAGCAACTCTTATATACAAAACTAAACTTTTCCTGTGCTCTTACACATAACTATATGCATATACAAAGTTCCCCTGGGAAAGCATTGCCTTTTGTTTTTGCCTTTGAAATTTTTTAAGCTATCGAGTTTTTTTACAAAGGCCAACCCCTTAATGAAAAATTTTTCTTTAATCTGTTTCTGTATTGTGTCTCGTGCTTTTTCTGGGTTGGACAATACTCAGTTTTGTCATCTAAATTTGAGCAGGGAACATCGTCAGCCTGACCTGTGGGCTCTTCTTCACGCGACTGACACTGTGACTTATGTTTGTTATTATCCCTCAGGCGTCTAATTCCCTTCCAACCTCTCGATATCTTTCTATTTCTCCCATTGCCTGGACGGTGAATTTCCTTACTGCTTCTTTCTATAATGTTTACTTTTACTACCTTTTGATTACCCTCCCTTAGAATTGGTTAATGATCAAATGTGATTATTAACCAATTTTACACTTGAGATGAGGTAAGTCTTAAGATTGATTGTTACTTTCGGATGTTGAAGCTATTGAAGGATCAGTATGATTATTTCGAGACATTTCATTACCTCTTTCAGTTGGCACGATACTTCTTTCATTCTGCTTTCTCATTTCACGAGATTTCTCGACTATTTTTAAATTTACGGTTCCCTTTTCTAGACCGTTTATTACCCATTAGGAATATTTAATTTCTAGGGAAGTCGCATGAGAACCTGTATTTCTCTAGAAAGTTAGTTCCGATAATCTGCTCGTGTGAGGTGTCCTGGGAAGGGCCAACAACTCTTGCCAAGTACACAAATTAAATTCTGGCAAGTATATTTTTACCCTAACCTTCTTGGTTATATAAAACACAGAAGATGAAAGTCCCGATAATCCGATTGGTCTTTTTAGCTTAGTAATGCCTCTCCATATCTTGGATTTTATTCCCTGAAAAAAAAATCTTCAGTTATGATAGAGACGTGGGAACCAGTATCTAATAATACGTCACAATACGACCTTCCCCTCTATGATCATTTTAGACTTCCATGGGTGTTCTCAATTCCTGATCTCTCCTCTCCATGGTTTGTTTGCATAATTATGATGAGGGTATCCAAAATTTGACTCATATTTCTTATTTCTGTTGGAGGGTCTTTTATTTTTAAGGCAGTTGCGAGCCAAGTGTCCAATCTTATTGCAACTAAAACATCTGGGAGGTTCCGTCCTGTCTTTTATTCCATTAGTCCTCTCTGATTGAGGTATAGTTGATTCAGAGGTCCCTTCTGTTACTACCACCATCTGCTTCAGTACAGCTTCAAGACGGTCAATAATGGGCTGTTGTAGCCGTTCAACCTCTTGTCTAATTAAAGTGCATACTTCCTCCATATTAATAGACTCTGCAACCATCAATCTGTTGTGGTCTATTCAATTCACTTCTGTGGCCTTATTTTCTTCTTTTCCTCCCTTCTGTTGGTCTTCACTTTTTTCTTTAGAATTCCCTGGATTTTTCTCTTTCTTAACCTCTCTCTTTTGATCTGACACTTCAGTAATGTTGTGTATCTGGCTGGCACTAGATTCAGGATGCAGATCGCCTAGCCTTTCCTCTTTTTCTTTCATTGCCTGATAGCATTCTTCCAAGGTGTTTATCTTTCTCTTGTGCGCTGTCTCTTTGAATTCTTCTCTCACTCCTAACCTGAATTGGTTGAAGACAGCCCAATCAAAGTGACTCTTCTCCTCACTAGATACGCTCAAGCTATTAGTTAAAGTGAGCAGTCTATTATAATAATCTGTGATGGATTCTTTCTTCTCTTGTTTACATTTTTGGAGCCTCCACAGGTTCGGACCCACGCTTTTAACTTTAGAAAACTGGTATATTAGGGTATCCTTGAATTTATTGTATTCCAAAGCATCTCTCAAGATGGGAGAGGAATACAAAAAATTCTGGCCCCTTCCAATCAGTTTATTCCTAAGTATTATTAGAAGCTGGAAGTCTGACCAGTTTCCAACATTCTTAAACTCCTCTACAAACTTGAAGAAAGACAACACATCTTCGTGGTCTTCTTCAGAGAATGAGGGATAATGAGGTGAGGATTTACAGTTCTAAAATATTCTACATCCCCCATTGTGTTAGTACTCGTGGCTTCTGAATTACCGCTGTTCATATTCATGGCTCTCAAAAAATTTTCTTACAATAATATATACACTTTCTATTTATTTGCCTGTTCTTTATTTACAAAACTGTTCCAATCCACTTTTTTTATTCTAATTACTGTGGATTTTATCCTGTCGTTACTGCGCCACTGTAATATCTTCTGCTGCTGTCTGCATCATTGTAAGCATATATTATTTTTTCTGCCTATATGTAATATCTCTTTATCTTTACTCTCTTCTATCTTTATTCTATTCCTAATTCTTTATAACTTTAGCTTTACTCTAATGCACTTTTTTCTCTCTTATCCTTTCTCATTTACTCTACTGCGTACTCTGATTATCCACCTTCCGTATTTACTAGTCGAATGCCTATGAATGCTGGAAATTTATTTTTCTCAGACTGAGCCACCAATATATCATTTAATTGGCATAAGACTAAATAAAACTTCTGATAGATTTACTTCTCTCACGAGCGAAGTTTCTTTTATCAATAATTATTTTAACAGTAGTGGTTCGCAAGTAACTGAACTAAGTCTTTATTGCCTTAAATTATTTCCCGTCACAAGTCAGATTTATTAAGAACAGTGCAGTTGTAAAATAAAAGATCAGGCAGTACTCTTTTAACAAATAATTAATACGCATTTATTTACAAATTACACATGAATTAAACAATAGGGAGATTACTTTCTCTATCAATTTATAAAATTTTTAGCATAAATTAGAACCTTTTTACTTTAACACTAACTTCTTTAACTCACAATCTTATTTACTCTCTGCTTACAAAATTCAACTTATTAAACTTCTAGTTTACTTGCAAAGAGGTTAGCTAACTCTCTGTTAAGTTATCTTTACAATTTTTATATCAACTTCCAATATGCCAATCGATTCTCTTAATGACACTTCTTACGGCTATTAACCAAATTCTTAAAAGTCTTTCTATAACATACTATAAGAGGAATTGTACAAAAGTATGGAACTTACAAAGGCTCTGTATCACACATTCAGTCAAAAGTCTTGCACAAAAAGTTCTAAGGCAATTCTTTCATTTCAGATCTTGAGCTTCCTCAGGAGTGTCTGGCTTCAGTAATATCTCATCGGGAAAATAGTGGGCTGTGGACTGCGATACTCATTCAGCTCCGGCAAAAGGTTGTTCTCCCATGGTGGCGAAAAGAAAAACTTCAAAGCGAAGCTGCCTTCGGTAATTTACATCGCCTTTTCTCCTCTGCTTTGACTCACCGAAAATGCCTGGATGACTGCCATCTCCAAGAAACTGAAACTGCTGCCAACTCTCAACAGGGATCCCTCTCTCTCTCTCTAGCGTCTGGAAGCCTTTCCTTCTTCGGCAACGTCTGGAAGCCCTCTCTCTAGCCTGGAAGCTCCTCTTTGGTGGTGACTGGAACTGGAGAGCCCCTTTATGCTTGGCTCAGTCCCTTTTATTTTGCGATCTCACAACCTTGCACTAAGGGTAGTAAACCTCAAAGAATTCAGCATGATTCTCTCATCTTCTTTTAAGTTTAACCCACTCTTTGTTCTCCTCTGTGCAATCTTTTGATCGTATTTTGCCAGGCGCAGAAACTTGTCTCTAAAACTAACGGACCTCTCTGATACTTTGCTTCTCCTTTCGGGACCGCGGAAACTTCTCTAAACCTAGCGGCACTCTTAGATACTATCTTTAAAAGGTGTTAGCGCAGTAAGCAACTCTTATATACAAAACTAGTAAACAACTTTTCCTGCACTCTTACACATAACACTATTCTTTCCCATGGGAACTTTGTATATACATATACAAAGTTCCCCTGGGAAAGCACTGCCTTTGTTTTTGATGTTAAAACACTAAATACATTCACTTCCCACAGGGTTAACAAAATATACTACATTAATATTTTGCAAAATATACATAGAAACAAACAAGGTTATTTACAGTTCTCATGGGACTTGACCTATGTAAAAAATCGATATAAAGCACTTTGAAATTTTTTAAGCTACATCGAGTTTTTTACAAGCCTTACCACCAGACTAGTCTGTCTCTTCTGACAACATTATAATCATTGAGTATGTTAATATTATGAATACCATCATTATTTCAAGACTTAGAAGTCCCCAGAACATGTGGATCAATTTCTCTAGTTAATAATTTAAACCACATTCCTACAGTTAAGTGTTCCAGGTAAGATTTATGAAAGCATACTTTAAAAAAGAGGCTGAGAAAAATTATATTAGAGAAACTTTGAGAAGAACATGCTGGATTTAGGCCAAATAGAAGTTGTTAAGTTCAGATTTTCACTTTACAACAAATAATTGAGAAATCATGGGAATATGACAAGAATCCATAAAACGAATTAAGTGAAAGGCATAGAAGGTACCTAGAGAAAAGCTTTTCAAAATGCTACTATTATATGAGGTAAATTGAACATTATACAGAGCAGCACAGTCTATACAAGGGTGGTCTGAAAAGTTCTCGGCCTAACAATAAAAAACGAATTTATAATTTCAAAATTATTTTTATTTTTCAACATAATCTCCCTTAAGACTAATATATTTATTCCAGTGATGCTTCAGAGCCATTATCCCATCCTCCCTGTACTGGTTCTCAGTAAGATCTGCAAAATACCCCTCTACAGCTGCAATCACTTGATTCGAAGAAAAACTCTAACCAGTGAGGAAGAGTTTTTGTTTTGAGAAGAGAGAGAAGGGAGCCAAATCTGGGGAATAGGATGGATGTTCCGATAATTCATAGTGTAGATCCTTTAATTTTCCCATTGCCAAAACACCTCTGTGGGCAAGTGCACTGTCCTGATAAAAGATGATTTTTTCCTTCTGGAAAACCAGGTCTTTTCTCATGAATTTTTTCATCTAGGCTGGTTAAAAGATTAGAATAATATTCCCTGGTTATTGTTTTACCCTTTTCAAAATAATTAATAAACAAAACTTTAACATCCCAAAACACCAATGCCATGACCTTTCTTGCTGATGGAACAGACTTTGTCTTCTTTGGTGCTGAACAACCGGCTTCTGCCCACTGTCTTGACTGCTGTGTAATGGTGAATCCAAGTCTCACCCATAGTAATAAATTGATGCACAAAATCACTTTTATTCTTGTTAAAATGCTCCAAGTAATGTTCAGAGATTTTAATGCGAGTGTGTTTTTGATCTGCTATGAGCAAGTGTGGCACCCATCTTGCACAAAGCTTTTTCATTTGCAATTCTTCACGTAAAATATATCCTATAGGTTCTTTTTGAAATGCCTATAATCTCAGCAATTTCATGCACTTTGACTCGCTGGTCATCCAATACTATATCGTGCACTTGATCAATGATTTCTGGTGTTGTTACACTTTTGTGATGTCCTTCATGTGGATCATTTTTAAGGCTGGTACGGTCACGTTTAAACTCACCAGCCCATTTTTTAATTGTCGAAAATGAAGGAGAAGAATGCCCATAAACGTTTATGAACTTCGAATGAATTTCTTTCGCTGTTAATTCTTCTTTTACAAAGAATTTTATAACCGCACGATACTCAATTTTATCCATTTCAGGGGATGTTCGGAAACGTCAATAAAATGAAGGAGCGAGTGCTGTATGGGGATTCGCTATTAAGAGGCATAATAATTGAGAGTTTAACGAAGTCGTACCAGCCGGGTGCGAACATAAAGGACGTCAGCGAATCTATTCGACTGCAAAAACAGAGGGTGAAAGAGATGATAATCGTGGCAGGAACGAATGATTTGAAAGAGGACAAAATGGAAATGATAGAGGATGTGAGGGAGTTGTTTGAGGTAGCAAAAGAGAAGAGTGAGAGAGTTAGGATGGTGAGTATCTTACCACGGTATGACAGCGAAATGTTTAGAAGGAGGGCCATAATTGCCAATGACTTTATGCATGGGTTATGCATGGAGAATGGTGTGGAATTTGTGGAATGAGTTCGATGGGTGAAAGGACTTATATAAGATGGAGTTGGTGTACGGAGACTTGAAAGAGTGTTGATGAATGATGTGGAAGTGGATGTACAGACTCAGGGAAACTAGATTTATTAAGAGGGGGGGAGTAGATATGCAGACTTTAGGGGGGGGGGGGCAGTTAAGTGTATGAATGAGTATATTATGCCCGAGCGAGTACGACGGACAACAAATCAGAATGGGATAGTTAGTATAAGGCATCAAAGTAGGGATGGGACAAATGGGCTCCTGCGATTCATGTACACTAATGCCAGGAGTATTAGGAACAAGAAGAGTTTTTGGCCATGGTTGGCACTTCCAGGCGTGTTCAGGAGTGACAGGGTGAATAAAAAGGGGGAGGAGTGTTATTGATGATAGCTGATGAGCTTCAGCCAAGGAGTATAGAAGTTAAACTGCAGGATGGGGAAAAAAGCACATTTGAGGTTGTTTGGTGTGAGATAGAATCTAGCAGAACAAAATATACAATTGGGTCGAGAAACTTGTGAAGATTCTCGACTTTGAACAAAAAGCAATCTCCTCTTTTACTTTAAAACCGAAAATTTGGCTTAGATATGTGGACGATACATTCCTCATATGGGAGCATGGTACTAAGAATCTTCACAAGTTTCTCGACCACTTAAACAACCGCCATCAAGATATAAAATTGACATGGAGATTGAAGAAAATAGTTCCATCTGTTTCCTAGATGTTAAACTCACCAAGACGCCTGAATCAATTAAAGTCTCTATATTTAGAAAGCCAACTCATACAGACAGATATTTGCATGTGTCATCCCATCACCATCCAGCGCAAAAGTTGGGTATTATATCAACTCTAGCGAATTGTGCAAGATCTGTACTATCAGATGAAGAACTGAAAAAGGAACTACAACATCTTAAATGGACCTTTAAAAACAATGGCCACTCTCTAAAAAATATTAACAACCAATTATCCCACCGTCAACGTAGCAACGTAGAGACACAGGACGACTCCAAAGGTCATATCGTCTTGCCATATATCAGCACACTATCCAAAAAGCTGAGTAGAATTCTAAAGAAGTTTAACATAAAAACGTGCTTCTCGACTATGCCAAAAATAAGATCACGCTTCAACAACTATAAACAACCTCACAACCTTCTACAATTCCCAGGTGTATACAAGGTCACTTGTGAATGCGGAAAGCATTACTATGGGCAGACAGAGAAATCTATCTTACTACGTCTCGAAGAGCACCAGCGCGACATTGCTTATAAAAGAATCAGAGCAACTGCTCTGTCAAGCCATGTCCTGCTTTCAATAAACACGAACAACGAAAGCCACCAACATGAAATAAATTGGACATCAACTTCAAACCTACACATCTGCCATGATGAGGTAGAGCGCCGCATTGTCGAGTCAAAGGAAATCACCTTGGACTCTTTTCACATGAATAACAATCTTAGCTATAATTTGCCTGACTCTTTCAACTCTACTATTATTAGATACTGGAGATCGCGTGATTCCACACACGCACAGGTGTACAACAATAGAACTTTAACTCGGACTGTAGTTCAAGCTCACATAATAACTGTAATTTACAGTCGAATATTATGGCTTTATAATTGTATAGCTTTAGAGTGTGTCAATGTTAATTTCAGTGTCTTTTAATATCTTTATATGTTCTTATCGCCTGATGAAGTCATTCTTGACGAAACATGTTGCGTTTTTTCAAATAAATGTCATTGTGTTATAATTCTCGGGTTTTAAGTCAGTTAATTTAGAAAAATGAATATATATATATATATATCACATTATGAAAGAAAGTGGCATTAAACCAGATATTAGAATTGGAGAGAGACTTAGCTGTTTGCTTTATGCAGACATATACTCCTAAACATATCCAGTGGAAGCCGTCAGGGTTCTCTAAATTGCATAACAGCTGTAAGAATAGAAAACTTCAGCTACATTCTTAATGAAAAATCTATAGAACAAGTAAAATATTTCAGCTACTTAGGCACAGTTTTTAGTGTGAAGATGGCAAATTAAATTTGGAAATAAACAGAATAAGCAAAGCTGGTATGGTGGGGAACCAAATGAATACATTTATAGAGAATAAGAGAGAAATTAGTCAAAACACCAAATCAGCAATATACAAGATGGTGTTCAAAACAATTTTAAAGTATAGGTCTGAAAGTTGAGCTAGAAATAAAGCACTTGATCGAAGACTAGAGACACAGATATGAGAGTTCTGAGAAAGATCAGGGGAGTGAACAGATGACACCAATGGCAGAATCAATTAAAAATGAAGCCATTAGGAAGGAACTTGACATTGTTTGCATTCAAAAATGAGTGAGCAAGGCTATCATCATCAGGGCTATATAATGTGGTATAGCCCCTTAAATAGAATGGGTGAGGAAAGGTTAAGGACAGATGTTTGATGCAAAGATGGAAGGAAGGAAAAAAGAAAAAAAAAATAAGAGCAGATTGATTTAGTCAGAAGTGCATGATAGATACAACAATATTGGAGTGCACACCAATAATAGAATAATTTAGAGGAAAACTGTTAAAAGGACATTAATAATAATGTAAACTTAATCATGTGTATCATAGTAGCCTGAAAACCTCCTTGAGGGTACATGTCAGGAAATTCATGTTGATAAGCATTTGTATTAGTATGCAAAAGCATGATACCATTTAAGATACAGTTTAGCTGATTTTTTTCTCTATTGTTAATGCAAATACCTATTTATATAAAATCGATATAAAAATTCCCCCCAATCACGACAGGAGGAATCTTTATATGGATTTTTTCAATTGAAGGTGAGTTAGCCAACCTCTTATGGAGGTAGTAGGTTTTTTTCTCCCAGAAACTCAAGTTTTTCACCCTGCATACAGAGAAATCAGTCCTAAGTACACATGCAATTTACAGACAAAAAATACTAGTGGTGGTAGTGGCCAGTATATAGCATTGATGTAAATGATGATGGTAGGTTCGGTGTAGTTGGTGGATGGAGACAGAGTTGTAGAATAGGTGTCCTCCCTCAATGAGTCTTCGGACTCCTTGTAGATGTCATGGAATAATAATAATATTGTACTATCTGAAATAACCTTCATATCCAATCTTTTAACCAGACTAGATGAAAAAATTCGTGAGAAAAGACCCGGTTTGCAGAAGGAAAAAAATCATCTTTCATCAGGACAATGCACCTGCCCACAAAGGCGTTTTGCCAATGGGAAAATTAAGGTATCTGCACTATGAATTGTTGGAACATTCACTCTATTCCCTAGATTTGACTCCCTCCGACTTCTATCTCTTCCCAAAACTAAAACTCTTCCTCGCTGTCAGCATTTTTCTTCAAATCAAGTGGTGATTGCAGCTGTAGAGGGGTATTTTGCAGATCTTACTGAGAACCACTACAGGAATGGAATAATGGCACTGGAGCATCGCTGGAATAAATGTATTAGTTTTAAGGGAGATTATGTTGAAAAATAAAAATAATTCTGAAATTATAAATTTGTTTTTTCATTGTTAGGCTGAGAACTTTTCAGACCACCCTCGTATATCCATGACAATGGCCATAAATTTTCAGTGGTACTGTTCCTAAGCATCTTAAAAATATTTTGGATCTTATGGTCTTGCTCAACTGAATGGCTCTACCATTTACATGGATACCAGCATTGCTAAAGCATTCCATTAAAAAACTGATCCCATATATCTCTTAAATTAATATGGCCACAATCATGCACAACAAATAACTTAGAATCCAATTACCTGCTGCTGCACTGATCGTGGATTCCCTGTAATCAAGTATGAGCATTATATTAATAAAATCAATACTGTTAACTCAACAGTTAATATAAATACTAAAAAAAATCCTCCAGTAACCTTTTAAATAACTCCCAGTTTTAGATCATTTGTTTTCAACTAACAAACAACTCAGAATTTTGGTAATTTTCCTTATACTTTATTTAAATCACTTGGGTCCTAGCAAACATTCTCCGATAACATGCTTGTGATGAAAACAACCTCCATAAAATATTCCTCACTGCTCTGACCAGAGAATCACCACAGCTTTTAATGCTAGCACTTAAACCATAACTAGGCTTGCCAGACGTCCTGCATTTTACATCGAATTTTGCTGTCCTGTAGTGTACTTGTAGGGACAGCCTAATGTCCATTTTAATGAAAAGATAAAATTATAAATATTATGTTAAGCAGTAAGAATTTTCTATATTCTTTTGGAATAATCCAACTTAAATTGATCTGCAAGACATAAAAACTGCCAATTTGAGAAAAGTGACTGCATTTACAGCAGCAATGGTCCCTTTCATTGGTCGCTTTTTATTTAGTATAAGCATTTTATTTATAATTCTGATATATTGCATTTGCTTATTTTCACACAGTTCTTATTTGGACATTGTGAGGTGCAGTATCGGTACAGTACGTGGATGTTAATTCAATAATTATTAAAACATAATATCTCGCATTTTTTGAATGTGCTAAGGTAAATTAATTTTCTTTATTAATTATACAGAGATAAATTAAATTTTTGTTTCTTTCCTTAAGCCCTTAATAATGCAAAACAAAAGTGCATTTTTAATGATGATTATTCGAAATAATGAAATTTTATTGCAAAATGAAAACAATGAAGTCGAATGCAAAATCTATAACGAACGTTTAGTATTGCACATGGGGAACGTTCAATATCACACAACACATTAACACTCAGAAACACAAATTGAAAATTGAGTTCCAGTTCAAGAGTATTGATACTTATTTTGTATTTTTATTTTGTAAATCAAATACTAGCAATGAAAGAAAAGTTATTGCTACCAAAATAACCATGGCATTTCATGGCATAAAGCATCATCATCATTCTTCTAATTCTAATGATTGCAGCAGCAAACTTGTTTCTATAATATTTTTAGAATCACCAAAATTGTCCCATATTCGGAAAATCAAATACGGGACATGGGTGATCCATGTCCCGTATTTGGTTTTCCAAAATCAGGCAACCATAACTGATGTCTGATATACAATAAGGCAAGGGATTCTGCCTGAAGTTTAGCTAAAGATAGTCTTGAAATGAGTGTCTTCTAGATGTTAAGCAAATTAATGCAGCAATACTTGTTAGGGAACTGTTCCACAACTGATGATGATTCTAAAAATAGTCTCTTAGATTGATAGTGACTTGATGTAGCACAACTGTCTTCTTCCATTTAATTCTGTGTGAATGAATATGCATGGCCTGGCAGTTTTGATTTGCCATACAAATGACTTCAAATGTAATGTGTTCTGTTCTGCTCTCCTGGGTTGATGTTAACAGATATACTGGTGTGTCCAAAGTAGGACAAGGAACCTTATATGCAGGTCTCAACAAATGTACTTGCCCATGGCAAGTATATTCTGCTAGCTGGCAGGCAGCTGCAGACTGGACAAAATAGAATATTTTTCATTTAATAAAAAAGTAACTTTCTAAAGAAAATATTTTTTTAAATTTTATATGAAAACACAGAAGAATATGTATAATATAAAGAGACCATCTGGTAACAAAAACTAATGTAATAAATTAGATTTTCCAATAAAAACCCCATGTTTTTGCAGTTCCTCCTATTCTTATTAATTACTGATTCCACTTCTTGGAATGGTTCTTTGCAAATGGAAATATTCTCCAAACAATTTTTATTTATTTATTTATTCGTATGGAGTTTCCTCCCTTTTTCTCCCCCCGTCCCTATTGGGGCGAGTTGAGCTCCCCCTCATGGGGGGTTAAGTATTTATGGCTGTAGATCCGTGTGTGTTCACGGGGCTGGTTTGCCTGCTTGCGGGATGAAAAACGCCAGATAAACTGGCGGAAAAAACCCCTACTGCCCGCGCCCAAGACCGGCTAACTTGGCTATGGCTGAGGAAGATCCTCAAATTCCTCTATTTTCGATTCCTGTCTTTGACAGGAATTGAATCTGGGACACTTCTTCCCCAGTCATATGGTTGCGAAGCGCACAGCCACTAGGCTAACCGTACCATTGATACAATGATACAGTACCATTAATCACATTATGGAACTCCTGTTGGAACATATCACTTAAAAAAAAGAAAGGGAGGTGTGGAGATCTCAGGTGAGTACATTTTTTTTGTAGCAAGTAGGATTTTGAATAATTTGTCAAGCCCTGCTTATATATCCCCTGGATGTATATGAGGATAAGGCCATCCTTTGGAGATGATGAATGAAGATTGCTAGCTAGCTGAATGTGTGGTCTGAAAGTGATATGAAGATTATATGTGTAAAGAACTTAAGCTATCTTTTCAACTGTTTTCCAGATATAAAGGATGGGAATAGTTTTGTTGCAATTTTGTGTGTCAAGTGTGAGAGAGGTAAGGACATGCAGAATTTTATTTTTTTGGGAATGTAGCCATTAGGTGAAAATGTGTTAAAGAAGATATGGGTGCTATGAGCTGTGTCATTAGATTAAACAGTCTGGTTCTGTGCATAAGTCTTTTGACAATGCCATACTGATGGGATGGATAGTGGTGTGACTGCTTATGCATGGCCATTCCTTTCAGGGTGTATAAGTTTCCTATACCTTTTTCCCTTCATAGGAAACTGACAAACACTGAAAGGTAGTAGTTATATAAGTAGTCACACAAATATTCATCCCAGCAGTATGGCATCCTTAAAACATTTACAAGATATTTCTGATGACTACTGCCTGAACGTATTGGACTACTTATCTCACCTGTTTTATAGTTATTTCACTAACATCAACTATATCAATGTGAAACTCCTCTAATTCTTCTACAAGTTTGACTTCTTTTCTATTGATACTGCTCAGGTTGATGGTGCCAATAGTGTACATTCAATTTTGCAGAGGAAGAGCATGTTTAATAACTAATTTATTGGTGAGCATCCTAATCATGATGAAATCAGATGTAGGCCTTGTTTAGCATAGATGGATGTTCCAGCTTGTATGACATTTCATCATGTTGTAACATCTTTTTTTTTTCCATTTAAACCGAATATAAAATACAATTTGGTTGGTTAGTACCCAAATTTCCATCCATCCTTGTTTGTTCGATATCCAGGTAGTTTATTATTATTATTATTATCTGAGACCTCCAGGAAGTCAAGATCTCATTGAGGGAGGCTGTAAATTACCCAACACAGCTAACATATCTTCCCTTAAATTCATTTACACTAGATGCACTCACTACCCCTAAGGGCAAATTATTCCACTCACTCACTGCTCTGAGAGAAAAACCTAGTTTTTCTTTCAGAGCAGTGAGAGAAAACCTAGTAATGAGATGCACCATGAAAAGGTGAAGGTTAGCATTACTTAGGATACCACGGTCAGTTCTTTATTTAATTAAGAGGAGATAACTTCTTTATTAATTTATTTAATTAAGAGGAGATAACTTCTTTATTAATTCCTTATTTAATTAAAAGTTAAGTTATTTAAGTGACAGTTAAATAAATTATCTTCCTTGGATAACTGGGAGAGGACCTCCACACAGCTAGCTCTGACCTGATACATACACACCAGCTAGTCACTGACTAATTCTCATGCCACTTATATTTTGCATGGAAGAAACTTCTGGTGTATGATCAATGGGAAATTCTAATACTGAGTTTAAATACACTCCCCTCCTCTTTAAAAAAAAATAAAATCGAATTAGACCAGTCTTGTTCACTTTTACCAGTTACTCCATCAGAGTTGATGGCCAATAGCACACTTACCAAAGATATCAGACATGCAGAAAGAAACCAATAGCAAGGCTTGATATCTATATGCACAGGAAAATGAAAACCAAAAAGGGTACAGTACAATTTAAGAGTAATAAATTTTATAGTTCAATAAAATAATATTTTTACTCACGTTAACCAGATTACTTTTAAAACGACCTTTACGTCCATTAAGCTGTCCTTCACACCAGTCCTCATCTAATTGAGAAATGTTGCTGATCACATCTCCTGGGCACAGCGTTAACTCGTCTTCATTTGTAGATTCCCAAGACTGCTCAACAATGGCATCTGCAAATTGCACATATAACAAAAGCAATGTTATAAGTTTAGTCTAAATGAATGAATTTATTTTTCTAATTGCTTAAAAAGTAACTTAATTTTGGATTAAAAGATTACCCAACATTGATGGAATTATACTCCAAGAGATTAATGAGGCTAGGGACTTGTGGGTATTGGTGGATAGAGAGTTGAAGTTCAGAGGGCATATTGTTAAGGTGTTCAAGATAGTTTGTAGGATTACTTGGCTATTGAAGAACATACTAACATGCAGAGATAAAGAAGTTATTATTCCTCTTTATAAGGCAATGTTATGTCGACATCTGGATTACAGCACTCAGGTACGATCACCTGGATTCCTTGAAGATGAGGAAGTGGTAGAAAAGATTCAGAGGTGAGTGACCAAGTTGGTGAGTCATCTAAAGCTTTATCAATGCTTCCTACATTGATAGATTGAGAATTCGTGGATTACAGAAGTTGGTTGAAAAGCAGAGAAGAGGAGATATGATAGAAACATTGAAGTTACTAAAGGAGCAAATATTTCAGCAGTGTTTACCATAAGTGGGATAGTTGTGGAAGAACAAGAGGTCATCCCTGAAATTAAGTAAGAGTGTGGTTAACAAGAGTGCGAGGACTAGATTTTTTTGCTTGGAGAGTGGTGAATGAATGGAATGCATTGCATGATTCAGTTGTGAGTGCTTTGTCTGTCAATGAATTCAAGAAGAGGTATGATAGATATTGTTTTGATAGTTTGGGTCTCCCACACTGAGTCTACTGGCTCCATGTTGATGCCCATATAATAATAGCATAAAAAGTAACTATTTTGTCCTACTCTGCTGCCTTCTAATGCCACTTTTTTTTTCCGTATGTTAATATTTTCTGATTACCATATTTCATTTATGCATAATTTAATTTTTTAAAATACGTGTGCATATATATTAAACCCCCCCCCCCCCAATCTAACAGATAAGCTTAGGCATTGATGGTTATTCATGACTTATTTTTCACGGTATTAACAACACCACAAACACTTTTATCAACAAAGATGTTTTATTAACGCTAATATTTTGCTGATTTTCAACTCAGCATCATCAGAGCACAACACACATGTAAACGCGATGAGTGAGTGAAACAATATAATTGCAAAAGACAAAAGCTCCAAAGTCCTATTTTTGGAGCCCTCTAACGGAGAAAAAAAAAAAGGCAGTTATCCAGGAGTTTTTCTTAGGATAACCGTCTCCCAAATTTTTGGCAAATTAATGCAACCATATTTGTTAAGGTTGGGAGAATTCTCCAAAGCCATTGCTGACTCAAAAAATAATCTTTCAGATCTATAATGACTCCTAAATAGCAAATTCGTTTTCCTCCATCTAATCCTGTGTGAAGGAGTGTCCAAAGCGTGGTCTGCCAGTCCCGACTTGCCATAGTAATAGTAGCGAATGTATCTTTCATGTTCTTCCAGGCAGATGTTCACTGATCTTCCTGTTTGCCCATAATAGGCAAAGTCATAGTCACATGGAACTTCATACACTCCTGGGTGTGCTAAAGGGTGAAGTTTATCTTTTGGCAAGCAGATCAGAGTTGCCAGCTTGACATGAGGTTTGAAGGTGGTGTGAAGGCCATGTTTCAACAATACTTTGGCTATCTTTTCCGATGTACCTCTGATATAG
Source organism: Typopeltis vanoorti (assembly GCF_054136105.1). Taxonomy (NCBI): domain Eukaryota; kingdom Metazoa; phylum Arthropoda; class Arachnida; order Uropygi; family Thelyphonidae; genus Typopeltis; species Typopeltis vanoorti. Next base: position 32,739,620 of record NC_143570.1, read on the forward strand.
GGAATAGAAATGGTCATGTTGTATTCTTGTGTATTAGGGGAGGGCAGAGTAATGGGCCTATGTAATATTTTATCTATTTTGTAGGGATTGTAGCCGTTGGCTATGAACGGATGGCGCAGGTACTGGAGTTCAGTTGTCAGAGCTGTATCGTTAGAACAAATGGCTCTGGCTCTGTGTGCAAGTGTTTTTAAAATGCCGTACTGTTGGAGTGGATGATGATGTGATTGTTTATGTAGGTATCTTCCTGTGTGTGTAGGCTTTCTGTAAATAGAAAAAGATAGTGATCCATCTGAAAGGCAGGTGACTAATGTGTCAAGAAATGGTAAACAGTTATTTGATTCTTTTTCTACTGTGAAGTGAATTTTGGGGTGTTGGCTGTTTAGGTAGGTGACAAAAGCATCCAAAGTGTCTTGTCCATGGGGCCAGATGGCAAACACATCATCTACATAGCACAACCACACTTGTGGCTTGTATGTAGCTGTGGTAAGTACTTTGTTTTCAAAGTGTTCCATGTAAAAATTTGCTAACGGGGGAGAGAGGGGGGAACCCATAGCAGTACCATTAATCTGTTTGTAGAATTCCCCCCCCCCATGTAAAGTAACCTGCATTCATGGTAAATCGAAATAATTCAAAAATATCTGGGGGAAATTTAGACTTGATTAAATCAAGAGTGTCTATAAGTGGTACATTAGTAAATAGGGAGGTGACATCGAAACTAACCATTATGTCTGAATTTTTTAGGATTAGATTTTTAACCAGTGTTTTGAAATGGATTGAATTTTTTTACAAAAGTAGAGGAGTTGCCAGTAAGAGGGGCAAGCGACTTAGCTAAATGCCGGGCCAGTTTATATGTGGGACTATCTATGCTATCAACTATGGGGCGTAGGGGAATATTCGTTTTGTGGATTTTTGGTAATATATAAATACGGGGTGTTTTAACATGAATTGGTTTTATTTTCCTGATGATTTCATTGGGCCATGATGTCACTTTTTTCAGTAATTTTCGGACTTTTTTCTTTTGCAACATCGTAGGGTCTCGATGTATAATTTGATACGTGGAACTGTCACATATGAGATCTTGCATTTTTCTGTTATACTCTTCTTTATTCATGATAACTGTTGCATTTCCTTTATCGGCTTTTGTAATAATAATATTTTTATTATTATATAACTTTTTAGGGCAGTTATTTGCTTACGTGGCATATTGCTTTTTGGTGGCTTAGCCTTGTTTATAATACTTGCTATGTCTAGTCGCACGTTATTGACCATTGCTGGCGGAAGATCGTGGATACCCCATTCTACTTCACCATAATTTCGAGTTTAGGAATTTGTTTGGGCGCAATGGCAAAGTTATGTCCTAAACTGAGAACGTTCTTGGCTTCTTCAGTGAGTGTTTCCGACGACAGGTTTACGACCACGTGGTCTCGTCGAAATTGCGGTCGGGACTTCGTATGTTGGCGCTGTTGTAGTAGTTCAAATTTCTTTAGGTGCTTGCTTTTAACTTTTGTGAATTCTTATTTTGCTGCAACTTCGGAGATCTGCTGTAGGACAGTCCATATTTCAGGATTTAACACGTTTATTAGTTCTTGTTGTAGAGCTGTGATAGAGCTGTTTAGCTTACTAAGCTCTATGCGAGTAGCGGCGATTTGTTCTCGAAGAAGCGCTAAACTCGCCCGTCGATAAATACGATGTGCCTTTGCCGATTGCAACTTTTCTTTGAATTTCAGAAAAGATGGAATAATATCGTTGTCGCGGCATCGTTTAAGGAAGGCTAACTGGTTCAATTTTCTGGACAATTTCAGTTTCAACTTACCGAACCGTCAAATAACTGTTTACCATTTCTTGACACGAGTCACCCGCCTTTCAGATGGATCACTATCTTTTTCTATTTACAGAAAGCCTACACACACACACAGGAAGATACCTACATAAACAATCACATCATCATCCAGTCCAACAGTACGGCATTTTAAAAACACTTGCACACAGAGCCAGAGCCATTTGTTCTAACGATACAACTCTGACTACTGAACTCCAGTACCTGTGCCATCCATTCTTAGCCAACGGCTACAATCCCTACAAAATAAATAAAATATTACATAGGCCCATTACTCTGCCCTCCCCTAATACACAAGAATACAACATAACAATTTCTATTCCCTATATCAGAGGTACATCGGAAAAGATAGCCAAAGTATTGTTGAAACATGGCCTTCGCACCACCTTCAAACCTCATGTCAAGCTGGCAACTCTGATCCGCTTGCCAAAAGATAAACTTCACCCTTTAGCACACCCAGGAGTGTATGTAATTCTATGTGACTTGGCCTGTTATGGGCAAACAGGAAGATCAGTGAAAATCCGCCTGGAAGAACATGAAAGATACATTCGCTACTATTACTATGGCAAGTCGGGACTGGCAGACCACGCTTTGGACACTCCTTCACACAGGATTAGATGGAGGAAAACAAATTTGCTATTTAGGAGTCGTTATAGATCTGAAAGATTATTTTTTGAGTCAGCAATGGCTTTGGAGAATTCTCCCAACCTTAACAAATATGGTTGCATTAATTTGCCAAAAATTTGGGAGACGTTTTTTTTTTTTTTTTTTTTCTCGTTAGAGGGCACCAAAAATAGGACTTTAGATCCTTTGTCTTTTGCAATTATATTGTTTCACTCACTCACTGTCGCATTTACATGTGTGTTGTGTTCTGATGATGCTGAGTTGAAAATTGATAAAAGTGTTTGTGGTGTTGTTAATACCGTGAAAAATAAGTCATGAACCCCCCACCCAAACCCACACAAGATGTGACAAAGCCTATAACATAGGACTTGAAAGTATTGTTAAAGGTAGCAAAAGAAAAGAGTGACTGAGTTAGGATGGTGAGTTAGGTGTGGTGTGGAATTTGTGGACATGTGGAATAAGTTTGATGGGCGAAAGGATTTATACAAGATGGATGGACTGCATTTGAATGGATTTGGTGTGCGGAGACTGGAAAAAGTGTTGCTGAATGAAGTGAAAATGTGCAGAACCGGGGGAAACTAGAACTACCAAGGAGTGGGGGGGGGACATGCAGACATCAGTGAGACAGTTGAGTGTAAAAATGTATATAATGTACCCGAGCCAGTACTAAAGACAAGAAATCGGAATGGGATAGTTAAAATAACGCATCAAGATAGGGGTGGGACAAAGGGACCTCTGCATTTCATGTATACTAATGCCAGGAATATTAGGAAGAAGAAGAAAGAATTTTTGGCCTTGATTGGCTCTTCCTGGCCACAGGTTATTGGCATTATAATAAATTTAGTTTAATCCTTTATCCAAGTGTGAGCAAACAAAGTTTGCGCCTGAAAGTATCTTAAGGACTGGGGTAAGGTGGTACAACCCTGGACAACTCGTTGCAAAGATGGAGCAAGTTAACATCACACCTATCTCAGTATCTCCCATAATGCAAAACACATCTCCTTGCGGATATGTATAACATGATATGCATAAACAAATTGATGAAATGAGTGGAAGGAGAGTAATTATTATGGGGGATTTCAACTATGGTAAAATTGATTGGAAGGAGGAGAGGACACATGTGAGGAAGGATATGGATTTTATTCAATAATTAAGGGATAACTATTTGAGACAGCACGTAATTGAAAATACTAGGGGTGTGAGAGTACTTGACCTGATAATAGCATCTCAAACTTTGACTGTAATGAATATGACCATGTTGCCATCTATTGGTGAGAGTGATCATAAGGTCTTGATCTGGGAGGTGGCTAAAGGTGTGGAATTTTCGATTAAGACAGGTTATATCTGGCAAGTATGACAAGCTTAGGAGATTGCTTGGATCAGTGCCATGGCATGTACAACTGCAAGGACTGGATGTCGATAGCGGTCAAGGAGCATTTACAGGAGGTTATGGCTGATTGTATACCTAGGGTCTGAATAGTAAAACAAGTAGGGGTTAAATGGATGAATAACACCATTAAGCTTGAGCTGCAAAAAAAGAAACAACTGTGGAGGGAATTTAAAGAAAGAGGTGACCTGCAGGCACACGAACGGCATAAAGTGCAGGCCAGAAGGGTAACGAGTGTGGTAAAAAAAGCAAAAGCGGATTATGAAAGGAAACTAGTTATGCAAGCTAAAGAGAATCTCAAACAGTTCCTTCAATATTCTGCAAGCAAAAAAAAAAAAAAACTGTACACGGCAAAATGATTTTAAGGAATGACGATGGTAAGGTGGTCACTGAATCAGTCAATATAGTGGAGTTACTGAGCGAGCACTTTGCAAAAGTATATCATCCAGGTGGTGACATTGAAGAAATGAAGGAACCATTAGTTTATACGAGAATTGTGATGAATGAAGTGGAGGTGAATAGTCTATTACAGAACCTTAATGTGAATACATCTGTGGGATTGGATGGTATACCGGCACGGATCTTGCGTGAAACGGCTAAGGAATTATCAGTGCCCTTGACCATATTGTTTAATCTGAGTCTTGGGTCTGGTTGAGTCCTGAAGGTGTGGAAAGCGGGGAAAATAGTTTCACTGCATAAAGGAGGATCGAAGACTACGGTTGCAAATTACCGACCAATCAGCATATCAGGAGTCTTTGTCAAGGTCTTGGAGAAAGTAGTCAAGGGAAAAATACAGGAATGGATTGATGAAAATGAGATACTGTATGGGGAGCAGCATGGCTTTGTGAAGGGCAGATCATGCCTCAGTAACTTGCTCAAGTTTTATAACAAGGTGAACTGGATAAGGGTAATGGGTTTACAGTGTTACTGCTGGACCTGGCTAAGGCATTTGACAGGATACCACATGGAATTCTAATCCGTAAACTACAACATATGGGAATGGATATAGGTGGGTGGTTGATGGAGAGGTATCAAAGAGTAGTTTATTCAGGAGTAGAGTCCAAAAGACGGCCTGTGACTAGTGGTGTGTCGCAGGGTTCTGTTCTTGGACCACTGCTGTTTAATTTGTTCATTAACGATATAGAGAAGAATCTAAGAGGAACAGTTCATTTGTTCGCTGATGATGCAAAATTGGGTAGGGTGATACTGAATGTAGAAGATGTCAAAATCTTGCAGGAAGACTTGGATAGATTTGAGTTCTGGGCTAAGGAGAATGGATATGAATTTAATGTGACAAAATGTAAGGTTATGCATTTTGGGGTGAAAAGATTAGCAGCAGTATACCACATTGCTGGAACTGTACTCCAGGAGATTGATGAGGCCGGGAACTTGAGAGTGTTGGTGGATAGGGAGATGAAGTTTAGGGGACACATTGCAAAACTAGCTAAATCAGCTCATCAACTCACTTGGTTGTTGAAAAATACCTTGATGAGCAGAGACAAGCAAGTTATTGTACCTCTACAATTGATAAGACCTCATCTCGACTACTATGCCCAGATTTGGTCACCTAGGTTCCTTCTTGATGGGGAGGAGCAGGAGAGGATCCAGAGGCGAGTGACTAAGATGATAGTGGGTCTATGGAATGAACCATATGAGAACAGGTTGAAGATTTGTGGGTTGCAGAAATTAGTTGATAGGTGGAAAAGGGAAGATATGATTGAAATATTCAAATTGCTAAAGGGTTTCTACAGGATTAATTCAGAGAATATTTTTGAGATCAGGACTGGTGGTGGGAGAACTAAGGGACACTTATGGAAGCTGGGCAAGAGTGTGGTTAGCAGGGCTGTTAGAGCTGGATTCTTTATTTTTAGAGTGGTAAATGAGTGGAATAAGCTGCCAGAGTCTGGATGCTATGACGGTGAATGAGTTCAAGGCAAGGTATGATAAATACTGTGAGAATGTCGTATAGTTGTGTGGACATGATGTTTAGGACCTCCCTCGATGAGTCTAAGGACTCCTTGGAGTTGCCCGTAATAATAATATTATACATTAAGGGATGGGCCACTACCCAGACTAGTTTTGACCTTTATTGAGGTCTCTTCGGTGGGAGCCAGGCCCAAGTGGAGATACAGGCAGAAGCATTAGCAAGGTAATCTCTACCTATAGGAGTTGCCAAACGGCATGCCACCTTTTTATTAAAATACTCTGGATTTAGAGAAAGATGTTGAAAGTTTATTTTTCACTTGGTTATTTTTCACTATAACAAATTTAGTTTAATCCTTTATCCAAGTGTGAGCAAACAAAGTTTGCACCTGAAAGTATCTTCAGGACTGGGGTAAGGTAGTACAACACCGGGCAACTCATTGCAAAGGTGGAGCAAGCTAACATCACTCCCATCTCAGTATCTCCCATAATGCAAAACTCATCTCCTTGTGGATATGTATAATGTTATACTCTAAATCCAGAGTAATTTAATAAAAAGGTCGCATACCATTTGGCAGCCCCTATAGGTAGAGATGAGTGGAGGCTATGTCATGCTGGCTTGGTATTTATGTCTTTGGTGTATCTGTGTTATTTCCTATTGGTTGGAGTTGTGACCTAATTTTTATGTTATGGAGCTTCCAACTCTCGGAGATTATGTAGGGCTGATGGACGTTTATTGAGTTTTTGTCACATTTTATGGCTATAATAAAAAAAAAAAAAAAACTGAGTTTTTCAGAAAGTTCACATACTCTTTGCCTCACCAATAATTCTCCCACATCTCTCTCTACCCCCACTTTCCCCCTCCCTTCCTTCAACAGCAGATGAACGTATATCACCACATTCCGGGATGCCGATGAATAAGAAGACAGCTAGCAACATCCTACAAAGGTATGTCCAAATTTTTTCTCCTATATATTCTTCATATATCTGTCTATAAAACATCAGTAAAAATTTGAGTAAAAAGCCAATGACATAAAATGAACACTCCTAAATAAAAAAAAATACCCATAAAAATAATTATTATTTACTGATAGTTTTACTTCTCATAGTGTGATAACGTTCTTGGAAAAGGAACAGCAAATTAAATATACAAAACCCAGTTTAGGCATAAATTTTTTTTTATAAGTATATAAAAAATAAATAAAATTTAAATGATAATTTTAATTAAAATTTTATATAACCGCTAAAATAAATTGAACTAATACTTCCAATATTTCTGCAAAGTCAAATTACCATAATCTGGGAACAACAATAACAACAATTTGATTATATTTATTTCAGTTAACATATTAGTCTACGTTGTAATTTCCTGAAAAAATATATTCAATCTTCATTATTACGCTTCAGAAACATGAACTACTGGAAAAGAAATGAAAAAAAAAAAAAAAAAGGTTGATGGCTCTGGAGACATGGTTGCTAAGAAAACTGATGCAGATCGGCTGGATATAAAAGGTTACAAACAACCACATACTTGAAAGAGCAAAAAAAATTGCTGAATGACAATAGGAAGAGGAAAATGAAATTCTTAGGATGAGCTAAAAAAGAACTGACCAATATGATCATTACAAGAAAACTACAATGTAGAAGAGACTGGCCAAAACCTCATATGAAGGCCACTGAATGTCAGACAGACAAAAGTACCATACAGATCTTTAGAAATGCACAAGATAAGAATAAATGGAGAGACATGGACACCAACCTCAGGATTGGAGAAAGCACTTGAAAGAATAAATCTGGTCATCTCGATGGATGTCCAAAGATTTGCTCAAGGAGAGACACAGACACACTAACCATTATTCACAGTCATCCTGTCTATCATACTAAGGACTTGACTAATTATGCAAACCCTACTTACCACATCAAAAATGTGATTGCTCAAGATACTCATCCCATTTTTTTAAGAATATGTCCTGCCCAGTGTGAGACCATCGTCCTGGAGACATTAATAAAAACAAAAAATAAATAAAAATAACAATAATCCATGTAAACCTATAGCACAAATGTACTATAGGTTTACGAAAACTTTTTGTGAGTGGGAGCCAGATTAACAAAGGAAAGTTAACAGAATTCCATCCATAAATTTCATCATTAAATAAAATTATTATTACGTGACACTTTCAAGGAGCCCAAAGACTCACTGAGGGAGGGCACCTATTCCAACTCTGTCTCCACCACTTAGTCTAACTACAGCAAACTGCCACCACCATACCACATCCAACACCACCAGTATTTTTTGTCTGTAAATTGTGTGTTTTCAAGGCTGACGTGTCTGTATGTGGGATGAAAACTCAGAGTTTCAGGGAGAAAAAAACCCTGCTACATCTTTATGAGATTGACTAACTCACCTTCAACTGAAAAAAAAGTATAAAGATTCTTCTTGACGAGATTCACAGCAAGAATTGAAATTAGGCCTTTTCCAACCGAAGGGTGCAATGTACCTTCATTCTTCCAATTGTGTTATGGAGGCAATGTATTCCTTTTTTGTTCAGTCTGCAGCTACTCACCACCAGCTGAAAAAAATGCACTCACCACTTACAACTGGGAAAGTATATTTGAGCCCTGGTCATACCACATCCTTTATTCTACTGACAAAAAAAAAAGCACTCAACTAACTTAGCAGCCATACCACTTATTCACCACTACTAGCAAAACTCCACTTCTTACATCTTGATAACTAGATCTTTACATATGACTAAACTAGAGGGAATCAGGAGGAGGGCTAATTCTCAACAGTCCAGTGATGTCAAGAAAAAATTCTTTTCCATCTTCCCTATAAAACCCCTTTGGTAACTTATATGATTCTATTCATATCTGTTCTTTCTCACGTATCAAGCTAAAATTGTAATTCACAAACTTTCAGTATATCTTCAAAGGGTGTACTAGTCACCATTTCAATCACTTCCCTATGAATACCTACTTATGTTCCCTAAAAGATATTTAATCTAAAAAAAATTGTACAGAATAGTCCACATGTAGACATATCCAAGACTTATAAAAAGGTATAATAACTTATCTTCACTTGTCAGCGTTTTCTTAACATCCAAATGATCTTTATCCATTTTTATGATATATCCTCTATCCATCACCATCTCACAACATTCTCAGCTCATCAATTTTTTTGCATTCCTGCCCACAACTGAGAAAACCATAGTTGGCAGAGTGCCAAGAAGAGTCAATTCATATTGAAGGGGAGAAAAGAATAAGATATGTACAACTTCGTCACCAACATGCAAAATCTCATGCTTTATACATAAATTTTCCAACTGTTATACAAGCAAAATAGTTATTTAAAAAAACTACAACGTCCATAAAAGAAAAGCTAATTTTCTGACATGTAATAATAAACACTCATTCCACGAAACAGATTGTTCACCTATGATCAGAATGGATTTACCTTCTTCTGCCATGCACAGTGTCAAGGGTTCTCTCAACTGTGGTCGAACTATAGTTTTTTTTTTGTTTTTTTTTTACCCACACCAAAGTGAATAATTTTACACTTTTGACATATCCAACTGATAACCATTATTCTTTGCCCAAAATGTCAGTTCATTTAAATCATCTGCAAGATCTCTATATAACTTTTATAGCATCAATGGCAAACAATTGGATATCTCCCCCCACAAAAAAAAATCATTCCCAATATTAACTTACAAAATGAAACAGCAGCCCCAAGTACAAATCTCTGTGGTATTAAATAACCTGCCTTCTCATTTACTCTCTATCAGTGATAATTTTCTATAATAGATTTCCATGTGGTATCCTGTCAAATGCATTTGACAAGTCTGGCAATATCACAGTGTAGCCATTTTCCTTATCCAAGTAAAGTGTTAATCTATGATAGATGGTAAGTTAATTACTTAAACAAGAAAACTCCTCAAAGCCAATGCTTTCCTTCCTCCCCATAGAGTATCATATTCCTCTCCATCCATTATTTCAAATATATATATATATATAACCATAATGCTTATACTCGCCATGTGGTTCACCATATTTCACTGACTTTCCACGTGCTTTTTCTCTCAATCAACATGCAAGAATCAAAATATTAAAAGGTAAGCTTTTGCTCATTTTACTGTACTTTTGTATACCCTAGTGAGTTATTTAGTTTCGCACACATTCACAAACCATATACAGTACGTTATTTATGTTTTAAGCAACCAAAATGCATTTGCAAGCTAAATAAAGGCTAGTTTCCACTGGTGCTCTAGTCCCTAACCTGGCGAATAAGTGAGGGCACCTACATACATCTCCACATTCCCCCCCACACACACACACAAACAGTTTCTGTTTAATGATAATTCTAACCCATTTAACTCCCACATAATTTATTCTCCTGAGCCCAAGGTGTACAATCAGTTACAGCTTTCGTTAAATACCTCGACCATTTCCTTGAACTAGAGACATCCTTCAATTGTAATCTATTATGCCATGACACTGCTCCAAGCTGCCTCCTGAGTTTGTCAAAATCAACAGATTCTGAGTACTTTTTTAATTGAAGACTTCACATATTTAAAGATCCTCTAGGTCAAACTGCATAGTCACCCTTGCCAATCAGAGGCAGAATGGACAAATTCCCTGATGTCACTATATCTAACCAACTCAAACTCTGGACCCCTTCCAATCACATACTGCTTTAGGTATCTTCACTGTCCTATGTTCCATTTTTTGCTTTCAATCTATAACAGCATACTTGAAATCCCCATATGACTATATACAACCTGTGCTTATTTCAGCTAATTTGCTGATGAATGTCATCCACATTTCATTTAGCACTCTTTCCCTGAGCTAACACCAGCAACCAACTACATATTATATAAGTCAAGTGGATATTAGATCCAGAATTATTTCAAAGCTGAACGTAAAAACTATTAAAGTTTCATAACGTAAGTTGACCAGAAAGCTTATGGGAATACATTCCCTAGCATTCACAAGTTGCCTTAGTATGGGTCACACAGAAACATAGGCATTGCCCAAGCATCTATATAGCCTTTTATAGGTCCACTTTGATAAGGTTTCTATGGTTTCATAGGTTCTACATTTGGCTTTGAAATAATGCTGGATCTAATATCCACTTGACTTATATAATTTTACATCAACAAACCGAAACCTTTTGGCTCTTTATTTTAGTAACAACTACACATTTTTTCCATTCCCCCCCCCCAAACCCTATGTCCTAGCAGAGCATCCTCTACAGTACAGATAACTATAAATTTAATCTGGATACTTGGTCTCAGAATGACTGTCTTCCAGATCTCTGGCAAATTAATGCAGCCAGTTATACTTAATGAGGTTGGGATGGGGATACTTTATAGCCATGCTTCTTCCAAAAAGTACTGCTTCTGAGACCAAATAGTCTAATTTAATATAAACTTTATGGTTATTCCATCTGTAGAGAGTGCTGTGTTAAGTGATAAGGTTTTCACTTTCAATTTGAATTGTTTCTACAATGATTTAATTGAATGCTATGTGCTTGCTTGCCACAGTTGTAATTTGAACTCTGGAGAAAGAGAAACAGCAAAACATTAGTAAGGTCAATAAATTAATTATATGTCTTCCTCTTGGTATTGTTCATTTAGTAAAGCACCATTATGAATAATCAATAACACCTAAGCCCGGGGGTGCACCAGGGGGCCAAGAAGCCCTGCCTCACCCCAAGGAAAAAGGAAAGATGCTTTTTCTTTGGAGGGGGCGGGCTCATGCAAAGTCACCCTAATGACTCATCCCCCCCACTCACAATCCACAAACTACAACAAATTGCAACTACCATCATCATCTGCTGCCCACCACTACCACTAGTATTTTTTCACAGACAATCACAAACATCCATTCACAATGGGATTCAAACCTGCAGCCTTTTGGCTGGAGAGCAGATATGCTAACCACTCAGCCAACCAGGATGGCACATATATTTCCCACCCCAACTCCTGCTTTATATGGTCATTTATCCATTTAACCTCCTATTTAGTTAATCCTCCTGATTTTGGGTCTGCAGTCTGATAGTGCTTCTCTCACACCATCCCTGATCACTTTTCACGCACTATTGACATTCCTTTCTTGAAGCTTATGCCATGGCAACTGCTGTAAGTTGTATCACACATCTGGCTTCGTAGTCCCTCATAAATCCTTTCTTGACTGAGAATTTGACATTTAACAAACTCTCAGTGCAAGACTGCTTGGTCACTTTCCCCGATTGGAGGCAGAGTGGCTACCTTGATTTTGGATACTTCTGATGCCATTATCAGATTCAGCACTTTTGTGGGATTCACACAAATGGTTTTCTAAATAAGGAGTAAATGTGATATCCATGAAATGCACTGTGGGGTTCTAAGAAATGGTCTGGAAAAATGAGTTAAGCAAGAGTGATAACCAAGTGCGAGACCACTGCCCTTCTTATTGAAGACCTGAAATGGGTTGAAAAACATTCCCTGTTTGACTTTTAGAGTGTTTTTTTTTTTTGGATACCCATTCCCCATATCCAAAATAATGCACTAGTATTAATACTATATGTATACCATAAATTTACAACTTTTAATCGATAGGATTCACATCACATTTATTCATATATGAATATGGAATTATATACAAAAATATTCATATAGGAAAAAACTGGTGAAGTTAAAGTATAAAAAGCCAAATGGCTATTTGAAGTTAAAGTATATTAGATGAAAGTGAGTCAGGTTGCTCTGTGTTTATGTCAAATGGTAAATGTCAATGTTCGGATAGCTCAAGAGCCTCAAATTCAAAAGGTTTGCTTATGTACTGCCAAAACTGTTTCCTTGGTCTTCCTCTGTGTTCATTAGTTCGCCCACAGGGTGCAAGAACACTGAATGTCTAAGTTGGTATTCCAACCATCTCAGTTGACCTTTTTTTTAATTGTTTCTGTTAGGGATCTTTGCTGGCTTACTTCAAGAATGATAGTATTAGAAATGTTATCTTGCCATGTGTATCCTAGTATTGTTTGAGGGCATCTTGTCCCAAACATCACTGCTCGTTGAGTAGTGATGTTTGGGATCCATGTCTAGGCACCATATGTAAATATGGCTTGACTGATGGTTTTGTACAGATGAATTTTGGTATTTGTAGTGATGAGACTAGATTTCCAGATATTAGTTACTTTTATGGAATTGAAGGACTTCGTGTTTTATTTTCAGTATGTCAGAGTATTGATGTAGAAACCAAGATACAGAAAATCATTTATTTCAAGAATGTGGTCATTTAGCCTAACATTTCCTTTCATTCTGTTCTTTAGAATTTTAATTTTTCTGCTGTTGACTGCCAGTCTGATCTGTGCTGCAATTTTACATAAATTATCTAAATGGTTTTGAGCAGTCTGAATGTTGGAGTCAATCAATACATCATATGTAAAACAGACCACTTATATGGCTTGTCCTGTTGAAGCTTCAAGAGTCATTCTGTACTCATTTCCTATGAGCCTGAATACATAATCAAGGGTAATAATGAAAATATAGGATGCACAAGAGTCTCCCTTAAGAACTCCAGTGGAAATAGGAAAGCTCTAACCATCTCTCCATTAACTATTACCCACTTGCATGATAGTTCAGGTGTGGTTCTGCTATTGCTTTGATTATTTGCAAGGATATGCCATAATAACTGAGAATTTTGAACATCATTTGCCTGTTCATTGAATGCAAAGCTTTTGAGAAATCTGAAGTTTAAGATCAAGGAAAGATTTTTATCTCTTACTCCTTGTAGCAACTTCTAAGACATGGATGTCTTTAACAGTGCTTCTGTATCTGCTTGATTTTTGAGTAGAAGAGGTATTACATTATGGTTCAATTTGTATCCTGTTATAGATTTTCAGTGTGGTAGGAAGTAGTGCGATTCCTTTAATTTTCTGGGTTGTTCAAATTGCCTTTCTTGGGTATTGGTATTATTGGGCCTTCTCTCCATTGCAATGAAATGTTAGATGTAGCTAGAGCTGTATTACAGATATTTAGTGGTTGTTACTGTTAAATAAATAACAGTAAGGAATAACAATACAATTAAAAAAAAAAGCAATATACACATAAAAATCAGATGTATTTGATCATATATATATATATATATATATATATATATAAACAGAAGTAACTCTGCCAATGCCAAGGCTGATGACCAGACCCAGTAAAAATCCCAGCGTTCCTCCAGGGTTAGACTCCTGCAACAAGCTCATGTGGTGCAACATGAAGTAAAATTCATGTTGCACCACTATGTACTGATGTCAATTCATTTTGCATAACATGCTAGGGAGTTCCTTAAGCGATGCATACCATCATTGCCCGAATGATATGAACAGAATACTAGGGCTACCTCCCAGTGGGCGAGACAAGTTAAAGAAGCAAATCCAAACTCAGAATATTCGACTAACAACCATCAACATTGGCACATGAACTGGCCATAGTCATGAGCTCACTGACTATTTTAAAAACAGAAAGATTGACATCGCCTACATACAAGAGACATATGGGCCAATGCAAAATCTAGGCACATCTAGAGTCTGGGCAAAATGGTGTTGCAGTAACTAAGCCAGAGGCTACATAATACCATCACAGAAGTAGCTAGAATCTCTGATCGAATGATCTCCATTAAGATCAATATAGGAACCTACAGTTTATGACTTATATCTGTCTACACACCACAGAAAGGATGCCCACAACAGATGAAGGATAAATTCCAGAATGACCTTGAAACTATCTTCAGACTATCCTTTCTTTCTTCAAACTATCTTTTTTAATATAATAAGTTTAGTTTAATCCTTTATCCAAGTGTGAGCAAACAAAGTTTGCACCTGAAAGCATCTTCAGGACTGGGGTAAGGTGGTACAACACCAGGGCAACTCCTTGCAAAGGTGGAGCAAGCTACCAACTCTCCTATCTCGGTATCTCCCATAATGCAAAACACATCTCCTTGCGGATATGTCTAATATTATGCATTAAGGGAAGGGCCACTACCCAGACTAGTTTCGACCTTTATTGAGGTCTCTTCAGTGGGAGTGGGTACAACACCAGGGCAACTCCTTGCAAAGGTGGAGCAAGCTACCAACACTCCTATCTCAGTATCTCCCATAATGCCAAACATCTCCTTGCAGATATGTCTAATGTTATGCATTAAGGGAAGGGCCACTACCCAGACTAGTTTCGACCTTTATTGAGGTCTCTTCAGTGGGAGCCAGGCCCAAGTGGAGATACTAGGCAGAAGCATTAGCAAAGTCATCTCTACCTATAGGAGTTGCCAAATGGTGTGCCACCCTTTTTAATAAATTACTCTGGATTTAGAGAAAGATGTTGAGAGTTTATTTTTCACTTGGTTAGAGTATAATAAGTTTAGTTTAATCCTTTATCCAAGTGTGAGCAAACAAAGTTTGCCCTTAAAGTATCTTCAGGACGTACAACACCAGGGCAACTCCTTGCAAAGGTGGAGCAAGCTACCAACACTCCTATCTCAGTATCTCCCATAATGCAAAACACATCTCTTTGCAGATATGTCTAATGTTATGCATTAAGGGAAGGGCCACTACCCAGACTAGTTTCGACCTTTATTGAGGTCTCTTCAGTGGGAGCCAGGCCCAAGTAATAAATTACTCTGGATTTAGAGAAAGATGTTGAGAGTTTATTTTTCACTTGGTTAGAGTATAATAAGTTTAGTTTAATCCTTTATCCAAGTGTGAGCAAACAAAGTTTGCGCCTGAAAGTATCGTCAGGACTGTGGTACAACACCATGGGCCTGGCTCCCACTGAAGAGACCTCAATAAAGGTCGAAACTAGTCTGGGTAGTGGCCCTTCCCTTAATGCATAACATTAGACATATCTGCAAGGAGATGTATTTTGCATTATGGGAGATACTGAGATAGGAGTGTTGGTAGCTTGCTCCACCTTTGCAAGGAGTTGCCCTGGTGTTGTACCACCTTACCCCAGTCCTGAAGATACTTTCAGGCGCAAACTTTGTTTGCTCACACTTGGATAAAGGATTAAACTAAACTTATTATACTCTAACCAAGTGAAAAATAAACTCTCAATATCTTTTTTAAGCCCCATTAATTAATAATGGGGGCTTAAAAATACCAAGAATTTGAATGGCACACATTCAGCCTAATTAGTTTCCAGTAAACCCTGACTTTAGGACTCTAAACAATTTTTCATTTTTTATTGGACACTGTCCATACCATTTGCAATTTATATGTATACTTATATAAATTAATTTTATTTTCTGTATGAACATGTTACTCTCCAGCTTAATTTAACTTTGTAACCTAATAGATAATAATAACAGGACTCTAGCTTTCATGTAGTGAGGTTTTTTTTTTTTTTTTTTTTTTTTTTAGCACCAGAGGTCAGGCAAATAGATTTAACAATTGATCAGTAACTTTAGCATGCCATGTTGATTGTAGTGAAGCTTGTTTCTTTGTATATATACGTATACTCCAGAAGATGACCTTAATGTGAAGGTCGAAATGTCGAGTGTATATTTTGGTTTATATTAAACTAAAGTTTAATATAAACTAATTTTCATAATGTATCTTCAAACTATTAATGCCAATGAACAGATAATCATTGGAAGAGATCTAAATGAACATACTGGCTGCATAAGAGATGGCTTTGAATATGTGCATGGTGGACAAGGATATGGAATGCGAAATGAGAAAGGTATCCTAGAATGTAGCGAAGCTCATGACTTTGCAGTCACAAATACCTTTTTCCAAAAGAGAACTTTACACCTAATTACATATAGCAGCAGAGGCTGAGCCACACAAATTGATTATTGGCTAGTTTTTTGATGTGATCTAAAATGGATAACTGACATATTTTTACTTTATTTAGCGTATGGCTCACACATGAAAAGTTACATTACAATAATCATTTATATATATAAACATAATACTTCACAGACATATGTACTATAATAATACATACTATGTATTATAATACAGTCATAAGAGAGACACTCAAGAATAGACTACAACTGTATGTCTAGGTTGATTATCCAGTCAACTGCACTTGGTGTAGTGTGGATGAAGTCCAACAGATTTCTATTGTATGCATGTTGGGCACATTCTACTTTAATATGATTAATTGTCTGGCGGGGAGATCCACAGTCGCACCTGGGTGAGGCAATCATGTCCCATCCCACTTGTAGAGGTGGTCTGCACATCTGCCATGATAGGTGCGGATTCTGTTAAGGGTAGACCAAGTTTTCCGAGGTAGGTCAAAACCCGAAGGCATCTGTGTTGGGTCCACTAATTCATGGAAGTCTCGTCTAAGTGTTACACCCGGACTCTTTCTACTTCTCCTACATTCTAAAACTTGTCTCAGTAAGATTTTTCGCTGTTAAGATTAGAGGGTGCATTGACTTTAGTATATTTATTTCTAGGAGTGTGATGTCTTCGTGGATTGGGAGATCTTGGGGTTCTATGATTTTGCTGTATTCATGTAGAAGAAAGTTGGATCTGTGTAACAGTGCATGGGCACTGTTCAGCCATACAAGTGAGCAGTATTCAGCTGCAGAGTAAACAAGACAAAGAGCAGTACAGTGAAGCATTGCTGCTGAGGCACCCCAAGTTGTTCTGCAGAGTTTTTGCAGTACATTGTTTTGTATTTTTAGCTTGGATGCTATGTTAATTAGATGTGGTTTAAAAGATAGAGTTCTATTCAAAGTGACACTCAGATATTTCAGGAATCTGTTTTAGTGTGGCAGTTTGTGGTTGAAGTAGACCATCAGTTCTTTGTTAGCATGGCTATTGTTCAGGCAGAAGCAGCGTAACAAAACTTCTTGGGTTTTGTTACACTGTATTCATGTAGAAGAAAGTTGGATCTGCAGAGGTGCGATGTTGCTTAGCACTGGGAGCCAGTAGTAAGTAACTGACGTAAAGTCATCCTATCAAACAATATAACCACCCAATACCATTTACTAATACTAGATCCATCTACACCAGCATTGTATAAGACCAACAATAAAGACAAATCATGGTTGACTACAGACTTCAACCAACAACAAATGACATCTGGAACACATTAGCCAAGCTTGTTGACCAGTGCTGCAGCTGCACTAGAATC